>NC_137583.1:21931812-22531812 GCF_963210335.1 Falco punctatus
CAGACAGATAAACTAAGGCACATTTAAAACCATTAACTTTGTAGACTGAAATTAAACATTTTTATATCTCCAAACTCAGAACAATTTGTTTTTTTGATTAGCACTCAGTAACGGTGCCTGCTGTGCCTTTACTGTGATTTTTTTTCTCAGGCGTAGTGATTTAAAAATAAAAGAAGAAATAGTTTTCTTGCAAGCATCACTTGATTGAAATATTTATCTTTCTCCTGTTTTATCTGTAACTTCTAGCTCACTTTGGGTATTTCATGGACTTCCCCTTGGTAATGTGGTAGTCGTAAAATACTGAGGAATGTAATGGTTGTGCCTTTAGCTGTTGCTTTAATTAAAATAAAATGAAATAAGGCTCCCTGTTTAATGTCGGCTAAGGTTTATAATGTGTATCGTTCTTTTTCAGTGGGTATCCTACACACAGACCTGATTTAACTGATAAATCCTATGATGCAGGTATTTATCACATTACAGTATTTTTTCCATCCAGTGGCGTTTCTATTATTTCCACTATGGTCTTATCCAAAGCCCACGGAGCTAATAGGCTATTAGCATCAATGATCTGTAAGTCAGGCTGTAAAATGGGCTATTTCTGCTCACTGGTTATAGCTACTAGTCATTGCTTTAACTGTCTTAACAGGAGATAAATTAACATACTAGCGTTGTAATTTAAATCGTAGAATTTAAGTTTTACTACATGCAGTAAATTCTTATCTAGCTATTGAAAAGAT
Source organism: Falco punctatus (assembly GCF_963210335.1). Taxonomy (NCBI): domain Eukaryota; kingdom Metazoa; phylum Chordata; class Aves; order Falconiformes; family Falconidae; genus Falco; species Falco punctatus. The sequence goes on from NC_137583.1 coordinate 21,932,550, forward strand.
CACTTTAATTATATTGCAAGGGAGAACCCTAATATAATGTGGGTCTGTCCTCCTTGTTCACAGCTGGAGTCTCAACCCACCCCTCAGGTCTGTGCTCTGTTGCGCTTTGGGAGTCTCCCACCAGCTGCAGGGTGGCTTTGCCCAGTGCCGTGGGTTCCACGGGGCTCAAGGGTGCTCACGCTCCTCTTCCCTGCCACAACTGTGCGCTTGGGTCTCGGTGCTGGTTTCTTTGTGCCCCAGGTTCTCTCCTGCCAGGCTGTGTGTCTGCATCGTGCCCTCCTTTCTCCCTCATTTCAGCAGTATTGTCCCTTGGAGCGCTCCCTCCCCGTGCCCCCCCGTACCCCTACCGAAACACCCCACCGTGGTGGGTGGCTTCTCCCCACCAAGTCACGGAGCTCGCCTGAGCCCTGCCAGCGCTCTAATGCCAGGCTGGCAAGGAACCACTAAAGCCACGCGTTAGGACCACTCTCCATCACCTGCTAGAAAACCAAAACAGAGCCACCTGCAGTTAAATAACCTGACTTCTTATCCTGCTTTCAGCCCTGGCTTTAGGATAACAATTTAGAAAAGGCTGTACAGGAGAAGCCTCCCACAGCAGTTAGAGCTGGTGGGGATCTGTGCCTGCCTTTGGAGTGACTATGTGAAATGGCGAAGCTAACAATTTCAGCATGATCAGATTCCTAACTTCAAACCTATGAAGCTGGAGGGAATGATATTTTTATTTAGACATGCTTTTCATCCTTTTCTCAGTCTTAGTTTTCTAATTTCATACCCTTTTGTTTCCTGGTTTTGGACTCAATTTTATCTTCAATTCAGGATGCTACAAATTTTTTAAAAAGAAGTTGTCTGGAAACACCCAGAAATTACTAAGAAGTTTTGCCAAACATTGAACATATTAAATTTGAGTTGACAGCTCCATCTATGCAAAATGAAAAGTGGAAAATATTGACTATGGCTGGAAATGAGTTGGCACATAAAGATAAGATGCAGACGAAGGTTGAAAAGTTGACAGCGCTTTAGGAGATATTAAAACAGGGTTTAATAGGCAGTAAAAAGGAATGTTTTGACGCAGTACTAGGATGCATGGCCTGTATGTGATTCAGTAGGGTAGCTGGGCCTGTCTGCAAGCTGGTAAGGGGTGAAGTCCTGCTGCCTCCTTGGAGAACAGTAAATTTGGTGTGAACTCATCCTATTTCTTTATGCTGGCTCCATCCATGCAAAATGGGAGAAGAATCTGCTGTTCAAGGGCTTAAAAAAGGGGCGAGGCTTGAAAATGTATACACTGAAGATGGCTTCGGTGTCGGAGTATAGCGTGTGCATCGAGACCTCACCTCATGTCCCTCCCAGCTTCTTTCCTTTCGTGCAGTGCCCTCCCCATGCTGCGGTGCCCTCAACCTGGGTGATGAGCAGAGGAGCCTCAGGCAGCTCCTCCTGGTCCACTGTGGTGCCATGGGAAGGGAGAGCAGCTTCTGAGAGGCAGCGGGAGCATCCTCCGCTCCTGACAGCCACCATCTCCCGGTCATCTGCTTACAGCAGTGGCGGGTACGCAGAGCGCTGAGCCGGGGATAACAGGGAGGTGCGTTTCTGTTCACGTGCTTTGAAGCTGTTACACAGAAACCAAAGCTGCAGTCAACTTTGCAAACCTTATTTCCTCTCATCTGTTTCCTATGACAGGAGAACCAAGGGCTTAATGCGATATCTCAATGAATCCTCATGCTATCGTGCAGCCATTCCTGAAGTGCCATGTGGCTCAGATCATTTGACATAGTTATCCACTGCAGGGATGGTTCTTGTTTTGTCTGGCTGTGGGGTTACTTCCTCCAATAATTGATATTCCAGATTGAAAACAAAACTGTGTGCGGTGCCCCCTTCTTTTGCGTACCTCTGCCAGCTGCTCGGCGCCTACCAGCTTTCCAGCCTCTGGCGATGAGAGAGTACATCGCCAGTCTTATTTTATTATTTTTTTTTCCTAGCAGGAGCCAATGCTTAGTGCAAGGATGTCTTTAAACAAATACGCTGCTTCTATGAAAAGTGGCAGAGGCAGAAACAGGCAGTAATATCGCATAATCTGCATAGTCAATATAAGCAAATGCAAGTGTGTTTTCAGCCCTCTAATAGGGTATCATAAACATGCAGGGGTTTATGGCATTCAGCTGAAGAATAGCTCCCATAAATTACATGCAGTGCAATTTCTTTGTTTTCATTCTGAAGTTTATTTCCTTTTATGTTTAGTAATTAAATCAGAGCAAAAGAATTGCATTATGAAGTGTACCAAATAATAGCAGTGATTACCCGGAGGTGTCACAGGAGTCAGCGTTGTGCTGTGCACGCTGCCAGCCACGCATCGCGTCACCGAGACAGGTCACCTCGCCTGAGATCGCCAGGAACTCCTGCCCCCCCCCTTGCTTTGTAGCAAGTCACGTTGGGTTCAGCCACGATTTTTAATCATCTTCTGGCAGGACAACAAATCTCTGCAGAAGATATCTCCAAGGAGCTCCTAGGTGCGAAGCCATGTGTGACCGTGACTCTCCCAGCTTGGGGTCCCCAGCCCTCCGCGGTGCAGCTGGGGCAGGGGCTGGGCAGGGGGGGCTCTTGGTGGCCGTAACCTCTGGCCACATCTGGCAGGTGCCCTCTGCTGTGACCATGGCGCTTGTTTTTAACTGAAGTCATCTGCAATTTTGAGGTCTGGAAATCGCTAACAAAGTTCCTACATACTAAGAAACCAACATGTTTTCTGTTACAGCACGTTTAGGCAGCAGCCCTTGCTTCCCTTTACACCCCCAGCCTTACAGAATCTGCTGCTTTATCTCAGCTGCTGTCAGGTGAGCAGATCCCTCCAGCCATCTTCCTTTCGCTGCTTGCTTGGTTTGATTTTGGAGGATTTGCTTTCCCAGTGGGAGGGAAAACTCTTTGTTCTACACTGATCGGAGCCATTCTGATGAATGATTTCAAGGCTGAATTAGACTGTTTTGGACCACCATGGTCAAGGTTAGACCTCTGAATTTCTGCTTCCTTATTAGATTTCTTGGGGAAAAGCTCATTTTTTTTAATGCAACTAAAAAGTTCAGGTGTAAAAATGGACTATTTGATAGCAAAATATCGCAAACAGGATTTTGACACAGCTGTGCCTTTAGATTTGCAAAGTAAACAGTGACATCAGTATTTCTGCAGTCAGAAAGATCCCAAAGGATGCACAGGAGGCGTGTTGTGCCTTCACTTGATATCCCGTGTGTGATCCCAGCCTCACTGCTGGAAATAGCCTCTGACAGCAGGAGGAAAAGCAGGTTGGGAATCTGTGAATTCTCATATTTTGCTGTGTTGCCTCATTGCGTGGGTTCTTTGGTTTCACACGAGGAGCTGAGCCATTTGGCTTTGCACCACAGGCTGTGCCAGCGCTGACTGCGGACGGAGGGGTGGTGGGAGCTGGAGCACCCGCAGCAGGCAGGAGAGCTGCTGAGAGCAGCTGAAGTGCAAGGCTGGTGCTGCCTTCAAATACGTATAATATTGTATATAGGATCGGAACCAGGGTGCCAGGCAAGTCGGACGAGTGGCTGTGACTGCTCCTGTGTTAAGGAGCCCATGTGGTCCAGGCTTTTCCTCTCAAGGAAGCGGCTCCCTCGAAGGCCACCTGCAGAGCAGGGGATGCTCACAGACGCCTCGCGTTAAACTTCTGTCAGGGCTCATTTGTAGTGCAGCGGTGAAACCGCCCCAAGATGGGTTTTGTCTCTTACAAATCGATTGACAGCCGTAGGCAAGGGTAGAGCAGCCACACTGTGGTTTAAGTATGCATGCAGAAATTCACTTTAAACATGATGTAACTGAGGGTGCGGCTAAGATGCACTGAAGGTTTCTGGGCTGCCCTGGAGGTAAGGCTGTCACCATCTCCTAACCACCTGCTTGAAACGTGGTCCAGAGCAACCCCAGCTCCAGCTTGGTACCTCTGTGAAACCCATTGGAGCTACGAGCCTGTGAGCTCGGCTGTGCAACTTTTTCTTAATTTTGTGTAAAATATCGCCAACTGTATATACTTTTTTTTTCCACTTTCTTCTATGGATGGTTCTGGGCTTTCTTACCTTAAATTCTGCTAGAAGAAAATGCTGAACAGCTTTGAGTGGCAAAAAGTCTTCTCCGAGTTCAAGAATAACCAGCTATTCCCAGGGCATTGCATCTTCTGAGACTCAGGTCCAGGAGTTTGAGTTCATTATTTCAATTCTACTTACTGCCAGGAGTTACAAAAAAATAAATATATATATATATATGAAATTGTACCCAATTGATTTTTATCATATTACTACTTGAATAAAATAATCATACAGATAATGCTAAACGTAGCCATATAATAGGCCCATTAAAGACAAAGATGGATTTTAAATTATTTTTTTAAAAGAGTGAAAACTAAGGTACATTTATGACAAAAATAAGGGTAGTGGATTTTTTTAGAATGTATGTAAGTTTTCGCAGTGAGGTTAAAATCCATTTTTAATATTTTATACAACAACAGGTTTAACGAGAACCTGTGAGAAATGTTTTCTGCAGCTGGCTTTTCATGGCTCAGGATTGTGGCGGGGTTTCATCGAGAGCCAGGTACCCCCGAGGAGCACGGGGGTGCTGGGTGCAGGGCTCGGCCACTCGCTGCTCTGGTGCCCGCCGTGGGTGGCCCATCCTTTGCATCAGCTTTGTTATCGTTTTGAATCTGTGATGTACGACTTGTTGTGATTATTTGCATAAGCCTTCTGGGATGTTGCTCTCCCAGGCTGTGTGAATCTTTCAGATTCAAACTGAATAAACATACAGGGTTAAACCGGGGTTAGCAGCCAGAAGTAATAATTCAGAAAATATTTTGCAGTGCCATCTCACAGGCCACAAAAATTGTTACAGGATGTGATCGCCCAAGTATATAGGTTTCAGTTTTTTAATAAATCCAGACCCATTAAACTTTTTGGCAGTAATTATGGAGCCCTTAATTCGGACTGTGTTAATTTTTTGAAAGAATGCCTGAGAGCTGGAATTCTGGCCTTGATATGCCAGCAAATGCTGAGGGATAAATCCAACCTCTTTCCTTCTGCTTCCAGCTGCCATAGGAAGCCTGGTTTTGGCAGTAAGAAAAAAATATCTGTGCGGCTCACTGGATGCCATTAGTTTGACAAATCAGGGAGGATTTCTTTTTGTTGGAGAGGAGCGGAACTTTAATGGCATCCCAGCAGAAATGAAGTGCTAAGTGCCTAGCCTTCTATTTGGGAAAGTCAGAGGGAAGTTCCCTCAAATGCCCAAATTCCAGGCAACTTTTAAAATAAACTTTGAAGGGTAAACAAAAAGCTAAATAATCTTGTAACGGGGATGTCAAAGTGGTAAGTGGGTTTGTTTTGTTGTTCCGCCCCCCCCCCGGTGATTTTTGAATTTAACAAAATAGTTAAAACCATTTCCAGGTCCAGGTATCTCAGTTCCCTGGGTTGGAAACCTTCTGCCAGTCACAAGTGATGATGGAATTTTTGTTTTGCTAGCCTGTGTTCCCATGAATATGCAGAGTACAAGACTGGCTTCTTAGCAACTTTTCAGAGTTAATGAACTCACCTGTTGTTTTTCTTTTCTAAGTTCTGTTTTACACCTTCGGAAGCTTCAGGGGGGCACTGCAGGGAGGCAGCAGGCTGGGTAAAGCGTTTTCATAACGTGTGCATGTCCAATACACTTGATTTCCCCCTGTGGAACTCCTATGGAGAGAGCTCTCCTTTTGTCTTTGAAATAAAATGGATTATTTTGCAAGCTCCAGAAGTGAAAAGTAAAATGTCATTAAGGTGCTGATTTTAGGGGCATCATGGAAATATTTTTAATATTTTTCACATCATTTTTTGTCTCCTGGACAAGATAATTCTCTCTGATAATGTATATTTTGGGAACGAACCCACTCCAAAGTGAATGATAACTTTGAATGTTACTTTTCTATCTGTTCAGACTGTGAAACTGTCTTGATTCATTATCTGGAAGCAGTGACCTAGGGATAAACGGAACTTCATTGTCACACAGAGTTCTTCAAGCCTTGCTTCTTCCGTGCATCGTTCTGTCAAACTGAGACAGTGATAAATTAACCCTTATTTCTTTAGGAAATTTATGATCAAAAGTCAGATGGAGGTTAATACTCCGCTTTAGCTGACAGTTTATTTTTGCATCCTGGAGTTTGCCAGTGCGTCTGTATTCTCTGGTGGAAAGAGGCTGCTTGGAGACCAGGATGGGCTGGCTTTGCTTGGGAGATGGCTGCAGCGTCCTGCCTGGCAGCAGGCTTTGGTTGAGTGCTCTGCTCTGCATTCAGGTCTCATGTTGACAGTCATTGCTATTGGAAAAAATAAAAAAAAAATATTCATTTTATATGTAGTGGGCTTCAGAGACCATTTCCTTTGATGGTGGATCAGTGATACAGCTAGGAGAGAAGAGCTGGACCTATTGAATACCAAGTCAAATATCTTTTGCTCTTCAAGTGAGTTTTGCTATGCCTAAAGCTGGCATTTTATACACAGTTTGTCATTTATTGCTTGGATATATGGGGTAGCATTCATTTTAATCCTGCAAAATACTGTGTTGAAAATTTTACTCTGCATGAATTGCGAATGGTTTTCAAATTGGTGAGTTTTAAGGTAACCGTTCTAGACAGTCTTCGGTAAAAGACTCTAAAAAAGAATAAATTCTAATTTGTAGAAAATGCCAGACTGCGAGCTTTCACTGCTTGCAGGTTTTTATGATGATAAAGTTTCTCCTTGTCTGAGCAAAGTGCCTCCGACTTTGTGGTGTGAATGGACTTCTGGGCTGGGAGAGGCTGGATGTTGGCTGCTAGGTGCTGCCTCAGGTGAGCATTTCTCCATATATCCCTTCCATGGAAAAGGTAGAACAATACAGTGACCCCTCATTAACACCGGTAGCCTTAATTTAGTCTTGCTTTTAGTCACCCAAATCTCCTTACCTAGAGATGATTGATGCTTACAAGTTATCCAGGTTTTACAGGACAACGATGACTTCCTGGGGGCAAGAGGCGAAGAGTGAGGATTGTAATAGGGTGATGTGTGGTAGTTAGTGGCTAGTAATTAAAAGGCTTTAATTACTGTCATTTTTTTCTTCAGTGGAAAATGGTGCTTTGATTCACTGGTTCAGAAGGTGAAGGGATGTGTTGCATGGCTGGGAATATCCAGCGTTTGAGACGGATTGCTGCTTCCATGAAGCTGCATTTTGCTCCCGATGAAGGCGTGCAGGGAATACTGCAACGCGGTGAAATATACAAGGTGTGCATGTCTGTTGTTAGCTGAGTATTTTCATGGAATCCAGAGGCTCTAGTCAGGTTAAGCAGCGGCACTAGGTTCTGCATAGAGATAAACCAGGTATATTCCTTCGAGGAGTTTCTGATGTTACAAGTCAGAAAGGGATGGTGCCAGGGGTAGTTATTTCTATAGACCTTCTCATGCATCAGCAGCAAAGAGTGTCCCTGCCTGCCCCACCGTGAACGGAGCTGGCCCCACCAGCCAGTTTCTTGGGGGATATATAGCATGAGCATAACCTACAGAGCACTTACGTCAAAGAAACTTAGTTGAAGAAACTGTATTTAAACTCCAGGGCTTGTAATTCACGGCAGTGGGTGCTTACTGAGTTATTCCTTCAGCTGCCTTTTCTAATGTGGTTAGAATTATGTTTATTGTCTTAATCTGCATGTAATCCTTGCTCCCCGCGCGTGTGTGTACCTGGGCACCGTGGCAGGTGTGCGATGGCGGTGGGGAGGTGGCTCCAGCACGGCGCGCACCAAACCCAGCCTGACAAATACAAATGACTGGGGTGAGATGGGAACTTGCATCTGTTGAGGTGCTGTAACTTCCTTGATACAGTGAAATGAAATCTCTATCAAGTGAATGTGAATGAATGCCCAAAGGAGGAAAAACCATGTAAAAACTGATGTTGTTTTTCTTGGTCTTTTTTTCTTTAGATAATTAATTTTTTGAAGCATTTCATGCCCATTTATCATAAGCATGTCTCAGACGTGCTGCGTATGTGTCATTTGTTTTATCAGGCACAATATGCCTGTATATATTTCATAATGCGTGAATTGTGTATAAGTGCAACTCCAGAAGGGATAATTTCAGCAAAGAAGCTTGAGATAGATCAGGATCTGACAGACGTGCTGTGAGAACAAGGAGAGCTCGGTGAGAGATGCCACCGGCACACTCCCACTACCCTTCATCTCCCCAGGCCATCTTTTCAAGTTCCCTTTTCTTTTCCCTTTTCCCGGGGCCAGTATTTATCTCAGGACTTATGACAACAGCTACCACAGTAGAAAAAAAATATCTATCTTTCAAGTGCTGAAAAAAAATCAGCGATGTGTACATCAAAAAAGTATTGCTGTGAAGATCTGTGCTTTTGGGGGCACACTTTCTAGGCACCTTCTATTTCTGGATGTTCAGTTTTGCGGGTCACTGATTGCATCTGCTAAAGAGAGCTGGTGCCTTTCCCGACCCAGAGGCCCACATTCAGCAGAGTATTAAGAGGCTGGGTCAGGCTTAGAAGGCTGATGTGTTGTTGAATTGGGGCCACAAGCAATGTTGGGAAGCAGGGCTGGCAGGGGTCTGCAGCTGCCCATGCTCAGGGTGCACCTTAGGGGGATGTACCACAGCGATGCTCTCTAGCAGTGTGGGCTACCAGCTATTTGAGCCGCATGCTCAAAAGCCACCCATAATGCTTGAATCTTAACAGCTCTATAGAATCATATAGAATCCCTTCCAGGATTGCTGATTTCTCACTAGTCTACCTCAGTGATGCGGTTCCTGCCCTTCACACTCACAAAGGTGTCCAACCTCCACGTTGGTTTTGGACACTAAATTGCAGGAAGGATAACGTCGCATCTTTATGGGCTGATGTATTGATGCAGCCCCACTGAATGAGGTCTAATCACGCCGTTTTCCTGAACTGCTCTTAGCATTCTGTATCTGCCACGACCTTGTTATGAATTAGTTCCTCATGCTGCTCCCCTGGAATAACACTGCTTAATCTCTTTCACAGATAAAGCAATTTCCTTTAATTTAAGAGAAACCTTATTTATCTTTTATGTGAAAAAAAATACACTCATTGCTTCTGCCCCATGACCCCTTATGAAAGCCAGACAGTTTCTTTAACCTTCACTCACAGAAGATGGCTCTGTGCTACCATTCGGTGCCTTGGTCTGAGTGACTCCCAATTACCAGAATCTCAAGGTTATTGTTATTCCAATTTCTGAATCAGAGGGTGAAACAACCTTGCCTTGCAGCCAGCAGCAGCGGGACTGGACAATCCCAGTGTTTAGAAGTCTCTCCATCTCCTTCCAAATACTGGTGTTTCTGGAAGCAAGATATGTACTGTCTCTGCCCTCACTGTCTAGGTTGTTCTGGACTTAAATTTATCTTACTAATTGCTAAGGAACATCAGTAATGGATATTCTGCAGGCTATTCAGCCAGCCTGTAGCTGTGCTTCAGCTGGCCTTAGCATGACAAGAAGCTTTTCCTGAAGTCTAAACCTTAATCTTTTTTGCATATTGATTATTGTCACATCTGTTTGGGACATGGAACAAATGATTTCCTTCTACTTGCAACAGTCTTTTACATGTTTTAATACCATAGGTGTTTTTCTCTTCATTATTCTTTAGGCTAAGCAACTCCATTTGCTTTTATTTATAGGACATTTATAGACTTCTAATCCTTTGTGGTGTTCTTCTTTGGATGCTTCTGTTGGGGCAAATCTTTGACAAGCAGCATCAGCTCCTGGCTGTAGTACTGCATCTGGGGCTCCCTGGTGCGGGGTGGGGAGAGCGACAGGTTGCTTTCCTGGCAGGAATTTTCAGATTCAAAGGACCCACAAACCTGGTGTATACATCCCAGGCAGGGTTTTTGCTGCTCACAGTCCCAGGGCATGGCTGACATGTTCAGCCACGTGTGGATCAGTGCAGAGCAATCACCCAGCCGCCTGCTCCCTGGCATATGTTTGTGCTACTTAATGCAGCATCCTATTTACTGCGGTATGCAGCACTTGTCTCTTACAGAGATCCAGCCTTCTGTTTTAGTCAGCTTTTATGTCCAATTTGTCAAGGTGGTTGTGAATTACATTCACATCTTCAGAGGTACCTGCAGCCTCTTAGTGTCACCAGCAGACTGAATAAGCACATGTTCTCTGCCACCATTGTGATTAATAAAAATACTCAAAAGCATAAGACCAAAGACACACTCATTTTGACAGTGAACTTTCAGTAATTACTCTCCAGCTGTGGCTTTTCAGTAAGTTATATCTCCCCTTCAGTAAAGATACAGTATTTGCCTCTGGTGAAGTCTAAATTGAAAATTTCCAAAGTGATAAAATAGGAAAAACACCTGTCCTGCAAAGAGGACTGCAGGGGTGGGTTCAGATCACAAATAGACTGGCTGCAGGCAGCCTGTCCGCGTATCTGTTTTTAAAAATAAGCGGGTAATGTTGCCTACCAGGTAGTGAGCATGAGAAATTCATGTTGATGTTAATTCCTTTCCCAAAGTTGAAGTTTTCATATTCCTTCCTTCTTATAAAAGCAATTTGAGGGAAGTGTGGCAGGCGTACCGCACAGAGGGTGAGGTGAGCTGTGCTACCAGTGAACTCTGCTTTTGTGGATGTTTCTTTCCAGAGATGATGCCTCATTCTTTAGAGTATTGAGGGGCTCTAAAGCAGCTGATGTCCAGTCCATCTCATTGTGGTTATTTAAAAAAAACCACTGGGTGTGTTTTCCACTGAATGTGGTGGTGGTGGCATAAAAAATCAGAGTTGAAGTAAAGGGTTTAAAATCTTCTAAACTGAAATTATTTCACTTAAAAAGAACCATTTGTTTTTCAGTATTTCTCTGTTAACGCTGCTCCTTAAGTGTTAAAAACTTAAATGATCACGTGTTATAATGGCTTGTCAAGAAAACCAGGGCTTAACTCCTGCACTGATTGGGTCCTTAAAGTCCATAAACTTTGGGAAAGTGTTAGTGTGTTTGGAGAGATGGAAATGGAGAACAGCGTTTTGGTGTAGTTTTGCAGACTTCTTGTTAGGTACGTTACTAGGGCTTGTGAAGCACCTAGCAACCACATCATTGATAGATATAGATCTTTTTGTGCATGTGTATTAGAAGAAGGTATCTTCCCTCTTAGGGAAAAAGGTTTCTTTGGATCTCAGAAAACCTTCAGTGGTGACTTTTCTAACTTTTTTTGCATAGACAAGTTGAATTTGAGTTTATGCTAAACTTCCGTTTCCCAGGTTTTGCTGGAACTAGTCTTTCTAGACTCAATCTGCCATATGCATCCACTGCTGATGTTCTTGCATATGTTTGCCACAAGCCTTTGTCCTTAGACCTGTGAACATTTTGTGCTCTCAGCAGCTGTATGGCCCCGAGTTGTGTGTCACCGGACAGCACTCGGGTATCCCACAGCTCTGTTCTCTCTTCTGCATCCAAGCCTGAAGATTATTTTTATGATACTATACCTCTGTTTAAAAAGCTTGGTAATTCTTCGGAGGTTTTGACACCATGAATTAATGTCGCCATTCAGGAAAGCCGTGGATTCATGTGAGATGCTTACTCTCGCCCTCGGGTCGGACCCGTGGAAGTCGGAGGGGCTGGTGCCACCTTAAACTGAGCCACTCGCCTGTTAGTGCTCACAGTGGTTTGTGCTTTCCCTTAGCTCTTCCTTTGTGGAGGTGATTAAAAGATGCCTGTTGCTGTCTGTATGTGCAGCATGCTTCATTAACAGTGATTTATTTTGGAGTTTAGCAGAATTGGCACTGTGCAGCACACCAAGGGGCAGCAGGAAAATGTGAGATGATTGCTAAAATCTTGTTTCTTGCTGCTACTGCTGCAAAACTTGGGGGTCTTAGGCGTATTTTTCAAATTTTCCTTCACAATATAATAGTCACAAAAATGTGAATTCATATATTGAAAATTATACATACAAAAGTATTTTTCGTCTTCCAAATGCGTCCATATATCTTAGCCTTAGGCTTTTCATTTCTATTTTGTTTGTTTGTGGTTTTTTTAGAAGTGCTAATCATTAAACATCCAAATGAAATATTGACAAAAAGCTATGCCTGCTAACTTAGAAAAATTCACCACAAATATTTCTGCTGCGTGCATCTTTTTATTTTTTCCTCATACCTGACTGTAGTCAGAGCTCTTAGAGTCAACTTTCTTCGTCAGAATCCAATTACAAACAAAAGGTGCCTTTCAAAAGAATTTGCAGTGGATGCACTGCCAAAAGTACAGTTAAAAAGACATCTGCACATGTGTGTTGGCACTAGGTTTTCTAATGGGATGCACTTCCAAACTGAAGCACAGCCATCTCATTTTCATCTTGAAAAACAACCTGTACACTGCTGACACTATATATGCTTCCTTCTGGAAATAAAATATTAAACTTTGCAAGTTTTCAGGACTCTCATATTCTGCTTCAGAAGCAGCATGAGCGCCCCTGGGATTTTATAGTCAGAAAACATTTAGAAATAGGAAGGATCTTTTCAATTATGTATCTTCTGCTCATGCACAAATGTTGCCTTTCCTAAAGTTGTTGCCATAAAAAGTCAACGTGTTTCAACAGTTTTTACACCACTCTGAACAACGGGACTGCTGGTATGAATAGCAGCAATGTTTACGGGAAAACATTTTGAAGATTGGACTCACTCACATGTGAAATGGGGAACTATCACGAGAAACGGAATCACAGCCCTAGCTCGAATACCACCATGTTTTAACCTTAGGAAAATATTTTTAATGGTAATCATCTAACTCGCTTTTCACTACTTTTTATGCTAAGATAGGCATCGTTTCTCTTTGGGAAACTTCCCCTAACGTTAGCTTGCCGTGGCTGTATCGGTAACAGCCAGGGCAGGGGGGCTGGCAGCCAAGCCCCCAGTGCCCATTTCAGTGCCACTCCTGGGGCGGCTCTTGGGGAGCACCAGGGCAGTGCTGCTTCTGAAGCTTTAATATTAATCCAGCAACAGAACGATGTACGATCCCATATATTTAGAAAATATATGCTAGAACCTCTTCTAGCAATATACTGTAAGGTAATTATTACTGGGTATGTACTTTGGCTGCGTAAGCGCATGGAGTTGCCATTAGCATCGATGGAAATGCGCAGAGTATATATACAGTGCCACGTATAGACAGTCTGGTAATACCGTAAGTGACTCTTTCCATTCAGGTATCTGAATTTTTTTTTTTTGAACCGCATATGTGACCCTCTGCTGCCTGCTGATTATCTGGACCGAGTTTTGAATAACTAAATAATAGGGAGGACTTTCAGCTTTTTCACTGGACTTAATAATTAAATGTGCTGAATACTAAAAATGGATGTTTTTAGCATAGCTTTTATTTTTGGCTGAATGTAAGACCCAGCAATTGTGTCAAAACATCTTGGGAGGAAAGTAAGAGCCTAGCCTGCTATTTTTAATGCCCTTATAAGCTGAAGACTAATTTACATTAGGAATTTTGAAATCTTTTGTTATTAGTGTTTAAAATGCTTAGAGAAGCATGATTTCCCAAGTGGGGGAAAAAAAAAATCAGTTTGCAAAAACCACAAAGTAGCCAGGGTTTCTCCCAAAGGAGTGGTGAGTCAAGAGAGGCTCTGGTAAGAGAAGTTGCAGTGCAGTGGGGAAATGTAATAAATTGAAGGCTATCCAAGAATTTTCCTGCAGCTATGAAAAACTAGGAAATAAAGTACCAAAACAGCAGTATTGGTTCAAAGAGAGTACCAGGGATGTGATGCAAAGAGCCTTGGGACCTGCAAACAGGACAGCCGTCTCCATGGTCCTTCAGAGAAGTGTCTCTCATCCCCATTGAGTCTCCTGGCACGCCATCCCCAAAACCTGTGGAACTAGTAGAGGCATTGCGCTTGACTTTGGTCAGATTTGGGGGTTTATATTCCCATGTTTTTAACCGAAAGGCAGGTATACCGCTTCCTTGCCAGCAGCACTGCTTACAGACAGCTGAGGAGCTTCAGGCTGTTACTAACCCACATAGCAGGAGTGATTTTGGTCATCCCTCCTGCATGCTGGCAGCTTGCAGACGGGGCTGCGGGTGCTTTAGATTGGTTCCTGGCAGTAGGTTAAGTTGATAAGTGCTATACCTCTTGTGTTTTTAATTAGGTATCCAAGGCTGTAAGCGATTGTTCTGTTTCTGTCCCGCGTAGCTTATTGCAGAGGGCGAGGAGAATAATCGTGAAGCATTGCCTTGCCGTGTAATGAAGAGAAGCCTTATAAAGTGACACGATGGGCTTATTGATGGGACTGATACGTGGGAAAATGAGAACATGAAAGAATTTCAGCAGCTGCTGGTGAACACAAGTTCTATCTCCGATCTCACTTATACTAGTGTAAAATAAAGGGTGACTTGCCTTTGGTAGGAATTTGCTGTGTAGGTGCGCTTATAACCAGCAGAATTTGGTAGAGGAAACAGAGTATTTGTCCGCATATCAAGACTATAGAGGGTAAAAAAAATACATTTCTCGAGTTCGCTGTAAACACAGAGTAGCTGCCTAACTATGTCAATCAATATAAAAGTCCATGAAGACATTTTCCCTCAAAAAACTAATAATTAATACTCCAATCATTCACTTAAGTTATTAGTTTTCATTGATTAGTCCTTCCCACTAACCCCCATCTAGACTTATCAGTCTGTGAGAACAGCTGAACGTATGCAATTAATCTCTACCCCCTTCCAAGCTGCATCTTCAGAGGATAAAGATTCTTAGATTTCTCAGTGCATGGAACTTGACTTTATTAGAAGAATCTTAGCAATTTTAACTCACAAAAGCAAGCGGAGACCTCTCATGATACCCCTTCACATCCTGTTAGTCATGCCGTTTGTCTTGCAAGCGTGAAGGCCCCTTAACTTTTCCAGCCTTCAGTGATATGAATAAATTATAAGAATATGTGTCTGACTTGATTTATTTAATTTTAATATTTAAATGCCTGCTCTGGAGAAGGTTTCTTTCATAAAAGGAGGCATGTTTTTTCCACCTTGGGTTGCACTGCAGGGGGTACTTTGCAGTGATAAACTGAGGAAGTCTTCAAATTGCCTGCTCACAGATTTTAACTAGTTACAAGTTGTAATGGAGTGTGAGGAAATGATCAGGTCTGGAGATACTTTAAGGGATTTTTTTTTTTTTTTTTAAGATGTTTAGAGCAATCAGAATGGGGTGAAATGGAAAAGCATCCCTCTGACAAGCAACGTGGGAACATTTCCTAGAAAGTGTTGCCTGTGCAGAGATGTGTCCTTCATGTGCTGGGTGGTGTTTGTAGAGAAAATTGGATGTAATTCCCATAACTTTTCTCTTAACCATGATGTACAGGGTTCACTAATTACACTTCACTTACACCAGAGAGGCAGTGAGTGGATCTGCTGATGACAAATTCGAGAGACAGACAAAATCTGACTGTGCCCAAGATACAGGGTGACAATTCGTAATCCTCATCTGGTGCCCAGTGTACTCAGACGGTCACGTATCGCTCCTCAGAATGACTTTACATGGAATGTTTAAAAAAGTTTCTTTGTTGGTCTTCAGGTGCAACTTTCCCAGAAAGAATAAAAACAACTCTACCAACAAATAGAAGGAGCGGCAATCCTAAATCTCCTTGTAATCTGTCTTTTCTTTTTTACAGATTAAAGGTTGCCTAAAATTTCCAAGGAGCCCCGTTCTCTTCTGTAGTCACTGGGCTGGTCTCCTCTGACCCGGGAAGCTGAAGATGAGGTTGCTATGGGAACTGCTCGTGCTGCAATCATTCATGGTGTGCTTTGCAGGTACAGCGTCATTTCAAAACTTTTGATTTAAGAATGCCACTGTATTTGACACCAATGCAAAAATGGGCTGCACTTTATATGCCAGTGATAAAATGGCAAAATAACTCCCTGCTCCACGGCTGGTGTGAGGGAAGGTTGCTGAACGGATCAGGTTGATGCTCTGAACAAGCTCCTTTTACTGTTGATCAGTATCTCCACAGTAAAAGCACAGTGTTTCAGAGGGCTGCTCCCTCATTTCCAGTTCAAAGTTGCTGTTGATGGAAGTTGTTTTCAGTGTTCTGTGTTAAGCATTTCAATGCTCAATTAAACCTACGTGGAGTATAGCTTTATATCACATTAAAACGGTGTTACACTACAGCTAAAACCTCGCTCCATTTAACAAATAATTAAAATAACATATTTTAGCAATATAACCATCTTCTGTAACTGCCCCTGTGTAACCTTTTCTTCCCGGAGAGCTGCAATGTTTTGAGCATTCCCAGCAAAATGAGATTTCCAAGGAACGTGCCCTTTTTCTGGAGCTGAAACAGTTCTTGAAGACGTTCCAGATTGGCAGAGGGTCACCAGAGCTCGCCCCAAAGCCACGCTGACCTTCTTGTGTGCAGGGAGTCACTTGCAGGTGACTGCTCAGCGAGCGGGGGGCGCCGGGCTGTAGTCACCCCCCGTGCCTCCTGGCGGGTGCTGCCATCACCCCAGGGCTGCTGAAGACTCTTTCTTTACAATTCAGAATGTGTCCTCCTTGACTTGGTGTTATTATTCTTTAACATGTATTTTGTTCTGAGGAGGGGTGTGTGTTATGTTTTAATTAATGTTTATGTCACCTTGGTGTTCGTCTGGATTGCTCTAATTTATTTGCTGCTTGGTGCTCAGTGTTTTACTGCTTTGTTTAGTAACTTGTGCTTTCTTCCCTTTTATATGTGCACATTGTCAGGGTACTTTCTCAGCATTTTAAGTAACAGCAAACTACTTACAATAGTGTTTACTTTCTTCTGCTTAGCTCTACTGAACACAAAGCCACTTTTATTCCGGTACTTACGGGTACCTATTTTTGAAATTTGGTTCCAAGTCTTTCGAAATGTGCTATGACAGTTTCTGAGCTGGCAGAAAATTGGATGCAGAGACATTCTGCAATGCAGTGCCACACGTGCTTCAGGAATTGCAACCCTAGAGAAGTTAGACTGTGGGAATACATGAATTATGGCCCTCTATTTTAAGCAAATCAACAAAGCAGTGGGAAAACAAAAGCATGATTTTTTTTTTTTCACTGTGATTTCTATACTTAAAAGATATATTGGAAAATGTCTAGGGTCAGCAAAAATAAAGCTTCAGGAGAATATGTGTGTGGGGGGGAGGGAGTTCCTTATCTCTTACATCTGTTTTTTAGAAAAATGCATTTCATAAGCACTGGCCTTCCCCACACCCTTCTGCAACAGCACTTTTTCTCATCTTTGCAGTGCACTGAGTATCTTCAGGGCACACCATCAGTGTGTCTGTCCCACGGAGCAAGATTTGGCCGAGTTACAGGGAGAGGAGCGCTAAAAGTTTTGTGCGAGTTTTACATTAGGGGATGAGTGTGGAAATTGTTTCATTTTGCTGAAGGATGTGGTTTGGTCCGGCTTCTTTCGACAAGATTTGGAAGTGTCCGTGTCTGCCTGCGAGCTGCACGAGCTGCAGGTGTGGAAGGGATTCTGCTGCACGAGCCATGGTGTTACCACGGAGCAGGGCTAACTCGGTCAGGCGCAGTGCTGTTATTAGCCAGCGCGCTCAGGATGCTTCCCAGACACGTGCAAGTGTTTCGTGTAGCGCTGTGGTGTTATGGACTATCCAGATCTGGCTCTTAAATATTCCAGAATTAAGGAGGAAACTGTACTGGATGCCTTGCGTTGTCTTGTTCTGCATCGGTGCGCTCTGCAAGGCAGGAGGGGGTGACCCTGAGGTAGTTAATTTTAGTAGCTGTGATTTAGCAGCTCCATGCAAAAGGCACAAAGTGGTAAAACATCAAAGTTCATAAACAAACCTTCAGCCCTTCTTCTTTTTTATATTTTTATGTTCAACTTTTTTTAAAAAAAAAAACTAGTTTCAAGAGGCTTGTTTGCCTCTGCTAGCATATACGCTGCTCTTGGAGAACCTCCAGTGTTGATCCCAAGGGAAGAGCTGACAGGAGCCTGGGAGCTTCCCAAGCTTTCTCCTGCCCAGCAGCAGGGAGGTGCAGGGGAGCCTGGGGCTGGCCCTGCTCCTGGGGCACTGCTCATCCCGCTGCCCTGCGTGGTGGCTCTGCTCTAAGCCTGCCCCGCAGGGATGGAAATTGTCCTTCTGTCTACAATAGGTTGCTCTTCTCTGAAATTCTTAAGTTCTAAGTTAGGAAAAAAAGCTAGGAAGGAATATTTTGTTTCGTGTTGCTCAAATTACTGAGCCATCCTTAAGAAAAAAAAAATTAATAATTGAATTATGCAAAGAAAAAAAAAGTAAAAATAGTATGCAGAAAAGTTATCTAACAACCCTCCGTAGTGCCTTGTGGACCCTCAAATGATTGGAAAAACTCTGCTAAGTATTGAGTTACCTGTGAACATAAGCTTAAAATGACGTACTTGTGTTTAGTTCTGCCAACCAGTGTCGGGCACCGAGCCCAGGTACCGCGTCGCTTCCCTGTCCCTGCCACAGTACAGCCCGGCTGGTGGGGGATGAGCTCTTTGTGTGTCGCCCTGTCAAAACGCTGCAAAAATGCTGCGTGGAGGCGAGCACCCTGCCATTGCCCTGCGGCCGTGGCCCCGTCACCCTTCGGGGACAGCCACAGGGCTCCAGCTACTGCCAGTCCCAGCAGCTACTTCAGATTGATTTTTTTTTTTTTTTTTTTTTTTTTTTAAATGAACATCTGCTCACTGGAAACGGCATGAAAACTTCCAAACTCGTACCAGCCAAGCCATTAAACAGCTGTCAGACCCGCAGCACTGAGGGTATCCAAACGTGTGGTTAAGGGACCAGTTACCCACTGCCGTCAACGTGCCGGGAGCCAACAGCCGTGCAGAGCTGCTCACCGTCCGCCCAGGATATTGCTATTGATTTTGTCTGCTGGGTGTTCAGGTACTGCGGTTCTTCACAGGAGGATAAAACACTCGGGTAGAAAGCTAGATCAATCCCGGGGCGTACTTAAACCAGCTGCCTAGACGTGTGGATCTGCTAATCATTTCGGGAGGTATCCAGCCTCCCTCACAAGGCAGCAGCACTGCTAAAGGTATTTCTGAGCATCCCACCCCCTTTTAATCCGTAACCCAGTGTTGGGGGATTTTTTGGGATCCCAATTTTGGGACCATATTTTTCAGACTACTTTTCTCACTGGCTGTTCTGAGGTCATACTGATAAAAATTAACAGTGCTTTCCTTGGGCTCAATAGTCATTACATGTCAGTTCTGGGTTTCTGACTATGTTTTCAGGAGTCTTTTCTTCAGGTGTCAGCTCTGGGAAGCAGGAACTTCAAATTATTCCTTTGGTACCAAATTTGTTAGGGCTCTCAGATTATTTAAATAGCCGGTGTGGTGATAACTTCAAGTTTTGTAGAGGAAGATGAAAAGCAGAATAGGCTGTGAAAAACAACACGCAGCTCGTTGAGTCGTGACTTTGCTCTTGGGCAGCCCCACGTAGCTGTCGCATCCCCTGAAAGGTGTACGTGTGCCGCCCGGGAGCAGCGATGGGGACCAAACGGCATCGCACAGGATGAGCCGAACAGACCTGCGCTAATGAAGATGGGACATAGTCCGTATGCCTCTAATGTGCTGGACAAGCAGGGAAGGAGATTTTCTGTATTTTTGTGACTCTTATGCAATTCTTCGCCTCATTAACTTCCTGTAGCAGTGAGTTTCACTGTTGAAGTCATATTTGCATGTTAACGAGCGGCAGCCGCATAGATGCGTTAGCTGTCTGAGCATGCATGTGCATATGCATATTTTATGAAGTAACTTAACCATGAAGGTCCGCTCGTATTTTGACAGAAAACAAAAAAGGAACCTAGTAGCTTTGGAGAAGCATTTATGGTCTGCTGTCATGCGTGTGCCTGGGCTCTGGCTTGCCCTCCTGCCCTGACATGCCTCACTGCTCTGGTTCCTGGCCTTCTTGTTCTTGCCGATTAAAAAGAAGGATCTGTGCTCACAACAAACGCACCAGCCAGCAAGGCTCTCCCTCCTTTTTTTCTTAGCAAGCACCACGTAAATGCAGTAGCTTCAAAAAAACGGTCTGTCTTGTGGCTCTACAATACTTGTGTTGCACCCAGTGTGCTCCGTCAGAGGGACAGCGTGGCTGTGCCGCACGCCTGGTGCGGGGGCTGAAGTCACTCCAGAAAGCACAAGCCAAAACACAGAATCTGGTATTTGTTTTACACCGATTTGAATGAATAAGAAAACACGGTTCTTTCTCTCCGCTAAATTGGCTTCTTCGTGAAAGCCCTCAGCTGTGTGAGCCTTTGTTTTGCAACAGATTAAATGGCTTGCACAAAGATTGCTGGCAATTGTTTAGTGAAACGTGGAAGGTGATCCAAAAGATACCTGTGTTGCTCCCCCGAGAGTGGTTTGCATCAGTCACTCTGCACTTTCTGCACATAGCTATACTGTGCACATAGCAAAAGCTAGCTGTGCGGTGTAATATATATTAATATGTATATATATAAATATATATATATAATTAGATATTAGCAGTATTGCCTCTCACATCTGAAAAGGTAGGATGAATTAATGTGGAGAAGACCACGCGTGCAAAATCTGTACATCGTTCCAGCCGTCAGAACCAGGGTTGCAGTGGCATTTTTTACTGGCTGTTATTACAGGGAAGCCTGTTGCTGGTGTCGTGATACCCCAGAAACACCTGCAATTAATTCTTCAAATCTAGGGACAGCATCATATTTTTCAGTACCAAATTCTGTCATATTTTTTATTAAGGTGGAACAAAAGCATTTTTTCACCTTCTATCTGCTGAAAAATGCAGTTTTAAAATGCAGAAATAGGCATGTGATAGCAAAGTGAGAAGAAAAAAAAAAAAAAAGGGAAATATTTCTGTAGAGCTTATTTCCAGTGTGGTGAGGTTTAGGGTGGGGTTTTTTCCCCAACAGTGTTTTTTTACAGGAAAATATCCTTAGAAATGCCTGTCCAAGCATTCTTTCTTCTTTTGTCACAAGTTGATACAGCATAACCAATACCTCAGCAGTGGTTCAGACCAGAATATTTATAGCATGGCTATGTAATTCGGGGGGGGGGGGGGGGGGGGACGACACACGGGACGACACAACTAATACATAGTCAAGTATTTTCCATTGTTAGACAAAAATCACCATAACCGATATTAATGCATTCCAATGAAATCAGGTATCCAGCTCTATGAAAAACTAAAATTCAGAATTCATACAAATACGAATATTCACAGGCCTGTTTGAATTTTTGCTTCTATCTAAGTAGATGTAGGTTACGTACAAAAGAAATTCTGCTAATTTCATGTCTGAATATGAATAATTAAACCAGGAAGTACTGTTCTACATATTAAATGACAGTCTTCTATAAACAATGCAGCAATTCAATTTGTTCAATGTTTTTTCTGGTGCTGTGTAGTTCCCATGACTGACTGGTGCTTTGATGTTAGTGGGTAGTTGGAAAATGATTAATATGTTGCTGTTCCATGATTAATTAATTTATATTTTGGTCAGTTCTGCAGCACTTTGCATTTCTGTACCCGACTGCCTAATTAATGTTTGTATAGCACTTGGAAGAGATAAAGCACCGAATGACTCCTATTAATATAATCACTTCCCAAACACAACCCAGCCCTTGGCGTCACGGCACTCGGTATGCTGCGGCTGAAGCTCGCTGGGGAAGGCTTTGCAGTTGAGATCTGGCTTGCCCTTCATGTTTTGGTTTTGTTGGGTGTGGTTTTTTTAATTACTTGAGGAGGTTTTGGCTCCCTGTAAGCTCCTGTAATTTCAAATGCTGAACGCCTGCCTGCCGATGGAAAGTTCTGAATTAACTCCTTGTTTTGCATTGCTTGTGTGTGCGGCTTTTGCTTTACCTATTGAACTGTCTTATCTCAACCCATGAGCCTTCTCACTTCTACCCTCCTGATTCTCTCCCCCATCCCACTGGGGGCAGTGAGCGAGCGGCCGCGTGGGGCTGGGTTAAACCATGACACCGTAGCAGTGGGTGATGCGGTCACAGGAGCATGGTGA
Organism: Falco punctatus; assembly: GCF_963210335.1. Taxonomy (NCBI): domain Eukaryota; kingdom Metazoa; phylum Chordata; class Aves; order Falconiformes; family Falconidae; genus Falco; species Falco punctatus. The sequence continues at coordinate 21,954,543 of NC_137583.1, forward strand.
CGTAAGACCACCATGTGCTGGCTGCGAGTTGTAGGTTTTCCACTGAGAACTGAATACCTAGCACAAACCTTGCCATCTGAGCAAGGGCGCTGCTGGACGTTGTTGCTGTGAGTGCACTGGTCTTCCCTTGGAAAAGTTTTTAAAAGCTGCCTAGGAGTGTGCTTTAAATTGTCAGTAAAAGTCAGTGCTGAATAGTTAACTCCAGCAGAGGGCTTTGGACAAGTACAAGGCTGCCCTTGGCCACAGCTGGGGCTGGCTGTTGCTAGCAGGAGAGGACAGTAGATGGTGGGATGGAGAGAGGTCATGCGGGCAAAGGTACAGGTCACTTTTGGTGGGGGATAGCCCTTGCTGTGGCAAATCCTGTAAATTTTTTAACAGTGGTGGAATTGGATTTTATCCATTTCCCAGCAGTGTCTGGACTGCAGTGTGGCGTTAAACTCCCCAAGACTATTAAGCATCTCTTTGCCTCTGGTGTCAGCTCGCCCTGGCCCATGCAACATTGCTGCCTGTTGAATACGGTTATACTGATCTGTGTTAAAGGTGCTTTTGCCATGTCAAGGGACGATTTTGCTGCAGCTGGCAGTTGTTAACAGCACATGCTTTCTAAAAGGCTTTTGGGGTAAGAACAGGTGTAAGTGGTAGAGCGAAGGCAGTGCTGTTACAGTTTGCTGTGGGTACTGTTTGGCAGCGTGGGATGCTGAGACACGCTGTGGAAGTGATGCAGGAGCTGGCAGAGGTCTGTCCCTCCCTCAGGGATTGTGCTGGGGTCCCAACGGAAAATAGTTTCCTTGTATTTTCTGTGGCTGATCAGAGCTCGAGTGTCTTGAACTCTCACCAGAAAACATTCCCCTAATGTCAGGGAACAGTTGCGCAAACCGTACAATTAAAATACTCATTTCAGTTTGGGACAAAAAGTCAAAGTAAGGTCCTTAGCATCTCTAAGGGCATCTGCCCTTGTCTTCCTCTCCCAGCCTGTCGAAGTTCGCTGTTGCCATGAAAACTCTCCTGAGAAACTTCATCTGGCTGTTTCTTCTCCTTCCATAATGCCGCCCTGTTGCGCTTCCTGGGCAAGCCCTGCCTGTCTCTAAGGGTGGGCAGGAGGTTCCTTAATATAGATAACGTGTGAACGGAATTAAATGGGCTGTTGAGGTGACGGCAGTGGTGATGGGTGAAAACCATCAAAATGACTCCTGTGAACATGGTGCTACATATTATTGTACAGAGGTTTGAAGCCAGAGGACGTGTAATTCTAGCGCTGGAGTGACTGAAGCTGGAGAAGGAGAAGAAACTTCAGAGGGGAAGAGCTGATGAAGCTAAGAGGGCACGGAGACAAGAATAATTAGACCTGAAGTGGGCAAAAATTCATTTAAACTAAAACCAGAAGACTTTTAGCCACCAAAATGAGATTTCTACAGTATCGCTCAGCTGTACATAGTTGTAAAAGAGAGCAAAGAAAATGCATGTGATGATGTGTAATTTATGTTTATTTAGGGATTAAGTGGCAAGTTTTTCTGTGATTGTGGGGGATTTGACTAAACCTCGCAAGAAGTCTGTACCCGTTTTACATTCCTAATCTGTCAGCAGTGAAGCCCTCGCTAGATGTGACCTGACTCTGATTTAGGCCATCATTTTCCAAATTATAAATTTAGAGATGTATCAATGCAATTTTCTCATTTCTCTTTCACATGCAGATGATTAGGTATATTATGCTTTTCTGTTTAACTTGCAAGTCCATCTGGGCAAGTTTAATTACATGTTTCTCAAAAATTATGGAGGTAAGATGATGCACTTTAAATAAAACAGAGACTATACAGACATTTTTGTAAGCAGATGTTCCAACTATCTGGCTGTGTATTGATCCCCCGTGCGTTTTGTAGGATGCCTTTTTTTCAATTTAGCATCTTTGCATCTGAATTAGTATGTAGGTATTGAAATTAAATTTCATTTAGGGAGTTGGAAAAATACCTACTTTTGCAAGCATCTATCAAATTAGGGAGAATATGGACCCAGAATTCTTTATTGCCAGTAGAAGTGAAGTTTTATGGCAGGATTTCAGGTGATTGGTCTATTGCTTTATAGGTAAAATACTATATGATTCTTAGAAAATCTAAATATTGTCGGAAAGGGACCTCATTTTGTCAAGGTTTGGGTGGTCATTGAGAAGAGCAAGAAGGTGAGGGATGCGGTGCGGTGCAGAACCTGCCAGGGTGGGTGCTGGAGCTTGGGTTTGGGTACGGTTTAGGCAACGGCACCTGTGTGTGGCCTGAGAACTGCGGTGTGGGGCTACGGTGTGTATCCAGAAATCATGATCAATGTATTCATTGCATGCGAGACGCTGTTCTCCCACATCTTCAGATTTAGTTTTGGAGCTTGTGTTTACGGCTGTTTGTCTTCAGTTGCTGGGTAGGGTCTGGCAGAACCTGCCTCTGCGTAAACATTTCATCCCCTGACGCTGCCCTGCATAGGTACAACATTTCTTTCTCTTTTCTCCACACTTTTGTGGGTATTTTCATCATTTAGAATATCAACAGAGCCGCTGGGGGAGCCATTAGCTTCCACACAGGCTTGTGGGGTTAAATCCCGGGGGTTTGCCTCTGCCCTTACCTGTGCAGCGGAGCATTAACTGACTGAAAATGATGTTGGCAGCGATCATTATTATTTGGATAAAGGTCTTTCAGCTAAGCAGCAATCAGGAGTGATCATCCAAACGGAATAGAAGGGGGAAAGGGTCAATTCAACTTTGATAATTACCGCACTGTAAATGCGGGCAATAACAGAATTACCCTTTACTGATGGCTGAATATGTAAGTAGGCTGGCAGAGCATTGCTGGCTGGCGTCACCCACAGCAGAGCACGGGGTCTTTTGCTACGTCTGCGTGTTTTTGTAGGGTCTCTGGCAGAAAAGCACATCGCCTTCTGCAGCTAGGCACTGGTTGTCGCCAAGTGCTCCAGGTCTTACAGGATTTGGGCCATTAAATAGAACAGATGTTTATGTATTCCAGAAAGTTTGTGCTCAGAGTCAGTCTACGGCAAATAAGTGGGCTGCTCGCTGCTCGCAATAAATACTGCTTTTAATGAATAGATTATTCTATGGTGCAGCTCATTCATCTGAATGTTGGTTAATGCTAGTTTATTGAAGCGTTTGTCAAATGCTGTGACAGTCTGTGCTCTGAAATTAAGGATGTGCTCATGACAGGCTGCACTGACTCATTAGTGCAAGTTTTAGAAAAGTTTTCCTGTATGTTACAATGAAAAGCGAAACGCACATTATCACATCAGTGCTCCGATTTGTTTTTCCTTATGTATTTGAACATGTTATTTTGCGATAAAGTATTTGTATTTATCTTCATAAATCAAACCAAGACATGATTGTTAAATAGTCTATCGTATTAATTAGGCTGTGCAAGCATTACAGCCATTTATAACTGAGTACTGAAGAAGCTGCTAATCAATGAGACAGGCAACTAATTAACCAGCCAACAGTCAGCATCTCCAGCTGAATTTGGTGACTTTAAACTTCATTGAACTTTTCAGGTGTTCACAAAAATATGAAAAATATACCTATCTTTTCATATATTGATGGGTCTTAATTCTGCTTTTCTGAATTTAGGTGTATAAGGATTGCATCTGTTTTAAGGGAAGCTGAATTTATAAAGCATCCCATATCTATATTGCATAGTTGAAAAGGAAAAAAGTAGTACATCTGAGAAAGCCTTGCTTGAACTCTGTCCAGTGTGTGTTGGGTACAGCAGAACGTTAGATGGCTTCCTCTTTCTGTCTGGGATGCCTGCTATAGCGTCTTTTAATTCATACCTTCTAAGCCTTCATGGCTGCAAAATAGATCCCTGACAAAGTTCAGAGTATTATCGTTGTTTTCACTGGTGAAAAGCAGATAATACAGTGGGTGTTCAGTGAGACTTGGAAGAATAAATTATTTCTGCCCCTGCAAGCTTGCTGTCTGTGTAAACAGACAACATGAAACGCCTGCTGAGAGCCAGATCAAACTTTATTCCTGTAGCATTCGCTGCTCTTCCATTTTTCATATGGTCGGTGTGAAATGGCATTTTCGCTAGGTTTGTGCTGTGTGGGCTTTACTGGAACACATCTGAAGGAGGACTTGAAAGAAGGCACGTTGATAGTTGGGCTTTCTGGGATATGAAAGCAGGGAGTAATGCAGAAGACACAGCAAGATAAAAAGGGGCTGGAGGCAGCTGGATGCACGGGTGGAATGAAGATGAGAAATAATGCGCTTCTTCAGCTACTGAAAAATTGTTTCCAAATTCTGGGTGTCAAGTAACCTGTGTCAAATTGTCTTTTATAATGTCCCTTAAAAGGGGTATTACACATGAAATAAAATAATGGTGCTGAGCTTTACTGCTGAAGTCCAGGTTGTGGTGATCTGGCAATAAATTGAAGCATTGCGTTCTTTTACCTCATGCATTTGTCACAATTTTGTGATCCCCTTGAATGCGTAACATAGATCCGATGCCTGTACGGTGCCAGTGGTCCTCAGCCTTCATTTTGGTTGATGCAAGTACACTGTGACTGTACGCAGAGGAAGTAAATACAGGCAGCTCTTAAACTGCAAACAAATTGCTAAAGGGGATAATACTTAGTGCCACTAAAAAAAAAAAAAAAAAAAAAAAAAAGTAGGAAGAAACACTTGAGGAGATGTAAGCTTCATTCTTGTGTTTTCCTTCCTGAGGGAAGAAGAATCTTTGAAAGAGGCAGAGATGTGAGACCAGAGTGCTGGCGGAGGAGTGGTGCACCTGCCAGGATAGAAATGATGGCTAACGTGACAGCCGTGGCGGAGTGATTGAAAGAGACTCCCAGAAATATCTTATGGGCATCAAAACAGAAAGAGTTGGGAGTCTGAGGCTTGACAGGGTCTTGAAGGACAATCCAAGGGGTCCAGCTCTAACCAGGGCATCTGGTTGAGACTGAGCTGGAAGATGTTTTTTTGTCTTTGTGTGTATGTTTGCATGTGTTGGCTCTCTTGAGTCCCTCTAGGTTAGGAACTTTAAAGTACTTATGGAGAAAAAACAAGTCTAAAAGGGAGCACAGCACATAGTCAAGCTTGTATTGAAATATGTATTCCTCAACTGGAATAAAAATGCTCTCCATAGCAATATAAAGATGATGCCTCTCCTGAGTCAGGAAGCCCAGCTGCAGTTCTCCAGTCAAGCGGCCAAGAGCAGTTACCAGCAGTGGCTGCATCTCTCAGTTTATAGATTGCAAACCCCATGCAGATCCTCAGGTTTTTCAGGCATGAGAACGAGCAGTGATGCTGGGCAGCACAGGCGTCCACACTCCCTTTCTGGGGTGAGGGAAGCTTCTGGGTCCTTATTAATCTGTGCTCACTAATGCCAGCTACTCATTTCTAAATATGTTAGCTAATTGCCAGGATGTATAACATTTGCTGCAAGGCGTTTTCTTACTTTCAAGATCTTAATAGCATGGTACATGTTATAAAGCCTGTATCCTCTTGGTGAAAAGCACAGGTTGTCTCTGTATTTTCTCAGTTATTACAATATCCTTGCGATAACATTCTTCAAACAACTAATTGGAAAATAATCTGCATCAAATTTTCCAAAATTTATTAATATTGACTTTGCTTCATCAAGTTTAACAGTCACGTTTCTTGACCTCTACTGCATTTCTGCATGAACTTGTGTGTTTTCTTTTTTCTGGGTTTTGTTGGTACGTTCATGTACTTCGGATAGAATCTGGAAGTTATTCCCTAATGAAAGGCAAGGAAGTGACATGCCATCAGTTAGCGGGAGGAGAGAGAGCCTAGCACTTTCCCATGTAAATTATGTGAATCCTGGATGTGAGCCAGGCATTCATTTTGTTAAAATGGGGTTTGATAATTGAAACTAATTTAACATCGACCCCATTAAGTTGCATTTTATTGCTCATTTAATATGCCTGTCTCACAAGCTCCCAGAACTAGGAAGCAGCTTTGTAACGTTGAGTTTATAATTTGTCAAAGCTCCAGCCGTACAGGTACATGTTGCGTTTGCTCTGTAGGATCAGCACCACCGTGTGCAACAGATGTTCTGCCGATGTTCGGTCAACGGGGTATCTTTATACGGAGCTGTGTATCAGCAGGCACTTGGGATCAGTGCTGATGGGAGTGGGTTTAGTTGAACAGCTTGAGTTTGTGCAGATTTGCTGCGGAGAGACCCTGGCTTCACCTGGAGAGCAGGGTTGTGGATGGTCCAGCATTGCTGCCTGCAGGGCCCTGCATCACCTGCACCGCTTGAGAAAGAACAGGTTTGACAGACCTAACAAATAACCCCAATAGTGCAAGTCATTATATTGACTTGTCAAAGAATGCCAATTTAAATCAGCTGAGGAGCTGGCTCATTATGCTTTAATGATGCAGGATTTCAATGCTTTGCCATCCTGTGTCTGATTTCCTCCATCTTAATGTTCTTTTGCACAATTTCTGTATTTCACCACTAGCTAAATACTTGCTGCAACGTACGAACCACTAAATAATCTCATAATTGGTTAGCACCCCTTTTGGTGCTAATTGCAGTGCACACACACTAGGTGATGGTTACTCGAACACAGTTGTATTTCTCAAAACATCAGTGAGCAAAAAAAGGTCACAGGGCAAGAAAACACAGACATGTGCAAACAGCTGTGATGGATGTTTGTTTACAAACATGTTCTCTTCTGCAACTGCAGCTGCAGGAGCGGTGCACGAATGATCAATTACGGGAGCTTTACCCTTGTGAAATGGCAACAAGAGAGAAGCAGCAAGAGTGTGCCTGGGTTACATCATGGGGCCGGGGACAGGCAGCGGAAGGCACCGAGCTGTACATCAGCGTGCAGATGGGAACGCTGCAAACCACACCAAAGTCACTCAAAAGGGAGCTGGAGCTAGAAGGTGCAGCTAATGCTACTGCATGTGTGCAGTACAAACTAGGTAGGAATGTGTGGAACTATTTAAAATTATACCCATGTCAGAAAAGCACTAAAAGAGGCATTCTGCACTCAGTTTTAGCTGCTGCTTCGTAATCCAGACGGCACTGAAAGCACGTGGCTAATATCTCCTTTCTTAAATGTACATGTGTGCAAATGAATATAAAGGCCACGAAACCCATGTGAGGCAAAGCATACCATTCGCTATCATACCACAGCAGCGTTGAACAGGTACTACTCACATTAATTAAAATGCTGCAGGGTGCAGGAAAGTGGACACACAGATGTGCTGATGAACGATGTAGAGCTGATTTGTACAATCACAGTGCTTCATCAGCAGGAGCTGGTGCAGGGACTTGTCTGTATTTGGTAGTCTCGGTGTTGAATTGTTGGATCACATTGTATTTCTTTTCACCCAAACCCAGTAAATTCTGTTCTGGAGTAGGAATGACATAGAAAATCAATGAGATCCTGCTTGAAAAACAAGATATTCTTTCTCCCTCTACGAATGTCCTCAGGAATCAGATCAAACCCAGAGAGAGAGGAAGCAGGTCAACCTTGTCTTCGGCACACCAATGCGTTTAGTGTTTAGAGCATCCTGAGCAGATTCAGAAGTCGGTACAGCCCAGAGGCAGGAGATGCAGAAACCATGGGCAGGGCTGCAAGGGTTTAAGGACCAACTTCACATGAGCCCACAGCTGCAAACATCTGTAGCATGTGCCAGTGGACTACAGCATATCAGGGGGATGAAGTCCTGGTGCTGCAGCACTGCTTGGGAAGTTTGAAAAGGCCAGGAACTGCCTGACCAAGCTGAATAAAAGCACAGGAGATGGGCATCTGACCTGGGATTTGGGGAAGAGAAATCTTCACTTTAGCCTTCAAGTACTGTAGTTATTCGTGGAATTAAAGATGTTCTAACAACATTGTTATGGGCAGTAATGGTCCAATTGCTGTTTTCTCATAATTATTTTTTTTAGTGGTGTTGACTGAAACTTTTAAAGTTTTATTTGAAGTCACAATTTCAGTTTGTTCTGACACTTACTGGACTTGGTGTTTCTGTGCAGGTGTGGTTGTGCTGGTTTTGAAACATGCTTGCAGTGTACCAAACGTGCTTACAGCGTTGGTTTTTCTCGGTGGAAGAAGCTAAATGTGCCTGTTGGTGTTTGACAGGATTGATTTGTGAAAGGTTGTTAGCCTGCTAGGTCTCTCACGTTGGAGTCAGCAGTAGCATTCACAGTTCTTGCAAAGTGTTGTGTTTAAAAAGACAGCACAGGCTTTTAACACTTTTAATTTTTACTTTCCTTAATGTGATATCCAATTATTGGTAGAACTCAACCACCCTTTTTATTTTGAAGTTCTCTGGCATTTTACTGCTTTCTTCTAGAAGTATTTAGGGGAAGACGTATGAAAATATAGTACTTAAGTCCTTGGTAACTGCCGTAATGTTATGTAATTTAAGGGATGTCGTAACATAACTTAAAAAAAAAAAGGTGTTTTTAATGTGTGTTAGCTGATAAAATGTGCCAGTCCAAATCAGTGAAATTACAGGAACCAAGATCTTGGTGTGCTTACTAATTAGCAGGACAGAGATTCTGGCAAAAAGTTTCCTGTAGGAAAACTGAGGCCGAAAGGCTGAAGTTTTGCATTAATGTTTATCGTGCATTTGTCCGGTTTAATTCTTGGTATTCTTCTGAAGCTTTTTTTGTGTATGTATGTGAAAGAAATTGAATTACGGCATCTGGAAGTGCTGCAGAGAGCTGGAGGGGCTCTGGGTATTGGGATGCAGTGGCCGGAGGGCAACTCTGGGTTTTGGGCTCTGGTCCCTCCTGCCTGTGCTGGTAGCGCAGGTTGTGCCATCCCTGGTTCTCAGCGTGTCCCATGGGCATGCGGACAGCCCACCTCAGGAGGACCTTGAGCCCAGGTGCCTGCAGCAAGGCTCTAAGTGGACACACGAAGCAAATTCACAGCTCGAGAACCCCCTTGCTGTGCGCTGAGCCTTGATGTGCGTACCTGCGGGCTGCCTTGGCTGCCCCTGGCAGGGCCAGGGAAAAAACAGGGGGAAACAGCAAAGCATTTCCCACCGCTTTGCTTAGTCATACTCGAGGACACAGAGGAAGCCTGGCTGACATACTCTGCAGGAGTTAGGTCTTGCCCCTTGCGGTTGCCGTTTATTGTGAACAGGAGAATGTAGTAGTTTAAAAACTATTTGAGTTGACTCAAAGACTGTAGAAGACCTCGTGTAAACTCATTAGTTACTATGCAGCTGCCCACATAGCATTTAAAGTAATAAAAAATGTATTAGTTTCAGTATGTGAATGTATTAGTATCCACTCTGTACTTAAATGAAAAATGTCTGAGCTAAACCATATGGATGTATTACCAGCATCTCTGCAGCTGTGTAACCCTAACCTTGAGCTATCCTTCATAATTAATAAATCTAAAATATACAGTAAATGCTGCAAACTACATATACAGACTTCAAGTGACAAAACCCCCTAAATTTCTGCATCTATTTTCAGTGCTCATCTATAGCAGTACAAGGGCAATCCTCTGAAGGCAATGCGCATTGTAACTAATAGCCAGGAGAGCGTTCTCATGGGTAGGAGCAGGGTGCAGTTTGCTGGCCTTGCCGTTCCCTTGTGAGAAGAGGAGTATTTCTGCTTATTTTGCAACTGTCTTATGGTCATGAAAATGTGTACATGCAAATATTTGCTTTTTTGGACTTACACCAGAGCATCATGAATTTTTGATTCATTGCACTTTACAAAAAAGCAGACAGACAAAGAATGAAACTCAGTGAGAAGACAGTAACAGGGGTGGGTGACCAAATTGTCCAAGGGATGCTACAGGGTGTGAGGTGTCAGGCTGCGTGGCATACTGTGCTAATGTGCAAATCTCAGCATTTCCATTAAAAATGAGGTTTAATTTCCCCTGCGGCAGAGAAACTGTAGGAAGAGGCAAGGCCTTGGAAAGTTCTTTAGAAGTGCATTTAAAAAAAAAGAATGTTAAGTACCATGATTCCCTTTAAAATGAAGAGGGATGAAAGATTGAGATTCAGGAGACACAGGATTTTCTGAGAGTCTTTTCTTTCAGTAGTGTGAGCAATAAAAGAGTAGATGTTGGTAAACCATTATTTTTTCCTGTTGCATTGGAAAACAGGAAGAATGCATATGAGGCTAAGCATAACCACAACCTGTTTGATAATGTGATTCAGAATTAGGTGTTTATGGTTCAGCACATGCATTCAAAGCAGGAGTGTAGGGGTGGGTGTGTGGGGGCTGTTTAATTAGAAAGCTGTCTGATTTCCCCAAAGAAGCTATGATGCAGTGATAAAAACTTAATTCTCTGTGGTGTGCATCCTTCACTAGAGGATCAGCTGTATTAAAGATCACATTAGTTTTCACCCGAACTAAGGCTGCAACGTGTGCATACAGTGATCATTCAATTTCCAACACAGCCCTGACACATGGCTTACAGAGTCGGTGCAGACGATCCATGTCAAGTGATTTCAGTGTATTTGGATACAGCTGCTGCTTCCGTAAACCTACAGGTACAAGATGAAACTTAACTGCCTTCCCTACTGATAGCCACGCACCTCATCTGGGTGAAATTGGACACAATGAAGTTAGGATGCCCAGGAAAATGGAGTGGAAGCTGGAAGATGCTGGGGTTCAAAGCATCTCTGGGCTGAAGTGCTCTTGGAAGAGTAGATGCAGCTCTGTGGGGCACCACAAAGGAGTTTTTCTCATGAAAACTGCTCCCTTGGCCATTTATGGCCATAAGTTACTTTTTTTTTAATGTCTCACTATTTTGTAGTATACATCCAGCTCAGATTTCATATCAATCAGATTTAGTTTTCTGTGATAATAACACCTTGCTTTTCATAAGATGATCTCCTCAATACTTGCTTGCTGTACCAGTGTAAACACTGTATTCCCTTTCTTATTCTTTTGAGCACATTTTTAATACTGTTTACTCTGAATTATTTTCGATGCCCAATTTGAGAATCAAAGAGCCAGAACTAGGTGACAAACTCAATGTACAGTCAATGAAAACAGGTGATTGGGATCCTTTATCAGAGATGGCACACTGGGCACTAATGACGGACTCATCTGTTCTGTATCTTAATCAATTCCAGTGATCTCATTTATATTTTTTACTCTTACTGACAAGTAGTTATTCAAGGAGGTAAATTGACTATCTATGTAATTTGCCTCTTGGACACAAAAGCCTCAAAGTTAACAGGCTTTTCCCCCCCGGAGAAATCTTCTTCACTGCAGTCTGGTGGTCTGCTAATTATTCCTTTGTCCCTTTTTGTTTTCCAAAGGTGACAGAGAAACCTGAAGGAGATCAGTGGGTGCAGCCAGCAGCTGTGGGATAACGGCTGCTGGCAGAGTCCGCTGGGTCTCCGGTGCCCCCCCAGCTGCAGACAGTGCTGCTGCGGGCAGGTGGGAATGCACGTCGGCACCAGCCCAGAAAAGTCAGGGTTTGTGACCAAAATCACCCCACGTTCCCAAGATCAGCCTGTTTTGTCCGCATCTGTCTGTTGCTGGGGGCGTGTGTGGGAAGAGCAGAAGCTGAGGCAGTGCTTTGGTATGTGTTTGAAAACTAATAATCATAAATCCAAAGACTAAGCAGGGTGCCTGTTAAAAAGGTATTCTTGATGAGCTCTTCGAAATACCTTGTTTTATTAATGCTGACAATGAGTGCCTCTAAGATACAGCCTTTCCACTTTGTTGTGCTACAGGTATTTTTTAAAACAATCAATTTACAAAGAACATTTTTTTTTTCCTTTTCATGCTGTTAAAGCAAATTGGTATGTAATTAGATTTATATAGTGAATAATCTTATTTGCATATCCAATTAATTCTTCCTGTTTTAATTTGTTAGGGTTGGATTCACATTAGTAGTAAAAAATAACACTTAAATTATCAAGGATTCAAATTTCCTTTTACCATAATTTATTCAAGATGTTGCATTATAACTTGGTCCTCAGCATCCACTTCCTTTTAAAGGCCATTAAATAACATGGAAAAAGGCAATCGAGAGAAAACTAACCTGTGTTATAAAAACAATGAGGGTCTATTTAAGCTGACCAAAGCAAATGCTTTTAGATTTAGGCTTTTTAATCATCTTATCATAGAATGGTTTGCATTGACCTTTAAAGGCCATCTAGTCTGACCTCCCTGCAGTGAGCAGGGCCATCTTCAGCTCCATCACGTTGCTCAGCGCCTCGTCCAACCTGACCTTGAATAATGCTTCCAGGGATGGGGCAGCTGCCACCTCTCTGGGCAGCTTGTGCCAGTGCCTCACCACCCTCATCGGAAAAAAAATCTTGCCCCTATCTAGTCTGAATCTGCCCTCTTTTTGTTTAAAACCATTACCCCTTGTCCTATTGCGACAGGCCCTGCTAAAGTCTGTCCCCATCTATCTTATAAGTCCGCTGTACGTACTGGAAGGCCACCGTAAGGTTTGCCCGGAGCCTTCTCTGGGCTGAGCCGCCCCCGCTCTCCCAGCCTGTCCTCACGGCAGAGGTGCTCCCGCCCGTGGGTCATTTTTGTGGCCATCCCCGGGACCCACTAACAGGTCCATGCCTGTGCTGAGCACTCCAGGTGTCCTGTTCAGGGTCTGTAGGGGACCAATGGCTGTGTGCAATGTTCACTGCAGGGTGTTAGTGGATTTGGTGAGCAGTAGGAGGATCGACTGTTCCCCACTGATTTTTGTCAATCGTGGAGGCTTTTCTTGAAGTAAGAATACTTCTTCTAAAGACGTCTCTTTATTGTTTTGACTATCTTGACACTTGAAATCTGTATTCAGAAATGCAGAAGGCAGGCAAAAAAATCTAGAAGAGGGACCTGATTTGAGAAGTATTAATACACCCTAAATTCCACACATTTCAACAAAACAGGCAGGTGTTTAGCACCGGTGAAAACAATGTCACTTTGTGCAGTAGTAAAGCAGATCATTTTAGCAGCTTCCTGTAGACTTCTACAGCTTTATTAGCTGGGCAGAGGAGTGCATTTTGCAGCTGTAGTCCAAGAAAAGTTCTATTTTTGCTCTGAGTCAGGAAACAGCTTGGCACAAGCCCTGCTTATAAAATCTACATGAAGAGCTTTGGTCGTCCCTGCCAGACCTATGGCCGAAGGGCTTTCATCGACGGCTGCGCTGCTCCTCCATGTGCTCAGACTTCAGGTTCCAGCTGCAGAGTCGCCGCAGCTGCATAGAGAGCTCTTGGGCTTGGGAGATATCACCAGGGCTGAAAAGTCAGCCAGCCAAATACACATTTGAACATGCTAAAGCCAGTTTGTTTCCATCGTGTTTGACATACAGGGGCTGTAGCCCTGCTTCCCAGTTACCCGTACCGCTTGTTTTGAGTTTGGGTGCAGAGAGCTGTTAGCCATGGGGGAAAAACAAATTGACGAGTCATTATAAAAAGACGGAACAATTACATTGTGACCTGAGATTAAAGTGGTATTTCAGTATAGTGAAAGTGCAGGCATGTAAAGGAGTGTGGGACCGCTCTGGCAGGTGAGAGCCTGTTACTGTGGAGCAGGAATGTCAGTCAGAACCATGTCATTATGGTCTGGTGGATGAAAAAAGAAGGCGAACTTGTTGTCTGCCACGGTGAGAAAAGCACCATTAAACATTTAATGGTGTCTTCATTTAATGTCACCCGGAGCATGCAGTAAATGTGGCATGGAACACGTGCGCAAGCTTCACAGTGTGGTTTGACCTCAAGTCTTTTAATTCAGAGGTGATCTCAGCGCAGAGATCAGGCATGGCGTGATGTCTTCACCAAACGCTTACGATGCAGTGATTACCCATGAACTCGAGACCAGCAGGGCACGGGCACGCTGCTGCTCTGAACTGCCACCCTGAAAACACATGAGCTTTAGCAGGCTGAAGCTGCCATAGTGCACATGGGTGCACACACGTCGTCTTCCATATGGGGTGAGAAAGCTTTATGTATACACACAGGTGTGCAGGTTTTTTACTTGTTTTTTGGGGGTTTGTTTTTTTTTTTTTCTCCAATTTCAAAGTGTCCCTCAGGTTTTTAAGAGATTTTTGGACGTGTTCCTGTCATTACTAGAAAGAATCTTCTATAGCTTGGGAAGATATCGGTCCATCTGTCTAGTGCATCAGCTGATGTACAATAAGCTACCTGCTTTTAACCTCTTCTGCTGGCAGGCTTGCTGCTCACCGCCGAGTGCCCTTCACCCTTGCCGCAGGGAGATGGGTGGCAAAGGTATCTGCGGTTCTCATAAAAGCAAAGGGTCTTGATTTCAGTTTAATACCCAACTGCTTTATGGCATCTTTACCTAAACATATCCCTCTGTGTTTGCTTGATTCCAATATTCTGAGCAGCTTGTTCTGCAAAATGTTAACTGTTACCAAACCCCCCCTGTTTTATACTTTCTGTGTAAGAAGCAGGCCTTGCAGTTGTGGACTTGTATTACTGCTGTTGGGTGGTTAATGAAAGCAAGACTTGATTACTAGGAAGAAAAAGTAATTACAAGTGGTTGATGCACAAAGCCTGAAAATCCATACCGTGTCCTTTTCTCTGTTTGGTATCAGTAGACAACTGGGCTGCACGTCCCATGTCCAAAATCAGAGGAAAAACACCCTGTGATTACAGTGGCTGGATCGTACTGGGACTGAATGGTTAATTCTAATTAATTTTTGCAGAAATTCTGTCAGTGAAAGGGAGATTAACTAAAATTTGGCATTTATAGGTTGATACAACTGCTTCAAAGTGAGCAGGGGACATTGTGGAGTAAGGGGTTAAGAACTGAAAATAAAAACAGCAATCTGTTAAAATGATTTAACAAATTAGGAAAATACTACCATAATTATGTTGCAGTGATATGAAGTATGTCCTAAGGTAAATTGCATTGGATTCTAATTAGCAACTATTGGTTATTAGCTAAATCTGGTGCTGGGGAAAAAAAATAAATAGGTACAAGTGTTTAGTTATTGCCTACATCTCCAAACACCGCATTTGTTGTACATTTTGTACTATTTCTACCTAAAAGGTGAAGTAACTACTGCAAATGCAAGGTAGTCTGCCCACAGGTCACGGGAAACACCTCAGTGGTGTTGTAGCCAGACAGCATGAAATACAAATAAGGTGACAATTGGTGGCAAAACAATTTCTGTGTACTGGTTTTATCTCATGAGGAACAAGTACACCGTTCTACTGAGTAATAAAAATAAATTGCACAGCGGGGCCTGTGCCCCTGGTAGCTTTGGCTATAGCTGTAAGATATGAAATAGGTATGCAGATAATATATTCCCTCTCTTGTTCCCTCTAATCTATCCGTCTGCCTACTTTGTAAACTGTACTTGACCAAGCTACAAACAGCTTTTAGTTTCTAAGGGCAGGAAAAGACAGTACGCATCCCTGCATGTCGGAAAACTAAGTGAAAATGACCTCTAGCTCTAAGGCACTTATTGAAAACCTATTTTAAATTGAATACACAAGCCAAGATAATACAGGCTGTTTGATAAGAAACATTAGAGAAATCCATAACACAAGGCTTTTTATTATAGGTTTATTACATCAATCTCTCCAGTGGGTAATGGAACTTGTAAATATACTCTTATGTAGGAGTCTCCTTGCGGGCTTTTTATTCATGCTGAAGTAAGCACAGCAAACTTATTTGCTGTCAGGGTACATTGAATTTAAGATTAGTATTTATTTTGGTTCTAAAGAGGTTTTGCTTTTGTGAATTGGAAGTTGGTGGCACAGCTGTAGGAGGGGAGGTGGAAGCTGCAGGAGCGCGCGGGCAGTAAATGAGTTTTCCAAGCAAACTGCTGGTCCCGTGGGCGCACACTGTGGGGCACGGGGTGGCCGCTCGCCTGGGTGGCCCTCCTCCCATTTGGGAGGAAGAAGTTGGTTTGTTTCAGAAGGATCTTGCTGGTTTTCTGCTGAGTAAACTCAGCAAGATGAAAAATCATCTATGGGAATAGAGAAATATTTAAGGGAAGTATTTATTGTACTACCACGTGCACAAATGCGGTCACAATGTACTACTTACTGTACGCATTTGTTCTTTAATATTAAAAGTACTTTTAATTCTGTTCTAGGGGCAAGCAAAGTAATGCTGCTGCAGCAATAATCCAGCATGCTTTTGCTTGCTTGGCAGAAGCTAAGTGTACATTATACTGAATAAAGAGTTAAGGAAAAGTTTGCATAGAAGTTTGAAGGACAAAAAAAGTTCAAATTGTAGCAGTACTAACCCAACCCCAAAACCTGGGAGTTTTTGCGTTTGTTCATTGGAGGATGTAATAATTAATTGGTAGTTGACTTATTAAGGAGATTTTTTCCCCTGTATTTAGAGGATGTTAATTGCAAGGACAAGAAACCTGTTGAGGTGTCAGCAAAGTCAGCACTTAACACATGACTTTCACAGCTTGATTGTTGCAGTGAATTCCTGTTCTAATTAGAGGGGTATATTTTCATTCATACACCACCAGGCAAAAGGTGTTGTCACTGGTGTGCAAGTGGCTGCAACTATACATAAAATACATCGGTTTAAAATTATTCATTGCATAGCTCAGGTACATTCTTTGAATTGCAGAGCTTAAGTCAAGTCACACAACCTTCAGTCAACAGGTTGATTGCAGTTGAAATCTGTTACATTTTTTTAATGGATGATAGAGATGGGAAAAACACAGTGGAAAACTTGACACAAGTTCTTAGGCAAAGGCTTCACCAACTGCAGGTGACATGGATGGGGACAATGTTTGAAGCCCCCAGGGTGCTGCTCTTCGGGGAACCACAGCCGTTGCCTGTACGGGGAGTGGGTGCTGAATGCCCATAGGCTGGGCTCATAAGTAATGAGCAAACTTTTCTGGATGGAGGAGTATCCATTCTGCAGCCAACACCACTGCTTAGCACCATAGTATGAAGGGATGAGTTTTATGTTGGTGCAGAATAAACAAGACCAGGTTTGAGTGATGTTTTGCATTTCCAGCATTGACAAAGAACTTTTTGCTATATGAGATGGATTATGATTGAAGAATGAAAGATGTATATATTTAAGGTCTGAGGGTAACAAACGTGCTTGTAATACAAAACCACTGCTGTGTCAAACCCGGATGAAATAAACCATCCTGTTTATCCACCTGGCTAGGCACTTTCATCTGTACTATGCTACTGCACAGTAATGTTGCCTCTAATGTGCATCAGCAGATAGTGTAGCACTATTTTTGTTATATATTCTCACATGTATTAATTATGTATTATCATTTCCATCTCTTGCATATTTAAAAAGGCAACAGTTTTAAAAGGCATTCATTCTCATGTCTCTGAACTATTTTTGGCTGCCTCCTCAGTACTCCTATAAACTTCTCCGGCAGCCGCAGTGCTGAGAGCAGTAGTGCTCTCGGATACGATGGGTGAGCAGCAAACGGGTCAAGAGAAACTTCCTCCATGGCTTTGATTTCTTGCTGCTTGCAGAACAATGCTCTGATGAGACAGCAGAGTGCTACCAAAGCAATCTGTGAAGAATTATTCACTGTTTAATTAGTTTGCATATTCTTCGTTATGGAGCATGGTGGTACTTCTTGAAGAAGTTAAAACCAAAGCTCTCTGTTCCAGATAAAAGGCTGCTTACAGAAATGATTTGTCTTTGAGGCATCTAAAAACACAATCAGGAAGTCCTTCGCAGTGCGTTCTCAATCCAGTGTAATCCTTAATTTTCAAAGCAGAGAAAGCTGTTATTTTTTTAATTGTAATGAAAAAATTGTTGAAGCAGTGCACATTATTTCGATTACTTATTAAGCCTTCTCTTCACTAGAATGAAATTACGTTATTTCTCTTAATTTTCTTGCTTTTAACTTCTGACTTGTAATTTACCAAAAGAAAAAAAAAAAAAACAACCAACCAACCCTCGCTCCTGGAGCTGGTTTTCTTCCAATTGCCAAAGTGTTGCAGATGGTCACAGTATTCAGATGAGTAACGCAAGTCAACTCCTATTTCGGCATCTTCCTGATATTTTGGGCTATTTATAGTAAGACAGAAAAGAATAATGTTTATTAGTTTACACTGGATTTCTAATCTATCACTTTTTATAAAAGCTTCAGCAACCTACTGGTTTGGCATAAGTGGACATTATGTAGTGACAGATTTATTTCACTGAATCACATAAACACAGTAAAATATATAGTTTCTTGTTAAGCAATAAATTTTTTATTTTTATAATTTTTTTTTATAAATAGAAGTTTTTAAATTATATAAAGACTTTCTCTTAGAGAAAATACATCTGATCTCCCTTATATTTGACTGTTGACTTGCTCTCCTCATCGATACGGAATTTGGTTTTTATCTCTGTAGTCATTTTATTGCAGTACGCTTCTTCAGAGCTTTTCCTGATGCCCTTGGTCTGACAACAAAACAAGAGGCTCCTGGGGGGGGGCAACTCGCTCTGTGTCATCTCTTGAGGTGCAATTATTTTGTTTATCCTCGGTGCCTCTGGGTGTCAGGGTGCAGGCACGTGGAGAGGACGGACAGACTCCTTGTGAGCCACCGTGGGTCGGTCGGCAGCGGCTCGCACGACTTCTCCTGGGTCACCCCGGTAGTGGGATGACCTTGGCAGATGTGGTGGGCTGTTGGGCTGTCTGTCACGGTGACGCTGGTTTGCAGACTGTTTGTAGAAAATATCACTTGCATCAGGTCAACGTTGAATCTGAAGCGCTTGTTCACAAGTCGTTTATTGCGTAACGTTTGTGTTTGGTGTATCGGCATCCTCCAGTGGAGAGCCAGGAGTCTCCATAAGCAAAGAAAAGTGAAGTTTTACCCTTGGGGTGGGCTGTGTGTGTTTGGTAATTGCTGCTGTTTGATGCCCTTATATTGCATGAAGGACTGTGTTTCCAGGAGCTGCTTTCTCCTGTTGTAAGAAACACCTTAAAAAGGGGCTTCTCTTCCCAAAGCTGCTCTGGGTAGCAGAGATTTAAATGGACCGTTGGAGATGAACTCTTATCTCTGGGGCAACCCCATCACGCTGCTCTTTAAAGGTGAGCGAGGAATGTTTGAAAGCGTAACCTGGTAGTGTTACACCAGATAGAAGAAAGATTTTACTCCCAAATGCCATCAATCTAAGTAGTTTTTGAGGGTGCTAAATTGCAGTGTAAGAAGTCATAGAAGTCAGGCTTTTGACAGCTATTGCTGATATCTTTTCCCTGCTGCATTAGTTAAAGTTCGTAACATTTTTTGAAAATTAAAGGAATACATGCTATCCATGGGCAGATCGTACAAATTGTACTCCCAGTTGCTCTTTTGATGTTTTAGTCATTGAACTCCAGGAACTTTATTTAAGCTGCCCTCAATTTAGCATTGAGTGACGTTAATTTTAATGCTGGATTTGTGTGGGATCTGTGTCTGTGTGTGTGTGTAGATGGTCTGGTCCCTCTGCAGGGATGACCCAGCAGAATAAATGGGGGTAAATGGTGACCCTCAGAAAAAAAGAGTTGGGGAGTCTCCAGGAGCGCTGCTGGTCCCTATGCTGCGGAGGGATGCAATTGTCAGTGAATGCTTTTTGTTCCTGCTCCTGCTGAGGGTTACAGAAATATTTTTTAAAAAATAAGTGAAGGACAGCTCCTCAAATGTGCTCTGAATTAGTGCAATTCCACTGACTTCAATGAAGTTACAGAGATTTACACCTGCTGAGGTGCCAGCCGGTGTCCCAACAGCAGACTTCAGATGCCTTAAATCCATTTATATAATGTAACCACCTGGAGATTACAGCATTGGATCCTGTTTACAGGATTAAACAGTTTCCTGCTTTAGCAGCAGTGGGAAGAGCTAGTGTCATTTTCCCGTCCATAGCCAGGAGCCTGCCCAGCATCGTGCTGCTGTGCGGTGTGATGCCCAGCATGTCTCAAGAGGGCATGCAGTACAGTGAGGGCTGCCAAAGAAGGGCTTTGGCTTACCTTTTTGTTTAACTTTAAAAGGCAGATTACTCTCTTTTCCTTCATAAATTAGTTCCGTTTAAACTGCAGATACCCACGGTGCCATCAGGCTTGCGTTCAAGGCAGCCAGACACCATTATAAGCCAATGCTGACAATTTTGCACCAAAAATATAAATATATAACATTATAAAGAGGAGGTTTCAGTCTCTCACCATACTTTCAGTTACATTGTAATGTGTTACGTTGAAATATTGTCCTTTTTTCTTAAGGCAAGGGTTGAACTTGCTAGAAATAATAACAAATGCAGAGTGTAGTATTTGTAATGAGACAGATGCTTAAAGGTGCCTGTGGCGGTAGTCTATGATAGAAGGGACACGCCACCCATGTTCACCTTCATATTCAGTTTTGTGGGTATTATTTGCTCATGGGGCCATGTGTGAAATACCGTGTTGAATTTGTAATATGTACATACTGTAGGGAGCTATAGGTATCCCAAGTGGAGGAGTTTGGAAGGGGCCGCGAAAGGCTGCACTGCTGGAGTACAGGTGTGGTGGTCCCTGCAGCCTTCCCAGGGCTTGAAAACGGGCAGGTGTGGGATGTGTGTGTACCTTTGGAGAAACCATACTCATCTCCTCTGTGTTCTTTTCTTACTTTTTCTTATTTTTTTCTTTATATTGATGTTCAATTAGAAAAATTGCAAATCTCAAGCTTTTTTTTCAGGAATGTTTTTACAGTTTAATTCCATGTTCATTTTTTTCCAAGATAGCCCTTATATATTAAAAAAAAACAGCAGCCACTTTCTGAAGAGCAGCTGCCTTTTTCTGAAGTTTGTACGCTTATAAAAAGTGTAAAGAAATTGAATAAACAACTCATCTGCCTTGATTTAGATGGACACTACTTTTATTCTTCAGATTTTTATAAAAACAGACTGGCTTGGTCAGAATTACTTTTTGAAGGCATTTAAACTTACTGCTTCTAATGCAGTCTAGACTGTTTTAGATGAAAATAAAATAACTCTTCTACAGAATCACAGGCAAATCTAGAGGAACCAGAGGCAGAGCATACCATGGGAGAGATTCTTGAAGTCAGCAGAGACGAGCAGGTACCTTGTTCTTCCAGACATTTAGGGATGGGGAGCCCCATCAGCAGACCTGTGGCTGTTAGCACCTTCTCTGCTTTCATATGCTCATCTCTGTTAAACAGTTGTCAATTAAATAACAGCCACACACCTTGACTGCATCTGTTCAGCACCTTCAGCTGACTAACCTGGGAGAAGACACAACCCCAACAAGTGGAGGAGATAAAACATCATCACCTGTGTCCCATTACAGTGTTGTCCCAGGGATATGGAAATGTTCAAATATTGCCAAAACCAGGCAGAGAAGGAGAAGTGTGCATATTGTGTATTGAGTTAACAAATAACCTGGTTTATTCTCTGCTTTGTTCAAGTTTTACAAGTTTTGTGCTCGTTGGTTGCAGCAAGCTGTGCATGCTGGCTGAATGCTGGTGTCCTGGGACAGCGTTCCCGGTATTCCCATAACTGCTCAGCAGCACTGCCTACTCTGGGCATAAGCAAGGGCTTGTTCTGACAGCTCTCAGTGCTGCTTCCCCTCACACTGTGCAGCTAAACGTCAGAGCCTTCCTGATGTATGCCCCTGTACACCGAGTTGTGTTTTCTTGCCGTAATTGCAAAATGTGTGCCCATGACCCGGGACAAGCAGGTTTACAGTGTCCTGTTGACAAACTGCACCACTGTACGTGCATTTTCTGACCAGTGACATAGTGCAAATTAAGTTACCGGTCTTTCACGTGGAGTGTGCTGGACAGATTATCCCTCCTCACTCGCCGCTGCCCGGGAGTGGTACTGCGTCACTCACGAGGCGCTGGTAATTCAATCTGCTTATTCACAAATATTTGAGAAGGGAATCCATTGCCTAAACCTCTCTGTAAATAGCCTGATAAAAAGTTGGCAGGAAGCCGCTTTACTTCTGACAGCGGCTAATGTACTTAAACCTGAAGACAAAACCCAGGCTTCACCTTGCAGCGATGCGCTGGAGAGGGTTCCTTTCACCTTGAAGACTTCTGCGGCGATGGGCTCCTCAATCATTTGAGAGCCTGTACACATCGCCGAGTTGTCTTTGTTTTTCAAGCAATAGATGATACAGAGATTATAGGTTATTGCCCCAGGGACTTCCCTTTTCTAAGGCTCCAGGATTTTAAGGGAAAGAGGCTTTTTCAATATCAGTATTTCATAACTTTTTATTGTCTGCCACTGGGGTGGGGAGGATAGCATTTGTTAGCCTGGCTTTTACACACCTTCCTTATTACATGAAAGATTAAAATCAATTGAAATTCAGGGAGGTATTGCGGAAAGGAAATATGTGGCTTTAAAATATGCACACAGACCTACTAACTCTGGGGTTTTTTTAATATCCACTTTATTGTCACTGTCATACTCAAGACAACTGAAAATCTTAGAGTAATAATATGTGTTCTTGGAAGACAGCAGTTATATCAGCACCTTAAATTTTACTAATACATCAATAGATAATTAGTACAGACATTTATAATGCCTTGTCCACAAATAGTTCTACATGAGAATACCCGGCACCAGAGGGATGTGCAGACTGTTGGAGGAGGCTGAAGAACAGTTGAAGGCAACTTTCTGCGCAAAGTGATGTGCTGTAGTGGGGCTTGGTCTGAAGTGGAGGTAATGTCAAACCGACCAGGTGTAAATATAAAGGTTTCTAACAGTCTAGGGTGCTGGCAGCAGCTTTCTGAAAGAATTTCACGGAGTCAGGTCTCTTACTAGGCAAAAGCCACTTTCAGCCTGAACTATAGCCTTTGCCTGTCTTTGCCCGTTGCATTCAGGACTTTTTTTCCAACAGATGGAAGCAAGTCAGCCCAGTATTGCATCCTAGCTACGAGGTACAGGTGCAGTCAGGATTCATACACCTTGAGAACACTCCTTGTGGCTGGATTTTGCCTGTGCTTTCCTGGGAGGTTACAAACAGCTCTGGAAGCCCAGGACTGTGAGAGCCTGAGGCCACAACTCATCAGGCGTGGGATGTGGGTGCTACCCCTGCTGTGGCAGTGACAGGCCACCTGCACGGAGGGTGACGGATTGAGGCAGGATGTCTCAGAGCTGCTGTTCTGTGGTTAAGGTTAGTGCTGTGGATGGAGTAGACCGTAAGCTGTAATTGCATCTCCCTTAAGGACCGATTTCTCCATCACTGACTGACCTCCTCAGTTGAAAGTATGTCACGTCCTGAGTTGAAAGAATTAAAAAAAAAATACATAAACCATGAAACAGATTAAACATGAGTATTTTATCTAAGGCTCTGTGTAATCTAGTCATTAGAGATGCTCTGAGCTCAGTTCTTAACTGTACAGTATTCAAAAGCAGAGTGGTGAAATGACGCCTGTGTTGGCAAGCGTCGTTGTCAGGATGCTCAGCTGCAGCTGGTGGAGTGCGTGGGGACGAGCACAGCCCTTGCGGTGGTGGCCAGCGTACCTGTTAGCTCACTTCCAGTTACAGAGGACTTGTGATAGCCCTGGTGTCTGGTCACTATGAGCGTGTTCCTTTTGTCTCCATGTACACTAGTGAAACAAAAGGAGTGTGAGCTGATGTGAGAGTGTGACTATTTTTTTTTCCCCTCTTGTAACCAGCAGATTTGACCACTTGAATAATGACATAATACCATGAGTTGTTATAGCGATGGTCTTAGGGGAGAATGAAGGAAATAACTGAGAAAAATTTATCCAGCAACTGAAGAGCCAAGTCATGGATTTAGACCTGGGCTCGATTCGGCGACACACTGGTGGCATCCTGGCAGGTGGATTTCTGGTCACAGATCAAATTCATGGGAGCCGCATGTGCACAGCAACAGCAAAGATAATTTAAGCCATCTACATCCCATAGTTAAGCGTAGAGGAGCAATTTATGGTACATTTTTAGATAATGTAGGTTTAGTGTTCTTATTCCTAGTGACAGGATATGTTTGAACGCATTCAGAATGGATGTGTTATGCAGCAGCTTTTGAGAACCCTGGTGAAACTGTGATATTATTCATCTCCAAAGCAGAATATATGTCTCTGTTACTTCAAGAAGAAAAATGTGCCTTTTTATTTGGGTTTTTTTTGGTTATTATTGCCCAGTGGTAACAATAGATGTATTGTGCTTGGTAAGGAACAGTATTTTAATTTCCTGTCATAAACCTGTGTTTCTGGGGTTGGATACATAACCCTGCTGAATGATTTCCGAAGGGCTAGAGCTTAACTTGTAAGACATCAGTACAAGCCTGATTATTATATGCATATTTAAAGGTATCTTTCAAAAATATCCCTTTGGTTGTTTCTACTACTTCAGCACTGGAGATAAATAAATAAGGTGATCGTTAATGAACAGGCAGCTGGTTCTGCCTGGGCTTTTGTAACTGATCTTTGGCAGAGGACCTGCAGATGCCCTAGTGCTCTGTTGTGATATTGTTATTATTACTGCTGTTGTCTTATAATTATTCATAAGTCTCTCATGGGCTGGTATCATCCTTAATGGAGCTGTGCAAGTTTATCCATTTGTTTTTCTGATGTTGGCTGTGATGACTCGGGGAGAAGGCTGCTTGGTGAAGGAACTTGTGATTTTCTGCAGTAATGGAGAAATATGCTTTTATCGTAGACTGAAGGGAACATCTGTGATGATCATCACGCTGTTGACTTACTAAGAGAACACAAATTACGTTCTATTAAATAAGGTTTTTGTCATAGGACAAGTCCCTCATTACACTGTGTTGGGAATGGCCTCCTCCTGGCTGTCGAGACCCAGCAGACGAGGCACGGGGAAATCTTGCTTTTGTGTGTATGGATCCGGTAGCAAGATTTTATTTGAAAAGTGCTAACTTGATGGCATTTGCTATAATTAATCATGTGGCATTTAGATGGGTGAAACTTGGCTACCGCTGTGGCACAGACAATCCGACAGGAGAGGCTTCACAGATGAGCTCCCTGAGCCGCAGCCGTGGCTGGAGCTGGCACATCGCTCTGACATCACAGACCCTGGGCAGCCGGCAGGCTGGTCCGGACCCCCCCGGGCTGGGGGGGCTGGGCTTCCCCCAGCGGTCAGAGCACACTTGTACTGGGGTGGATGTGCTAACCTTGCCTTTAATTTGAACTGCTCCAGATGCTTGGGTCACTCGTAAATAGAGTTATCAGACCATTACTGTCTCCGTTTCAAATTCTGGAGCTGTTCCATGCCTGCATTTACAAGACTAAAGATTTATTTTTTTCCTGTCTTCTGAGCCTCTGGGTTTTTATGGCTCCGTTACTGTCTCTGAGGAATACCTGACACTGCTTTTGAACTCGGGTATCAGATGCTTGCCGATCAGATGTCACCTGCCAAGCATGGCTTTCCACTTTAACTGTGCTTGTACTTGGTACAGCAGCGATCTGGGAAATAAAAGTATGTCAGAGAAGAACAGTGGTGGAGGGAGCAGCCGTCTGGCTCGTGGTCCCTGCTGGAGACCCATAGGGTGCTGCAACACCAGCCCAGTCTTGCAGCCTGGTGCTGCAGGGGGTTGGTGGTGGCTCTTACTCGTGCAGCTTCTCACCCCAGAGGCCAGCCGGCGAGGGGTGGCTCGGACAAGCTCTCTGGGAGAATGTTTTGCTCCCACGGCTCAGGGGATTGCAGCGGGACTGCAGAACAAGTATTTAATATAGGACTTGTTAAATCTCTTTTTTAAAAAAAGAAAACATTTTCTGTTTCTTTTGAATAGGAAGCATCTTTAGCAGGTCTTTTTTATTGAGAAGTCTACAGAATTATTTCTAGTAGAACTATCTGGTGTAAAAATTTCTTTCTAGTAATTCCAAAGTCATTAGCAGTGTGTGTGTGCAGTTGAAGTTAATGGAAGTGATAGGCAAAAAATAAAGAGCGAGCTGTCCAATTTAGCCTTTTCCTGCTCAGGAGGACGTAATGCAGCTGACTAACCTTGAGGAGCAGGCTGGTGCGTTAATCAGCGATGCCCTTGAGCTGCCCTATCCATTTCACTTTCCAGTTTCTTGAAGAGTTGCTCCTCCCAAGGTGCAGTTTTGTCTTGGAAGAAATACTGACTTGCAACGTTGTATGAAAACACACCAGCATACATCGCAGAAACCAATTCCCTCTGCAGCAAACAGGGAGAGGATTTTTATCATTTATACTGGATATACTCCAAGAATTCTCTCTTCAGTTTAGTTATTATCTTTCCCTACAGTGTGGAATATTCAATTAAACCTTCTCTCAAATTGGCCATAACTTACAATGAAAATTAAAGCGATTCTATTTAGGTAACGATATCTGTCACTGGGCTTAATGTTCAGAGAGAATAGGAATGGTTTCACCTGTTTGTGTGAATTAACCTCAGCTGGCATTCTTCATGTTTCAGTTCCTTGGAAGTGCAGTAAGGCAACAAGCATCGTGCATCCTACTGGCTCTCCAGTTTGGGGTACTGGAGGGACACAGAAAATACACTCTTTCTTTGGAATGTGTTGAATTTAATCTGGCATTTTTTAATAATTTTGTGAATCACTAGGAAAAAATGTATGTATCTCAGCAGAAGCTTGGATAGCAGAATGTTCTTCTAAATGATCTATCACATTCTGTCCAACAGCATATGGGCATGCACCTCGTACTCTTTAAATTGTATAATAGAATCCACTGAAATTTCATATATCCTGCATCTTACTGAAAGAAATATACCTCCGTTGAAGGAGGCAGACCCGGTACGGTAGTACACTTGTTTCATCTGACGAGGGGGAAATGCTTATTGGTAACCAATCTGGTTTGCAACTTGTCTTAAGCTGAGGGCAGCTCATTTTGGGCTTGAGCAAAAGAAACGTAACTCAGAAAAATAAAATCTGTCACTGGGAGATTGTCTCAACGGTTAGCTTGTCCGGGAAGGTTGCTTGCTATGTTTTCCCAGGACAGTAACAAATGTGTAAGGAGTAGCACAGGTTACACAATAGCTGCTGAATATCGTAAAGAGCAAAGCGAGTTAAAATAACAGAGCAGCTTTCATGTGTATCTGTGTATATATGCACTGCTTCATCGTTCTGTTTGATTAAATGACCAAAAGAGAGCCTAATAAATGCAATCTGATCAGAAGGGCAAGGGAAAAAGCCTGCTAAGCTCAGGAAAGAGCTTCCTTCTGGCATCAGTGGGCTTCTGTGGATCAGCTAGCTAGTAGTGTTCATCAGTGATAAGATAAAAATGTGTTATCATCGCTCTGTGACTGCAGGTCCCTGAGCGTTATTGCAACAGAAATGAAGTTACCACTTCTGTTTACAAAAAAAAAAAAAAAAAAAAAAAAAAAAGTAAAATTCACATTTCAAAGTTACCTGTGTAGCAAAACGCATTGCTCCCACAAAACCAGCCACTGTAGTAGAGTAGATGCATTTGTGCTGACACTAAACATCTGAGATCCGTTTCCACCCAGTAACATAAGTTAGTAAAAATGAAGTATTTATAGTACAGGTACTTTTAGTTTTTGTCTGTAAGAATCTAGGCAGTAGTTTGTTTTATTTATTAGTGACTATGTAGTGCTCTTTGAACCAAGTCCTCCTCTTCTGTAAGGTACTGTGACTCAGCTCTTGTCACACGCTGCGTTAGGAGCTGGGCTGCAGTGATTTCAATCACGCATTAGACTGTAGCAGAAGGACTCTACAGGCTGAAGATTAAATAGTATGGACTTGCTTATCTTGGTTATACACAGGCAGCAATAAGAGAAAGAAGAAAGACACTCAAAATAATTTTATCTAGCCAGTGTTGCAAGGTTTTTCCTCCTCTTCTGTTCCCCTGATATGCTGGCAGCTGCTTTCGGAGCTTCTCCCTGCCTTACCCAACACTGTTCTCTTGAAAGCAGAGTAGCACTTGCACCTGGGCGTTACTTCTTGCTGGCTAAAAGGAAGAACAAGCTTTTTTTGTGTTTATTTTTATTTTTTATAACTTCTGCATGTTAAACAGTGTCACCAGCAGATGTAATATTTGGAGAGTGGTTTCATTTGCTCTTTCATGAGCTTCTGGTTTAGCTTGGGCAAATTCAAGCTTAGGCAAAGGTCTTTTTGCCTATTTGTGACTATTTCTACCTTCATAGTTCTCTACCTTTTGTCTGATGTGTTCTTCTAAATTGTGCTCTGCTTACTAATTACACAGGCAGATTGTAATGTTTCTTACAACTGTAACTTGCTATCCAACACTCCATTGCGTCATGCGGACTGGTTTCATTGTACTTTGAAGACAAGCGTCTCACCCCAGGATGCTACACCATAATGGTTTGGGCTCTGATCCTGCAGCCAAGTGATGTCCCAGCCATACGGGGACACATTAGGACCCTTAGATTTGTTTTTGTGTGGGTTTCACGATTCAAATAGGTGAGCTATCTACTTTTTAATGCAAGCTGTATTTTCTTAGGATGGGAAGAGAACCAACAATCTGACCTTTGGCGTGATGTGATACGGTAGAAATTGACCAACCATTACTGAAGTAACAGCAAATGATAGTGTAGTGTGACCTGAGTCCTTTGTGGGGTGTGAGGCGGGTGACACAGCCGATGCTGCGCATACCTGATCCCGCACGTGTCACTAGCTGGGTTACCTGGGATGTCTGCCTGGTACCTGTCCTGGCACAGTCAAGCTCCTTGCCTATGGGAGACAAAGCCACCTGAGCACCAAGCCAGCTTCTGCATTTTACAATTAGAAAACTAGATAAATTAAAACGTATTTTAGTTCTTTTGTTTCCAAGCCCATTAATAGAGTACTCGGAGCTATAATCTTTATGGGCCAGACTGTAATATTCTTTTTTACAGTGTATGAGACTCTACAAGGAGTGAAGCAGCCCTGGGTCTCAGAAAGAAGTCAGGATATCATAATCTAGCCCTGTATGCTTTATGGTTATTATTATCTTTTTCTGTCAGCAACAGTAAGTTGCACACAGGTATAATTTAAAGCTAGAGATTATGTGAAATGTGTTTTGAATAATAGATGAGTCTCAGTCAGATATCGTTAACATAATTAAAAATAAAGATAAATACAAGCGATAAACTGTGTGCTTAGTGCATTCTCTTTTGTGGTGGTGCCTCAGGGAGGAGGCATGGGGGAGAGGTTGCTCCATTATAATCTTCCTGGCGGAGTGTCTCTGAAATCCTTCTGTGGAGATGACAGAGTTTTCTCTCTGGAGTAAAGAGCTATTGTTCTGTCCCTGATAAATCCAGCTGATTTCCCGGTGTTGAGGGATGAGGGCTATTCACATTCATTCTCGCCCTCCTCCCATCGGGAAGATGCATAGTCTTCTCTGTTCGTTCCTTTTCCTTTCTCATTTCCTTGAATATCCCATCATCTTTACATTTTCTTTATTCATTCTCCTCTGACCTCCTATGCCCACAAATTTCCTGCATGTCCATCAAGATGGACTTCTGGCAGCTGTCGAGATGGCAGCGCAGCTGCCTGGCCGAACCGAGGTCAGTGCCGGCATCCCTGTGAGCCCCGGCAGCGCGGGAGCTGCGAGTACTGGCAGCAGCACCCTGACCTCACACGCGATTGTTTTCTGCCCCACCGGTACTCTGCAAGAACAGAAGTCTGCTGTAAAGGTGATAGGGCAGAACGTGATTGGAAAATGTTCAAAAAAATGTGAAAGCAAGGCTTCTTCCATTCAGCTAAAAGACTTCATGGCTGTGAGACATTTCACTGGGTCCGTACTTGCACTGTGCATGGGGGAGGCAGGTAGGCATCGTGCTGATGAGCGGAAAACTCTCAGTGAAATCAAGATAGCTGATCTTTTCAGGGAAGAGAACTTGGTTTCCTTTATCTTCTGAACAGCTACTCTGAAGATAAAACTAATACAAACAGGATGGATTGAATTTACATTACAGCTTTCTGTGGGCATTTTGAGCAATGTCGGTGTATTCCGTGGAATCCTGCGCAGTACCTGCGGAGTTAGGCTGATGCTCAGTTACACCCTGTGGCTGCAAAAAGATTTCCCTGCAGGGATGGCAGCACCCCTGGTAATGGAGGGGCAGTAGATGCTGGTGAGCCTCTGGCTGGCTTTACTTGTAGCTGTATGCAATAATGTGGGGGGTTTAGTTTGCAGTGAAAGTATTTCGGTTTTTTTAAAGGTGAAACTAAGCATTCGGATTTGAAATGGGCTTTGCTGTGATGATAGGATCATGCCTTTTTACATTCGTTTAAACTTTGGGTAAAGTTCCAGTCTGTGCTCTATTTAGTGCACAAACTTTTGTGAATGTTGACGCCCCATGAGGTTCAATGGCTTTTGGAAAAAAAAAAAAAAAGTTATATAAATAAAATTGTCATTATCACATCTTTTCTAGGGTGAATGATACATGGGCTCATGCTGCTAAGGTACTATTTTGTTTTAACACTGGGTACATAGAGATTCCGTCAAGTATCTGTCACCTTTTCCCTCTGTTTAATGCAGACGACAACACACTGCATGGGCCAGTTTTCCTTCAGGAGCCCAACAGCGTGATCTTCCCCTTGGATTCAGAGGAGAAGAAAGTGAAGCTGAGCTGCGAAGTAAAAGGAAATCCCAGACCAACCATTGGGTTTGTTGAATGTTTAACTTTTCTTTGGCATGATCTCCGCACTACAGCAGTGTCTCCCAAGAGCCTTTGTCCTCCGTGAATCATATGGTGTAACTCACTGATGCCCCTGGGGTCTACCACAGTGCTGATAACAAAAAAAAAAAAAAAAAACAAAAACAAACCCAAACATCAGGGAATCACCACGTATTGCAGTGCAATTGCAGAATTTGGACAAGAGTTCAAAAAGGTTACAAAGGGATTATAAATAGTCTTGGCTCCCAGATTCATCATCCTTTTCTGTAAACGTGGGCAAAGCTCTATAATTGTTTTCAGCTTTAGGAATTGCTTTGGGATCCGTAGAAAAAAGATGCTGTACTACTGTGGTGCTGCTGCTGCTGTAAATTATTTAGGCTGCTGGGACTTTTTCCTTTAGTGCCTTTCTCATGTTATTCACCAAACTAAATGCCACTCTGAAACCGATTAGAGTCGTCAGACCTCAGCAACCATGCTGTCTTCTGACATGTCTGACTATTTAATGCAATAAACTCTGCTGATTCACTGGTGCAAACATATTCAAATTGTTTCTCTGTACGTTCCAGCAAAGGGGGCTGCTTATGTGGCTGGGGCTCCGTTATGTGCCCCATCCAGGACTGGTGGGTATGGGGGCTGCTGTAACTGGGGCAACGTGGTGCTGGAATTTCTCAGTGCCCCAGCTTGTGACAACATCTGCTGTGAGTGAATTTTCTTAAATTTAAAAACAAACAGCCAGCAAGTCAGGAGAGGGATAAAAAAAAAAAGGCTCAGTGGACTTGGATGGTTTACAGATCCTGTTTCTGGGACTTCCCATTGCGAAATGATTAATTCCAAAGAGCAGCAGCACTAGCAACTACAGAAGCATTAATCATATCAGAGACCGAAATGTATGTCAAGGATATTGCTCTTTCAGTTAAAAAATGGAATATCTCAATACTGTGCAGAAAATTTGCATTTTCATACTTTTTTTTTAATAAGTAGTCAAAGATGTTTAAAATCTTTCTTTATTTACTTTGTGTCGTATTTTCAAATACCCAAGAGTAACCATTAATATTAGCAGAATTTAACTTTGACATTTTGTGCTATAGGTGGAAGTTAAATGGAACCAGTATTGACATCAGTATGGATTACCGCTACAGCGTGGTGGAAGGCAACCTGTTGATCAATAATCCCAATAAAACCCAAGATGCTGGAACATACCAGTGTGTAGCAACAAACCCATTTGGAACGATTGTCAGCAGAGAAGCAAAGCTTCAGTTTGCTTGTAAGTCCCGCCGCAGCCCCCGTTCCTGCAGCACGCTAGAAAAACTGCAGGAGCGATGCCTCCTTCCCTGACCTTTCCTAACCCTTTACACAGTATTCCCTGAGCTGTTCATGGAGCAGAGGAAACGCCTGGGTTTAGAGGGGAGATGTGAATGGGGACTAGATGCCTTGGTTTATGATTATTTAGCTGAAATTATATGTAATATGCAGGGTAAAAAGTCTTACTTACTGAGGAGGCCACCTAGGAAAGTGTCTGGCCAGTGGGATCTCATCATTGACTTTTCCTTTCCTTGGAAAATTAAAGCTTCAAAATAGTTTAAGGAGCATATTCTTTATAAGGAATAAATTGGCAATGACAGTTTTCGCAAGGCCTACGTTTCAGTACGTGGGTACAAGAACTTTCAGGTACGGGTGATATTCTTGTGTTAAAGGGCAAACAGGCTGCTTTGTGTTTATTTTGGGTTTAATCAGAGTTGCAGCTTCTTGTTGAGAGCTAAGGATAACAAAAAACAAGTCTTGATGTGAATGAGCATTATATGAAATTATGTAAAGCCTTCTTGAAGTATGGGATAAAGCCTTTAGGAGTGGGCAGATGATAACGCAGGACCATGAGTCATCTTTTTTATAGGCAGAGAACAGATGCAGGGGCTTATTCATCCATCATCCCTGTGATTTCTCGGTGCCGTTGTCCTGGGAGGGGTGTATGTAGCAGCGCAGTAATTACAGCAGGACCTGCTGTGAAATATCCTCGCGTGTGTGCGCAGGAGTTCAAGGCAGTGCGTTCCCAGACACGAAGCGATCAGTAACGGTGAGCTGGGCTTTCAGTGGAGCTTAGTGAAAGATGCTTTTGACTGACTGGTAAGAGGAGCTGATACGCTCCCACTACAAAAATGAAAAGGTAAAATTGCCAATAAACACCAGGTTCACAAAATATCGAGAGATGATTTATAATAAGAAATATTTCTGCGGGTAAAGTCAAGTCTATCGCCCCGTATCATTTACAATATATTATCCGTTTGCTTATGACCCGCTTGTTTTCCTGTGACTGAGGGTGCGGTTTCACTCTGGGTGGGTAATGAACAGCCTCCTCAAGACCAGGCTCATCACTCCGGATTTCGGTATGTCAAGGTGATCGCTTCATAAACACTGCGCTGCTCTGCTGCTCTGGAGATGCACGTTTCGGAGCAGGCTCTGTCTTACAGATCGTGGCCTTCTGGTGACTGGCAGGGTGAGCCTGGGGAGCATCCTTACTCACAGCAAGGTGCTTCCACACCCCTTTGGCTGGGTTCCTACTGTCTGCTGAAGGCGATCGTTCAAGGGCAAGTCAGGTGCCAGGTTGCAGCTCCTTAGATGCCGGTCCCAGGCTTCAAAGCTCAGGATGTGGGACTGGGACTAGGAGGGAGGATCCTGGTGCTGGCAGGTGCGGTAGCTGTGGACTACTTGAGTGATACATCAACTTCCCTGCTTGTTTAAAGTGTCAGGTGCTTATTAACAGAGAACTTGCAAATGCAGAGAATTCTGTGCAAAAATAAGAAACATTTAACATTTCATCTTTGCTTCAGATACAAAGTCTTTATTAAATTCTGGTTGATTTATCTATCTTGATGGATGATACATCTGGCAAAAATCTTTCAAGTTTTCTAGTTGCCCAAATACAATTTTGGTTTGACTAATTCTTAGTTAAGAAGATTGAATTTAAAAAACAAAGCTTATTCTTTTCCAGTTAAAGAAATGATAGGGAACTTGAATAAATGTATTTTTTTTTACTAAGATTTATTTTAGATTGTTAAAACAACATAATCAGATTTAAAACATTTGGATTAAGAAAAAAAAACTAAGCATTTATCAAGGTAGGCTCTGTGCTTTCACAAAACAGTCATCCTGTCTTGTATAGTCAAAGGGATTGCAACCAGAATTACCTGAATTACGAAATACACAGAGTAGTTTAAGTTGTGGGTTTTTTTGCAAATTGCAAAAGCTCTGCCTGTAAGAACCAGTAAAAACAGGCATCAGTATTAGTAAGGCGAGGGTTTCAGCCCTGATGGCCAAGGCGTGTGGATGCAGTACCACAGCTCCGTGTAACTACTTTATGCGGTTTTATTCTGAACGTGATCATTTTTGAATGCCTTCTG
This sequence comes from Falco punctatus, assembly GCF_963210335.1. Taxonomy (NCBI): domain Eukaryota; kingdom Metazoa; phylum Chordata; class Aves; order Falconiformes; family Falconidae; genus Falco; species Falco punctatus. Next base: position 21,988,382 of record NC_137583.1, read on the forward strand.
TAGGTTCTGCATGGAATAACCTAAAACTGGGGAGGGCTCATTCTAGCTGCTGAGAGCTCTTTTAAACCCATTTGCTCTCGGTTGTGCTCCCAGGGTTTTTCCCTTTTATCAAGTTATTTTCCTTGAGGTTACACCCCTGTCTGGTACCTAGATTGCGCGTGCAGCCCCTGGCCCAGCTCCAGCCCTTCAGCTGGGGTCTCATGCCCCGCCGTGTCATGTAGCATCATTTAGCTACAAAAAGCCTTTTGGTTAGAGACTCGGGACTGTGCTGCGTGACCTGCCTGCAGCTTCCCCCATCGTCCATGCAATCTTATTCTCCGTCCTGAGCAAATGTTTTGTGCTTTTTGTGTTATCTCATTTTTATTTCTGAGGAAAGTTATTGCTGGGTCTTTTGAGACTGATGTCTGGGGGTTTGTGCCTTTTTTCCCCTCCTCTTAAGGGTTAAATTCTGAATCTTGGGGCATCAGTAATATGTTTTCATTCATTCTTTAAGGGCTGTATTATTCTTCTTCGGTGTTTTCACTGAAGATTAAACTGCGATCTCACTATTCAACCTCCTGTGGAGGTCAGAGAGGGTCAGCAATTTAATCCTTGAAATATGTATTTAGGTTACAAACTCATTAGGATAAAAGTGCTAATATTTTCCCCCAATACTTGCTTTGTGATGTGACATTTACATTTCAAATACGTTCTTTTTTTTCTTGCTTGCTTTTTCTTTTTATTTCAATATGAGTTGTCTGAAATTGAATATACTTTTGGAAAGTGAGGATTCTGCTGTGCCACAGTAACAGAATATGGATTAATGATACCCTAAACCCTATGCTTATAGTGGTACAGGCTCTCAAAAATAATAATAAAAAAGCTTTAAACTCTGAGTATGGGTTCTAATAATGGCTTTTCCAAACTGATATATGAAAACACAGCTGAACTAGATTAAATTATGTGCTTCTTATTTTAGGGGATGGGGCTTAGCTTGACAATTTTATTCACTGTAGTGTAGTTTCTGTTCGGAAATAACACTGAAATCAATAAGAAGTTATGGCTGGAAAGAAGTGCAGCTCTGATGCGGCACTTCAGAGATGTTCCCACCCATTCAGACGTATGATTAAAGCTGTTTACTATGGCCCGGATCCTGCTTCCGTTTAAGTCAAAGATAAAACTTGTATTGATTTCTAGTGGCACCAGGGTTGGACCATACCCCTCAGAAAGCGATGAATGTGCAGGTTGTTCCGCCTGCTCAGCTCCTGTTCTCTTTGGCGTGGCTGGAAGGTGCTGAGCAGCTCTCAGCCGTGGGCACGAGTGGTCCAGCTCAGCGCAGGGCGCTGCGCCACAAGCAGGATGCGCTTTTGGTGAGTGTGCTCGCCGGAGTATTGCTGCCGACTGTGAAATAATTTACACAATGGAACATGAGCACTGAAAGTTGCATTTATACCCACATCTGCGTAGACATACAATCACAGAGTCCAACGAAAGACTTCAAGAGCTTGTCCGTCCTCAGTGCGAGGCAGCATTGATGCCGTGCCCTTGGGAGGCTTGCCAGTCTGTCCTGGCAGCGTTCGCAGCCTCTTCTCAGGAGTGTGTGTTTGGCGGACTACGTATTAAAATTTAGTTTCTGTTATTTTAGTGGCCTCTGCCAGCACTAAGCTTACCTGCTAGCAGCTACTGATGATCCGGAGTATGCTGGTACTCCATGCCCTGTGAGGGTAAGGACCCAAAGGCTTTTCAAAACCTATTCCTTCCTTTTCTGTTGACCACTGAGTGGGGTACGTGTCCAAAGGATTGTGCTTTGGGGCAGGTGAGCCTGACCTCTTCGCCAGAAACACCTTTGCAGAAGCCTCCAATCTGTCACCATGGGTGGGTGAGTGCCAGCTTCCACGTGATGCTGCTCTACCATCTTTGCGTTTGCTCTTGTTTAACCAAAGGTTTGTAAAGCAGAAAGGGGCCAGATTGTCAAACCTGTTCAATATGAACAACACTGGTGGAAGTGGGTTTGGAGGAAATAGGTCTACGTGTAAGGTTTTCCTTTCTGTTTGTAATCTGTTTGTAATGTTCAGATCTTTTCTTTTATGATTGTGCTGGTGCAATGGGATAAGCGAGACAGGACCCTCCCCAACAAAGAGAATGGCAATCACTCTCTTACCTTGCAGCTGATTTAAGAGCACCTGTAGAATAACGTCTCTAATTAGTGATTTACTTTGATATTTTACCTTGCTGAGGCCGCAGTTTGTTTTTTACCGCCAAAGCTTTGAAACCAGCCATTTCTGCACATCTCCAGCTGCAGTGCAGACGGGTCAGTCTGGGCTCCCTGTGCCCCCAGCCCAGGGATTTCCAGACTGTGCCTGCTCCATCGCTGCCTCCGCCTGCGACAGCTAATGCATCCCCAGGATGGGGCCAAGGCTGCGCTTGACTCTCCTGGCAGATGACCCCTGTTTTCTCCCGTGGAGCCATCTCCAGTGCTGGTAGATGTAATATCCTTTCCCTGCTGTGATAACTAGACTCAATTTGGCCCTAAACTCCTCAGCAGGATTTGCAGTTTAACCTGAAAACACACAAAGACACCGCTACCTGCAGTAATGCTGGTTTAAAAATAAACCCTCTGGAGAGTGGGCGAGTAGCCATGCAGTCGCTGTTGCCTTTCTCATCACTACCAATGTTTTTCGCATGTTGTTGATTCTGAAATGAGTATCCAAAGAGGAAAATCAAGTTCATATCGGTGCAGTTTTTCAGTCATACCATTGTTTTGCCCCCCATTGTTATAAAAACTGCTGAAAAGTGATGTCTGTGAAACATGAGTTGTTAGAGAAATGAGATCTACTTTTCAGGGGGTTTAGCATTTTGCCCATTGTCACACCCCCATGCTGGGGGAGTGGATGTGTTCTTCCTCCTGCTCTGCGCAGAGGTGCTTCTCTGAAATCGGTGCCTTTCCAAGTCGTAGCAATTTTCTATGAAGGAGTATTCTGCAAATCTGTAATTTAACAGGTCCGTGCTAATGCTATGGGTATTTTCTGCAGCTGGCAAAAATGATGTTGAGATGTCCAGAGGGCTGAGGTACCAATTTTTAGAACAGAAATGAGGCCTCAGGAGAGAGGACACAGGGCTTGAAGGGCAGCATCCTCAGAGGATGCTGGAGGAGCAGCAAAGCATTGCGGTGCTGCCCCTGCAAGCCCGGAGCTGTGGGCAGATGAGATTAGATGAAAGGGGAAAGGTCTCCTCCTCCTCCTCCTCCTCCTGCAGACAGCCCTGGTCAAGCGAGATGGCTGATTTTGTGTGTGGAATTTAGCCTGAACTGTTATACTATGTGTGAAGATTAAACAGTGCCTGGAGGGCAGGGTTTGGAGGTGGGCTTCTTTCCACCGCTAACCAGGGCAGCCGCCTCACACTTACCTTTTGTACGTTTTCCATTGTGTAATTTCATTTATAGAAGCGCTAACTTTCATCTTTTTTACAGTGAACATACTCCTAACTGCAGGGGACCACACTATTGTTTCTGGAAACTGTTTCCCCCTGCACTTTATTAAAGGAATTTGTTTTATAGTAGTGTTTCTGTGAAAATAGTTGTTACGCATGAATTAGCAGCTAGGGCTCAGCACTGTGCAGTGCAAATGGTAGCAGAAAATACAGAAATAATGTGGTTGCAATGAGAATACTTTGGGGCTTTGACCTCCCATCCCAAAATAATTTCACTCTGATGGTAGAAAAAGAAGATTACTCCCAACATTATACTGAAAAGGGTTTTTTTTTCAGTATTCCCATTGCTGGAATGATTCCTGTTATATCTAGTACCCAAGCAAATCCCATAATTTTTGCTATTAGTTGCTAAGAAACAAATTATAATTGCTGCTCAAATTCTTTACTGTGGTACCCTCTTATTGCCCTGAAGTGCATTCATTTTCTTTTTGGCGATTAAATGATCAATGAAGTAATTCTTTCAAGAACAATTAATAATGAAAACATTTTCATAGAACCACCAAAGTATCTGCCTTGCCTTGCCTAAAAAAACAAGCGCAACAACAATCGCATTGATTGATCAATGAAGCGATGCGCTGCCGCTCGGCTGAATGAAGCATTCGGCACGCAAATTAAATCATTTCCGCAGTGATTACTAACATCTGAGTGTTGAGAAAAGATGATGTGTTTTAAACGTCCTGGAAATTAAGTAGGCAGAGGGTTTGGGTTGGGGTTTTTTTCAGGAGTCAGACTGCAGCTGGGATGGCAGCTGTGCGTGTCCCTTGGCACCTCAGTGGTCACCCTTGCTCATCCTCTTCGGGATGTCTATTTTTTTGAGGTTTTTCTGCTTCGTGAAGGGCAGAAACCCAGTTTGGCACGTTTCCCTGTATCCTTCCTGGTTCAGGTACTCTGTGAGAGCACTTGTGAAGAGCTCCTGTGGGGTACGTGGGGGTGGGAGCTGCCCACCTGCGCTAAGGTGGGGTGGCACCCCTGCCAGTGGCCACCGCTGCGGGATGTCTGTGCCAGCGCCCCAGGGTTGGGTTTCACCCCAGTATTGAAATAGCACACTTGCCTATTTCTTGCTCAGGTACCCCTTCAGCTTTTTCAGAGCCTGGACCTCAAATCTGCAGCTTTTCCCGTAGGTTAATTCATTTTTTTCTTGGCATTTTCATCAGCGGCTGCCTGTCACTGCTCTGAGAGAACGCTCCCAGCCAGCAGCTGGAGTTGCTTACATCAGGGCCCATGAATCTGCCTTCAATAGTTTAATTTTCTTGGGTTTTTCTTATGTCTTTAGGAAGTTGTTTTCTTAACATAGCCTGCTTCACCATACGTATCCCAGAATCTCCTTTGCTGTCTCTTTCCCCCCGCTTTGCAGCCCGGCAGAGCCATGTCCCGGGGGTGCATTGGAGCGGCTCTGCGGCGGCAGGACGAGGTGCCGCGCTGACCAGCCTAGCTCAGCTTCCAGGGAAGCTAAAAAACTCTCTATAACATTTCCCAGATGTACAAGACACAATTTAAATTCTGGGTCCAATAAATAAATCCGTCTGGGTACAGATTCTCTTTTAAGGAAGCTTTCCAAAACTTCTCATTATCCCTACAGGAACAGTTATTTTGTAGCTCCTGAGACTCTGCAATTAAAACATTATTTTTGGAGCTTGCAAGTGCACTCCTGCTCGCTGCTGGAGGCCCCATCTTCCCAGGCTTCCCTGGTCCCACCGAAGTGGCTGGGACGTGCAAGCCAGCCCTGTTTGCCTCCACGCACAGCAATGCACATGAAGCTGTCAGGTCACAGCTCGTAGGAGCAGGGCAGAAGCTATTTGTTGTGTCCCTGTTTCTGCAAAGTTATAATGTTAAAATTAACTAGGCCATCAGAGAAGATTTGGAGCTAATTGTGACAAATCTGGCTCAAGAGTGTTGTTTCCTATACGCATGCAGAGTCCCCGATTCTTCCTCCAGTGCCCTTTAAAGGCAAAATACCATTTATATGGATAAAAGGACTTGATGGACTTATCCACAGTGAGACCCTCCTGCTGCCGGGGCCCCCAGGGCTGGGATGCAGGGGGTGTGCTCAACAAGGGAACGGGGAAATTTATTTGTATTTTTCTATAGTCACATATTTCCCAGTATTTCTCTCTGCTGAAATCTTAACTCAGCTGTGCGAAGTGTGGTCGTCAGGATTGTAGAACTGACTCCCAACCTCTGCACCTTTGCCATGCAGTCTCCAATGGGAGGAAAAGTAGGCTAAGCCTCACATAAGCTCTGCTTTTTTCTTTTTTTCTCCTTTTTATGTTTTTGATGAATAGGACCAACAGGGAGTATGTAGCAAAGGATAGATATATAACCTACTTTACTTTCATCTGTGATAGAAGGACCCTTAACTTAGAACAGAAACACAGGATTTATACATGCTTTGTTTACACCCAAGGGTTATAAATAAGATGAATACATTATTACTTAAAGCCGTGGCAGGGCATTTGTAAATAATCAGTGCACCTTCTCTCAAAGCTAGTAATCTTGCAAACCTGCAGTGTTATTTAAGAAGTGTTTTTCAGTTTATATCATGCAGAAATGGTGCTGCTGGGAGCAGGGAGCGTTGCGCGGGGAGGTGTCGGAGGGTTGTGGCTGGGAGCTGCCGTGCCGGGCAGGAGAGCGTTAGATCACAGGTCAGTCCCAGCGCCACCATTTCTCTTGTAGTTTAGAAAATTAGGGAGCAGCAAGGCACAGGCTTGATAGGTATTTTTTTCCCATCTCTCTCCATATGTATTAATTTTGTCTTTAATATGCAAAGTAAAATATATCCAAAATTAATATTATTTTAATTCAGGAGGGGATCTTTAAGAACTAAATGGAGATGTATAGGCGCTGGTTTAAAATAAATGCCTAAATGGACCGATTTGATCCCTGTGTGCCAAGATCCAACGATGTCAGCTTTTCTTGCAAAAAGTTCTGCTGTTATGTGAAATTCTTTTCTAGCCTTGAGAAAATTATCGTTGTGCTAAATCATATCAGGGTACTGTGGAAAACTCTTGACTGCATGTGGAGGGAAATAAAAAAGAGATTTCTTGTTTTCTCTGATGTTCTGGATGAAGCAGTAAGTATTCAGGTTTTGAGCCCAGGTACTTGGCACAATTTCACTTTGAAGTGGAGTAGATCTCTCTCCATTTGAAGATCTTCTGACCTTAGGCTTAATCAGTCACTTTAATATCTCACCTGCTAATTTAATACCACCCTGCTTATTATATGCTCAGTGCACAGATCATAATGAAAATGGTGTAAAGCTCCTGCGGTAAGCTGAGGAGGGAGCAGGACTTTGTCTTTCTTTCCCTGCTTTCCCCGTGGCTTTGTGCAGGACCTGCTATTGTGCTATTTATCAGCAAAAATTTCCTGTTCTCGCTCTCATTCCTAGAGCCTTTGCAACTTGCCTGCAAGGTAGGTCCCGTCGGTGGCCTGTTTGGCTGCTTACCACTGGGTTATTAGAGAATCAGCGCACATCACTTGACATCTATTCTGCTCTTGGAAGGCTAAAAGTGAGCATGACTGTTGTAGTATACTGGGAATATTGATGTATCCTTAGAAGTAGTATTAATCCTCTGACTGTGGCTCTATTTACAGAATATTTTTCTGAGCATCTTTTCTTAAATCAAAGCCAAGGATTGGAACAGTTGAATAGCTATGTAGATGTTATTAGAGGGTTTTTTGTGCATAACTTTGGAGTATAGTCCAGCTACCTTCATTGAGTACAGTCTTACCTCTGCAAATCCTGATGTCCAGGTGGCTTATTCTGATGACAACTAGAATGGCGCATAAATAAGAGAGGAAAATAAATTGCAAATTTACATTATTATTTTGACAATAAATGAAATAGCCTGGAGTGCAGTGACCCTTCAGTGAACTCAGTTATTCAGTGAGATTGAAGCATACTTTCTTGAAAAGACAAAATGGGGCCTGGCCAACTGCAAACTCATAAATTTAGAATAGATCTTCCCCTCCTGACTTACAGCTAATTATTAGAGTTCGTAGGGATATTTCCTGCAAACGTTAATACCTTGCACTTTTTATTAGCAAGACTGTAGAGGCTTTGTCTGCAGTGAAGTCATAGGCAGCCGGGGCAGAGGCATGCCATGTCCCTCGCAGCGGTCATTGCTCGGGATTCTCGTACGCATCCGCCACTCTTTCACCATGCAGGAGTGCATCTGGGGCATCATTTCTTTAACAAGTAGCCTCCATCTGCTTGCTCTCTCCACTACAGCCATTAGAGGGGTGTCAGGTCTGTGAACTGTTGCTGTTCGGGCAATCCATGACGAGCCTTAAACCATGTAAACATCTGTGGTTGCAGCTAGGGCTTCTTTTGGTCCAGGTTCTTTCCCGTTACAAATTTTTCCGAACATCTTGCAATAACTGATCCTAGAGTGGCACAAACATCTGAAAAGCCATAAGCATGTGTTCTTGTAGCATATTGTAACCACTTTTTCTGGTCTTTTATGTGCAGTGAATAGAGAATAGGACAAGGAATCGGGAGATCTGTGTTATTTCCTCAGTTATTAGGATGCTTCTTATAACATCTTCCCTTTTGGCTGTAAATCCTCATGTCTGTCAGATGAAATAATGCTCTTTATCTAGTTTGAAGAAATAATAATCATCCTTTGGTTGATCCTCACTGACTCTGTATCAATGCAAATCAGTATTGTTGTTAAATGTATGGAAAATAGCAGTTACAGGACCCCCAGTCAAGTGGAGACTATATCCAAAGGCCAGAGGTGGACTCTGTAAGAAAATTTCTCTTCATGTTGAAGGGATGCAAGGCCAGTGCAGAACAGTTTAACCTAGTGGCTGCTTTTTCATTGTTTTATTTTTTTTCTTTCCTATTTTCCTTCTGGAAAGCAAACCTAGGGAGCCAGTGTTGGCATGCAAAGGACAGAGGAGCTTTAAATATGTTTGTCAAAAGTTGTCCCATGTTAGTTTTCCTGTCTGCAACAAACGTGACTGCCATTTCATAATTCATTAGACATGAGAGATGAACAGAATAAAAAATATCTCCTCTGTAAGAGATGCTGCCTAGCATCCTAATGTGCCTTTCCGTAGGCAAGCTGAGCCACTAGGCACCCTCTGAGGATCAGGATCTCTATGGGGTTTTCTCCGTTTATGTTTCTATCAAGTAAAAGGAAATTTTTCTTTGAGACTTCTAGGTGAGCAAGCCTATGGCACGTTCTTTTACATTATTTGAGTCTGAATTTGCATTTGTTTAGCTGCACATAGTAAGAATGTGCAGCAGAGCATGCTGAAGTGGGGAACGTCTGGGGCATCTGTGACCTTGGGGCTGAGCCATGATGTGGGAGGGGGCTGTGCCGTATCTCCTGCTGCCAGCACAAGTACTGGTTTCTGGCTATTGCAGAACCACCTGTGCTGGGAGAAAGTGTGCAAATAACACATTGTTTTGCTAGGAAAAATATTAAAGAATTCTGAGAGCGAAACAACTCTGTTCGAGTCAACCCGCAGGGAGATGTCTGCCCAGATTTTCCAGATTAAAGTAATAAAATAAAATTTTCTGAGTCCTCGGCATTTTGTCTCAAGCAGAAGTGTTGCTTCAAAACAAACGTCTGAAATATTTCCTATAGAAGGAAGGTAAACAGGCAGCTTTTATGAAATAGAACATAAAGTCAGGGAGGATTTTTTTTTCCTTTTTTTTTTTTTTTTTTTTTTTTTTTTTTTTTTTTTTTTTTTTTTTGTAACATCATAGAAGGGAGTGATTTGATTTTGGAAGAGAACAGTGAGTGCCTTGCAGATATTGCGGAGAGCCCCTGTTCGCCTGTAAGATGAGTGGCATGAAGGAAGGCAAAAAAAACACTGGTGGCTGCCTTGTTGCCAGTTTGGAAGCAAAGATCGAATCCCAGCGAGGTGCTGGGGATATAGTGTGCCAGGAGGAGCCATCCTGGTGAGGACAAGCATCTCGTGCTTGGTGTGATGGAGGAAGCAGAAAGCGGTCCGAGCACAGCCTGAGCATCCATGACTCCAGCAGCTGCATGTTGGCCAGCTTGAGGAAAAGCTGTGGCAGTCTTTGGGTTGCAAGGTAAAAGCCTGAGGAGGAGTTTTAGCCGTGTGGGTAGACACGGTGGTCAGAAAGACTTGGGAGGATTTAAACAGTCTCAGTATGAGAACCCAGTCCAAGAGGCTTCATAGGTCAGAGATGCGAGTGGCAAGGAGGGCTCACAAGGAAAAGAAGATCTTGGCTCGCATACCAACATACCAACTTACTCCTTCCCTACCCGAGTGTGGCTGGTTGCCGCTGGCTCCTGGCTCAGGCGGAGGAGCTGCAAGCCCTTCTCCCTGGCCGGAGGTGGTGCCTCCTCTGAGAACATCTGGTTTGGGTTCCAACCTCCAGCTCCTCCAGGTACACAGCTCTTCTCCTGGTGTAGCTAAGTTGAGCTTTCAGAGCAAACCTCACCACAAAAACCTGCCAGCTGCAGATACCCCCACAGCAAAGGCCCACCTGAGAGTTTTTGCATCTTGCAAGAATTAAGTGTTTTCTGTGCAGGAACCATCAGGGGAAGGAAAAGTCTAGAAGTCCAAACTGGACTTGCCACTTGGTAGAAATGCAGGAGCGGTACCTTGTTTAATACCCACAGTAATAAATTCCAAGGAAAAGTATTTTCTGATGGGGAGGAAGGATGGGGGAATGGCTAGATGTTTATCTCTAAAACTTTCTTTTTCATTGAAGTAGAAATCCCAGTGAAATTTCTATTCTAAAGGTCAAATTAGAAAGCTTTCATCCCCAGACTTGTAAACCATTTCTCAAATCAGTGACTCTAAAAATTATTCATTAGAACACCAGCTCTTAAACTAAAATTTTATTAAGGTCTGTATCAAAGGGGGTTTTATTCTGAACTGCACAGCCCACTGTGTAGTCTTGACACAACAGCAAGGACATGGGCAGAAGAACTTAATCTTTGTGTATTTGTGAAAGGGATGACATAAACCCCTGCTTTTAAAAAGTCAGGCACAGGTTTTATAGAGACAGTGTTTAGAGATATTAGAGCCATAAATATCAGGAGGCAAATCTTGTCAAGTGTTTCAAGAGCAAAAAGCTTTAATGCTTTTGTGGGTGCTAGTCATCAGTTAAAGTGCTTTCAGCCTGCCTTCATATAGACAGGCTATGATTTCTTCAAACCAATGTCCTCTAAAATCTGAAATTGATTGAGATGCACTAGAATCTCATCTTCAAGACTATTTTATGGGCCAAATTAGCATAGTTTATAGTCTACAGCCAATGAAGTCGTATTATTCCATGGGCTGCAATGCAAATGACTTCTCTCTCCATCTGGTTGTGTATTTTGTCCAGGATATGGAAGTATGCTCTGTTGTATGCGGAGAGGTATGCAAATGTGTTGAAAAAAATTTGGAAGACCGCATAGATGCTGTCTCTTGGTAGAATGTTCTTTATTCAGTCTAAACCAGGAAGATTTGGCCAGTCCTCCTCTGGTCAGTTTTTTTGTTCAACAAGATGTCATTGGCAGCCTATTCAGATTCCCCTTAAGATAAGTTGTGTGTTTTTTAATAAAAAGGAAAAAAAACCCTGTTGACTGAATATTCAGAGTTCAAGGACTGAATACAACCTTAAACATCATTCTAAATTTTAGATTGCTGGGACCATCTCAAAATTACAGAAGGGGTATCAGAAGGCAAACCCTATTATGCTCTCTAATTCTTTTTAAGTCATGCTTGAAAATTGACTTTAGGTGTCTTGGCTATACCTGTGTATGGAAGCGGATTGTGCGTTCCACATACATGAAGAGGTAGTTGCCTGTTACCTGCATCATTACTTCCTATTGTATGGGTGCTTTGAAGTTTCTTTAATGTATGCAGTAAAGGTGGTGATTTGTCCACTTAGAAGTACTCTAAATTACCATTGAAGAAGTTTTAGCGTTCTAATTTGTCAATTGTTAAATTACCAGATTCATTTTTGACCATTCAGTTTCGTGTATCCGCAGTACAGCCAAGTCTCAGGGGTGAAATACCAAACACTGCATGGAATATATACAGTCTAAAAGAGCCCCTTCTATGCTGATCCAAGGATTTGTTGATAATCTAAGCTGAAGTATTAGTAACCTAATCAAAGCCTTATTTTTAGTACAGTTGCAAGGATACCAAGTCTAGAGTGCACAGTCTCCAGTTGCTGCTGGTTGCAGTAGCTCTGCAGTTGCAGTAATGCACACAGGCTGGCGTGCACAGGTATCATCTGCCCTTTTCCCTTTCTGTGTTCCTCCGGGATGTAGGCTGGGTAGCGCCAGCTTTTTCAGAAGGCAGCTGCAGCCCTTTGCCTGGAGTTGCTGTGTTAGGAGAGCTTGATGGTGGCGGGGGGCTTCCCCATGGCTGAGACTGACTGTAGGTATTTTCATACATTTGCTACTACTGCTGTATTACCTGCTTTTTCTTCACTGATTTCTGTCTCTTGCTGTACTATCTCTGTGTTATATAGATAGAGTTCTTGCTCATGGTTCTCTTTGTTCCAGCCAAACCCGCTTTTGCTCAGCCTTGGGTTGTGTTCCTTTGGTGAGGAGGAGCTGCAGGTTTGCGCTGGCGCCTGGGAGGGATCTGTTCCCATCCCACAGCTGCACCAGCAAGACCTTTGCAGTTATCTCATGGTTGTATTCGTGGGGTCCTGCGTCACAATCCCGAGTTTTTCCTTCAAGCACATATATCCTCTTTCAAGGTTCATTGAATTTGTCACTCTGTAGGAATAATGATCCGTTTGAAGATACAGATAGACATAAAGATATAGGTATTATGCTTCGGTAGCTACTTGCTGTTAACGATGACTCATTAGAGCAATATCACTGATGTGTTATCAAACTTGCTTTACAAAACTCTCTAGAGATAGACTTTAAGTGAAATATAGCAGCATAAAAGCCACTGAGTTTTTTTTTTTTCTTTCCTCTAAGCCTGAGTATTAGTCATGTTTTCTTTTGGAAATTAAAATTCAGTGATGTATAAAGAAGTGATTGATGTATGTGTGGTTTTGTTAGAACGTAGTAGTAGGAAAAATAGTTTTGTATTGGTTATACAGGGATAATAGATAAAAACAGCATTGACACTGCTTTTCTAATAATTAGGAAAAAGAACCCTTGAATGTAATGACAAAGTGTTCACTAATGGTGTATGAGTTTTTGACAGTATGTCATCCAAGGCGCGATGTACAGCAGTGCTTACCTCTCTGCATGATATAGTCACATAAATTGGCTTTCTGAAAGGCAGGCAGACACCCATCACCATGAATTTGAATCATTTACCATTCGTGTAATTTTCTATAATATTTCGGGATTTAGTAGTTGTGAAATAGCCCTGTTGCATAGAAAGTTCTCTCTTAATTTCAGAACCTGCATAATTACAAAAGCATTTTGGATTCTAAAAATACGCTGCACATTACAATTAAAAAGCAAACCATGGAAACCCTCCTCCGGCAAACAAAGGCAGGCAAAACAGAGCTTAGCTTTCATAAAAAATAGGGATCTCTCTGTCAGATCACCAATGACCTGAGACTTGCAGCCTCCTGAGGGAAGCCTGCTCGCTCTGGTCTGGTTTCCAGGGCACGCCGGGTTCAGCAGCCGAGTTATTTCCAGTTGCAGCCGATAATGGGAACCAAGCAGGCCCGGCGTACAGGCACGGTAACCGCCCCACTTGGGCAGAGGGCTTAACGACAGCACAGTCCACGGGGCTGTAAACAAGAAGGGATAGTAATACCAAAAGCAGACGTCAAATCTCACGCTGCCCCTGCCCGCGGGAACTTGCGGGGAAGTGAGCGGATAGGAGCTTGTTCACTTGCTCGTACTTCAATGTCATCTGTGAAATATTTCTTTAAAAGAGCAAACTTTGATTTCCAGGACTTATCTAGTGGTCACTTAGAAAAATAATTACCAAAATACAAACCCAAGTAGGTCCTAGTAAAGGACAAAAGGCTACAGCTCTTTTGTTTTGCTTATAATTGAATCTTCTTTGCTCTGAGTACTGATCGCTGCACGTAAAACTTGGGGAAACTTTTCATTACTCTGGCCTCAGTTGGATAATTGTTACTATGAAAAGCCATATGCTTTTGATTAAAATTTCCATATGCCATTTACTGAGACAAACTACCCAGTCTTAAGGGGCTTTGGATCATTTCAGATTGTTTAAGCTGTTGTTAAACCACATTTGAGGTTTTGGAAGGAGGTCATTCATTGCAGCACTGTACCCAAACTGAAAAGCTGATGGGGTTGACAGCTGCTGCAAGCACCTTCTGGGCTTTTGAGCATTTCTGAGCAATAAGCATCTATATCAGACTGGTGTCGCTTGCCAGTACCTGCATAAGGCATATCACTAAACGTTAAGGCAGAGTTTTAATGGAGGCTACAGGAAAAATCTGGTAATGCAAGAAAAAGACATTCAAATTCACATTAAAGGATGGGTGTTAGCATACACGTGCCAATAGCATATCACGCTCCAGTGCATTTCTGCACCAGATGTCAAGGTTTTGTGCAAATATTAGCTAATTAAGTTTCATTTGAGAGTCACAGTTTAAGTACTTGTCCTTAGAGATGGGCAAACTTTGTTGCAGAGAACTTAAGTGACTTTCCCAAAGTCATGCAATCTGTAGTACAGTGTTGTCTGGTACAAATCACTGTATTTTTCACAGGTTAAACGCATGCAGCTTTATACTCACGTGGGTCTGTTAAGTCTGATTTAGAATTGCTACTATGGAAATGAAGAAGTTTAAATGGCATCCTCGCTTTTTCATTAAATAAGGTCTGAGTAACTGGTAGTCTCGATAACCTGTCTGCACTCCTGTTAGAACTCCCTGTTTTATTCTCATCTTTGCACTGAAAACATTACTAACCGTGTCCTCATGTGATGCTGGGGTTACTGGAGCTTATATAATATTTTTCATTTTTCAGTGGAGTCATGCTTTAGTGCTGTGTGCTCCCAACAAGCTTTGGCAGGACGCTGACCTCCAGAATTGGAAAGCATTAATACATTTCGTCCTCAGTGGTTTCTCTTAATCAGTTTTGACAATTGCTTTCTAAATAGAGAATGTCCAAGTTAAATAGGAGAAAAACTACTACGCAAGTGTATTCTTGTCCTAACAGTTATACAAATCTCTGATCTTGATTATGTGAAGTCATGCATTTAAAATAAAAGCCTGATCTGCGAGTCACTCGTTGCTACAAGCGAGCTAGCATTTCTCCTGCAGATGTACGCTGCTTTAATTAGTTAGGGTAAGTGTACATCCTTCCTGTCTGTGCTGTGCTGCGTTGTTTCCTTTTTGATCCTATGAATAGAAACACTATTTTTTCATGGTTGTAGGCTGCCCAACGCCAGCCACAAATCCCCAAGCTGTTGAATGGATATACTTTCACCAAAAGCTCATACGGGGATCCTGGCTCTAACAAGAAGCAGTTCCTATTTGTGTAAGCGGTCCTCAATTCCGGTTGTGTTTTATTTGTTTTGTGTATGAATATTTTTCTTGAAATTAAGGCTCCTTTCTTATTTGATCTATGCAATGATAGATCCCTGTAATTGAAGCAGTTCACACCCTAAAAACTTTAATTAAGTCACAAGGATGCCTTCATGCTAAAACTTAATGAATTTATCACTTCCAGGCATTGTTCTGCTTTGTCTTGTCTCCCTTCTGTTTACTAATGCTCATTGCATTATGTCTAACATTTAACTATAAACTCCTGAAATGGTTGGGTCTTTTATTACTATTACGAGGTATTTAGAACCCCATGGAGTACTTAGTAATTAATCTTAACGTGATTATTTTCACATTTCTTACATGCTGTGTTGCCAGGTCCCAGGCAGCAAACCTGTGGGACTCTCAGATCTGCTGGTGGGCATCAGGCCACCATACTGTTACACTGGCTTCCAGCCGCCCTCCTACTCCCCAGTATTTCATGCACCTGAAGTCTAGGTGTGTGCAGTGACCTGCAGCGTGCCTTCCTCTTTATCACTGGTCATATTATTTTCTGCCAGCTGATCCCTAACTGAACTTGTCTGCTTGAGTGCGATAAAAGTGTAGGTGGGGTTTGTACATGTTCTACAAAGGTGGTCTTGATCTCCAAGCGTCAAGGATGCTGAACCCACTGCTCTCTGTTGTAGTTTATTCCAGCAGCTAATCATCATCATTCGTAGTACGTGTAATTTCTTATCTCCATTTCCGTGAATTCAGCTTCCTACCACAGGTTTTTGTTACATCCTCCACTGGGTTAGCAAACCAAAAAGGAATGGCATTGTCTCCTCATGACTGTGCTTCTGCATGCAAACCAGACATGTCTTGCTTCTGTTTGAGAAAGTAGTGACCTATTTGAGGCTTTTCCTGCCTCCCTCCCAAATCTGAAATGTAACAAGAAGGAGCAGGAAACCAAAAAAAAAAAAAAAGGTGAAGTATGACACGGTGAGAAACAGCTAAGTTGAGGCCAGCCCTGCAGCAGCAGATGCCGAATAGCCGTGCCATGTCATGGGGGTCATCTGCTTGGGCGCAGTGGTGGGTCCAGCAGCCGGACGTCTGCAAACCTCAGATGTCCATTGTCACCTAATTCTGCTCAGGTGTGATTTCCAGTGAAAAGAGAGCTGGTATTGAGGGAACTGTGGAGCTATGGTATTCCTGCTTCAAACCTTCTTCCACAATAGAAATAACTGAGCTTGCTGGCTTAATAAGGCTTCTGGCATTTTGGGGGGCTTGTTTGGGTTTCTTTCATTTCATTGGCAAATAAGAACAAAAATCCTCATATATCTGCCAGGGTCTTTGGGCTCAGGGGCAAGGCAAAGTGGAACTTAATGCTCTCATCAGGGGAGACACATGGTCAAACCATTTACGCTGTAATTCAGTCATTCTGCAGCATGGATGGTTTGGTTTTTTTTCCTCCTCCTTTTGCTGCCCATTGATCTTTAACGTCAAAAGTACAGAGAATAATTTCTTACCTTGCCTGCTCTCCAGGGAGGGGTAGAGAGGCACTAGGCAGCTGTGTTTCCCTGGAAGGAACATAGAAAACATGGGGAAAGAAGCGTCAGAGTGTTGCTGCTGCATTGAAGTGTCCTGCGGGGTGGTTTCCAGCAAGTGCTTTTAACTTCTGTTCAGCAAGTGGTCGTACCTCAATGTATGGGGAATTCAGTGGTACAAAATTTCAGTGTAATATTGGGCACCCATTTGAGCAAAATTTTGTAGGAAAGGTTTTAGAGAACCTCTTGAATCCACACATTGCTGGTCTGCATGCTTTGTTCAGCAGTGCTGATATTGTTCCTAATTTCTTGGGAAAGATTGTAAGGTGGTGTTTAAATGAAGTTTCTTACTAATAAAATCGTGATCATATTATTGGTAATTCAAGTTACAATTTAGGTATCACAAAAATAAATTTGAAGTGTGCATTTCAGAATGCATGAGCATAATCAGTCTAATCAGTTTGATGAGACTTTCTTACAATTATCTTAATCTTGTTAGTTTACTCAGAGGCAGATTTTAAGTGCATGCATGAGGCTTTTCAGAACTGACAGTTGACTTTCAAAGCTTGATAGTTTGCACTGCGAGCAGTAGTGGTGGATGCTCTGCTTTGTTTCCTGCCTCCAGTTGATTGTGACTGTTCCTCAGTCGTTTCCTAGTTGTTCCTCCAAGCAGAGACTGGTAGCAATATTTTTCCTGGTAGCAGTCCTTTTCTCATCATAAATATGTAGCTATGTCTTTCGTCAACAAGTAGGGTTATTTCTGCCTTGCAAAAAAAGTTAAAGGATGAGATTTGCATTTACACTGTTGAGTCATGCGCTGCCTCTCCATACTACAGTAATCGAGAGTTGCTGGGTCACCAGGCAGGTGGCTGTTTCTTACAATTAGTAATGAAAGACCTTTCCCATTCCCTCCCCTGCGTTTAACAGAATTCCCTAGAGCACTGGATAAGTAGGCTCTCACACGCAGGCTCAGTGCTGGTGCAGTTTTTCTTTCATCTGTTCCAAAGCAGACCTGCATATGGGTTTTTTTAGGATCCAGGCCTGAAAAGTGAATTATGTATCGTCTCTAAAATGTTTTGTGTATGTATATGCATATGGCATAATGTATGAGTTCTATCAATGTGGAAGAAAATATAAATAGCTAAACTGAGATATGGAGAATTTTCCATTAAATATTATTTAGGACTTACCAATACTTATGCAATTTTCTTTCTAGTCCATATATATGTATATAAAGCATCTGTTGTGATGATTGAGACATGTTTTGCTTTTAATTTACTTCTCCATTTATTGGAAATAATATTAATGTAAAAATGTTTCCCAATACCACATTTATTCCTTCTGGCATTATTTTGGATTTAGGCTATTATTCTTCATGTGGCTGTCCTCAGTGAGTACGGGATCCGATCTTGTGCCTGTGTGCAGTCAAAATATGTTTAAATCTATAGGACTGGCAGGTGGCCAGAGGAATGTAATAGTGGTTCCTGAAAAGTGCCATTCCACCTTTTTTATGGAGCTTAGGATGGAAAAATTACACCCCTCTATTTTCATTGCTAATGGGTTATCTTCTGTTTTCCTTCTGTCTTTTTTCTTCCTAGGCCAAAAAGGACAGGAGGACAAAGAAAATCACCCTGCTCAAAGTTACAGACTTGGACTGTTACTCAAGGCTGGGAAACCATGCTTTATTGTTTCCCTGTGCCTAAACGGAGTCTGAACGAATGGCTCACACTGGTGAACCTGCTGTTAAATTGATACCTGGGTTAAATTTGGATGGGTTTTATTCTCAAGTGTAGCTTTGAACCTCCAGTGTGAGCCCATTTTTTGCCCAAAGGGTTTGATAATGCAGCAGCCTTACACCTGATGGAAAGGGTTTGGGTAGGCGCTGCTGCTGGCCCTGGGCTTGGGCAGCAGAAAGGTGGGAGGGTAGCACTTCTGCAGTGGTTTTGTTTTCACAAATAATTCACTGCAGTGCAGCAGGCTTTTTAAGTCCCCACAATATTTATCCCCTAGAATACAGGTGAAAAAGCTGAACTAATAGAAGAATAAGATCCAGGGAACGATGCAACATGCAGCACAAGGATATGGCAGAACTTTGCTGGAAATCACATGCTGGCTACTAGTGTTGGAACAAATTGTTACTCACTGTTTCTGGTGTAGTTCCACTTTTGCCTGGATTTTGCCCTGAAATTGGCATTAGTAGGAAAGGTCCACAAAAAATGTTTCTAAAATGAAGCAGTAACGTCTTCTGATTTTATTTCATTTATTTAAAGTATGCATGCCATGCTTCCAGAAAACATTTTCAAGAGAGGATAAAAATCAAGGCTTAATTTTTCATCCTTCTAACCTTATAATGATGTTCTACTAGTTCCTGCTGTTAAGTGTTTATCACCTGTTTGTTTCCTCTGGTTCCCAACTGCAGTGACAACAGGTTTGTAATCACCAAGCCACAGCTCATCTATACTGAAAGCCAAAATAAATAAAAAAAGAAAATCGAAATGCAAGGGACTGTTAAAAGGCTACCAGTTATTCAGTGCATTAGTGCTCCGGTGTAGCAGCGGCTGGCACTGATCGTCACTTGTGCCACTGCCCAGCTCACAGTCACCTCGTCACTTAACAGCCAGTTTCTTGAATTTATTGTACAAGGGGAGAAGAGGGGGAGTTGTATTTTTGCAGTGTGTGGCCTGTGAAGAAGAGGAAGAAGAGAGAGGTGGAAGGAGGAATTATCTAAGTGCCGTGTGGCTAACATACAGCTATTAGAAGGGACTTCTTTATGGAAAGGAAGGGTTTCTACACATGGTTTGCAGGGGCATCAGTAACAAGTCTGCTGAAGCGAAACAGACCGGGTTGTAACATAATTGCTTGTTTAAGGCAGTAATTACTCATAAATTCATATAACAAAACTCTTCATCAGCATTACAGGTTGCTGGAGTTTTGTCTGGGTAAATCAGCCCCTGTTCCCCTCTAGCAGCTCTGCAGCCTGTGGAGACACTTACTGCTTCGGATGCACATCAGCCTCCCGCTGCCCCACATTCCACCCAGGTCCCACCAACCCACCTTCCAAGCTGATTGTCGCTTTGTTTCTATGTCATGCAGCAAAGTCCTGATGAACCTTGTGTCCTTCTCATGAGGAGAAACCATTAAACTCCCATTAATTGAGTTCTTCCTCTCTTGGCAGATCTTGAGAACTTCAAGACCAGAACAAGAAGCACGGTGTCTGTCCGCCAGGGCCAGGGCATGGTGCTGCTGTGTGGACCACCACCACATTCTGGAGGTAAAGTGGTTTCCTTCTCTTGCTTTCAGCACTCAGCAGCAGTTTGCAAGGTTGTCATTCTCAGGAGAATCACCTTCTTCATTCTTCATTCTAGGAAGTTTAAAATGGCCCACCTTAGAGGAGAAGGCTGTGACAGTGCCAGCCTGACTGAATGGGTCATGCTGTGTGGTCCTGTTGACTAAATGCATTGGGAGATCTCTGGTTTGGATGTAAATGCAGAGAAAGAGCCTAATTTTTTTGCAAACAAGTATGTGCTTTAGGAGATGAACTGATGGAAACTAAAGCAATGTTTTGCATATATAGAAGATTTGGCCAAGATCTTGTGCAACTTTTAGAAGCCTTTCTGTATGTGACCTGGGCGTGTCTTCTGCAAAAAGGTTGAAGAGTGCTGACAGAGCAACTTATGTGCATCATCTTTTCATTATTTTTTTTCAAACACTCATTATCGCTGCTTTTGTCTCCTGGGTACTTAGGATCCATTAGCAATTGTCCAGGTCTCATATGGTTATTTATTTCTGGAATGGCAATACATTTTCTTCCTGCTGCTTTTATCAGAGGGAGAGTGTTGTAGGAGAGGAGGAAAGAACGTGCCAGCAAGTTACATAGGGATGCTGAAGACACCACTGTATTCACTGCTGGTGCTCACACCTACATCTGGTTTTCTGGAAACCATAATCTGAAGGTCTAGGCAGAATGATGGAGAAACTCTACTACTACAGAGTTTTCCATTCCCAGAGGAGTAAGGAGGGAGGCAGCAGAGCTGCTGCCTTGGACTTTCAGATGGTCTGACCTTGGCCTGTTCGGGAGCCTGGTTGCCGGAGTCCCTTGGGAGGCAGCCCTGAAGGGGCAAGGAGCCCAGGAGGGCTGGGCATTCTTCAGGAAGGACATCTTCAAGGCGCAGGAGCCGTCCATCCCCATGTGCCGAAAGACGGGCCGGCGGGGAAGACCGGCCTGGCTGAGCAGAGCCTTGGCTGGAACGCAGCGGGGCAAGGAGAGTTCATGCCCTGCGGGAGAAGGGCCGGCAGCTCGGGGCACTGCGGGGTGTTGGGAGGTTACGCAGGGAGAAAATCGGCAGGGCCAAAGCCCGACTAGAACTTCACCTGGCTACTGCTGCAAAGGACAGTAAAAGATGTTTCTGTAAATATATTGGGAACAAAGGAAGGCTAAGGAGAATCTCCATCCCTTATCGGATGTGGGTGGAAACACGGTGACAGAAGATGAGGAAGAGGCCGAGGTACCCAACGCCGCCTTTGCCTCAGTCTTTAATAGTAAGACCATTTGTTCCCCAGGTACGCAGCCCCCTGAGCTGGAAGACAGGGACAGGGAGCAGAATGAAGCCCCACAGTCCAAGGGGAAATGGTCAGTGACCTGCCACACCACTGGGACACACGCAGCTCTGTGGGGCCGGGTGGGATCCCCCCCGGGGGGATGTCGGTCTCTTCTCCCACGCAGCAAGTGACAGGACAAGACAAGAGAAAACAATCTCAAGTTGTGCTGGGGAGGTTTAGGTTGGGTATCAGGAAAAATTCCTTCACCGAAAGGAGGTGGCCAAGCACTGGCACAGGCTGCCCGGGGATGTCGTGGGGTCAGCAACACTGGAGATGCTTAAAAGATGCACAGATGTGGCACTTAGGGACATGGTTAGTGGTGGCCTTGGCAGTGTTGGGGTTAATGGTTGGACTCAATGATCTTAAAGGTCTTTTCAAACCTAAATGAGTCTATGATTCGACGTAGCAAGTACTTTGCAATTTGCCTTAAAGAGGATGATATAAATGTTTAGCAAATACAAAATGGTTCTTTCAATTTAGCACAAATTTATTTTAATGTGCCAGTCCTACGTTTGCTGGCTGACTTCCTGAACACCTGTTGCCTTGTTACATTTATATCAAAAGCAGTGTTAGGAAGGGAATCGGTCGGTCATCTGCCCTTGCTGGATGCCATGTCAGGCGTGGAGTGTGCGTGCTGGATGAGCCCCATGTGCCGTGCGCTGACTGCTGCCACGAGCAACCAGCTGCTGCAGCTGGCTCTCACACGAGGGGCTTGTTTGGTACATCACAAACAAGCGGTGGCCTTTTATGGGTCTGTGTTCCTTTTAAAGAAATTTGTGATCCTGTTTTGAAATCTGTCTGTTCTCATCAGCTGGATGAAAATTGCCATTCGCCGTTAGGCTGCTTTTAGTGCTCAGATAGGAAGAGACAAGTGCTTGAGGAGCTTCTTCGCTTGCATCTGGCTGGCTGCAAGCGTACCTACCCACTTAATTTATTCAGTTAGGACCTCTCTTATCTTCTGACTTAGATGCCATTTTCCCTTTTAGTTCAGATATTATCATAAGAGTTTCAGTATCTCAGATTTCTGGTGTTCGTTACTTGAGGATTGCTCTTAAATCTGTGATACCAAGTCTACAGAATCACTCATTATCACAGCATCTAACTTTTATGAGAGTGGCTCTTGTAGTGTCAACTGTTCCCCAAAATGATGTGCCCTCTGGTCTGCCTGGAGGCAGCTTGACCCTCAGCCCCTGCAGGTGGGTCTCCATGCCGCACCTGATGAGGCAGCTGCCAAGGGTCGGTATTAAAAAAGGTATCAAAAACCATGGAGACAGGTTGTGGCTCAGCTACAAACTCACTTGCAGTCTACAGCACTGTGTGTGAAGCGTCATTTTTAGCGTCATTTCCATCGTGAAGAAGGGAGGGGAGATTTGGGACAGAAACATTACAGTCCTTAAACCTGAGTTTTAAATCTGAGAGCCTTCAGCATGGGGCTGAAAAGCGGCGCTCATCCTCATCCTCCCCCAGACTTTGTGCCCCACAAAGGTGGATGGTATCAACAGGCCAAGTTCAAGAAGGCCTGGGGTGGCTGGAAACTGAGCTGCAGGGCTCTGAAGAGCTGTGGCATGAGTTTTTATGCCCTTTTTCAGTTAGAAGAACTAACCCCACCTGCACAGCCATCTCCTGCTGGCACCCACAGCCGTGCGGTGCTGCTTCCCGAGCCACAGGCGGGTAGGCTGATATCTTCTAGAGGGACACAGGCACTGCACAGGCGAAGCAGGAATTGTGCATATTTGTCTCCTTAGCAAAACTTTGCTCTGTGGTTATAGGGAGTTTTCTGTTTTGCTGCAAGAAGACTGCAGCATGAACACCTTGTGTGGAGATGCAGCACTGGTGGTGGCTGGTGTAAGCAACGAGAAGGACCTTGTGGTAGTTTGTTCAGGTGATTCAGGGGAAAGTTCTGGTCTGGGTATGTCTACTGATGGTACAAAAACACTACAGAAAGGTGCTGGTGTTATTTCCAGTTTGGGTTCAGTGTGTGGGAAAGAGCATCTTACAGTGACCGGGAGGTAAGCGTGTTTCTGGTGCCCAGAAAGGCAGAAAACTGAAGGGTAATTATTTCTCTCAATCATTTGGATGAGAGATCACTTCCTACATGACCACCATCTATGACCTGCTCTATTCCAGCTAGAAAATGATCTTAATTGTAGCCAGATGCACAATAGGTCTAAATTGATACTGTTATGATTTTGTAACTAAGCTGGGCTGGAGTCATGCCGGTTGTTGTTTTCTGGTTTGCATAGGAAGTATTTAATGGAAAATCAAAGTAAGTCCAGTTAATTCAGGCTGAGACCCTTGTTCTGCAGGAATTAATCTCTTCAATGGCAATATTTTCTTTTCCTTTTCCTTCTTCCTTCCTCCTAAGTTTAGAAATGAGGATGGGTTTTAAAAGGCGCAACTGCAAAGTTAATGTGCGCCGCATTTCTGTCAGCCAACTGCGTGTCTGCTGGTGTAATGGAAGCTGTTCAGTCTCCAGCAGCCACTGCACAATTACCACAGCTAGCTCCTGTTCCAGCTCTGGGCAGATGGAGGTTCATAAGAGAATATCAGATATCACTGGGAAGTAGCTGCATGTCAGAGAAGGGCTGTGTTTCATGGGCAGCTTCCATCCCCGGGGTCCAAGGCCGTGTTTGCAAAGCAAAGCTGTAGAGATCAGTTCTTTCCAATATCCCGATATGCCACTGCTGGGATGTAACATTGCTAGTATTCAATGTTGTAGTGTAACAATAAAAAACGTTCAGGTTTGACGAGAAAAGTAATACATCTCATTGAAAGAACGAGTGGCATTAAGATAGAGAAAATGCAATTACTGGTTTTAGAATTTGATTAGGACAGCCAACCTAACTTCATCATCCTTGCAAAAAGTGCCGGGAGACATTAATGACCAACACTGAAGTGTAGGACTATCTGGGGGAAAAGAAATATACTTTTATATTATTACTATTTTTTACTTTAGTTTCTGATCTGCATTGAAAATGAAGTCTTAAAATTTAAGAAAGCAAAACTGTTCAATCTGTGAACAGCTGTTGCTCTGATGATGAGGGTATTCACTGGAATAATAGAAGCCTAGAAAAAAATACCCTGGCTGGTGCCTGAGCACAGAACTTAGGCTGTCCTCCTGGGTGTCGGAGACACAGGCTCGAGAATTTTTGCCTGATGGGGAAGATTTCCCAAGTGTCTGAGGAGGGAGCAACACCAGTGTTTGCTCTCTTTGGAGGTGGCTCAAGTGGCAAGGCTCAGAGCCCCCCTTGGCTGAAGAGATTTGATAAAAGAAAATTAGTAAATTAGGAGGGAATTATTTTCTGTCCACTGTTGGTCATCTTGGCCTTAAAAATTGTGGATTTTACAAAAAGATGTTGATCTGCGTCCAGACCTTTATCCTTTCAACAGCAGTTCGCTCTAATACTTTGCTACTTGGAAACATCCACATTTAAAGAGCTGGCAGCTAAAAGTGAAATTATGTTGGCCTACATGCATTAGTTGAGGGTTTCTATTTTTTCTTTTTTTTTTGTTCTTAATGATGCCAAATAAAGAGCTTCCTACTGTTCATATGCTGTAAGAAATTCATCCTGAAAATGAGTCCAAATGATTAACAAGTATTTTCAGCATCACAAAATGGGCTGCGTACAGCTTGCACAGAGCAATTTGGGCATTGCCATGTTTTGTCCCGATTTTTAGCTTAATGTGACTTGGAGATTCAGCATATGAATCCAGGCTTCCCCCCCCCGGTTCCCCAAGATGAAAATGAAATGTGTGTTTCTTGCAGCCTGCTTTCGGCGGGGAGTCGCTGTTTTGTCAGGTCAGTGCATTCTGGTGTTACATTTTGTTAAGCAGCATAATGATGTGATGGCCTCCTATGATGAAGTGCATGCTGAGTGCTGGAAATTTGGAAAATAAATGTTCATCTGGAGCTTGGGAAGTCCCTGGACTGAAAACCAGAATAAATGCAAATCAAACATTTGCTTCTGTCATATTTTCTGCTCTTGGAGCAGTAGATGCTCGAGTGCCTGGGGCCAGTCCTGCCATCTTTATGGTGCCTTGTCTGTTAGAAGGTTTAAGTTCTTTTCCCCTTTTTGGGGGGTTATTTTTGGGGTTGTTCTTTTGGGTTTTTTTCTGCCTTCCCCATTTGTTCATTTACATGCACTAAATCAGTGTAAGAACTAGAAGCAGCCTACCTATGTTGTTAACATTTTTCTGAGATAATTACCCTGTGCGGGAAGGGTTTTCCCTCATTATTTCCACTCCTTTTTTTAATCAAAAGCCCTAATGATTGTCATGTCAACCATTCTACATGTGAAGCTCCATGGGAAAAATAAGATAAGAGTAAACATGACAATGGGAACATGGCATTCAGGGACCGTGTAGCAGCTCGGGGAGTGGCTGAAGGTATTTAAGTGGACAAAAGAGAACAGTTGAAGATCCTAAAAGTATGTGCATGGCTAAAATTCGGCTTTGGTTTTGTTGCAAGGCCTGAGGGTCCCCGCTGCAGCTGGTGGCCGTTGTCTGGGCAGTCCCCAGTAACTGAAGCCAAATAACGGGTTTGGAAATGGGAGAAACACCAGAAGGTTTTCATGACTTTTTTGATGAGACTAGATAAGGTACCTCAGTATGTCTTAGGATGAGCTCTGTAATTTGGATGCCCTAAACCAATCCTTACTGCTTTACATTTGTGAAGCCCTGCTGGATCAATGCTGTCTGCTGCTGCTCTTCAGAAGAGGGAAGAGCTGTAGAGGTGATGGATTGGCGGGGGGTTACAGCCAAAACAAGTGAACAAAAAAAAAAAAAAAGGAAAAGAAACAACCTTTGTTTTGTCCAAAGTCTTTGATTCCAGTGTATCTTTAAGCCTTTTTATTGCATTTAGATATATTTAGAAACCATGAAGCATTTAAAAATGTAAACTGGAGTGTTCAATGTAAGCTGTCGGTGAAGACCTTTTCCTTTTGAGAGGAGCTTTGCAGGGGAAAACAGGTTAGCTTTTCTGGTTTGCTTTTTTTTCAGTATTGTTAATCAAATTTGCCAAGATACATTTTATTTGTTAAGATAAACTTAATTGAAACAGGCAAACAAAAAGCCCTAAAAACTAAAGCAAACACTGGCTTGTGTTTCTCAGGGCTCTGAATATAAGTTGTGTTCCAGAGGGGATATGCCTGGGAAGTATTTGGAGGTCGCTGTCCTTTTAACTTTATCTCCAAATTTGAAGACCAAAATATTCCTTTGTGCTAAATAGTTTTGTTCATTTAAGTTTGTGGGAACAGAGTTGTTTAACTGCCACTTCTGCTAGATTTATTTGATAGTCAGGCCAGGGTTAGTTAATATTTTAACAACTGCAGTTTTCAAATGCCTTCTAACATCCCCAGCATGTCATTGTGAGTCTGGAGATTAAAAAACCACTGTCTTGGAAGAGCGTGCACGCTTCACCTGCCGGGCTGGTAGCACACCCATGAGCACGCAGAGCAAGCGAGTCCCGAGTCTGTAAATCCTTCCCCCTCCATTCCTTGGGAAGATAAATGAACTTGGCTTTGAGGATTTCCTTCGTGCCACCCCCCCGCCCCCGATGTTCTCTCAGTTCATCTTTAGGAAGATCTATATACATGATGTTCTCATGACATTTGCCTTCCTGCCCTCATGGGAAAACCCTGAAGATGTAGAGATTGCGATTTCCAAGTGCTGTGAAACTGTTGAATATACACAGAGAACTGGTGATAACGATCTCTCAATTACTTGATTATTTAAATTTCATGTTCCCTTTGCATCCCCAGAGGTATATTTTATTCTGAAATATCTCTGTCCATAGCCCACACCACTGCTCACCACATCTGTGGCATATTTATTCTCACTCCTGATTTATCTCAATAATCTGTGCAAGAAATAAATGAGCTGATGGCTTTTTTAGATAGTAACGTGCTTAGATATGCAGATGGAAACCTGGCTACATTTCTACAAGATGCGTCATCTCGTGCCCACTTGGTTGGGGCCTCTAACAAAGTTCCTGATGACCCAGGAACTGAACCTTCCCGACATGATTTCTACTCCTGAACTTCAGTTTTTCCGGACACCTTGTGCCTCTGCTCCTTGCTGTGAAGTCACGCTACCTCCCTGAGCATTTGGGAACTGCTTCTCTTTGACTGAGCAGAGGCAGGAGTTAAAGGAAAATGAGATTGCTGTCTGTCTCTAGTGCCCATGTTCTCAATCCACTTGTAAAATTCCATCTTCCCAAGGAGGAGGAGATTCATTAAAGCTTAGTTCAAATAACTCTTTCCCATCTGATGCCATTACCTGTTGGAAACACAGCCGTGGAGTCTATGCCTGTGAGCTGAAATGTTGACAGAGAATTATTCTCCCATCTTTTCACATAATGGATGTGTTCAGGTTCTCTCCTCTCTTGCCTTTTTTTTTTTTTTCTTTTTTTTTCACCCTCTGGTAGCTAGGAGAACTTTTAGTTCTGTTGCACAGCTTAATCAAGTAGAACTAACTAAATTTTAACATTTGACAGAAGAGATGGCAATTCTGATTTCATCTCAATCTCAGCCTTTCATGCTGTATGGTAGGTAGTGAAGTGTAGACACCAGACATGTTTTCAGAAAGCACTTTACTGATTACAGTGGTGCTGAGACCACTTCGTGCTCTGCAGAAAAATGATTAGTGCGTGCTTACTCGTCTGGTCAGTTTTTCCCTCTCCTTTTATTATTATTATTTTTTTTAAAGCAATGATGGGCACTTCATGGGCTGGAAACAGTGCAGATGTTTTGCCTGTAAGAATGGCTGATGGCCTTTATTACATGATGAATGGTTTGAGGGGTTTGTCTCGTAAATAATCTGTCACACACATCACATCGTGTATCGTCTTGTGCTTGTACAGCCCCCGCTGCATAGTGCAAGGAGGAAGGGGAGAAAAATTGGGAAAACTTCAGAGCAGTGCAGAAGGGAAAAGGCATTTATCAGGCATTTTGGTACCATCAGAGGATCAGCACATGGGGCTTCCACCCCCCGAGCAGTGCTGCTTGGCAGGGAGTGCTTTGGAATGGTTTTCTTCAGTTGTTGTCAAGTATTTGTGCCCTTTTACTCCCCATCCTACAGCACCAACCTCATGGTTGTTTCGCTCTCTCCTTTGAAAACTGTCACACTGCCTTTTTATTTGTCACGTATGAAGAATTAATACATTATTAATGAATGTTTAGAGCCGTTGTAGTAACAATGGGAACAAATGTTTTTAATGTTCTCCATTGGTGTGCTTACAGTCAACATTAAACAAAGTTTATGTTAAAACTTTGCAAAACAGTCAACCTTGAAAGAGGTAAGGGAAAGGGAAGAAATTACTCTAGAAATAGCATGTAGCTAAGGAGGCCAAGGATGTTTCCACCTAGTATCTGCCTAAAAGCAGGGGATTATTTCATTCTACCCAGGCAGCATCAGCCCGTTCTGCCTGCTCTGCAACATTTATGCTGTTGCGTAAATGCATCTGGCATTTCTGCTGGCTGACCAATTCAGAATGGCTTTGGGCAAGAGCCTTGAAGCACATGTTCCCCTAAGTGTTAAATCAGCTTCTCAGTTCCAGATCTTTTTCTTGTGGTGTGTTCCCATTAATATAAAATCTTCAGAGAAATGGAAAGCCGAATCCTACAAGTGATGTTACTTTCTGTATTTGTCAGGATGAGAACACTTCTCCTGCCATGTTTCTTACGTAGCAGGTAACCTGGAACAATATATGTCCCTGCTCCTCTTCAATACAGTAACCTTAATATTCAGCCTTTATCTTCCTGCAGTTTCTTCCAGTGTGGTATGCCAGAGCTTTTTTAAAATGTCCTTCTTGCACCACCACCCACGTGCCCAGGACTGGGCAGTTGCCTCTTGCAAGCAGATCGCCGAAGTGCTGATCTACCACTGCCTTCTCTTTATTGAGGCATTAATAGTTTCTCCTCTTTCTCTCCTACCTTAATGTCTTCATAAGCCTTTGCTGCTTGGTCAGATTTGGTTCCAATTAGTGAGAAGCTAATTTAGAGAGGAGTGTCTCACAGATGGGTGGGCAACATGATTGCAGAAGTTCCATTTCTCTAGGAAACGAAGCAAAAAATCTGCTAAGCTGGTTGCAAGTTAGTTCAACTATTTGTCCAAATGCTGCAAGGTCATTGAGCAGCCTTTCGTAGGTTGCTCTGAAAGTTGGAGTGAAAATACGAGCAGGTAAACTGTCCCTTGGGGCTGGGAAGGAAAAAGAAGAGTGAGTCAGGGAAATATTTTGCATTAGCACTAGTCAGCGATGCTTTTGATATACTTGAATGTGGCAATGGTTGTAGGGTCAGTGTTGGCAAATGTGGTACCAGGAGGTAGTGCACACCTCTCTGGTTCACGGGGCAGGGGTTAAACTGTGTTGTGCACGGACAGTCCTGCTTGCAGGAGGTGGGGAATGGCAGAGGCAAGGCTTGATTTCCAAACAAACGGGAAAATGCCACAGGAGGGTGGTGCTCCCCACAAGCTGGGGCTCAGCAGCTCACAGATGTCTGTCCTGGCATAGAAAAAGACGAGATTCAAATGGGATTTGACTAGGTATTGCTCATTGGAGAAGGAGGTAGTGTGCATATTGGAGATGTGGGAGATGGAGAAAACCGAGAGGAGAGCAGTGTAGCATCAAAAAGATCTGAATCTGGTATCAATTTTTCCTCTTAATAGTGACTGCCACTCACACGTCCCCGTACAGTAGTCAAATTCCCATGTCCAAAGAAGATCAACATTTTAAAAGCAGATTCCAGAGCATAAGCTGTGGAGAAAAAAAAGCTTTCAAGTGACTTATGTCAGGCCAAGAACCAGAAAATTATTTCCCTGAACCCACCAGTTCCTAGTGCTTTGCAGCATAACTCCGAGGTGAGGTCCCAGCTGATGGAGTGATGCTCCTGAAAGCCGCAACTGGATCTCAGCAGCATGACAGTATTTCTTCTTGACAGCCCCAGATTCACTCAAGGTGTCTCTTCCCATAGCTTCACAGAGAGCATGTGAGTCAGCCTTGGGGCTTCCTCCCCGGCGCTGTGAGCTGCAGGAGAGCGTAGATTTTTCTGCGTCTGGTTCCGTGTGTTGAAGATTATTGCAGTTCAGCAAAAATGGGTTTCATTAAACTTAAAAATCAGCCATATGAAACTCTCATTTAAACAAGAAGTGATTGAGAGTTGTAACTTCCACTTAAAGTGCATCTCCTATCATTTATTTTTTATACTATGCCACAGTCACTGTTTAAATTATTAAAAGCAAGAAGTAGAAAGCTTCTCAGGAGATAGAAATGGATTAGATTAAAATTAATCTGACATAATCCTTTCTCAAAAACTGCTGATTCAGTTTGTGCACACGTTTATCAACATATTTGCGGATAAAGGATAAGGATAAGTTCTTCCCTAATTTGGGAATGCTTCGACTTGATATCTCTGACAGCACAGAGAACATGCAGTGCTGTTTTAATAGAGAAATTTACGAAATTACAAATACTTCCAGTAACACAAATGCCAAGCTCATTTTAGATTTACACTAATTTCGGCACCTGAGTCAGTGCATGTGGTTTGCCTCATTTCAGCAGGGATGGGTTTGGTGAGCAAGAGTTGCAAAACAGCGTCACAGCCAAACCCAGACTTTGGCAAAGGTGTTCAGACCCAAGTTTTCAACTGACATATGTAATTTATCACCTTCAGTGCCGGCACCGCTCCAAGCTTCCCACCAAGCACCTACCGTTCAGTGTTGGTGCCCCAGCTGGGCTGTCACGGGCAGGCAGTGAGGACGCCTCGGTGTGTAATGCACACTGCCCTCCTGCATAGCTAGAAGGGGAGAGGCTCAACTCTCCAGTAAAAACCCTGGAAATACCAAAATAATAAGGAATGTGACATTAATGATTTTTTTTTTATTTATCAGTGACAGCTCTTGACATCTTTAAAAAGAAATCATCTGCAAGCTAGTCATGTGGTTTATTTCCCTGTTCAGTTGCAGTCACCACTAAATGAAGATTGAAATGATATTGAGAAGGGGGTAGAGGCAGCAGGAGCTGGCTAAAGATGAGTGAGATCTGTCGTTTGGCAGAATGCAGTCAATAGGCATTTACTGAATGTTGTAACATCTTGTGATCTCTTCATAAAATAAATTAGAGAGATGAGTCTAGCTCCCGAGCTCTGCTAAACCTGTTGCAGCCGCCCTAACCCTCCAAAGCCCGCTTTGGCTGGCCTCATCAGGCAAAGCTCTTGGAAGCCACCAGGGAGGATGATCTACTTTCAGTTTCCTTGAGATGTTTACAGCAGAAAGTGTGGTGTTGACACAAACACAGCATTGGTGTATCTCCACTTTTGCAATCAAATTTGGGTTTCCAGATCCCTGATTGTGTTATACTGCTTCGAGTCAGTAGTCCTGGCTGTGTGAGCTCTCCTTCCTGTGCGAGTGATATTTTGTTGTTCAAAAATAAATGGGGGTTATGATTTTGTCATTGTCTGTTGCCTGATACATGCAGAATGTCTAAATGTGCAATCATGGTGATGTTTAAGTTTTATGTCTAAAAGTGCAACCATGATGTTGTTTACAGCTGGTAGATAACAAAACATTTTTTATCTATCAAATATGCAAAGAGTATATTTTCCTGTGCACTACAGGCAAGTGCCACAGCATCACGTAGCAGTGCCTGTCCGTGCAGAGATCTTTCCTAAAAGACATACCACCTGCACTGCTTGGCCAGAAATTCCAGCCTTGGAGTTTATCATAATATTAATTCACTGCAGTAAGAAAATTCTCTGCAACCAACTTTCTTTTTTTAAAGGTTTGATCTAATCTCTTCCAGCTACAGTAAGAGGCTGATCAAAGGTAGTGAAAGCTGGTATTAAAGGATTAGCTAGGTCACATTGAAATACCTTTTAAAACAAGCCCAGGGACCTCTAGCTTTACTGAAGCATGTGCACACACACAAAAAAAAAAAAAATTTTTTTAGGCTAACTCTCTCCTACTTTAAACAGCAAACAAACTGATGGATTAAATCTGTGAGTCATTCCTTAAGGTGATATGTGTAGCACTTTACATAGAACAAGCTTGGGAAATGTAAGCACCGATTGAATCTCACACAGAAAAAATACAGCACAGAATTAAAACTCGGTGTAAGCACTGTTTATGCACTTGCCCAGCTTACAGTGTATTTATTCTCATTTGATGTTTGTCCCTAAGTGATTAGCAGCTTCAGTCCAGCCCCCTTGATCTTTTTTTTCTGGCCGACCTCTCCTCTGTGTCCTTTCAATTTGCTACTGACAGTATCTGCCACGGAGGTACTTTGTCTCAGGCTGTCAGGTGAAGGTGTTCCGTTGCAAGGCTGTTGATGCCACTCTGTGGACCATATCAAGCTATTACTCTTTTTTTGTACTAGAATTTTCTCATTGATATCAACTTCCCAACAGAGAGAGCATCATGCAGATCTATACGTTGCTCGGTGGGAAAAGCCGTGAATCATCTAGGTTTGAATCCATGTCACAGGAGACCCAAGCATGCATCTCCTGGCTTCCAGCAGTACGGTGTTGCATGACAAGTAGGGGTAACGGCTGTAGCAAATATATAGCTGTTGACTCACTTGTGAGCACTTTCTGCATTATTTCCCCATAAATCGGGGGCCATGGCTCCTTTATGTTACTCCTTTATGCTGGGGGGTGGGGGTGTTTCATTCCTGGATTTCCCATCTAATAATTTCCCAGGAACTTTCCTTAGCAGAAATAAGCTTCCAATTCATAATTCCCTTCAGTGGATCAGTATCTCTTGACAGGGCAAGTAACCCAACTTTTTGAGTGTCCGGAGCATCATTGTTGGCTGGTGCAGTTCACATTCGCATCTCCGTTGGGAAGGGGCATGGCTGGGGTCACTGACCCTTCCCACAGAGCCTGGTCCAGGAGCAGCTGGGTCACTGCTGGGTAGAGCCTGTCTCCAAAAATGTGAGTTTAAACCAGAGATGCATGAAAATAAGTGGCATCAAATCCAATACCTGGGCGAGGTTCACCAGTTTCAGTAAACACCCAACCTGGTTCCCCAAAGGTGTCATAAGCTCTTACGAAAAGTACAGGTTGGGTTGGGTTGTGGGTTTTCTTTTCAGGGAAGGCCAGGGTGAGCTTTAAATTTCTATAATGGCTTATGAAGTTTGTCAGACGCACACACAAAAAAGTTTCTTCCAAAACCTGCCAGCCTGTGTGCTAGATGGGTGCGGGTGTGGAATGGTGTCTTCTGCCCATTAGATGTTTATGAAATAGGTTTGTGTATTTAACTGTAGTAAATACAACAGCACAGGACTCCATCTCATAACTTTTTCCAGTCAGTCATAGATAAAGGTTGCTGTTGATTTTTTTCCCTGAGGGAACTTCCAAGTTAAAATTTCATCAAAATCCCCGATGGCACGGTGCAGTAGTCATTAATGTTCCCAGTGCCATGGCAGCCAGCATAGCTAGCCATCGACTGGGGCTGGAAGCTGTTTGCCAGAGATAAGCCAGGTCAATTGTGCACAGCCATCAAATATTTAACTATTTTAGAGATACAGAAAAATGGAGATGCAGCAGATACAGGTGACTATTGATTAGGCTTCAGGTAATGAAGACCTCTCACCTTTTTAATTACCCATATGTAAAGCTCTACATGCTGGGTGAGCATGGAGGCGACGGGCTGGGAAGCAACCACTGCTCTGCATGCATTGCAGGTTGCCGTGAGAGTGAGTTTGCACAGAATTTGGCTGATTTGTATGTTTTCCTCATTCTTACACGCTTCTGACTCATTAATGTACATACCATGTACATGTGCATCCAGCTTTTCATTATCATAAACCAGCACTAACAAACACAGGGGCACAGTTATGTTAACAAGAAAAATTATCTCCCCCCAAGTAGATAAGGGGCTGCTTGTGGTTACCATTAGTGCATGGTGGGGAGATGCCAGCGATGCAGCCTGTGGTGCGGTCCCATTTCCCCATGGGTGTCTGTTGTGCCCTGTACACAGTGTCAGAAGTTGTGCATTGTCATCACTGGAGGTTTGTAAGAAGAATTTTTAAATGTTATGGTTATGGTGCCTCGGGTTGGATAGATGACCTCTCAAAGTCTGTTTGTTGTGTTCCATGATTTCATGTCTTTATGACGATTCCCATCATTACCATATCACCACTGACAACAGTGAGTTGTGCCTCTTTCACACTGTTCCAAGTCAAATTCTACAAACAGATGCACTAATTCTAGCAAAGATGAAGGGCATGTGCTTTTTCCCTGTCCCATCTGGCAGGGACAGCTCATTTCTTTGGGTGCAAATGGTTGTCTGGCTGCTGAGTAACTGTGTCGTCCGGTTTAGCATAGTGAGGGTTCATCCAGAAATGTATTATTAACTTTAAGTTAATCTTGTTCATTATTCTTCTTATTAAAACCTGTGTTTGAGGCACAGAAGCTGTGGTGTGACGTAGCTGGGCGTCCTTGCGTGATGGAGAGGGCAGAGCACAAAGTCAAGAGGAGGATTACTGAGTGATGTTTGCATCCAGGTTAATTGCATTAAATTATTCTGCAATTATTTAAGAAGAGAAGATAAAAAATTGATCCAGTGTGCTTAGCAGGGCAATGAAATGGTCTGTAAGCCCACAAAAAATGTCTACAGTGCATAATTCATATAGCTTTACTATTAAAATAAAACTGTGAAAGAGAAAAATGGTCAAAACCTCCAGAAGCTGTCAGTGCTCTTGCCAGCAGAGGACTGGTACTGGGTGGAGAGGAGCCTCGGGGGTCTGGGTAGGGCCGTGTACACAGTACATTCTGCCAGGGATTTGTCTTTCCCTGAAAATCCTCTTTCCCAGTGCGCTCAGACAGCGTGTCGTGGTGCATCGGGCCTCCTTTCCAGCTCATGTTCTGTTAGTCGTGGGGCTACAGATATTGATTGCTTAATCAAATCACACTGAAATTTGAAATTATGAATATCCTCTACAAACAGTCAGCAAAATTGAGTAAGCAAAATGAGAGAGTACAGAATGAATTCACAGGACACTCATCAGATAATCAGTTATACTTTGTCATTGCCCCAGTTTACCGTAACCATCAAAACACCCTGTTAGTACCACTTAAGAGAAATTTGAACACGAAGGAATGCAAGCCATCGGGGGGGAGGGGGGAAGCAGCCTAGAAATTATTCACCAAAACCCAGTTCTTTATGAAAGTGTATCCAACATTGCCATTGACGGAGACGTTACCGGGCCAGGGGGCAGTCACAGAGGTGCACAGAGGGGGTGGTGAGGGGGTGTCAGCCACCTCTGCTGGGCTCTGCTGGGGCTTGTACCGCAGCCGTGGTCTGCTGGGGTGAAGCCTTGCGCCAGGCGGCTGAAGGTACAAGCGGTCAGGTTCTTCCCTCACTCCATCCAGGGCTGCTTTGTCCTATTTCTGAATAAGTGAAAATTATCTCTTGTCCACTGTGACTTGGTGGTGCGAATGGCTTTTACGAGCTGGTTGTGGGTGGGTACAGGCTGTGATTGGGGTTTTTGCGTGGCAAAATACTACAGTATCTGAATACATGAAATCAATGGCAGGTGTGAACGCTTGGCATTTCCTAGCCTGGCGTGCAGCAAGCGTGGGAAGGTGAAGACTGGCTGGGCTCGGGTGTGCGTCGGCTGCTGTAATTGCAGCAGGCACGGGCGGTAACACGCACAGAGCCTAAAACGTGTGCCTGCGCTGAGTCCCGTGAAAGCACAGCGCTAGGTCCAGTTCCTCTCAACCATGGATTGCGCTGCAATAGTGGAGGGAAGAGCTTCTCTGTGGGAAAAACTGTGACTTCGCTGTTGCTGGCTGTATCTGGAAGAGCCCATCTGTGACCAGGAAAGTAGAGGTATGGAGTAAAGCAGGCAGCAAAGCTTCGGCACTTCCCATGCTTAGGTACAAATGGTATTTGAAAAAATAAAGTGATCATAAAATTTCACAGAACTGCATGATCAAGGGAAGTGCAAACCTAATTCATGGAGCTGTACTCACCGTATCTGGATTTAAATTGTCATTGTTTAGAACATACCAGGATGAGCCTCACCTTTCATTTCAAAGTGTCTCAAAATTATGTACTGCTCTTCCAAAATGCTATACTGCTGCAATTATAGTTTGGGTTGCTTGGGACTGTTGTAAAGGGAGGATTTTCATAATTTCCTTAATTTTGTATTTGTTACCTGCCGTGCATAGTGAAGCCTAATTTTTGTGCATCAAAATTTACAGGAAATGCTGCAAATCTTTTGTTTCACACTGAAAATCAGTTCCCACCTGTCCAACTTGAGTGACATAGTAGGTGATAACACAGAAGTTATAGGAATCATTAAAGATTGGATTAATCTCTGTAACTTTCAGTAAAGCCCGTAAAAAATAATAGTGTATTCTACCACACTGTTCTTATTAAAAATGATAAATGATCCCCATTTTTTGGCTAATACTAATTTCAAAATTTAATTCTTCTATTCAGCTTTATGGTTACCATAATCTTGATGTTTTAATAGCTTTTCCCATAATAGCTACAGAGACCTTTTTAAGTGGCAGCCCTGACTTTATAGAAGAGACTTAATTTTTTTTTTTTTTTCAAGAAAAGAGTTTCTTGTACTAAAACGCAAAAAAACCAAATAGCACTCGTGTGACAAGACAGAAGACCAGAGAACATGATTTTGGCAAACCATATGTTCTAATTACAATAATTACTCATAGCAGAATTTCTGTCCAGCTTTTGGTAACCTTTTTTTTGCCACTTGCTATCATTTAGAGAAAGTTTAAAATCTACAGTGTCTTTAGCTTTGTTCCTTGTCTTGAGCAGTGTATTCTGGGGGCAGCACAGGAGAGACTCATGCTTTAATAGAGTTTATCATCAAAAATGCTTTAGAAAAATGACAAGATGTGAATGTCATCAGGAAAAGCAGACCCAGGAGGGCTGTGTGCTTTGCCGAAAGGAAAAAAAAAAAAAAAAAGAGTAATAAAAACCAAATCCAGACAAAAAAACCATGCAGCAAGGCGAAGTGATGCAACTTCTGCTCCTTCGTGTGTCATGTTCCCCAGGGCGAGGGAAGTTGCCGGGCTGTGCAAGAGTGTGTCTGCACTCTGATAATGAAATTGAAGAGGCATATCTTAAATGTCCTAAATCTACATTCAAGTAGCTTGAATAATTTATTTGCTTTTTAATTGCTAGAGTTGATGGCAACTGCTGGCTGCTCTAAATTTTGTTAAACCATGATATTTAGCCACGCAGTAGCGGCAGAGGCCTTGGGTTTGATTTGTAAATATTCATTGATATTTGTGTGTGATACAGAGTATGTGTGTGTGGTTAGTACACTTGGTCCTGAAACACAGAGGTAGCCTGAGCATCAAGGATCGCTGCAGTGCGTGGGGGCAGCAGTGGTGTGAGATCGCCTCTGAAAAGGCTAAAAGGAGCGAAGAAAAAGGCTTCTGGCTTCTTTTTTGGTATTGTTGCCACTCGTATTTAAGGAAAACAGCTTTGCAAATAGCAACTTGAGTAAAAGGTGGAGCTTCAAATCAAAACGGTTTGCCTGATGTTGCATAGATGGATGTTTGAGGCATATAGCCTGGCTGCCACGTGCTGCCTACTGCATTCTCCTGCCGATCACTAACCCAGGGGCATAAATACTAACGGTAAGTGTACCATCTTACCTCTGTGAGATTGAGCTTCTCCTAAAAGCCTCTGCTGCAGCAGCAGGGGAGGGAGCGTGGAGAAGAAGTTAATGGTCTGTGGGTGCGGCGTGGGCTTTCCTGCCATGTGCCTGATCGGGGAGTGATGCGCAGCTCGGCGTGCTTGGGCCCATCGCTTCCGCCGTCTGCCTTGGCCAAAGTCAAATCCAGCTTCTGCTAACACACCTGTCACCTCCGCTGCTCTTCACGAACGCAGGTTTTCCACAGGCTCCTGTGTGATGAGTGGGTGATGTTAATTAATTTAGGACACACTTCCTTGTCCCTGTTGTCTTTGCTCTGGACCATTAGAGCAAGTACCTAGCAACTTGTGACCTTGTGCATTCTTTTGGCAAAAAGAAAGCTACTTTCCTCCTTCTAGCGTCTGCCTGTGGTGGTGTGTGGGTATTTCAAGTACTTGAATGTGTGTAACCTGTCAGCATGGATTTGTGTAGATGAACATCTATGGGATAATGGTTTTAAACTGAGAGAGGGCAGATTTAGGTTAGATATTAGGAAGAAATTCTTCACTGTGAGGGTGGTGAGACACTGGCCCAGGCTGCCCA
Source organism: Falco punctatus (assembly GCF_963210335.1). Classification (NCBI taxonomy): domain Eukaryota; kingdom Metazoa; phylum Chordata; class Aves; order Falconiformes; family Falconidae; genus Falco; species Falco punctatus. The sequence goes on from NC_137583.1 coordinate 22,026,606, forward strand.
GAGCAGCTGCGGGTGCCCCATCCCTGGCAGTGCTCAGGCCAGGCTGGACGGGGCTGGGAGCAACCTGGACTGGTGGAGGGGCCCCTGCCCACAGCAGGGGACTGGAACTAGGTTGAGATCCCTTCCAACCCACACCATTCTATGATTCTAAAAAGGTTCTTCAGGTAGTCAGTAGAGCAAGAAGTGTTGGGGTTGAATATATTTTGTCTGGTGATGGCTCAAGCCAGGGTGCACAGACCTTAAGTAACTTCTCCATCTTCCTGTCCTTGCTGATAATCACTACAGAGGTGAAGATCTGCCACCCAAAACCCTTCATCTCATTCTGGTCTACCATGAGGATCCAGGCCGTCAGGGCAACGGAGGGAAGTACGGCATCATGGTGCGACGGGTGTTGCAGCGGTGGCCAGGCGGGTGCTCTGCTGGTGGCAAGGGGGCTGCTGGCCACCTCTGCTTGCCTTTACAGACAGCAGGCACGGGTCAGGAATCTTGGGATAACATCCTGTGTTTGGTAGACCTATCCTGAATGTGCTTTAAAGGGGAAATTAAAAGCATTGTAAATTAGGCAAAATTACATGAAAAAGGCCCCAAATTATAAAGGAGACGTTTGTAATAAATTTCTCAAGGATATAGAGTCTAATGTGTAATTAGAGAACCACAAATTGCCTGTTACTGCTCTTTCTTTGTATGGAAAGACTCCGTGTCTGTAACTTCAGCAAACGTTTCAATCGCGCAGTCACCAGGAGCCATCTCACGCTGTATTTTAAGTGTCTGTTTACACAGTTGTTACAAATTGGCTGTGGGATGTGAACTGTGTATCACTTCCAGAGCAATTAGCATGTGAAACCTTATCAAAAGAAATCCATCAAGTTTGAAAAGCCATAAATATTGCACTAGGATCTCTAAGGAAATCAAAGTAAGTTTGATACAGTATTTATTTACATGTTGCTACACAAGCAAATGCACTTATAGATGCTCCAGCCTGCATTATTCCCTGTGCTCTATATTCCATTAGTCCCATGCTATCTGAGAGAGACAGAATTATCCGGTTGTTTTAAATATTATATAACAATAATGGACTACTCCTAATACTAATTCTGTGTAATTCAGGCAGTTGTATTTTTCTGGACAAATATTTGTTGTAATGAAAGAAAGGGAGAGCTGTAACATCAGATCTTTTTTATGTTCCTTAGTTTTATGTAACTGGATTAACAGAGTTTCATGATGGCTTTTGGGGAGAGTTTGATGTTTTGCAGTCTAGGAATAGGTCTCCTTTCATGCCCTCTGCACTGGGTTCCTCTGTGTGGATCCCAGAACTTCACCATTTGGTGCTCTCCTTGATCTGATCTCTTTGCTCTTGACAACTGCGTACTATGTACAACTTTACGTTTGCCTTCTGCTCTCTTGTGACCTGCTTACCCAAGGTTTTCGACCTGGCTATCAGTTCAAATGACACGAATATTCAAGAGTTTTAACTAAAGTAGAGGGTAGTAAAAGCTACCACAATGATCATAAGGTTGTAAAGCTTGTCTTGAAAACGAAGGCAGAAGGGCTCTTGATGGCTCTCGCCGGTGAATAGGCAAGAACTCTTCTAAGCTAAAGGCATCATTAGCCCAGAAGCACATAGCTGTAGACTAGCAATGAAAATACTTAACCTGGAAATTAGAGGGTTCTTAGCAATTAAAGCAATACCAGCGTACAACAGAAAAGTAGGAGCCAAAAGCCTTGCTGCTTCTAGTGTATGTTTATGAATGGGACTGTGCAGTGTCCTGGGGAAGGATAGGGTGGGACAGGGATGGTTGGTCCAGAAAGACCTCCCAGTTCTGTGTTTTTCTGAGGGATGTGTGCTCACTTCACCATTCTGCAGTCAGCGCAAAATGTCATATTGCGGAGCTCAGGGGGGGCTTGGTGGAAACTTGCTGCGTGAAGATTCACTCAAATTTAGATGCCTCTGTGAGTTCCAGGGCAGTGATGTTTATTTGCCTATTCCTGGATGCTTCTGGAGGAACAAGATAATTGTTCACCAAGAGTAAATTAAAAAAAAAACCACAAACCTTAACTACTTGCAGAAAATAATAAGCCAGCTGAGAAGTGGTACCTTGTTTGCTCTTAGTATCCTCTTGACATCAGCATGAGGTTACTTATAATTAGATGCACATGTGTAAATATGATGATTAGATATTCCCACATAAACACAATTATCATATCTTCCTAAAAGTCTAAGCAGGCATTTTATAATCCTGTTGTTAAAAATAAATAAATAAAACCCAACAATCTGCATTCAGCTTCTTATATATGTAAACAGTGGAACATGAGGGCAGAATATATTTTCCAAAGTACCTAATGTAGTTGAGGTCAATTACAGTTATGACTCATTAGAGTATTAAAATAAGAATATGCTTTTTAGTATAATTAGTGTTCCCTTAGAAAACTACAGCGATCTTGTATTCACTTCAGTTCTTCAAGCATTTTCAGGGTGTTTGGGCATTAGTCTTAGGCAAACATAATAGGGTTATATTGCATTAACCTCACTTACAAACTCTGCAACTACTTGCGGCATCTGATTTTTTTATTGCTCAAATAACTTCCAAAGATGTCTTATAAAACACAGAGTACTGTCTTATTAGTCATATAGAAGATTACAGCTGGTTAATTTAGTGTTCAGGTTTTTGCTGATTCAGAAATTCCAAGTGAAGAAAATGTACAGCATGTGATAACATGGCTCGGCAGATCCTTCTTCGAATTGTCTTTAAAAGAAAAAAAAAACGGTAAGAAAGAATAAAAGAAAAGTCATGAGTCAGGCTGAAATATTCATGACAAAAAGGTGAGATTCTTGTAAAATGCATTGCATTGTGGGTTGGAAGAACTTGGAGGAGCAACAAGAATATTAGATCCATGTGCAGGCTCAGGAAGTGTCACCATTGGAAATGTATACTTGTAGCCATGAAGATGAGACCTTGCAAAACGTTAGCCTTTTTATCTTTTCGTGGCTTGTAATAAATCCAATTTCCCTAACTGAAGGGGACAGGGAAAAAAACATTTTCAGGGCTTTACCTTGGGATGGAGCCCAGCATCAGTCTGTGCCCCGTGAGAACGTACACCCTGTCACTAACGCTGGTGGTACCTGTGCTTCCAGAGCTCACCTACGCGTGGATCTTCAACGAGTACCCGACCTTCGTACACCAGGACAACCGCCGCTTCGTTTCGCAGGAGACTGGGAATTTGTACATTGCAAAGGTGGAAGCTTCGGACGTGGGCAACTACACGTGTGTGGTGACGAACACGGTGACCAACAGCAGGGTCCTGGGTCCCCCCACCCCACTCATCCTCCGGAACGATGGTAGGACTTAGAGAAGGGAATTGGGGATGGGGTTTGGCGAGCTGGTTTTATTTTCTTTGACTGGCTGTCACCCAGAAATTAAGAAATGGCCTGGAATATTTATATCAAGAGTAAAGGGAGAGATCTTCCCCTCCACAGAGGTTCATCAAGACTGGAGACCTCTGCTTTAGCTGTGGGTCTGTCACAGGCAGCGGTGGGGTTCGTGGTTCAGTGGCCAAGGTTGCTCCCGCCACTGGAACAGCTCTCAGCATCAGGCAGTGGTTATAACAGAAAAACCTGCTGACACTTGGCCAAACACAGGAAATAAAAATAGATTTTTAGAGTTTGGATGTACTAGTTTTGCTCATTTTATGCAGCCCAAAAGTGAACAAAAGCACTTTGTGTTTCGCTAACTGTTAGCTCGGGCTGTATTTCCCAGCAGAGTTAGTGCTATTTTTAGTAGTCTGTGGAATAATACAAAAAAGCAAGAAGAAACCAAGAGAGGATTTCTAAATTTATACAGACAATTGATTTGTATCGTCGTCATTTTTGAGCAGATAAGAAAAATAAATTTGCATGTTAATTTGCAATTAAAATTAATTAAAATTTGTCTGTTTAAAGGATAACAGTTAGGACATTTGTTCCAGAAATAGAAATGCATTATTAGAAACTTCTTCTAGAAGAAGATCCATTGTCACCTAGTGGTGACAAATGTTGACAAAATTCCTTGCTTGTACAACACAGGCTGGTTGGTGCCAGCCTCCTGCCCGTCGCCGTCCCCTTCGCATTGACACGGCTCCGGCAGGCAGGGAGTTTGGAAACCTCGTGGGCAATGAGAAGGCACTGGCTGCGCTGCGGGGGCGAAGGCAGCTGGTTCCCAGGGCTGGGCCAGGCTTGCCCTCCCTTACAGGGCAGGCTGCATTTCTGTAAACGCGGTGCCAGTAATTCCGTCCCTCTGAGTCCCAAGTCAGTCATCTAACGCTTGAAAGATAAAGACGAATATTTAAATTTGTCCCTTAGTAACATTTGCAGTGTTGAAGAAGAAATATTTTTAAAATATTACATTAACAGGACTTTTATGCAAACCTTACCTAGCTGAAAGTGCTTCCATTTATCACAATCAAGTCGGTGCCTGCTCGTGTGCCGTGTCGGGGCTGATGCTGGGCTGATTGCTGGGCAGCCTGATTGCAAAGTGCCTCGCCGAGGGCTCTGCCCCGGCGCATCGCTCTTCCGCGCGCTCCACTTTATTTACAGGGACCCATCGCCTTCCCGAGGTAATTCACAGGAATGTTCTCCCGTTCCTTTGAAGTGCACTCTGCTGTTTATTAAAGATATGAAACTTTAATTGAACCTCTGAGGGGCTGGGGAATACATTCCTGAGTTAAACAAGAAAGGTGCTGTTGTGTCTGTAGAGCCCAAGATGGCTGTACTCAGAAGCCAAACGCGGGCTAAGTGTCTATTTTAAAATAGGATCGCACTGGTATTACAGCCAGGCTTCATTTTAAAAATCAGCAGGTCTCAATTTTTCATTCCACATGGAGTATTCCTATAAAATCCAAAGATAATGCACTATCACAGTTGAAAAGAGAAATCATATATGTCGCTTCATAGTGTGAACAACAGGAGTGAGTAAAATGTGAGGCACGTTGTATTTCCACTGGCAAACATGTCCTGCTTATCTTTTGCATTCATATCTGAACACGTCCAGTATATCTTCGTATATATGACATGCTATTTTCTTTACAATGCTTTATCATTAAATTAGCAGGCTCGGGGGCTAGCTCATCAACAATTAATGTTCCAATTCCATTTAATTTCTATTAGTGATTTAAGTGGAAAAAAATTCATAACGTACCTCTCTGGATTGATTTACATGCACTGAGCTGCTCCTCTGGCTGCCGCCTGGGCGGACAGGAAAGTGCCACATCTGTGGGGGGGCGTACAGCTCGGGAGAGGGAGTGGGGGTCCCCGTCCCCCTGGCAGCTCCCGGGTTATGGGGGGGCTGGTGCAGCTGTGAGGCCCCCCACGCCTGGGCTGGAGAGCTGGCATCCCGGCTGGGACAGTCCGACCTCCTCCAATGCGCTCTTCGTAAAACCATCATGTGCTAGAAGGTTCTAAGTTATTACCTGGCTGGCTTCATGTTGAAATACATTCTGTGAATGCCAAAAAAATCCAAGTGCTTTACAACAGTCTCTTTGTGAAATTTCTGTTTTTCTCAAAAATCAAAGTTATTCTCAAACTGCAGAACATTTTTGCTGTCCTTCAGAATTACAGGCCCCTGTAGCTGACGAATAGCCCTGTTAATTTGAAAGAAACAAATGGTGGAGTTAGATGCTATCCAACAGGAATACTGGTCATCTAGAACTAAGAATAGTACCTATATTTGGAGGTTTTAAATTATTTCAATTGAGTCGAAGAGAGAAAAAGAGAAGACGCTTTCCTTTTGTGCTGATCATAATCTCTCACTCAAAATCTTTTAGAATTCTCAGTCTAGAGCTGTAGGAAGGAAACAGAGTTTAGGTGCTCACGGTTGGGCTTGACCCTATGCAGTTCGATATCAAGAATTATTACTATTTTTTTTAGAACTGTGTGTATAAATTACATGGTGGGTATTCTTCCTGTAGCCAGTGTTCAAACTGCCCACAAACTAACAAACATCCCAGTTCCCCACGGCGGGGCTGGGTGCAGGGCGGCACACACAGGGCTGCTATCTCATCTGCAAGAGCCCCGAGGTTTCTTTTCACATTTCTTCTACGATTTATGGCAGTAATTTTTTTCTAGATTTAGTTGTGAATCATTTCAGCTTTTTGCATTGAATACCTGCCATTTTTGTTGTGGTTATTTTGCTTGAATGTAATCATCCTGGAAAAACAGCTTTTCAGCATGTTTTTTGGGTTTTTTTTTAATGTTTTAAAAGCGCTGCTTGCTTTACAATGCCAGGCTTTTGAGCTGTAATCCGTAAAAGGAAAGGATACGGGTGCAGGGGATGAAATCAGATCCTGTAGGCAGATTGCTTTCCCCACCTGTGCCTTTTGTGCTGCTTTTTTGCTTGTTTTCAGCTGCAAGGCTCCGGAGTTACAGATCTCCTGATGTTGTTCGCAGTGGCTTTTTGTAACCAGCAGCACATGCTCTTGTTGACAGAACTGGGGTTCTTTCCCTGTCGCTGTGCTGTGGAAGCAGAAGGTGCCTCTTATCCCATTTGTTATCCTCAGACAGCTTTTCCTCCTTGGAGAGATAAATATCGTAGATGGTTATGGGGTGGTGGTAGGAACAGACTGCGCCGAGGCAGCTGTCGTGGTCAGTGTGAGCTCACACTCTGCTTCGATGGACAGAGGTTATGTGATGATGATAAATGCACTGTACAAAGTACAGGGTGTGCTGGGAAAACGATGTTTTTCCTCTGTCCCTCTCAATTCCCTCCCACAAATGCATGCCATCACCCCCCGTTCAACTATTTTTATGGATTTGTGGTGGTGAGGCTGCTTGCCGTGCAGATGGATGAAAGATGTAAATAAAATGTCATATAGGTGCAGCAGTCCCCAAAACTGCACATTTACGGTTTGGGACCTGTCCTCCTGAAGTGTGCGCCATATCCCAGCACAGGGATATGCCAAGGAATGCCAAGCAGCTCTCCCTTTTGCATCATGTAAGTGCTAGTGTATATAAGGAAAAAATACAAGGTAGTGTGGTTTTCTAGATTTCACAAGGCACTGAGGATGAGTTTTGGCTAGTGTTCTGCAAGGACTGGAGTTATTCCTGACACTGCCAGCTGGTACTTCCCATTGAGGAGAAAGGGCTTTCCGAGTTACTTTAACATTGGGAAATCCATTAAATAGCTAAATGTGTATGGCACTGAAGAATGAGAATGACCCTAAAGCCTGAAGTAAGGTGTCCACTAGGGCCGTAACACTTGCTGAAGCTCACAAGGAAAAGGATTTAAATTTGAATGCCAGACAAGCCTGGCAGCTCGCTGAGGGATATGGACTGGAAAGGAGGTGGAAGGAGGGAACAAATATCCAACGCTGTCTCCTCCATTTAATAAGGAGGTGGCTGTTGTCTGGATGCCCCATCCCTGGCGGCACCGTTCCCGCCTGGAAGGGCAGCAGGTACCCGAGGGTGCCATCCCCACCACAGCACCTTTGGGATCCTGTGGGCCATCCCAGCCCTGCAGTGAACACCAGCCAGAGCCTGATAGGAGCACCCAGGTGTTGAGAGCCACTGCTCCTGCAGTACTGTACTACTTCTCTTTAAAATGCACTTTGGATTTTTTACATCAGAATTAAAACAGTAATAGTAGGAAAGAACTGAAATAGTCCTGGAATAAAATTACCATCAGCAGCAGCTGTATAGCCCAATTAAACTTTAACATTTCACAGGTGTTGTCAGGAAATGCATATCATCTCCTCAGACAAATTAGCTTGCTTCTGAATTCCTGAGACTTTCATCCAAAAGCACATTTTTAAGCCTTGAAATTGGAAGAAAAGTACAAAATCGTCTGAAATGCAAACACATAGATGTGCCATGACACTGGAAGTGTTCTCTAAGCTACAAACCCAGTGTCTATTTTAGTCTTATATTTTCTCCCCCATCCCTTCCACCTGCACAGCTAAGTCAGATGTGAAGTCACCCAGGAACAGCAGGAAAAATAAGGACTGTCTGTGTGGAAATGGTCTTGGATTCAGGATGGAGAGATCTCCACTGCACTGGTGTTTCTCTTATAAAGCGGAGACGGCAGGACTCACAGCATGCCCTATAGATCTGTATATGTAGGTAGGTTATAATTGCAGTGGGAGCCATGTGATTTTTCCAGATACAAGTCCTGATTTTTAAGTGGCTGGAGTTTGCCGTAGGGCTGGTAAGGCAGCTGCCCTCGCAGTGGTGCCTGGAGCAGTGTCCTACAGCCCCACGTACCCTTCCCACTGGGAGTCCAGTGGATTGTCACCTTGGGATAAGAGCTCTGCTCACAGCGTCAGACAAAAAAAAAAACATGGGAGCAATAAAAGGAATGAATGAAAGAAGGTAAAAAATCCATTTTTCCTCCCTCTCATCCCTGTCTCCTGCTCTGGCAGGTGAATAACATTTTAATAATGCACTCTGCCTTAATTTCCTAAATACCCTGTTAGAGCCACGTGGTACTTTGCAGCCTGCTTTGCCAAAGGGGACCGAGTTCCTGCCTTGGCAGCGGAGGAAGCACCAGAAGGAACGGCTCTGATGGGTTCTGCTTGCCGACGACCAGTCTGTAGCTGGCCAGCGGTGGGCAGGCGGCTCCTTGGCCAGCTCCCTCCCTCCCGTGCTATTTAGCCACCGTGTCTTCTCCCCCCCCGCTGCCTGGCTGCTGAGGAGTGGTTCTGGGGGCAGCCGCATCCCCTCTGCTAATGTGTCTGGGCTGTGGTGGCACAGGCACAGGCATTGAGGAGCTCCTCAGCCATCTTGAGGTGGGTGATGGAGACCGTGGTTTCTTCAGGGCGGTCTCCTGCCTGAAAGCTGGCGTCTTCCAAGGTGATGCAGCTGCCTGAATCTGGTCAGGCTTTTGTGGGAGACATGAAAGGCTCTTCCTCTGCCAAGTTTGCAGTCTTGATTGCAGAACGTGGAAATACCCTCGGGGGAAAAGATCTCAATACGTTCTGATGTCAGCAAAACGCTGCTGCTGCTCCCTGACGTTGGCACCCAGCTTGCCCTTGACACCGCTGGGCAGTAGCTGTTCTTGGCTTGGCTGAAGCTTACCCGGCAAATGTTTAGCACAGAGTCTGGAGAAATTTAGGCAAGGTTGCAAAGATTTGGCAAGTCACGATCGGGAGAACAGAGAGGATTTTCTGTGATGTTAACTGTAACAGACCCTTCCAGCCCTTCAGGGCTGCAGTGTTAACATGCAGGGGGCTAACAAGTAGCGTGTCCCGTAATTCTCATTTCTGTGATATGTAAATGCTGGAGAGTTGACAGACCTGTGGGTGTCCTGCTATATGTGCTGGCAAGGACATGACTGTGTAGAGAATATTTGTATTGTTAATAAATGCATTTAATTTTGGTGACTGATGTTGTGCAGCAGGTACTCTTTGTATAATGTAGCAGCAGTGCTTATCTGCAATTAATGGGTCGGAAGAAAGATGATGTAACCTGCTGTTGCACCAGAACAGGTAATCTACAGGTCAGCAAGTAAAGATAGACTTGATGTAAGCATCATACTGAGCGTTTTCAGCTTTAAAAATCTTAACTGTGAAAAAGTAAAGAAAAAAAGCCTTTTCTTGTATCCTCTTTGCAAAGCAGGGGGCTAGGAAGCAGCGCTGGAATCACGAGCCACCATAAGCAGCCCTGACTTACCCAAACATCTCTGCAAACTTGTGGTGTCTCAGTTCTGCACTGGTACATCCTGGTGGCCTTCCTCTGGGCTGGGGCAGCCCCACAGCCACCGTGCAGCCCGGCCGCTCCTCGCCTGGCCCGTGGCCAGGCACAGCCGCGCAGTCAGGATTTAAACTGCAATCATCAATTAGCTGATAATCACTGTTGGTGAAATTATATGTGCCGGTTTTAAGACAGTACAGTGACTAGAAATGTAGCCATTTATCATGAATATAATGGCCTTTTTGTGTGCACAAATTTTTAAACACAATTTCATAAAGAGGCTGCCACGATACGTGATTTAGTGGGGCAGTAAAAACAAAGACATTACCCGAAGTGTATATGATCTCTGCGCATCTAAATCCTCGAAGTTAATAGGAGCCTCGATTAGCTTCAGTGCTTGTAAAACTTTTTCTAATGGCTATTTGTTCCGCGTTTCATTTTCTAGAAGGTGGTGAACCTCCCTTATTATTGCTTTCCTTATTTCACAAGTTACCTGCAAAAATCCTGAATATTCAAAAGCAAAACGTAACAGAGCCATAAAGAAATTCTAATCTTTGGCAGATGGTGTGGAGCACTGGTTCAGATTTTCCTCTGGCAGTAAATGGGAAAAGAGCCCACACTACACGCCTGTTAGAAATGGGCCATGTTTAAAATGAATGGATTAATTGGGCAAGTAATGATGTATAGAACAGCTCTGTGCTAGCACGGGAACACTTGCGAATTTATTGCAAAAACTCAACCAAGCCTTAGCATCTATTTTATGTTCACAGGGGTGATGGGAGAGTACGAGCCGAAAATAGAAGTGCAGTTCCCAGAAACGGTTCCATCTGCAAAAGGAACAATGGTGAAACTGGAGTGCTTTGCCTTGGGGAAGTAAGTTTTGATCCATCATTACTGTTATTCCTCCAGCTCTTCACTTCCATCGTGCTGTATCGTAGAGTGTGCAGGATTTCCTAACCGTTCGCTTTCCTCAGCAGGAGTTACTTAGTGCAGGCGTTCACAACAGGCTAAGGGCTTGGGGAGCAGGGGCTTTGCTCATCAAAAATGCAAAGTCCCATGGAAGAGAGGAGATGTAACTTACCTTGTGAAGGTCTGTTTGTGCATAGCCTTTTTTGAGGTCTCATGCAACGCGTAAAACATGTCTCTTGTTTCTAAACACTGGCAACACTTCCAGAACTGACATGTGGGATTGGTAGGAAAATGATTGTATTGCCACAGCAGAACCCCAAATTCAACTCTGTCAAAACAGCATTTTAATGATACAAAGTCTCCTGCTTTTAAGACTATGTGAGCAATTCACCACAAGTATATGTGTGTATATTTATATTCCATATAAGCCACCTATAATAAAATTGCTGCAGATCCTAGAGCCTTCAGAATGGCCATGTCTTCATCATCCTCAAACATGAAGCAGCATTAAGTTGATCAGATGAGCTTATCTGGACAAGACCCAGAGCTTTTTCTGAGCATCTTACCTTGCTTTATTTTTCTTACTTAGCCCTGTTCCTACAATTAGCTGGAGGAGAGCGGATGGGAAACAGATACCCAGAAAAGCCAGGAGGCACAGATCAAGTGGACTTCTTGAAATCCCAAATTTTCAGCAAGAAGACGCTGGACTCTATGAATGTGTAGCCGAAAATGTGAGAGGGAAAAATGTGGCACGAGGACAACTGACATTTTATGGTAAGCAGACTGCCTGCTTTCAGGGGCTTTTATTGTCTCAAGTGCAATATGCAGTAAATATTCTGTGAGAAAGTAATTTGGGGGGTATTTTAAAAATTACTTCCTTTTATAAACAGCACATCTCAAAAAAGGTGTAATTTGAAATAAAACCTGTCTGAATGGTGCATATTAATTGAGAATCAGAGTAGTTGGAACAAAAGCACATCGCTGGAAGGACATTGGCATGGTAACGTGCAGAAAGCACTTGCAGACGGCTCGCTTGCCTTCCTGCAGCTGGGAGGGTAAAACAGGTATTCCAATGGAGCATCCTCCTGGTTACAGCTTGGGATTTATTACTTATGTGTTGCCCCAGCTCATGTTAATAAATGTTAATTGCTTATAACCAATTAAGGAATGTTTCAAGAGGGGTCACTGGCTGCACAGCCTGGAAAGTTGGGGTTTAACCCTTTCGGAGCCAGCAGACTCCTCTTCACCCAAAGGCTTTCTACACCTACTCTTCTCACACTGAAATCAGAGCCACAACATAAAACTTGAGCTTCGTGGGCCTTCTGTATTAAATAAAAGATGTGTTAGTACCACTAATCCTGATACCAATGTCTGCCCATCCCCAGATTTCTGCTGGAAACAGCCCCATCTTGCAAAGCAAATTAAATGTTTCTAGGCAATGAACCAAGCTTGCAGGGGAAGTGTTACCTGTTCTGGGTTACTGTGGGTTCACCCACATAGAGGAGATGAGAGTCACGGGGAGGGGATTTAGAGGTATGAATGGGCTGTTGGTTTGGTACTTAGTGTCTGTCTGGTATTTTTGGAGGTGAGAAGGCTGCAGGTTACCTACCCTGCCTGCAGGCGTGCAGAGACCTCCCCACCACCATAAAAATGTTTTGTTGCTGCCCTGTTACCATCTTCAGAAGCATAATGGAGCATTGTTCTCTGCCAGACATGTGGAGAGAAATTCAGTCTCTTCTCCCCCACATGCTCCTGAGGGCCCAGCTTCTGTCAGCAGGGGAGATGGGGTTGCATTCCAGAGGTGAGAAGACTGGTTTTGATTTATAGTATGTTTGCCACAGAAAAAGAGTTTGGGAACTTAACCCTCCTGGCAAAACTGGATTACATTTGGTGAGTAATATTTTTTTTTACGAAAGGCATATGTAGGGATGTTTCAAAATTGGAAATATTTCTAGAAGACATTTCATTTAGAAATCAGAACTTTGGGGGCTTCCATTTCAAATGAAAACTTCCCTGTTTAAAATTGAGTCAAATATAAAATGAGAAAACATTAAGGAGGAGTAAAATGGCAAGAACAACGTGAAAGCTTTCATGTTAGGGAAAAAATCTGGGGTTGATTCAACCTCTTTTCTTTTTTAATTAAAAGATTTGAAGGTTTCTTTTTCTGTTCATCAAACGACGCGTGTTTCTCCTGATTTTTCCCATGTGGACGGTAAATGAAAAGACTCATCAGTTGCACAGTTTTGCTCAGCCCACGGCCAGACCTGCCTTCCTTGCAAAGCACTAAATCGGTCTACTCCCACCACAGCATATATTAAGTTATAATCTAATTACTGTAATGAATTTACCAGTCTGGATCCCGTTGCTGGAGGACTGCAGATCCTACACAAAAGCTGTCACCATGGCTAGGGCTGGTTTTCACACTCGAGATGGCATTTCAGCAAAGAAGCTCAAGATTTTTTGGGGGAAAGGAGTGTCCTCCTCTCTGTGCTCCTGGGAACTATCTTTACGTCTGCTTTTCTTCATGCGAGCAGAGGAGTTCCCTGGGGAGAGGATTTAGCCTGCCACCACTGCTAGGTACTGGTGTTAAAGATAATTGACTGAAATACCATCCTTGTTGTCTTGAGGATGACAAGTTACTAGTTTCTAAGTATTCGGTTTTCAAGGATAACTTGTTTGGCAGCCACCTAGTACTGAAAACAGATCACTTAAAAAAACCCTTGCTTTCCGTAAGCTAGGGTCCAGAGTTTCACATGACAGCAAAGGTTTTTTAGGGAAAGTAAATTAACTATAAACATTTTATACAAATCATGAAACTGAAAGTCATTTTCCATAATAATTTTTCTTTTTAAATCTGAGAAGTGTTATGTCGTTACTGAAATACAGCTGTAATGTTGGCAGAGCTTTTGGGGTTGCTTTTGGTGGGTCGGGGCTGGTACCCAGAGAAGGGAGCGCTCCAGAGGATGTGATATGGGTGGTCGGACGTGCTGCCTGCACACGGTGATATGCTCTGTCACGATGCGTGCCCTGGAGATCACAATCTGGCTCCAATGGTGACTCCTTTAAACCTGGTTATCTACCTCTTTGCATAGTGTAAAATAAAAAAAAAAAAAAAGAAAGAAATGAAAAAGAAAATTAAATTCAAATTTCCCTGCTTGCTGTAGATAACCCAACATTGCCTTCGTTGTCAGCTTCTTTCAGTGCTCCTGGAAGTTGTCAGGGAAGGTTGACTTTTGCTGTATTTCATTCTTGTATCAATGTTTATTTTTTCCTCTCTTAGCATATCAGTGACACTGAAGTTGTTTGACATTCTTGTTGCAGCAGGAAAGGTTAATTAAACGTGCAAGATCTGTTTTTCCTCCATTTTCTGTGCTTGGAGTCCCTGCAACAGCCGTGTTTTATTGCTCTCCAAAAGCATTTGTTCTGAGTCCTGTATGTCCTACTTGATAGATAGACCTTCACAATAGAAAATGTGTTAATGTTAATGCAATTACAGTGACTTATACCTGTACTTATAACTCTGAATGACACATCACTTGTTTTCTTGCTGTAAGTCCCTTGTTCTGTCTGCCATTCCCAAGCAGATACCGTGTACCTCAAATCACCTCCTGCGAATTAGCAAATGAAACTGCAAAACCTCGTCTTTTCCACCCTCATTTAACAGCCACACATGCACGTCGCGCTGTGTTCCTGCCTTTCCAGCTTGTTCCCTGCAGACCCCGGGCCCCCCAAACACCTGTGGCTGGGGCAGGTGAGGTCCCTGGCGTGAGCCAGCATCCCCTCGGGCAGAGCCAGCCCAGCCGCGCTGGTGCTCCGCGGGCTCTGCCTCGGGTACCTGCCTTCCCGCTGAACTTGGCAGCCAGCGGCCGCCATGCTGCCAGCTGTGTGTTTTGATCCGCAGCATTTCGGAAGCACTCCCATTGACCTGATTGTATTTTTATTCTGTCTGCTCATAAATTTTAAATTTGATAACCCTTGGCAAGGAAAAGATTTATATCCTGAGCAAGAAGCAATGCCAATTTTTCTCGGGGGGGGGGGGAGGTTGTTTTGGGGTTTTTTTTTTTGGCAGAAGTACAGTAAATATTAACTAGCTAATTTAAAAAGAACTTGCCCTTTCGTTCATAAAACCAGCATCAAGGAGATGCTAATGTATTATTGTTGTGGACGTTCACGTGTTTCATTCACGTTAAGTCCAGGTGCTGTTTCAGTCAGATCTTCCTTTGCCGGGGAGACCGTTGCAGCCCAGAGGTGGCCCTGAGCGTGGGACAGGAGGCACTGGGCAGGTGCCACAAGCACAGAGAACTCATCAGTTGCTGCGGCTGCTCTTCCCTGTGCTCAAAGCCTTCCCCACAACGGGCGAGAGCCTTGCAGCTCCGCTGATGTACCTTGGCCAGGTTCTCCCTGCTGGCCATCATCAAAGGTCTGCATACCACCACAGTGGCGTATTTCTCTCCTTTTTTTTAAAATAGAAGTGTTTTTTTTCATGCAAAATGTGAAATGAGATGGCCGTGCCTGTGCTTACTCCTCGGGCTGTGTTTCAGTGCGCATTTGCATTTGCCTGTATTGACTCTGTCTGATGAGACATCACAACATCTTGATATCCCCACCCCAGTGACATGTATGCTCTGAATAACAGAAGACAGGGAAAATAGTTGCTGGTCAAGGTGATCCAAATATAAGCAGGTTTGATGGAGCTGGTAGTAGCAGCACCAGGGGAGGCTGCCCCCCTTGCAGGCACCCCCGCACAGGGAAGGGTGCTTGGGGCTGAGGAGCTGCACCACCACTGGGAACATCTGGCTGCCAGATTGACGACCAAACCCATGTGGTTTGGCACTGCGCTTTCCCATCACATCAGCACTGTCTTACGTGGCCTGGAAGAGAGGGAAAATACCCAGGTACTGACAAGGCTTGGTTTTGGCCCGTGTGTCACGGATGCAGGTGCTGACTCGTCATTGCCTCTGTTGCTCCAGGATCCTGCAGCATCTCTCACCTGAGCTCATCCCATCCCTGCCCAGCACCTTGCTGGCAAGCCAAGGCAAGGAAGGGAAAACTGCAGTTAAAATGGTTTCTAAAAGTCAGCACAGCAGCACCTGCACTAGCAGAGAGACAGACTTATTTGTAAGTAATTACAGTTCTTTTGCAGCATTTTGTAAGATACTCAGCAGAAGCTATTTAACTGGCTGGACCGCTTTTCAGATTAAATACTTCTCAAATCATAGTCCCACCAGGAATTTATGCAGCTTCTTAATTTTGCAGTGAATAGAGTCCCCCTTTCATCAGTGGACCTGTGTTTTATTGGTGCAAGAACTACTTTATGCCACTCTATAAAACAACCTCAAATGTAAATCATATTATGTTCTTGATTATGGTTAGAGGTCTAAAAAGGAAATTTGCATAAGTGAAAATTAGGCAGTTGTATCTCTCCGTTTAGGTCCCAGATCACAAATAATTTGCTGAAAATTCAAAGCCACTTGAAATAAAATTAGTTCTGAGCTGATAAAAATACAAGAAAATTCATATAAATAGGACAAGTATATATTATTATTGATTAAAATTTATATGCCTCACTAGAAAGCCCAGTTTGCTACCTGTTATGCAGATGCATTGCCAGTTGATTTCTCACCTTCAGGCATCTCCCTGTTCATTTGATTTAGAGTTCTCAGATCCTGTGTGGTTTCAGGGTACTGTGCCAATTTAACTCTTGGTTAACCACCACTTAAACACTGGGCAGCAGCCAAATCCATCCTGCCAGAAAGGGCTGGTTGGTCTTGGGAGCAACCGTTGCGGTGCCCAGTCTTGGCTGGTTACACTCGCCCTGGGGAAGATAGCTGCTTGTGGCGGGGTGGGGGGTCTTGGTTCCTGCCAGTGAAATGGGTATTTTCTCAGACTTTAGTGCAGGAGGGAGTAACTGAGTTTTGAATAAGTCGCTGCCCAAGGGAAGTCTTGCACCCAGAACAACGTTCTGCACAGAGAACAGGCAAGCTTCTCCTCCGCTTTTCCTTTTCCAAGGGATTGCTGGAAACCTGCTTATAGAGAAATCGATATGTAGAAGATTCAGAAGAAATGCTCAAATTATTTTCATTTTGGCTTGGAAAAATAGCTTTCCAGCAGGAGAAGAAAAAATACAAACAGGTATGAGAAGTGTGGTATAAAGGAGACTCATAAAGCACCCCACACCTCCCTTACTGCCCTGGGTAGCTGCAGTCTAGAGCATCTGGGGTAAAAAAAAAAAAAAAAAAAAAAACAACAAAAACCCAAACCAACTAAATCCCTGAGGTCTTTCTGAACGTGCCTGTAATGCCAACAGCCCCATGGCACTTGGTGTAACTGGGGAGAAAGTCATGTCATGGTGCATAGTAGTTCAGGGAACAGGAGGTAAATAAGAAGTAGGGACAAATTAAGCATTTTGTCAGCTGGGTTAACTCCAGATTTTCCTCTGTTCCTTTTCCTCTGATATTTAATATTTTAGTCCAAAGCAGAACTGGGAGCTGGTTCATTATGGTCAGTCTTCTCGAGAGGCAGAAAGGAGGCATCCTGCCCAAGGGGCACTATCTGGTGTACTTGCTAAAGATGCAGACAAGTGGAGATCATTTAGGTTGAACATTCAAGCAAATGACGTTGGTGGAGGTTTTGCACAGCTTTGAAGTTGTATAGATTTCAAATAGTCCTTAATTGGCAGTAGAGGTCAGGATTGAGAGGAAGAAAGGAAGAGGAAAAGTGATAAAGTCTGGTTTCATGTTCCTGTGATCATTGGGAAGGATAACAAATCAGGGATGTAAGGGGTTTGTTTACAGAAGCTATATCCCCATTTGGACCAGGATGACATGTGCACTTGTCTGTACAAACCTCATACACTGGCTGCAATCTTTATTTTTAATTACTCATGTCTTTTCTCCATCTGTTTTTCTTACTTCTTATGCTTGGCTTTCTGGTCCTTAGACTTTTCTGATCCTGGGCTCAGTCTCAATCTCCGTAGAATAGATACAATAATGGACGAGTCATTCAGCCTTTCATCTGCCATTAATGATGAATTGCACAACCCACAGTAGGTCATCAGCTGCTATAAATTGGCTTAGGAACACTGAAATCAATATACACCGACTGAGAATTGGATTCTGTATATGTATTAGTACCTCATTTGCTTTAGTCTTTTATGTTGTTTTGAACTCGCAGACGACTGCAAAGTCCTACAGGTTTATTTCTGGTTTATTTCTCACATTGCTTCCACAATTCTTTGGTTTTGTTACTCATTTCTGATGCCATGCATCATCACCGGCTGTGTCATTTGATTTTCAAATGTCTTTTAGGATGTGATTTCTAGTTCACCTTTCCAAGTGCCTACTTTTGCCTTTCAATTTATGACAATGAAAGGACAGACTCATTCTGGATTTTTCGGTCTTGGAGAAGTAGTAGTATATTTGGGCATACTTTCCTAATCACCTGGTTTGAAATGCCCCACTTGGCGTTGGTGAAGACTGGAAGGTGATCAGAGTAAACAGGGTTTTTTTCTGACTGCTGCCATCATTTTTCTTCCATCCTCCTGAGTACAAATTCCAGACAGCTCTCATCACCTAGGAGGGGGATATTTTTCTTTAAAGCTATCCTTACGCAAAAGTCATGCTTATATTTCTGAGCTTTTTCTTCCACTTTATAGAATTAGCATATGAATTTTTCTTGCAACTCAGATGAATTCCTAATCAGCTTCCATGTAATCTTTTTCTTTAGTATTGGATTTTTCCTCTGAGATGTTTCCAAGGCCTGTAATGTTGGAGTACTCCAAATAGAGCCAAAATGTTTCCAGACCCATCATATGGAAGAATTCATCTTTGGTCAGCACCACTGAAATGATCCAAAGGACTTTTTCTGGAACATTACTACCAGTCACAAATTAGACCTTGTCGTTATCTCAAATAATGTTGCTGTACCAGAAAATGTTGTAGCGTGGAGCTGGTTTCATATCCTTATTTGAATTATTTTAATTATCATGCTTAAAATCTTGTGTCACATTACCATGTCTTGGTATGATCCCCAATGGGATGCTGTCAAATTTCATTATATTATGACGACTCTCATTTGGTGGTTCAAACATTTTTGCAGCGTGAACCAACCCTTGTGTATTACCCAAGATTAAGTCAAGAGCGTGCCTGCTATTCTCTGAAATGAACTGTTGAAAGGAGAGGTTGACCTAATTAGAGCAGCCTCCCAAAGAGCGGCAGAGAACAAAGCTCCTGTGAAACAAAGGACGACTCCAGTTTTCACTGAGATTTATTTCTTGACCTGTTGTGGCTGTTCTTCAGTTGTTTGTAGCATAAATGGTTGAAAGGTTAAAAACAGGTTGAAGGAACCGGGGTGTGGAGTGGTGTGCGGTGCAAGGCTGAAGACTGAAGTCCTGTGCACGGGGTGGCAACGTCCAGCACCGCACGTTTAAATCTCAGCGCTGTCATGTAGGGCAGGAGTTTGGAGGTGCAACCTGCCAAGCACACCAGAAGGGCCGAACAGGTGGTCTTTTGCTGTGTTGGGTGAGATTTTTCCTTTTTCAGGGAGTCGGCCTAAAATAAGGGACAACATTGAATTTTCTTCCCTTCTGACACAATAGCTATCTTTCTTTTTCCATAGCATATGCTTGTAAGTTACAGAGCACACCTTACTTTTCATGGGTTTTCTTGCTTTACAGATTACTTTCAGCTGTGTTGCCTAATTATTTTTTTGTTTGTTTTATGTGGGAAATCAGTAAAACACAGTACTCAAAGAAGGCAAATGGATCTGTGTGGTTCTGTAGAACTCCTTTTACAGTACCATAAGACTCTCCTCAAAATTATGCGTTGGATGCTGTTAGAATAGTAAATACGTAAATTCATGAGTAATTTGCAAATGTCCTTGAGCCACTGAAGCCGCTGCAGTTGCACAGCATGTCTCAGTTCAATGGAATTGTTCAAGTTTTTACTCCACATGACAGAATTGACTTTCATCTTCCTACATTTAGAAGCTTTTCCTTTCATATCTCTTTAGATACAGATAACAAACAAGCTTAAAATATTACAGGGGCAGGAGGGGCAGTCGGAGAAGTAAACGCTGCTTGCCTCTCCTTTTCAGCTACTCCTTTCTTCTGCATTGTCGGTACGTGCAGTTCCCCTTTCTGCTCTTTTTTTTCAAGCCCATTGGAGTTAAGAAGCTGTGCAAAATTCTTCAGCTTTCTTCTGTGCTTTGGTGTGGTAGGTGTGGTGTTAAGCACACATCTGTCACAGCCTGAGCACAGCTATAAAAGGCACACAGCTCTCCGAACCTGTATGTCCAGCATCATGTCATGGTAGGCATACCGATATTTTAGGTATAATCATACCGACTATATGTTGATCTTAGCATTTTGAGATTATTTTTTTTTAACTTGTGCTTCCAGACCTTTCTCTGGCCCCATGTCCCTATCCAAAGGAGACCTGTGAAGTTGTAACCTGTCTTTGAGAGTAATCTTTATTATTATTGGGTTTATCTGATTATGTGGGGGAAGTATTACCCAGGTTCTTGGAGACCTCTGCTAGTAATATGTTCCTCCTAAGTCCCTCGGATATCTTTGTGTCAAAATAGGGCAAAAGACCATTGAAAAAATGTGAACGCACTCTTTTTTTTTTAGTGGGACTTTCTGAAAAGTATTTTAGGTGTATCCAGGCAGATAGCATTTATGTATATAACATAAATCAGAGGTTTTGTATGGTCTCCAAAAACACGTGGTAATTTTAGCAGAATTTGATTCGCGTGTGGTATCTGGCTAAACTAGGTGTGTTTTATAATAGAAGCCAGCAAACAACAAACTTTGGTAAAAACAGGTGAAACACTACTAGAAATATAATCTTGTAAGTGTCTGTAAACTACTAGTGCCAGTTTTCACTGAATTCTACCAAAATGTGTTTCCAAGATCTGCTTTTGGACCTTGTAGGTTTGTTCAATGTCATTAATACAATTATTGAGTCTGGACATTTTTCGTACAGATGGAAGATCGTCCTGTGGCAGTACTGGTAGGTATGGCCCTGATCTAAGACGAGAGTGAGAATTTGGACCTGAAGTAGTGCCTATAACTGTGCAGGCCCACGTTACTGGAGTAACCTTAATTTCAATGCAGAGGTAGTTCTAAACTACAGGTTTTGAAGTTGGATGCTAAATTTGAGAGCTTTGAAGACTGTGTCATATAGATGCTGAAGAAGAAAATGTCTCTCTTTGAAGGACCAGGGGTCTAACAGTGCCGTTTATTCCACTGGGGCAGCACACGAACTCTTGCTGTGTTTTTGTACGATGATCACGATTTCTGAAGCTTATCTTTTTCATTAAGTGTTTTTATTAAAAATAATAGGAAAACAGGATCTCATTCTGCGTGTGCCACCTTCAGAAAGCAGAACTGGACTCGGGGGTTGGGGGAATCTTTAGCAATTTTCAGGCATGTTATTAAATCTGACTCCTAAAAGTGCTAATAAAGAAAGAAATGGCGATTTGTTTGCACCGAGAGGGCATGCTGTCGGTTGCACCAGCAAGGCTTCATTCATTACTTCTGCATTGCAGCTCAGCCCAACTGGATCCAGAAAATCAGCGATGCCCACGCAGCCATAGAGGAGAGCGTGGCCTGGGAATGCCGAGCGAGCGGGCGGCCGAAGCCCTCGTACCGCTGGCTGAAGGACGGGGAGCCGCTGCTGCCCCAGGTGGGCACCTTCCTGGGGAGGGGGCTCGCGGGCGCTGCCGCTTTTGCACCTCTGCGTGGTTGATTCCTTTGGGAATAGAAGCAGGAAGGGTGGTGGGGCTCTGGGATGCTCCTGCTGCGTAGGCGATGCTTGCCACGCCTGGCGGGCACCTCTGTGCGGCTTCAGGGGGTGGCTGGTAGTGACAGGTAGGACACGCGACAGCGCTGCCCTCAGAGGTCCTCCCTGAAAGGAGCAATCCATGATACAAACCTAAAGGTGGAGAGGGCCTGGTGAGGAAGAGGGAATGGCCACGTGGGACTGCAGAGCCTGCAGCCAGAAATGGATCGCCCTGGGTGAATTATTATTTCTTTTAGTTTATGATGTTCAAGTTTCTGGTGGTCTTTACTGGCGTTCCTGCTCCTCAAGCCAAGCTGTGTCCCTGTGCAGGTGACCAAGAGCGTGGCCTGCCATCGCCAGGGACACAAAATGCTGCCCAGAGAAGGGGGATGTGCAGGAATGCCTGCCCAGCTGTTTGCTGGAGGTTTATCACTCAGCCCCACGATCTCCCCGTTACAACCACCAACACAAGTCACCAAAGCATTGGTTTCGTGGTAGCCGGCATTTTTTTCCCTTTGCTTATTGTGAAAGAATATGGCATCCCAGATTTGATCAAACCCTGATGAAGGCTGCTCAAACATTAAATTTCCACCCTACAGCCAAGTAGAAAGCCAATAGCTCTTTATGTTACTATTTTTTTAAATGGTGAAACTCCTGGGGAGGGAGGGAACACTTTGCTGTACTTATTAAAATTGATAACGCAAGCTCCATATCCTTAGGCTGACAAATGATACTCGGGTCTTTTGTTCCACACACTAATTTTACTTGCTTCATGCTGGTCACTAGCAGATGGTCTTGTACTTAAATCACATTACTGGCTGATATGAAGTAAAGGATCATTAAATTATTAACATCTATATTGTTTTCCGTAAACTGCAGAACATTTTAAGTATTTCTCTCTGCACTGGCTAAGATGGCAGCCAGCCTTACTAGCCTTCATTGCCACATACACTCATAATACCGTTGTTTTAAACGTTTCAAAGAATGCAGTTGGCTGTGATGTGCCATTGTGGAACAAAAGTGCATTTTTTGATTCAAGTTTATCTACTTGAAAGGGATATTAATCTAAATGGTTTGGGTATTAAATCAATGAGAAGTCAAGCGAAAGTCCTCCAATTTAAATTGCATTTACCAACTACTGTATTGGTTTTACCGTTTAGTATCTAACCTAACATAAATTTAGCTGGCAGAGAAATAGATTGGAGCATGCAAATTCTTCCCATTACTGCTACTTTTTTTTTTTTTTTTTTTTTTTGTCCACCTTGGTATAATATATAGCACAACAACTGCTGGGTTTATGTTCCAAGGAGGGATCTCGTTATTTACTTTTTATTTGTTTTTCTGTGTCCTACAGGGCAGAGTTCAGCTAGAGCAGGGCTCGCTCACGATAACAAACGTCAGCCTGTCGGATGCCGGCATGTATCAGTGTGTAGCAGAAAACAGACATGGCATCATTTTTGCCAGTGCAGAGCTGAGTGTCATAGGTAAGTTCACTTTCCTGAACGCCGCAAACCTTCCAAAACCAGCAAAGCCTTCACCCAGGCTGGTTTTACCAACTTTCAGCATCTGAAGCAGAAGTGCTGCTGTGGATCTTTGACAAGTTTTTTTTAAGTAAGGCATGGAGTGAAAACTTGAAAAAGTGGATAGACAGAGAACAGAATTTTTTTGCATCGTCCCACCTTCGCGTATTCATCCAGGTGGCTGAGCACAGAGAGCCGGCAAGCACATTCAGCCTCTTGCTGGTCAGAAGTGTTTATGGAGAAGCCCAGGTATTGGGGTTCAGGGCACGCTGAGCAGTAACTGCCTGCTCGTGGGCTGCAGGGACTGACTCTCATGAGGAAATGTTGAAAACCCACCTGTCTGAATAGACCTTTCACCACCCTAATGGCAGTCATTCCGCTGCCATCCCAAACCCTTGCCAGGAATAACAGCTTCTGCCTGACCTGTCTTATGTACACCTACTCTGCTTGTCCCCGTTAATATCAGGAGCAGCTCCTGCAAATCCAGGTGGTTAAATACCTGATGGGAGGGGGTAGAGATTACAGAGCCAGGTTCTTCTCAGCGGTGCCCAGGGCTGGGACAAGAGACTGCACACAGACTGAAACACAGAAAATGTCATTTAAACATAAAAACTTCTTTACTCTGAGCTTGGCTGAACACTAGAACATTTGCCCAGAGGAATTGTGGCATCTCCGTCCTTGGAGATGCTCAACATCCAACTGGACGTGGCCTCGGGCAAACTGCTGTAGCTGCCCCTGCTTGACCATCTCCAGAGGTCCCTGCCAGCCTCAGCGGTCCTGCCAGTCTGTACCTCATGCACAAACATTGCTCTAGTGCAAGTGACAGGCCTGGAAACAGATGTATCAGCACAGATACGTAGTTTCAAAGGGTTAAATAGAATTCATGGTTACGAACTAGCAGGTTTAGTTGTTTTCAAAGGAAACATTCAATAGCATCATTCCCTCCTTTGTCCTGAAGAACAAAGCATGAGGTCTTTCCTGCTCATGGCATTTTCAATTATCAGTCATTTTTTATCAGCAGCGATAGATGCCTGTATTAAAAAAATAAAAAATAAAAAAAAAATCATTTGAAAGATTGTCAGTGTTGCTGTTCAAGAAAACTATGATAATGCTCAATAAATTAGACTTCACGGTGCTAAGATTTATTGGACGTATTACTGTGTGAAAGAAATCTAAATAAACCCACTGATGCTTCTCTTCTCTATTCAAAACCCTGGTAAAAATGAGCCTTTGGGAGGAAGGCAGACCTCAGAAAATGGAGGCTTAGCCCATGCTGGTGGGTTCCTCCTGTGCCTCCCCATGCCTTTTTTGTTTGTTTGTTTGTTTTGTTAAGAGCTCCTGCTCTAAAACTTGCCAGAAAACTTGATTTGGGGTGAATTCTTATTTGGGTTATGCAGTCTTGCTTCTGTATGTTACGTGAAAAGTACCAGCATGGTGTGCTACAGCTTAATTTTTTATAGATCTGTGATTTAATTTGGCATATTTTTGAAGAAAAACAGCGTGTTTTCCTTTTCACTAGAGCTTTCGAAGGTCGTCAATATTCTGAGGTCTCACTGAGATATGTTAGCTTTTAAACAGATCTTTCTGAGTATAAAAATGGTTATTTTAAGAGGTCCTGAAGTTAAGTACTTGAAATGATTAAACACCACTAATAGCAAGTGAGACTTATAGCAAAATTAAGTGAAAAAGAGAAATGGAAAATTACAGACAGGGCTTTTCTCAGAGTGATTCTTCTCTATTATTGTTGCCAATTATATTGCCTGGAGCCTTCAGCTAAAACCAGGACCCTGTTGTGCTGGGCATTGTAAAAAGTATAGTAAGATGCAGTCATTGACTTAAAGATTTTTCAGGATAATGTTTAAAAAAAAATTAAATAATGGAGGGTGGGCCTAGAGTGGAAAAAAAAAAGTCATTTAAATCCCCATTTTATGAACAAGGTGTGAAGAAATGAAATTCCTTACCCCTGAAGTGGCACAGGGAAGCTGTGGCAGTGCTGAGAACCGAGCCCAGTTTCTAAGTGCCAGATGACATTTTGAACATTGCAGAACAAAACCTGTATCATGTAACAACTGTACCTCACACAGGACCAAGAGGGAAGTAGCAAATGGCTTGCAAAAAAGCCAGTCTGAACTGTTTATTGCAGAGATGGAAATAACAGTATTATTCAATAAATCTATTTTGTTCATAAATTTTGTCCAAATCGCCTGAGAAATTATTTCCAGAAGTGATAATGTATTAATTGTGACAATAGGACATAAATAATAATCCATCTGGTTCTGAACACGTTGGTGGGAAGTTGTCCTCGTATGCCTCCTATAATTTTGAAATGTTTTATGTAGCCGGTGTTGGTTTTCAGGTGGTTCTTTTACAGTCTTTAATAACATACCTGTCTTCCTCTATGCTAAAATAAAGGTCAGCTGTCTATGATTAGACACGGAAGACAGGAAAGCGCAGAGATTAGTGAACTCTGAAACTGGAAGACAAGATCTGTTCGATCCCAAAGCCCATCCCATTAGCACTGCAGGATTATGTTTTATTTGACGCTTTTGCAGCAGGAACGATATCCAAAAGAATTGAGGCAGATGAGATGCCCTAAGGAAAATGAATTTGCTTTCTGTGTCACATGGCAGGTTTTTGTCTCCCAGCTGCTTCAGGTGAGCTTTAGATCATTTTACAGAGCATCAAGCAGATGCAGTGCACAGTGATCTAAACTCTTGCCTCACAGAGTGCAGCAAGAAAGCAAGTCAAGGAAAATGCTGCAAGCTGGGGAGATGTGGGGATGGTGCTAGGCGCAGGGTGCAGGCATGCTGCTAGCAAAGAGGATGGAGAGAATTAGAAGGGGACTGGGCAGAGTCTGCTGCCACTGATCTGTCAGAAAGCAAGCTCCTGTCAGCAACGAGGTAGTGAGCAGGGCAAGAGTTGTTCATAAAACCCTTAAGCTGCCTCACCTGTTTGCTTTGAGCTTTCTGTATTGAAAAAATTAATTGTCCTACTTGATATAAATAAAACCCTCTAGTCGTCTTTGGAGAGTTCACTACCAGAATCAGTCCGAAGGCAGCTGCCTCAAAGCTCTGCCTGTCATCGGGTCCCAACAAATAAATCATTAAAATTCCTTTGAGGCAGGAATCAGAAGCCAAATCATCGTCTCCCTCCCCAGCCTGCCTAACGGCCAGGCTACAGACTGTCTGCAGGGCTTTGGTGGTTGCTTCAATGAACATCTGACTGTTTTTCACAAAAGAGAAGAACATGCCCTAGAGGGACTAGAAAGGATGATTCAAGCGTGCCTTGTACCCTGGTGCCTGCTTAAGTCTTGCCTTGTTTTGCTTGGCTCAGAACCTGGCCGTGTCAAGGTCTCCCACCTTTGTGGCATTAAAATAAAAAACCCAGTTCATGCAGCAATTATGAACATAACGCATAAAAATGTCAACTTTTCTGGAGATACTATCATTTCTGATCAATTGTATGGATTCTGCGTTTCTGACAACTTCCCTGTATGCTGCTGCTCTGCACATAGTGATGTTTGACAAAACGATGATCGTGCTGTTATGACACAAAGAAGGAGATACATTATACAGTTCATGCATGCATAGTTCTTAGGGGTGCTGCCCCAAATAAGATGTGTGTGACACCGGGGTTCTGCTGCCTGCTGAGGTTACTGGGTCCTGAGGTTTGTAGTTGAGTGTGAATTTCTGAACAACCAAAGAGCTGAAGCATCCAGGTGCCTATTTGCCCCATCCGTACATGCACAGAGTTCATAAAGTCAGATCATTTAGGAATTGCAGGTGAGAAACAGCCCTGGATTATTGTAATGTTCAAAAGAGGCTGCCTTTGGTTTCTCCAGAATGAATTCTGAATCTTTTTTTTTTTTTTTCCAGCTGTCGGTCCAGACTTTTCCAAAACACTCTTGAAGAAGTTAACTCTTGTTAAAGTGGGTGGTGAAGTAATCATTGAGTGTAAGCCGAAAGCTTCCCCTAGACCTACTTATTCTTGGAAGAAAGGAAGAGACATCCTAAGAGAAAATGAGAGGTAATGTTTTAAAGTAACCATTTCTTTCATTAGTTTGCTCCAACCCAGGGATTTTCAGCAATGAGAGCTAAATTTGTCATTAATAGCTTCCCAAAATTGACTTGCAAATAGATGTAAGAACAGCTAGTGTTCAGTCTCAAGGAGTTTTCTATTCCCATTGTGTTCATCCCAGTCTCTGTGTACCGTTAAAGCATCCCTGCCCAGAAGCTGATAACGATGCATTCTAAAAAGCAAATATTTTGCCTCTGCATTGCTCTAAATAGCCAGTGGTTTTCAAAAAATTTCCCAGGAGATAAACCACTCCACTGCAAATTGCACTGCTCTGGTACATTACTCAATGTCCTGCAAACAGGAATTATTTGGGGTCAGTAATTATATTTGGCAGCCTTAACGCCTGAATTGGAGGCGACCTTTTCAGGCCGGCCAAGTCTTTTTTTTCTTTTTTTCTTTTTTCTTTTTTTTTTTTTTTTTATTATTTTAAAAGGAGAGCATTAGTAGGTAGTAGGACCCTACCTTTCAAATTCACATGCGTGGTTTTGCAGTAAGTTGTTGTTTACTGTATAGAGGCGTGGTTGTGTTACCTGTCCTGCTCGCGCAGCCCCTGAGAGCGGGACCTAGGGAGCCATCCTTGACAGTCCTCCAAAATGTCATGCACCACTAGGACTGGTGAGGAAAATCCTGTCCTATTAGTAAAGGTCAAAAAGCCAGAAATTACAGGAAATTGTTACTTTTAAAGGCTTAAACCTGTTAGAGCTGTTCTTTTATCTTGGGAGGTCTAGTCTTGCTCCGTTCAGCCTGCTTTTAATGTACATTGAAATATATATTATGGTGATGTATATGAAGAGTATGTGAAAAGCTGCAGTTCATTTAAAGCCAGATGAGTAAAATAACGAACAACCTATTTCTAACTTGTTTGGCTCCTGTTACCTGTTCTTTACAAAGCTGTAGTCTATGGACTGTTCGACTTGGTCTCTCGGGATAAGAAGAGTTGGTTGATCAATTGCACTGAGCCGGGGTATAAAGCTACATGAGGTCAAAGTTATAATAGATCAAGGTATATTGATTTTTAAAACTGAAATAACTTGCTCTTCTGGTGAAGATTGTGCAAAGAACAGGAAGTATTAAATACTGGAAGTTTTGGAGTGTCAGCCCCATGAGGTCCCATTTGTGTCCCTGTCCTTGCTGGCACAGTCCATAGCTGAAACACACTGTTTTCTCTGACACTGTTCTCCTAGGTATGGCCAGTTCTTCCTCATTTTAGTTTAGGAGTGAGAGAGAAAACGTTAGTTTATTTGAGCAAGGGCTCAGGAAAGGAGAGAAGTTTGAGTGCTGTGTTTATTGCTTGGTCACTGCTGTGCAGTGCTGACAACAAAGTGGTTATTTCATTAGTTTTAGCGCTACTCTCTCATCTGCAAACTTCCCTAAAAGTTGAGCACTCTAACACAGCATAAACCTCTGGATTCTGATTTCCCAAGGGAATATGGCTCATGCACTGGTAGCGTAAGGCTGGGTGGGAGCTCGGGTTGCCTGTGCGTTTACTTACAGATATCTTTGGTACTGGTTATTTGAACTGGCTGTTAGATATTTCAGCTGGTTTCCACCAAGGTTAGGAGAGGAAGAGAGATACCTCAAAACCAGCAGGTGTCTTCAAAGCTTTGTGAAAATAGCCAGCTGGGAAACGGAGGCACTGTTATTTCCCCTTGGTGGAACACTGTCCCCTAAAGTCACACCCCAGTAACATGAGGGAGCCACACCAGAGCACCCCTGGAGGGTGCAGACATCTGTGCAAGGCTGTACCTACAGCCTTTTCCTGACCAACCTTCTCCCGAGGCACGTAGGCGAGAGGCAGATATAGTCATAAAAACTTGCTAAGTCGTCTGTACCTCGCTGCCCGCTGGTGACAGTCCCCATGCCCAGGCTTCAGGCAGTGGCTGGGAGGATGGGCTGTGAGTACAACACGCCTCTGAGCAGCTTGGTGCTGAGCTCAGACGAACCCACTGATGTGCCGGTCGTGGTGGTGGTGGCGGGCTCGCCGCCACGCTGCCCCTGCTCCCCCCAAGCACACCGCACCAGAACCAGGGGCCTCCCACCCGGGCACCGAGCCCTGAGTGGGAAACCAGACGTGAAATGTGCCCAAGTAGGTGTGAAATTTCCTGCTACTTCAGCCCAGGGGGTTTCTGCCAGCCAGGTCCTCCAGCGGGGCCTATCTGGCAAAAACATCTTAATGAGCACCGCTCCGTTGAGTTGACAGTTGGACCTGGTTAGTTCTTGTACACGGTCGGTTGTGTCTCTCGTGGGGACAAGGGTGTTGAATCCTCGCCACTGCCTTGATTAACCACACAGTCCTTGTGGTCTGGACCTGGATGCTGTGTGAAATGCTGAATTAGAAAATTATATTGCCCTATACGATCGTGGCATTGTTCATCAGCAATGCCTGACTTCACGGGCAGGAGAGGCCAAGTGCCTGGTCCTCTGCTTGACGTTGCTGTGCCTCTGATTTCTTCAGTTGCTGAAATATTATCTCCTTCCCGGTATCCTGGGGGACAGCAGCATTGACTGGAGTCCAGTCCTTGTACTTCCCTACACCCACACTTACGTGTGGGCTTCAGACAAGAACTTCCTCGGCTGCTGAAAAAAATCTGTTGAAATATAGGAAGAAAGATGCCAAGAAAAGCTGTTGCAGAAATTTCTTCATGTAGGGACACAAAACAGAACTTTTAGATGAGCGTGGGAGAAGAAACTCTGGTTAAACTGATGTTAGGGTCCTTGGAGTTTCAGAGAGGCACCTGAACATCTGGATACTTCTCCAAACTGCACTTGATCATGTGAAGGTTAATTGATATAGGTGGTCTTTTCAGTTCCAGGTGGAGTTAAAAGCAACGTTAATGTATCAGTCCTTCCATTGAATTCTGATGTGCAACCTGATGGCTACCATGGCGATTGCTTGAGCGTTTCTCCTGGGGCTTGTGTGACTTTTCAGGTGGAGGGAACTGGGGACTCCTTGCTGGAGATGGAATTAGCGTGCATCAGATTTTACTGCTGGGACTCTTGCTCTGGAGGCTACTGCTGTCCAGGAGGCAAAGCTAAGTGTGTTCAGTGTTTGCCCAGACAGCAGAGACTACCATGGAAAAAAAGAGAGCTTTATTGTTTTAGGTTTCATATCCTTCTCTGGAGGCTGAGGTAGCGTGTACTGCACCCCTAATGAATAACATGCCCTGAAGGTATCTCTTACTGGTGGTTGAGAACTGTGCAATTGTGTTATTAGAAATTCCGCCCTGGGGTACAATTATATTATTGCAGTCATTAAAGGCAGTTCATCTCCATAATAATGGAAATCCTGCCTGGGAGGCCAAACTGAGTCAAAATGATGTTAGTAGCCTGGCTCCAGAAGGTAAATTTTCTATAGAAACAGCTATAGCACAAATACAGATATATTGCAGATGCTGCTTGGAAACAAAGACTGTTTCTGTATGGGTAAAGATACAGAGGTTGTTTTCTGTCCTTGATCTTCCCTTCGCATTGCGGTGCAGACCAGCTGTTAACGCTCTGTGGGAAAGGTCCTCAGTCCTGCTAATGCCGCTGCGCAAAGCGGCCTCACAGGGCCACTGGTAGAGTGAGAGCAGGTGAGTGTGCTGCGGCCACAGTGTTCCCCACTGTGGTGGTCCAGCCCCGGCTGGCGACCAGGCACCGCGCAGCCGCTCACCCACGCAGGGATGGGGAGGGAATCGGGAAGGAATGTAAAACCCGAGGGTGGGAGATAAGAACAATTTAATAATTTGGACAGAAAAGAAAGAACAGCAGTAACAACAACAACAATCATTGCCATCATCATCATCACCGTTATAATGGAAGGGTGGGGCAAAGGATAAAATCCAAAGGCAAAGGGAGAAGGGAAGACCAGTGATGCGCAGGACAACTGCTCGCCACCCGCTGACCGATGCCCAGCCAGTCCCCCAGCCACGATCCCCTGGCCCCGGCCAGCCCCCCAGTTTCTGTCCCAAGCACGGTGTCCCACGGCATGGACTAACTCTTTGGCTGGTTCAGGCCAGCTGTCCTGGCTGTGTCCCCTCCCGATTCCTTGTGCCCTTCAGCCGCCGGCTGGCAAGGCCCGAGAAACCAAAAAGTCCTTGACTTTGTACAAATCTTGCCCAGCAACAGCTAAAACCATCAGTGCGTTACCAGCGTTCTTCTCACAGCAGAGCTGAACCACAGCTCCTAGGAAGGGAATTAACTCCATCCCAGCTGAAAGCAGGACACCCACCTTCCACACCATCGGGACAGGAGGCGTGACTGAAGTACCGCGGCCCTTTGGGAAAGCCTGGCTCAGGAACAGGGGTACCTTGAGTAGGAATGGCCACCACAGAGCTGGGCAGGCTGCATCACTGCAGACAGTAGTGCACAAGCAGTGTTCAGGACCCACTTGCCCCAGCACACTGCTCAGGCAGAAGTCATTTTACCCTTTTAGGATGCACTCTTGTGCCTATAACCTGGAAGTCTGAATGAGTTGTTGAGATCTGCAGCTGGCAGGGAGTTGTTCCAGAAGCCAGCAAGCCCAGGGAGCTCAAAGTGGAAGCAGTGTCTTCTGGTCATTGCAAAACTGTGATGTGTTTTTGGGCGTCTTATGGGGCACGTTCCTCAGAGAGAAACATTTGAGTTGAGTTCAGAATGTTTCTCACTTACCATTTATTCTCCTGTATTGATATTTCATATTCATTTTCATGTCTATCCTCTGATCTTTTTATTCAGACTTAACAATAGGAGAGAAGAGGTTTTGGAGAGCTGGGATCCCATTACCTAGGTTCTCTTTTCTCCTGAACAGCTACATCAGTGTGACTCAGAAGTGATGCTGGACTGAATCCTGTGAGATCGAGGTGGGGACTGTTGCTGGCCAGCTGCCCAGAGAGGGCTGGCATTCGAAACCAGGCAAAAACTCATCAAGTGAGGAGGGCACAGACTGTAGAACCAGGACTTAACATTTTTTATTTACATCTCAGCAGCACTTTGGTCTTATAATCTTAAGCCTTCATCCCCCTGATTTTTTGAAATAAGGTAGTCAATGTCAAGTGAGTTTTTGGATATAAAATACATAGCATCGCAGGCATTGTATACCAGAGATATAGGCATCATACAGGCATTACATACAGAGACATGGTCTTCTGCAATTGTTGCACCATGCAAAAGACAGACGATTTGAACGGTGCCTATACTTTGCTCCAAAGCTGTCTCAGAAACCAAGTCAATCATTCATAGATATCAGTGGGAGTTACAGAGGTAGGGATAATTTTACGTGAGATTTACCAATATAAAGCAGAAATCCATAGTTACCCACAAGTCTGGAAAAATTTCCATTAATTGACAGTCCCTGTATAAGTGAATGAAAGCAAGTCCTTAATGGAGGGCTTTCCTTTAAACTCCTGAAGCCAAGCATCCTCCTGTCTGTGGTTATTTCCCATTTGTGACAATTATTTCCTGGCATTGCACTGCATATATTTTTCATCAGCAGGAGTGGGAAGGGAAGTCACAGCAGTCAGATTGTTCTTGCAGGATTTTTTTAATCCTTTCATAATAATTCAATTACATCTAATGCAACAACATTAGATAAATTTGTTACTGAGACTAGTGCTTTAAAACCTTTATTTTCAGGTGATCTTATCACAGAAACCTTTCAATTTCTTCATAATTATGAAGACTCCCACAGAGAACTGTGCTTGGTTGCAAGTGCGAGTAGTTCATCCTTGCAGTGGTGAAAATTGGGAGTCACTGCAGTCGTCAGTTCATTCATTCAGCTTTCCTGGGTGCAGGGGGGAGAATCGGGCTGTGTGTGATTAGAGACAAATCCTGGAGCTACATAGACCGCTGCCAGCTGAAATTAAAATAAGCCTCTGTCACATCTGCTCCCACGCTCCAAACTGTTGGAGGAACATCCTGCAATGGAACTGTAATTCTCTCTGAACTGTGCACCAGAAAGCATTTTTGAAATAATTTAAAACACTTAATTCAGCAGTTAATTTAAAGCAGTTCATTTCAAAACAATTAGATCTCCCTTAATTTTCATATGTTTGTCTATAGCCCACGAAAAAAACCCCACTGCAGCCCTGAAACCTGCAGGTGCTGCCGGGTGGGTGTGCAGCACCCGGGGGCTGGGCGGGAGGAGCTCTGGGCTTTAACCTTGGAGCTGAGACTGGTCCTGTCATCCGCGCCGACACACTGGGGCACTTTGTCACTCCATGGTGCAGGCTGAACTGTCTTCTGATAACATACCACCCGAGGCCGTTTTGTTGGAGTATCTTAAGAAAGTTTCTCATGAATTTGGTCAAGGGATGTATTTTGCTCGTGGCATGGGATGATTTTGCTTGGAGTAGCGCTGGAAGGGATGGTTAGGGCTGCTTGCAAAGGGGTGACTTGGTAAGGCAAGGCTTGCATCGCTTCCCTGCCAGCCTTCCCTCTTTTCTCAGGTGCTTGTTTTGGATTTACGGAAATGACTTTTTAATTTACATACCGTAATGGTAATAATTACATGTATTTATTTCTCACAGAGCGTTTCGGTTTAGATCTCAGTCTGTCGGAGGGCCGCACTGTCGTTCCTGAGAGCCGAGGCTGTGGCTGCAGCGGGTGAGGGAGCTGTCCTGCTCCGCTCTCGGTCCACCCTGGCTGCCCACTGCGCTCCTGCTCCTCTGCCCCCCAACTGCAAGCTGTGTGCAGGAAAACCAAGACGGCTTTTGTTTAGGGAAATTCTGTATTTCTGCCAGCCTCGTCAGCCAATGTGTTGATTAGCCACAGCAGGGGGACAGGCTGTGGTACAGCAGCTGGATGGGAAATTTTGGTCTG
This sequence comes from Falco punctatus, assembly GCF_963210335.1. Classification (NCBI taxonomy): domain Eukaryota; kingdom Metazoa; phylum Chordata; class Aves; order Falconiformes; family Falconidae; genus Falco; species Falco punctatus. The sequence goes on from NC_137583.1 coordinate 22,060,325, forward strand.
GGCTAGTGCTTGCTCCGGTGGCTGCACGGTGTGGGAGAGCCCTGCTCCGGGATGCTTCGGGGCATCGCTATGAGGAGGGCAGCAGGGCCAGCAGTGCTGCCAGCTCCCTCATGCCCTTGGTAAGAGCTGTGTGCGTCAAAATTTAATGTGTATTCCTTTGAAGTAAAAAATGTTTAAAATACGTACACAATGGTCTTCACTCCTAATGTTCTCCTAGAGCTATTGGAAGTCACATTTACCCTGCCACCAGACGTGCACTGGGTCTAGGACAGAAAAATAATTGTACTTTTAAGCCCCAAAACAAATTGCCATTCTCCCATTCTTGTTCATGTAAAGCCCTTACATCATTAGAGCTGTTTCTTTTCTGTGAATATACAGTGCATGCATTGTTTATACAGTTTAATTGTAAGGAAAGAAATTCATAAAAAACAAATGATGTTCTGTGCTGGTAGCAAAGAATATGGAAGTGTCCAATTAAACAGCCACTCAGTATGACTTGCATAATAGCAACATCTGTTATCTTAATTAAACAAGTTTCTGTATAAAGGGACCCTCATAGTGCACTTTGTTAGAGCAGGATCTGACCTAGATACTCCAGGCACACTCACTATCTTCATGGAAATTTTCCCAGTTGGTCCCATTATCTTGCAGTCTTGACAAGCTTTGTGATATATGAGCACACTCTTGCACGCACAAAGCCATATTGCTTAAAGCAGGAAGATTTTTATATATATATATATATATATATATTTTAGCTGAAAACCAATAAAAGCACAGAAAAGCAACATATAGTGGCATTTACCCATTGAGTTCAGTCACAGAAGCATTTGGAAATGTAAAGAGTGCTCAGGTAGCTCAGACCTTGTCAAATAATGTTCAGGAGGGAGAAGGCACTTCCAGATTTGTGTTCAAAATTGGCTTCAGGATTTAAGTAATTTAGGTTCAGGTTCTTCCAAGTATTTCATTGCTGCTGTCCACCATAGCCTAGAGTTGGAGATGATCTAGAAGGGTAGGTTCAGTTTTGAAAGTCCCAGTGCCCTAGGAACTTCTGAAAGGCAGGTGAGGACCTGAGGCCAGGAAGGGGAAGTGCGAGTCCGATGCGGACTCGGGGCTTTGTGCCCATCTGTGTACAAAAACCCGAGGAGAGCCGCCCTATAACCCCAGCCCCCGCGAAGGTGACGTGCTCTGCGGCTCAGGGTGTGCCGGGACAATCAGGAGCCCCATGCCTGGGGCTGTAGCACACCCGGCAGCTGTAGCTGAAAAGCCTCTTGGATGTGCTAATGCACAGCTGTGCCTGCCGGCTTATTAATACGGGCAGTGAATGTTCATTTGTTCATAAAGAACACCACCAGCCCAGGCAAGCGCTGCCAGCTGCGTCGGAGAGGATGCTGAAGGATGTCCTCAGTGCCCAGGCCAGCACAGAGCTGGCAGGAGCCACGAGGTGAAGCCCAAAGCAGCAGCCTCTCCTCCCAGGAGCTGGAGTGGCGGTGGCCAAAGGAAAGCAGAAAGCTCTCAATTGGTTGGGGTGTTTTTTTCCCATTGTCTTCTGCACTGCAAAACTGTTCAGCAAGACTTTTCTGGGAGAGGTTAGCCGTGGTTTTCTGGAGAGTTCACATCCTCAGGACCTGCTTAAAAGGGTTGTTGATTTACAGATCGCTCAGGTATTATTTTTGTAATGGGAATTTTAACATGTTCACTTTGACACTATGTCATTTTGAGAAGGAAAAATTATGAAATCAGACAAGAAGAGAAAGCCTTTTCTCTTATCTTTCAATGTGTCTTGAGTTTAGCGGGTTGTATAAATTCCAATTTTTTATTTGTTGCCTCAGACTTCCTAATTAGTGGTTAATTGCTTTAAACAGCCAGAAAGAAAATGGCAATAGGACAAACAGCACATCTTTCCCAATCTAGTGCCAGGGTACAAACTGTAGTAATATTTTTATACTGATTACTTGAGAGATGAATTGCCAGCAATGGCTTTTGGACACACAGTCTAGTGACACTTCAGCAGAAAATAAAACCTCAAAGGATGCTTCCCATCATTGTTTTGCATTAATTGTGTTGACTGTCTTGTTTTTTTTTAAATAAAGCACCTTTGCAATTTCTTTAAGGCAGACAGGTAACCAAACCATCAATAACTTGTCGGGTTTTCATTACATCCTGCCTAGGCAAAATGAAAAATGACACCCTGCAAATAGCTTTTTGAAGTTTGAATTGACAATGCAGCATTCATCTTAGTTTTCAAAGGCAATGGCAGAAGACAGCTCTACTTCATTGGAACATCTGAAATAACTGGCATGTCAACTTACTTTAACCAATTTTCTGCAAAAAGGGAACTAAAATGAACCAGGAAACCACTTGATTCAGTAGTCAAGAGGCCTTGGAAAGCAGTTATAGAATCATAGAATGGTTTGGGTTGGGAGGGACCTGAAAGACCATCCAGTTCCACCCCTCTGCCATGGGCAGGGACACCTTCCACTGGATCAGGTTGGTCCAAGCCCCATCCAGCCTGGCCTTGAGCACTGCCGGGGATGGGGCACCCACAGCTGTCCTAGGCTTGAAGGTCTCATGGCCATGGACTCTTTGTTTCCCAGCTGGTTTTGGCTCTGTGTTGTTCTGGAAGATCACTGTTTAACCTAAGTTTGTCGTGGCTGTGGGTCCATCAGTTCAACACTAAACACTCGTCGTTTAGTGTGCACTAACACTGAGAGCCAGTGATCTGTGTGATCTGAAATCTGCCGGTGAAAACCAGTCAATTCTGCTGTACCGTCACCATCTTCTTGCTTCCTAAGGGTAGTTACAGGGACCTGTTTTCTTTCCATGTGTCTGGCAAAGATAATAAATTCTGTTCCTCTGGTAGTTTGAGATATCTATCGTATACTTGTATGCACAACCCTGTGAATGGTCTCTACGCAAAGCTTGGCTGTCCATCTGTTTTGCTTTAGCAGCTTTCTGATTGTCATCAGCTTTGTTTAAGGAAGATGCTTGCTAACAAGCACCTTTCCTCACCGCTGGTGGTTAAGTTGGTGATTTCAGTTCATTCTTGAATTGTTTTTTCCTTCTGTTCTTGAGCAAATGTCTATAGCGAAAGGATACCTCAGAGGAGTTAGAGATTTATTTGGAATCCAGATTCGGTGCAATTTTATTTTGTATGTAGGATGATCACTAAAATTTGTGCATTCATTTATCTGCCCCTGTAGAGCTCGGAGATCATTTCCTATAACCAGCCACAAACTGTTGTTGCGCACACCCGAGATGCTGGTGTAACCCCAACCTGTGCCAAGTTTCAGCTGGTGTTCCAGGCATGAGACACTCTCTCACACCTTGACACGCTCTCCTGTAACATCAGCAATCTGTTCCTATTTCCCCAGCAGATTATTTTTCAGCGTGGGTTATTGTAGTATTCATTGATACACATGTAGGACATCATTACTACCGCTGCTGCTGCTGGAATGAGTTTGTGACCACAGCCCAGCCGTGGTTGACCGAACTGGCGGCGCTGCTGTGACCCGAGGTATCTAGAGAAGTCAACAGGCTTTTCCTTGTGGGCTTGTTTATTAATTTTTAAATTAGAAATTATTTTATTAATTTATTTTTATATTTATATAGTTTAATGTTTCTATTATAATTATTTTTTAAAGTAGAACCCTGCATGCAGAGGTAGGCAAAAGGGGAGGGTGAAGTGCCCAGTGAGCCCCATCTTGGAGGCATCAGCCCTTCAGAGCACAGTCAGATGTGTCCCATGTTTACACATCCTTAACAGGAACGCTGTCACTCACCGCATGCTGTTAAACAGCTGCTGCTTTTCCTGCTTGAGGTGTCTCATCTTTATCATTATATTAAATTCATCTCGAGGTACCGTGCATACGGCTACAAATTATTTCTCCCTGTCTGTAAAGATGCTCCAGGACGGAGTGAGTTCCTCCCCGCGGCACTGTTGTGCCGGAGGCGGCAGGACCTGGCTCCCGGCAGCAAGGCAGGTTTCTCTCTGTTGTGATCACATGCTGCAGCCAACACTTTCAAAAATAAATGTCTGTAATTAGTCTCCTAAATGCAATTTGAAATTGATGTGTGGTTCACGTTTGTCCGCCAGTTGAAGAAAATACTAACAGTGATTTTAGTAAGTCTGTAGCATTTTGAAGGAAAAAATTATTAACAAATATATCTTCTCCTGGATATTCTCATGACTAAGAGCAAGAAGGTAATGATTTTGCAGTTAGGGCCGCACTTTAAAACGCATGTTTTAATTCCAAGGCAATAATTATATGTCTACAGCGGGAAAAGGAGTCCTAATGAACTTTTTAGACAACCTACCAGACTTGGTAATATTTTTGATGATTATTTAAACATCATTTTTAAGTGATGTAAATGTGTCTTTGGATCTTGCGAATTATGTTAATGTCAATTACAAGTGGAGTGGGTAATTTATCTTTGTACTGTGGGCATTGAAACTAGAGGGAAAGATGTGTTATCTTTGAAAGACTATGCCTTTGGGCTTCTATTCGGGTGGTATCAGCTGGAACAAATAAGCTGAGAATGCTTTTACTGCTTCTGCTCTAATCTCACGAATGCTTCCAGAAATGGTTTGTGTCAGCAGCTGATGCACAGAAAATTTTGCACGGATTTTTTTTTCCTCATAAGAGAATAATTTTTATGAGCTTCCATGGAGTTCTCTTTAATGCTTCTGTTCTCCAAACCTCTGAAGCATTTGCTGTAGGTAGAGGGGGATGGCTTGTCCTTGCCGGGGAAGGAGTTGTCACTGAGGGTGGCTGGAGGCTGTGCTTCCAAATTTGATTCCTCACGTTTCCACTGTCCCTCTTCATAGAGTAGGAGAAGTCACTTAATCTCGGTGCCTCTGGCTATAGGCACTGGAAGAATGAGCACAGCAAATACTTCACCGAACATTAGGTAGACTGAATGCAGTAGTGGCTTCGCAGCACCTGCCGCTTTCTGTGTGAGGTTCCCATTGCATCCTCAGGAGCCTGCTTTGCGGTGAGCAGCCTGTCTCTGGGTGGGTAATTGTGCATGAAGGGACGTTTTAGCCTTTCATGGGCCGGTTTGCAAGTGTGCTTTGCTTTGCCCCTCCACTGCCACCAGCAAGAGCTGCTCCAAGGGGAGTCCTGGGCCTGCCGGTGCAGAGCACCCCCATCCTTCATGGTGCTGTTGCGGTGTTCACAGTTCACAGCAAATGGCCAAATAAGTCTGTAAAAATAAACTGTGAAGCTGAAGAGTCATGTCAAAGGGCAGTTTCCCATGGGGGGTGGTCTTTATTTCCCACCAAAATCAATGGAAAATTGGATCTTTGTACATTGGACGCTTCTAGACTTGCAAAATCTTCCCATATAGCTCAAATATCATTGCCTCATGTCTCAGGAATGAAAGCTGTAAAAACAAGCTCTCCTTTGCTTTACTCAGATCGGCTTCCTCAAATATTTATTTTCATGACATGGTCTTTCTTACTGTATTTGTTTTATTTTTCTGCGTAGTGAAAAAAGAGCAGTAAGGGAGAGAAGGCAAAAGGTTTCTATTATTTGAAATTCACCACAGCCGCCTCCTTTCCTTCAGGGTCCCTAGCAGTGCTGGTGTTTGGTTTTCATTTGTTTCTTCCTGTTATCAGCATCCCTTAAGAAAGACGTTTTGTAGAGAACTGTTCTTCTTGGATAACCTAGGGATATTTTTATATTTGAATTATGACTCAAGGCATCTTCAAACAATTTACATGAAATCTCTAATATCTGTAAGTGCTCCCTTCTTTCCCTCCCGATGCACCACTCCTTTGGGATGAGGTTTTGTCACTTCCAGACTTGTCTTAAAATTTACGGACAAAAGTGAGGATGATGACAAAACACAGCTTTTGTGTTTATAGATATTAATATAGGCCTGGTGGAGTATTATTTATTTGGACTGCTTCGTTACTGCAGATAAACAATTTCTTGAAAAAGAGAATTGTGGGAGAACTTAGGATGCCAGATCCGTGACTGCTTTAAGCTGATACTGAATTCAGTGGAGTTATGTTGTTTGATGTTGCCAAAGGGGCCCCTAGTATATTCTCAAAAATATTTATCTGAGCAAAATATGTTCTTTTCTCTCTCTGGGATAATATTTACATGTTTTTATGATAATCTGAAAGAATCACAGTTTATATTCTCCTCACCTTTAATTCTTCATACTTAACAAGCCTGTAAATGAAAAGCCTGAAATGAAACCACATTTACAGACAACGGTTCACACTCCTGGAAGAAGTGTTCTTAGTATTTTCTCAGAGATCAATACTGAGAATTAAGTAAGAAAAGAAGTGTAGTCCTCTGTATTTTTCAATGCAGCAAGGCAAGAGCAGCTATTACATAGAGGATCTTCCAAAAGATTAATTTTAATTCTTTGTGCTTTCCTCTGGTAGTCCCAGAGCACAGACAATGCCAAGTCAACCCCAGTTCTGTGCACCATGATGTCTAGCCAATTCACAACTGCTGTAATTTAGCAGTAAACCTCCTGGTGTCCTTCATGACTCCAATGTACCAGTAAAAATGGTGCAAAGGTGGCATCCCTCAGTGCCTTCTCCAGCCAGTGCTTTCCCTTGGACAAAATAGATCTAGTTTTTAGACTGAGAGGCACTCCCACGACAGAGACCCCAGCACCCCCGTGTAGTTATGCCACACGCAACCTCAGGAGTTCAAACACTGCATCCTCAGGCTCTTTAGCTCCATTTAAAATGTGACTCCAGCAAAGCTTGTGGGAAATTTTCTGCTGAACTCAATGCAACAGGATTTTACCTCAGTTTATTTTGAGCAAATATAGTTCTTACCTGAAAATTAATTATAGTGAGTTTGCTGTTAAGAGACCTGCCAGTTGTCATGGAAAAGAAAGGCCTTATCTAATGCTTGCTTTCACCAAGACATGCACTAAATTAAATGGGCTTTGACTGAGGCTGTAAATTAGCTCAGGCTTTTCTGTGAACCATGAAAAGACAAGTAGTTATAGACAAATAAGTACCGAAGCAGCTGTAGGTGGTTATCTAAATCAAAACTAGCAGGTGCTGGACAAGGAGTTGCAGGTGCGTAGAAGACTGCGCGGTATAACTGTGCACATCAGTTGTGAGTTTAGGTGGATGACCAAATGGAAATGATTGTAATGCTGATGGACTTATCCTAACAGCTCTTAGACGTGGACCAGGCTTGTCCCATCTGCTCATGTTGCCTGAACATAGCTCTCAAGATGTCCCACCTTGGTGGCAGTGTGGACACCATCCCTTCCTCACCTATTTTCAGAAATGTGTCAAGTTTCAGGACTTGGGCAAAGTCCCAGCCTGGAAAGCTTGACAGGGGATGCTGAGCATTATTGGCCAGTATTGATGCAGGGTGGGAAGTCTCAGATGATGCAGCAAGGCACTGCGCGGGGGTTAGGGTCCAGGGCTCTGCCCTCGCCCTGTCTTCCCTGCACATCAGGGACCATCAAGGGTGTCGAGCAGAGCCCCAAGAAGTTGGCTTTGACCTCAGCATATACTTTAATGAAGATTAATGTCATGAAGCAGAAAGCTCTGACCTTACTGTTATTTATTTATGCAACATAAAGGTTGTAGTCACACAGGAAGACAGCGTCCCAGGGCCACAGAAATTCTTAGCTGTGGACCATACTCTGAACCAGCCCGTTCTTCAAGTGACAAGCAGGTACTCGTGAGCAGTGTCCCTGATTTCAGGAAGGGCTATGCTCTGAGCAGTGAGTTCTCTATCGCAGCCAAACCTGTGAGTACTTGTAAATTTTACTGTGTTTTCCTGAAATAGCCTAATGGCCAATACCGCATTTACGACATCATTTTAATAATCCCAGTCTCTGCCTCATTGCATGGGAAGCGTTATTAAAAAGGTAATAAACTGCTACAAAGGCATGTGATAGAAATAGAAATAATTTGATAAATAATGCAATTGCCTGGAATCATTTACATTTGCAGTAGAGTTGTGCTGTGAAGCAAAGTTGCTGTTAGGCTAAAAATTGCTCTAGATATTCCTGTCTATGAGCTGTGCATATGAGGCTGAGCAAATACTCCGCTGAGACTGCAGTCGGGTCTGCCTGGTGCTTTTGCTTTCTTCGGCTGCTTCCAACCCACCCAGCCCAAGCAAGGCTCTGAGGATGGACAATAGGCCATTCATCATGTCGCCTGAAATACACTGTTTTTCACAGGTACATTTAACCTAAATCCTCTCTCAGAAGACGGATTATCTCTTAGAAGAACTCTGGCACCACAGTCTCTTTTCAATAGCCATGTCAACCACTGCCACAAAGACTGTACATGAAGGGATCAATGGTAGTTTTATCTCAAATTGCACTCAGTGTGTGTTTCTTCCAGCTGACATTCATTTAAATGCTTACTCTAAGACATCTTTTCTCCCTGTAATAGAAAAAGGATCGGACATCCTAAGCATTGTTTCCTGGGGGGGGGGGGGGGGAAATATTTACTTGGCTAAGCATGAAATATTTCAGATGCATGTGTTTAATCAACAGTGAAAGCAAGTGTAGTTATGCTTGTCTTTCATAAATTAAAATGCTAAAATTATCAGATAAGAAGCAACATAGGTTATTTCATTGCAGCAGTGCTAATAAAACCATTTGAGAGGGGAAAAAAAAAAAGTCATTTTATAATTATAAGCACTTTGCTTCAGAAACACTGGAGCTCTAATCTGCAGTCCCATAGTTGCGCTGCTCACCTGCGTGCTGCATCCCTCGGGAATGCAACTGTTGCTGTCGCACACACAACCTGCCATATGTACTGCGTTTGTAGCCCATTCATATTCCACATGTTTCCATCTGCTGAACAGAAAAATAGAGGGCAAGCTGAGAAGAATGTATTGAGGGATACCCGCACTATCATCTGTCTGGTGCAGGTCTTCTGTCAGTGATGTGTGTACATTGCGAGTTAGAAAATAATTCGCAATGAAAAGGTTAGCGCATGGACCTGCTGCTCATCCCTGCGAAGGCTTTCACCGGGCGGCTGCAAGGTGCGGGAGAGGTCGAACAACCCCTGGCTGTGCACTGCTGAGGTATTTGCTTCTTGGACCCGCATAGATTTTTCTTTTATTAAACAACAGAGCAAGATGTTACAGTAGATACAATTAGCCTGGGATTTTTAAGCAAACGCTGTGTCAAAGCATGAGGTCAAGCCTGAGCAGCAGGTCGTAGGCATGTTTTGGTAGATGCAAGTGATGCATCCGGATGCCCAAAGGTCAGATTTCCTTGGAGCTGGGCTGGAGGTAATTACTGATACTCAGTTTTATGATGTGCTCTGGGAGTTTGCAGTTTTCAGTCATTTATATTCCAAATAAGGGCTTGATCTCGTTTTCACAAAGTCAGTGATAAAACTCTTACTGATCTCAACAGGACATATTCTATCTCTAAATGCATATGTTACTGACTGCAAAATATTTATCTGCTCCTGGGAATCCTGCCCAGCAGTGGGGGATGCTGTGGTGAGCTACATGAATCAGACCTTTTGTGCTTGATTTGGGGTTGGAGGTAACACAGCCTGCTGGTGGGTAACATATCAGGTATGGCAGATGGATCATGAGCTGAAAACTAAGTGCTAATAGATCAGACCAAAATCATTATACGCTGCTGGTTTTTCTCATGCTGCTCCAGCTCTGCCTGACCTCTGCCATTCATCTCCAGCTGCTGCTGGAGACACTGAGCAGGTTCGTATTGCTGTCCTGATCCAGGCAGAGGGCTGTGCTGATGCGGCCATGATGCCAAGGTGGTCCTTTCTAGGTAGCTTGGATGTCTTTGCGTAGCAGAGCTCTGTGCAGTTGTAGCACACGCCTAAATAATCACCATCCATAAAGATGCATCTTTGTCCTTCATGTATTTTTCAAGGTTCACACCAACCAGACAAATGCTTTTAGATGCCTCCATTGCTGCTGAGCTGGCAGAGGGCACATGCAGTCATCAACATCAACATCATGCAGCATCCACAAGAAGCTGCTGTGGAAAGTGTGTGCCCATCGGTTTTGAGACAGGCTTCTTTAGGGTAATGCAAAGTGTTCAGCTTGTAATTTTTTATGATTGCTACAGCAGTGGCAAAAAAAAAAAGGGGGGGGGGGGGGGGCAAGGAAGGCTAGGGAGGGATGTTTTTCAGCATTTTTAAAGGTCCTTTGTCCCCAGAAGAGTTTTGATCAAAACACTGACAAAGTCAGCTCTTCCTGGGGTAGAACCCAAAGCTTCGGTTTAGGAAACAAACAATCCTTTTATCTCCTAATTTCAGATGTGTCTCTGCTCTCTGTGGACCTGAAATCTCCAGTTGACAACACAGACCAATAGATTGTCTCTTACGAATGCTATGTTTAAAATAGATGACCTTTCTTTATATAAGGGTGCCTAACTATCTTATATCGTCTGTTTTTTCAAACGGGTATTTTTATCTTCTTTGATTTTTCTCTGATATTAGCAATGACCACGAGCCAGGTTATCGGTAGAGCAATTGCATTAGCCTGTATGAGAAGAGATTTACATTTTTTAGTTATTGTTACCACTGCGGTGGTTAGAAGTGTCAGGGAACCCAGAGCATTCAATAGCAAGTCAGTAGCTCATTTTATAAGTTTGTAGTGGTTTGAAGAGAGGTGCATACTCAGCAACCAAAACTTTATTCTGAAGTAATGTGTGTTTATCGGAAATGTCATTTATTTTTATGTCTTCCTAGGCATCTTATTAGAAAACATTTGGGGGTGTATTTCAGAGAAGGAAGAAAGCATACCAAAGAGTACTTCATTTAATTTGAACTTTATGTCTTGAAAGAACTTTCTGAGCCGAACTGCTAAAAGTGGTTGATGAAGAGATGTTTGCTTTCAAGCCAATTAGCAGTTTGAGAATCCTCAGTGGCCTAAAATGAGCGTCTTCTCTCGTTTAATGCAGATATGTCTGCAAAGAAAATTTGTGAATTAGCAAAATCAGTGAAAGTCCCTCCTACTTCCTCAACTAACTGTAACAAATTTCAAAGTGTTAAAATAATTACTTGTTAACTTCTAACACATTGGATTCAAATTAGAGGACAAAACATTCAGTGTAGAAAAGCACCTTCAGCAAAAAGAGCCACATAACCATAAGGCCTCCTAATCAATGAGACACAGTAAGGTTTTAATGGGCTGATTTATTTAAAAGAAATTTAGTTAACTTGCACAATTATTTGTCAGGTTTAATGCTGGTCGTTTACAGGGGTGTGCAGGGAATTACTTAGTTACCTGATGAGAATTAAATGTGCCTGGAGGCTCTCTGGGGAAAGGGTTTGGGACTTTGGAGGACTCGGTGCAAGTGTCACCTGAACTCTTTGCAGCATGTTGCCAGGGTTGAAGGATGTGTGTGTGTTAAAATTGTGAAGCCAGCGGGGCCACGGCTTTCCGCTTAGAAAGGGAAGGCAGTAACGACAGGACTGGCTCCCTGAGACGCGCCAGAGATGATGGGGGATTGACTGTCCTCATCTCCTCATCCAAAGGTGGTCTCTGCAGCAATCCAGTCCACATTAACTGCCAAGTAATTTTACAATGGGAATAAAGATGAGTTAGAAGGAAACCAATAGCATGAGAAAGACAAAGACAGAAAAGGCATTACGATTTGATATTAGAGCTGGCTTCATCAACAGATACAATTAAAATGATCTATGGAAGAGATTACCCCATAAATAGATTTCAACCATATGGATAAAAGTAAAACATAAATAAATAAAAATAAAATCTCAACTGTACAGAAATAGTCTAAAACATCACTTTTTTCTGGATTTCTAAGGATGGCAAAAATGCCAAAGGAGGCAGCGCAGAGCCTGGCAGGGGCAGTGCTGGAGCAGGGTGGTCCTGCTTGGGCTGAAGCATATTGCTGAGCTTGTTCTATCGTTTATATTGATTTGAATTTTAATGCATGCCAAGGGCACCTTCAGCTTTCTGAAAGGCACTATTGTTTCCGAAGACCTGAAATTGATAACAGCAGTAAATAATTCCTTGGGATCTCCTGATGCTGCTGCTGCCCAGGCTTCTGCACTGGAGGCCAGTGTGGCAAGTCCTGTGCTCCAGCAGACGTTTAATGTAATACGTGCATTGATTTGTGCCAACATAATAGTGAAGATAAGAGACAAGTAGCCGTATGCTGCTCTCTTCCAATTATTGAGCTGGAGCAACTGCTACAGAAGCAAATATATGGCACTGGACTCCTGCAAAAATAAATTACAGTAGTGAATGTTACTGACTGCAACAATTTGGAGACCTATAAGCTAGGTGAGAAACTTCTATTAATATCACTGCTACTGATGTGTGAAATACAACCTCTGTTCCTGGCCTCTGCCAGCTGGCCTGCATGTTGTCGTGCTGCTGCAAGAGCAGGTCAGGGAGGGCTGCCAGGACAGCGATCCAGTGGCTGCTGTCAGAGCATCTCGCACCCTCTTCCTCCTCCTCACTCAGTACCATCGTTGTAAAGACGTTCAGACTGTCCCATTTTTCGAAGCAGGTCTGTGCATGTGGGCCGAGCAGCCCGTGTGTGCCCATCAAGACACGGCATGACAAAGGGCGCCGGCGCCCTTAGGCGAGGTGACGTCTCCCGAGTCTCACTGGAGACCATGTCCAGCTCGGAGGCTGCAGCTAGCTGGAGCCTGGGGAGCCCCACGGCTGATGTGGGCAGATGTCCCTTGCGCTTGTGGTCGTGCCTCGTGTCATGCTGGTACTTCTTCAGCTGCCTCAGCACTGTCTCGTGGCTGCCAGAAAAGCCTCAGGCCGATTCATGCGCTCTTGGGTGGGAAGAGCCATCTTAGCATCTCTGCAGCGGTGCAGGTATCGTTGGCAAAGTTTCTTTGCTCCTGATTTCTCAGCCCAGTTGTGCAGAGTTTGATTGGCATTAGAGATGCAGGAAGGCTGCTTTCCTTACTCTCAAATTAGTTAAATTGGGAAATAATTGAGCAAAAAAAGGCAGGATTAGCACAAGATTTTCAGCACAGGTCTGAAAGTGGCTGGAGGGGAGAAAGCAGATTGTGCTGCGAGGCATGATTCTGAGCAGACAACCAGGTATTTTGCTAAAAGCAGTGGTATTTGGCTGGTGGAAAGGCTTTTCTGATGTGTCCTTAGATTATGCCTCCACAGGGCACAAGGCATTAATGTTTCTATGGGATTTACAGGGCAGAATCAGGTTTTCTGTTTTCACTGACTTGGAGCAGAAGGAAGTGGCAGAGGAGACAAAGCTGACTGCGAGCCCAGGGAAAGCCCGACGTGCAGCGCTTGTGCAAGAGGGGCCGGGGGTCACCCTGGGGATTAACCCGTCATCCTCACCTGCCTTGTGAGCCTTGGAGCCATGCGCCACTGCAGATAACACCACCGTTTTGGTGGGGGGTGCATATGTGAGGAGGGGGTGGGAATGAAATAGGATTTTATTATATGTTTTTTAAACTGCCAGTGCAGCTGCAGATAAGCCCCGCAGGCTGAGCTCTGCTGCAGGCAGAGAGGTGGAGAGCATGGAGGGGAAGCTTGGCAGCGTGGTACCCTTGCTGGAAAGCCATCAGCCGTCTTGAAAAAAAGCAGCAGTGAAACACCTGCTTCATTGCATCTGTTCGGCAGAAGCTTTTACATTGTTAAGCGGCGAGCGTGGAGATTTTTAGATGTAGCCTGTGTATCACATGTTGCAAGGGTTGTCATGGTGAGTGCTGAATATCAAAGTATAGACACGTGTAAGACCTACACAAGCTGCTGGTGTGTAAATTAAAGTTGCCCTCAAGTAAAGACACAGAAAACTCATGTAAATGATGCATTCAGTATTTATGAACTGCGTCCTGGGAGATTTCTGTCAGCTAAACTCTGTCTGTAACGTGCAATGGACTGTCTGTTGTTCAAACCATCAATAATTCACGCAGACTTGAAGGAGTTTTATGTTGACTTAAAAAAAAAAAAAAAAAGAAAAAGAAAAAAAAAAAACAAAACACAACAACTTGTGTCTGTTGTCTTTCCAGAATCACTGTTTTGGATGATGGGAGCCTCCGGATTGTCAACGTCACCAAATCTGATGCGGGAAGTTACACCTGCGTGGCCACAAACCACTTTGGGACAGCAAGCAGCACAGGCAGCTTGGTTGTGAAAGGTAATTGTCATTTTTATTGCCTATGACTGATACTCTATCTCTAGTGTTTAAGAGCATCCCAAGCAGCCCTAGCATGCTGCACCTTTCCCCTTTGATGCTGATGCGAGTGGAGCCTGGGGAGATTAAAGTGTCTTTTGCATCTCAGAAACCTGCTGAGCCTTGTGGGTGGGAGACAACGTTAACAGCAAGGAGGTGTCTGTGGTTGCACTAACTGATGGTGCTTACAGCAAGTTAATGCATTTGTTTTCACACGTGGTTTAAAATTATACTGCAGACGAATCGGGAACTGTGACACAAAGCCAGGTCCCTGGACCCTGCCATTATATGACTTGTTTTTAGCAATGGCCGCTAGTCATGCTTGAGAAATACTCGGTGTTGCTGCAGCCAGCTGCATCCAAAGATTCAGTTTTGCAAAGGACTTGTATAAAGCTATAGCATTCCTGTGGAGAAACATTGCCCTCGGCATGCTGAGATTGGGTGGTGTCCATTAGAAACATGTCTTATCTAATTGAACTTCATTTATTCTTATTATTCCTAAACTTCAATCATCTTTTAAATAGCCTTTTGAACTCTTAATACATCTTGTCTTGTTGCAGAACGATGCAGGAATTTCACCCTTGCAATACAATGTCATAGTTTTCTAAAAGGCACACAAACTCTGATTTATTGTCATTATTTCTTATCCAGGGCTGAATTTTTGCATTTCAGGAATTCTGAGGGTTTATTCATGTGTATTCAGAATTTATCTGTCAAATGCTGGGTTTTTTTCAAAAGTAAAAGCTGTAATGCTTGACAAAGACATTTAAAGTAATCATTTGATAATACATTTGCCGGTCTCTCTCATTGTTTAAATTAATTTTTAACCTGCTTATGAGTAGTCCAATGTCTGATGAATTATTACAGGCAATGAACATATAGATGATTACACCTATAATCATTTTCTATCTCCTCCTTATTTGGGGAAAAAACTATATTGGATAACAAATCAGGAAAGATTGATTACAAAGCAATAAATCAATCACAGAGCTCTAATGCTGTCAGTTTTAATTCTCCCATATATTGGCATTGATGGATAGTATATGGTTGGAGACTCTCCCCATCAATTATTTATATGGTATATAGGGAATATTTTAAAATGTTTCAATGTTTTCAATGTTTCAAAGGTTTTAATCTGTGGGTTTTATAGTCGGAGCACATTTCAGCAAGTAATACCAAGATCAAACAAGTGCTGATAAAGCTGGTGAGCCCCTGTTGCAGCTGTAAACTGCCGGTGACAGTGATACAGCAGCAGGTTTTTCTCGGAGCAAGATGTTTGTCTCTGCCTTAGCTAGCCAGTCAGGTATTTATAGTTAGATGGGATGTTTCTGGGCTTGCGCTTCATGGCTCTTGGCCCTTCTGCTTCCCTTACGCAAAGGGGCTGGCGGTGCAGCCCCAGGGTGGGGGACTGTGTTATCCCTTCATGTCTTCTGCTGTAGCATATGGACACCAAGAGTTCTTTGGGGCTGGGGTTGTTTCAGATACCTTGTATGGCACTTGTCCATGCCCTTGTTGATTCCTGCAAATAAAAACAGTCAAGTGAAGATCAGCATTAGATCTTTATGTGAGCTGACTCTGCCTTTTCTTAATCTGTGTTGTCCTAAGGATGCACCCACAGCAAATAACTAAGAAAGCAGCGCTCAGGAGAAACGAACATCTCAAAGACCCTGTCTATTATTAAAAGTGTCGATCAGCTGCTGTCTGCCCCAGAGCAAAACTGGAGAGCAAAATGGTAAACCCAGCCCAAACGTTCTTGCCTGGGCACCGTGGGGACAGCAGGAGGGTGGTGCGTGCCCAGGGCAGGGGCACCGGCTTCGCACCCCTGGGCTGGGCACGGCTCAGGTCGTCCCGGTTTTCCGAGTGCTGCAAGGCACCAAGGGCTTGACTGGGGGCCTGCGCTTCAGGGACCGCTTGTTCCACCGTGAAAAAGCCAATCATTGAAAATAGGACTGTGTTTCATTTCTGTTACGGAAGAGTCATGCTTCTGTAGTTCATGGCTTATCCTTTCTTCCTCGCAGTACCCAAGGAATAGCCCGTAACTCCGAGCACAATAGTCAGCAGCTATTGTACCTGATCTTTGGGTTCACGTGGTTTACAAATCACTTTTCTTTGCGGTAAGGTTATAAAGGATTAGCAAGTACTTTTTTCTCCCTCAGTGCTCCGTTTTAACTCGATTCCATTAGCATTAATGGGAGCGACACATGTGCATGAAGCAGAGAATAAACTCTTAAGCCCAAGATGTGGATATTAACAGCAAACTGAGAAATGCAATTTCAAAGTCTATCCCATAAAAAGTATAAAAGAGCAGAAACTATTCTGAACTCCAAATGAACTGTGTAAAATACTGTATTTTATACTGAAATGCTTGAGTTTCTCTGCCCTAAGTAAAACACCAGCAAGTTTTGACAGAAATGTGACTGAATACTTTCTTTTAACTCAGTTTTGTGGTGTACAAAAAGACTAATTTATCAGCTGATGAATTTTTAGACCTAAGATGTGCTTATATTCTTTTCTACCTCATCTTATGTCATTGAGTAAAAAACTGTGAAGGTCAGAAGACATTTTTTTCTAACCTTCCTGTGTTCTTCCATAAATATTGCAGGTTCTCTCTCTCTTCCCCCCCATCCACCCCCTTCTTTCTCTCTCAGGGAGAGATGCCGACAGTGTCAAAAACAGTGTAGGCAAGGATGGGAGGAGGAGGAGGAGAATATCTGCTACACCGGAACCAAGGAGCTTAAAATAAATCTCTGGCAAACAACCAGAGAGGGGTGAATAAATATTCATATTATGCATGAGTAGACAGCTTAAAAATACAAAATTCTGACAGGTGCCCATAGGGCTGTGTATTAACATGCTGTTGCCAGAACTGGTGAACCTTGGTGGTTTTCTGAACCGGTGAGATTGTGGTTGGGTTTGTTCTGTTGGTTGGTGCTAAATGAGAACTGCTCTGGTCTCCAAGACCCAAAATCTTGCAAACTTGCATGTATGGTTTTACCTTTAAATTAAAAAGCAGGGCTGACTTTGTAAGGATAGAGAAGAATCCCACAGACAGTGTTCAGAGTTTACATGTAGTATATAAATATTAATTTTTCATCTTTTCCCAGTTTTTCCTGTCCTTGAGGATAAATGTTCAATTCTTCCAACACACAGAAAGACTGTAGGCTTTCTCAGTACCAGGGGATTAAATGACAAATACTGTAAACAGGCATGGACCATACAGTATGAGTTTATTTCTATTTAATGCAGTGATATAAATTGGCTATATAGTAGCAGCTCTGAAATAGGAAACTAATTGCAAGACATTGCTATAAAAGCTCTGAATATAGGAAGTTTGAGGAGAGGCTCCTGATGCTGGCATCCCAGCTTGGGCAATTACTAAGACCCCAATGAAGTTTCTCTGGCAGCGTTAGGTATAGAAGAAGCAGTGGAAATGAGCAAACGACAGGAATGCAGATAATAATAGCGTATCATCACCATTTCTTTCAGAGGATGGGAAAATCCTTGTTGTATAGCTTGTTTCCCAGCAGACACACTAAATATATTGATGAGCCTGTGGCCAGCTTTGCTTTGGTGATTCTGGATGTGAATGGATCATGGCACCCGCTGTGGATGTGTGTGGCTGCTTCTCAAACATCTGTTTCCCTTTGGCTGTGTTCTGGGCTATAAATCCATCTATCTACCTTAATGGATGTATTTATATTATTTTTTGATATAAATTTATCTATAAATCTGATCAATCATCTTGACTCCGCAGCCTATATCTCTGTGGTGTGGTCCTTGGTACTTTCCAGGCAGGCAGTAGCGATGTGGCGTGCTCCGGCGGGCGAGCGGTCGCAGAGGTAAGCGGAGCTGCTGCTGCTTGTGGACCTGGAGCTGTGTGGTGTGGAACTGGCCACACAGGAGCAGTGGCAGCGGTTGTCCTACAACAGGGATGCTTTCAGGTTTGAAAGCACTCCAGCCTGCTAGAGATGACTTTTCATACCATTTATTATCCAGTTGCCTTTGACTGCAGACCAGGATGATCTGTCCTTTCCAACCCTCACCACGGTGGTTTAATGGACAGAAGCTGTATGTGAGTGCCTGGACAAGGCCGTATGTTTCTGGTTTGGTTGGGAAGTACAGCAATTCTGGTCACATCGTTGCGTCTCTGACAAGGGAAGTTCCGATGACTTTATTTGCCTGTTTAATTATGAGCCGCCTTTAACATTTTCCTACTGCTATTAGCTTGTCTCCTTTGGATTGTCATGGGAGGGCTCAAGGCAATAAAAGCCAGAGAATGTTTGTTAGTTGGTATACACATTACTTTAGCAGGAAAAGGATACAAAGATGATGTTGGTAGGTTAGTTTTCCCTCATGCTTGAATAGACTGATAGTCTTGATTTTGTCCAGCACAGTGATCCAAATTATTTTCTACAAAACTACATATTTTCCATTCCAAGCCTATTCCTTTGTGTGAACGTTGAATTGGTGTATTTGACTTAAACGTGAAACACTTAATGAAATGCTGTAAATTCTGGCCTATTATCAGGTAACTTTTCAGAGTCCTCAAATGTTACTACCTTTAAACCTGCAATTCTTACTGTGTTATTCAAGTCCTTTAAAAACAGCTGGGCTCATAGTTCGCGGGCAGTGCTGTGCTGATCAGCATGGACACAGTGTTCACACACTGTGAAAATAGTGTCGGTGGGATGGGATGGTCTTCCCGGCCCATCTTGCCGTCTGTGCTTGTCTCCATTTTGACATCACTTGATCGCTATGGAACAATGTTCCTCAGAAAATGTGTTGCGCTTGCCTGGTATCCATGGGGCTGGAGTAGATTTATGCTGCTGTGGATTGTTTCAGTAGATAAGGAATAATGTTTTTTCCATCTTCAGAGATTATGACTGTTCTACTGCTTCTAAAGAACTGAAAAGAATTTTGTTTTCCAGCTCCACAGGTATGCACCAGTGGAGAGCCACTGCTCTCTAATGACTGACCATCTGTCTGCTATTGCGTGTTTCAGAAGTTTTGTTTTGAACGTGGATGACAATGCACGGTGCAGGGTTTCTTAAGTCATTTGTGGCTTAATTTCCACATAATACAGTAAGCTGGTGTGTGCTAACGAGCACTCATGCAATCAAACAGAATTGCTTATGCCTCCTTTTCTATTTGTGCATAATGTTCTTTGGTTGGGCTGAGGTGACTTTGATACCTTGGTGCCCATCAGCCTTCTGAAGCTAAACGGCGCAGGGGCTGGTCACAGGTGTGTGTGCACCAGCCGCGCTCATCGCGGAACGCTGGCTATTGAACTTCACAGGAGCAGTTTCAGTCATTTGTAGCTCTTTCTACCTTTGAAGATGTCATTATAACCCCCCCATAATTGTGTTAAAGACAACTTAGTATAAAGCCTTGAATTGGATATTTTTTTAATGTATTCTCTGTTTAGAAATTCAAGGGTCTTGACAGACATTTAAATTAATCCCATGTTTATGTTATAGTAGTCTAAAGAATAAAACTCAGAAAATAGATCAAAGTCAGATAGAGAATTATGCAGTCTGAATGATATCCCTCATAGGTTTTCAGAGAATTATTTTATTCTTTTGGAAATGTTTACATGTTACCACGATTCTGATTTTTGTTGTTGTTGGGTATTCATAAACTCAATCCACAGTGGTGTTGTGTGAATTTTAGATCACATTTTTGTATTCCTTACGAAATTATTTCTATCCTTAGGATGGTGTACGTGTCTGTTTATATCTTGGGTTATAGTTAAAGACAATTTATTTCTGTTATCACAGACACTGTTTCTGCATACCAGAGCTGGTATTGCTGACTCTGTTCTTTAGCATCTGCTCTGGCTTCAGTGCCAGCCTTAAATCTAACACTATGGCCATTTGCACCACTGAGATCAGCAAATACTGGACTTGCCTACAGCTGAGCGAGTTCTCAAATAGTGCCGCTACTGGCTCCATCAGTAAAAAAAAAGTGCTGTTTAATAAACCTAATTTCTCCCGTAGTCAAAAATACATGTAGCTTTCTTGAAATACATCTACTGACCCCTGCAGAGGCGTTAGGTGCATTAACAACGTCTGAGCGTCTCTACTTGTCAGTGCACACGCTGAGTGGGTCCGGCTGCAGAGGAACTGTGTAATGGTTTTACTTTGCAGTTGTATGCAATGCTAATCTTTCAGCAAGGAGTGTGTCTTTTGCTGAGCGCCCCCCCCCCCCCCCCCCTTTTTTTTTTTTGTAATTGAGGAATACAAATAACGCTAGTGCCATGAATTTTGCCAGCAGTTCTCAACTATGTCATCACTACTTCTGACTAACTGGGATGTCTGTTGCTTGGGGTGGGGGTGTTAACTTTCCCAAGAGGGGGAATAAGACATACATTAAGATGTTGTGGTTTTTTTACATTAACCAGGAGAAAAACGCAGCAGATACTCAGTTCTGTTGACCCATTTAAGCACTATCCATATTACCAGAAACCCACTCTCTGCCTCCCTGATTTCCTCCTGTCAGTTATGTTGCTGCTGCTTTGCTCATCTGGAAAGCTCTACCAGAAAGCTGCTGCAGGTGTTTTCCATACCATCCATCCATCCATCCATGTGTTGTGGGCTTAGTGGTTAGTCATTTTGAAACATGAATAGCCCCTCCGTAACTCTTCCCAAGGTCTGGCTTGATCCATCAGTGTTTAAGGTCATACAAGGTCGTTATTTTTCTTTCCTCACTCTTAAACTCAATCTAATTTAAATTCATGTTGGTTATGCCTCAGCCCTTAAGAAAGGCCCTGGTTAAATGACACCTGGTGTTGGAAGCACAAAATATAATCTAAAAAATAGAGGCAGAGTTTAAAGTAATAATCCCAGAGCAGCGCTTTAGGGCTGTCCATATTTTATGGGCTTTTTATAATTATGCTGGATAGTACATGAGGTATGTGTTCGGCCAGTACCAAAGCCAAGATTTCCAACACTTACCAAAGACTCAGAACTCTGAAAAAGTCAAAAGAAGTTTTGTAATCGTTAAAGGTTTTTTTAGTAGTTGGACACAGTTCTGTGTAGTCCAGACATGAATGAATATTCCTTATCAGGCTTAACACATTGTTTTAAAAAATACCAGGGAGAAAAAGTCAACTTAGAGTACAAACTGTTGTTCTCTGGAACCTCTAAATCAGGGATTTGTAGGCAAAAAAGGGTTAGAGAGAGCCATGGAGTTACGTGAGCACTGATTGATGCATGCCTACAGGTTGCTGGAAATAAAACTTCTAAGTTTGAAAAATCTTTCTTGACTTCTAACTCACAACCAGTATCAAATGCTTGATTTTAACAATTGACAATGAAAACAATAATCTTTGGCTGTAAAACTGCAAAGGAACGTATTCAGCTCTAATTGTACTGTTTCCACCAACACCAATTATTTCTAGAACACAATTAAGGGTCTTTTAGTAGGTTTAAGTAAAATTATGACCCAAAGCACTGCATGAAAGGCACAGTTATAAATGAGAGAGCTGCACATCCACCGCATATATGCCTCCCTCCTCTCAAACGTGGTAGCCCCAATGCTTCAGGCTGTGCTTTGCAGGAGCTCCTTAATGAACCCTGGGTGGAAGAACTGCCAGTGGAAACTGGTGGAGCTGGTATCTAGTAGATACCTCAGGGTCCTTGCAGCTTGTAAACAGCTCTTCTCCATATGGCACTTCAAACACAAGGCTTAATCAAGTGGTTTATAGTTTCAGGCAACTTCCATGTTTATTTCCAACTGCAAACCACAGCCAGGGTTGAGGTTGCTGTACAGTGCCTTCTCCAGACTGCCTGCTGCAGCTGGAGAGAGCTCACCTTTGTGTTTGGGAGCTGGCAGGCACGTCTCCTCTGCGCGTTACACCTGGGTCTGGGGGACACTGGATTTTTCTCCCAGCTCCGTTCAGGTGAGAACTTGAGGTCACCAGAAGAATCAGGTCAGCCTCAAAGCACCCCAGGGAAAATGAAATAGCTGGGTATCGTATCAACATTTCCATTTTTTTGACAGTTAATTGAAGCAAAAAGGTTGTAATTATTCTGAGATTACAGAAGTGGCAAAATGAGAAGCAGATGCCCCATCTGCCATCGAGCCTTCCCTCAAGCCACCCCTCCTCAGGTCTGCTCAGACCTGCCTTTTGCTTTTGATTTCCTTAATGTCAACTTGTCAAACATGACAGCCGTGAGCTATTAGTGGCATTGTGCCGGGGAAGGGCACTGACCTGGCTGGAACACTGGTGGGGATGGTAGCAAGCGTCAGACGGAGCAGCCCGTGGCTGGGCATTTCCATCGGCCCCACTGGGGACGTGCTATAACACAAGTTTGCCGTCAGACTGTTGAGTGAGACGTAACTCAGCTTGTGAATGAACAGCACAGCAAGAGCTGTTGGCTTCTTATTTGGGAAGGAAAAAAATTAGGTCATCTGCAAAGGACAAAACCAGTAAAAGGCAAAGAAATATGTAAATGAAATAAGCTGTAAAATACCAGTGGTTTGCTCTTAGGGCTAGTTGAATGAAGTAAGTTAGGGTTTTTTTCTTGTAAACACTTACTGATCATAACAAATAAAACTTGTAAACATAATGCAACGGTTAAGCTTCATTAAATTTGCAGCAGACAATTAATTTCTTTCAGGCAATTCAAAGGGTCTTCTGTAGTACTGATTCAGTTTAATTGAACATATTACCACAAGCAGACAATAAGAAATATATTGAAGATATCTATCTAGCTTGCACAGAAAACCTTGTGTGTTTCATTTTCTGTGGCTGTCACAGGCCTTACTAATTGCCTCATTTTGTCTGTTTTACAATCAGTATGATTTAGCCATTAACATGATAAAAGTCATCTTGGTGAAGAGCTTGATATTAAAAAGCATAGATCTCCAGCCTATCTCACTTGCCAATTTTGGACTTATTGCTAGCATTATTAGAGTTATATTTTTAAAAACAGAAATACAAATATATTGACTCTTACAGAACAGCTTCTCCAGGTACTTTGCCTGCCTGATTCTGAGGTACAGAGTGCCAGCTGGTGTGAAACACTTCCTCTGGATCATGGTAAATGCAGCAGATTCCTTCCCCCTTCTTCCCTCCCCACCACCTTCTCCTTTCTCTGCAGTGTCCCTCCAACCCAGCCCACCTTCAGGCACATCAGGAGTCTCAAAACTGATAGGTGCACAGGTAAATAAGATAGTCAAGACAAGAGCAAGTGGCTGATGCTTATAAATATACATGATTCAGGACATAATGTAGAAGAAACCCCACTTTTTTTAGGAAAGTTTAACCATTATGTCTGTATAACCTGTAGGGGGAAAAAAAATTCCTATTTTTGTTCTGTATTTTTATATTAAACCCACAATTTATTGCAAGGTTAGCATTACTGCAACCTTTTGTGCCATGAAAAAAAAAGGGTTAGAATAATTCCTTGAAAAGGTCAGCATTTTTGTTTTAGGAATTTTCTTGTCCTTTCCCAAAAAAGCAAGAGGTTCAGGAGTTCTGAATCATCAATAGAAGACTGGGTTGTTTATCTCATCATTGAAGATCAAATCCATACATCAGCTGAAAGAGGAGGTGACCTATAGGTTAAACACAGACTCTTAATGAGACGAAAGCAGGTTAATTAACACTTTTCATCAACTTGCTTCAATTTATTTTAACATGATCCATTTCAGAAAGGTTAAAATATTTTTCAGTTTTTGAATACAAATGGAAGCCCAGCACAGTTAAAATGAAACCATGGGTCAGGCACTTCTGATAGATATTTTAATCAAGATAAATGCGGTGCATTTGATTATGTATTTATGTAGTTTTATGTATTTATGTAGTTATATCACATAGTATTTGTGTGATTGCGTATGAAACATAAACAACAAACTATTTTATGCAATAGTTAATTTCATAAGTGAAGACGACTAGCCAGAGCTTGTTAACTGGAAGCTACTGTAGACCATGGACAGGGACAAATTCATAAGGGAATGTGTTTGCCTTAACATTTTCCACTCATTCCCCTGGCTGTTGCAGAGGATTACTTTAGCCTTGGAGAAGAGCTACTACACGAAGTAGGAAAGGCTGAGGTCTGTAGTATGAGCCAGCGTGGCACAGCCCGGTTAATGAGGCGGTACGGCCACGTGGAGCCAGCCAGAAGCGTGCTCAGGAGAGTCGGTCAGCTGGAGGTGGCTGAGCTGATTGACCTGTGCCGTGCCGGTGGCTCTGGCACTTAGCAGGTCGTGCTGCTGCCCTGCACACAAATGGGCTGCTTAAGAAGAAGGGAGTCCAGCTGGGCTTGGATATAAGGGGACATATCAGTTCCTGCAGCTTTGTGTGTCTTAGTGGAGTTACCTCAGATTTCTGGCAGGGGAAGATCTGTCTCCTTGAGTTTTCATTTTATGGAACTATTTTGGTTTCTAGAAAAGGAAACGTGATGGTTGCACTGCTGTGGGATGTGATCGCTTGTCTCTTCCTTGCTCAAGAAGATCTTGCACTGTAAGTCTACTGACATTAGGAGTTTTGCCTTCATCCCAGAGTTCATGCATACATACAGCTCATTCATACATACAGTTCATACATGCATACAGTTCATGCATACATACAGTTCATACATGCATACAGCTCATTCATACATACAGTTCATACATGCATACAGTTCATCCTTTTCCAAAGCAGTGGGATGAACTTCCAGATATGAGTTTCATGGAAATCCCACCAATCTTGGGTAAATTAGGGCCATACTCTAAGAGAAAACAATACAACAGAGAAAACTGAGATCATTGTAGCATATGGTGCTGTTGTAGAAGGTGGGAGCAGGTCTCCCTAGAGTCACTTCTCTCCACACAGAAGCAATTCAGTCTGGTTCGGATGGAGATGGGGGAGATAATGATCTGAGCATGGCATGCATTGAGAAAGTGACTGCCGATCTCCGTTTCAGGTACAGATGAAGGAAGCGGTGTGAGAGAATAAAGGAGCAAAGTGATAATGGCTCTCTTATCCTAAGAACGTTATATCCTTGAAAGTAGTGACTAAGAACAGACTGGCCTGAAGGCTATGTTTCTAACATCAAAGATACAGAGGAATTGTTTAGAGAGCACATTTTCCATCGTAGGAGGAAAAAGCATAAGAGTGTTGCAGACAAGAAACTGGGACAGGACTTGGGGAAATATTAGTCCTTTTGTGTATTTTCTCAGAAGCATTTTTTGAAGCAGCTTAGCAGAACCAAACTTCTGAGGTTTTCAGCTGTTGTGACTTTTTCTCCCTGAGCCCAGCCGGACTGCAAACAGGTTACTCAGAGTTGCTTATCAGATAATAATAGCCAAGTGGCACATGGATAAGGACTAGGAGTGACGGGTTTTGACACATCAGAGAGTAACTGCAGTGCTGCTGAACGATGATGAGCTGAGGCTTCAATATTAGGGACTCCTGGGACCCGATTTTCCCCTCTTCTAATGCAACTTAAGTAAGATTATAAGCAATCACATCAAAGTTAGTATGGAGACTATTGTCTCTCGTCTTAATAGCAAAATCATGATGGTAGAGAGAGTTTAGTACTGGGCACCACTGGAGTGGGTTAGGTTCTAGGTGTACTGTATCGCAGTGCTCAAGCCAGTCGTTTGGGAATACGACATGAGTACAAACGGTCATGACTCCAAAGCAGGTTGACTCAAATACAAGGAAGTTTTCTCACTGAACTGACTTGCCATGGCTTGGGTTGGTTTTCTCTGTCACACACGCATTTGAAACGTGAATTTTGCTTTCATTATGTTTCAAGTTGTGAAGTGTATTGTGAACAACTAGTGTTTGAAATTGTAGGGTTTAGTACTATGTTTTCTTCTAGACTTGTTGCAAATACATCCCGCTAATATTTTTTAGAGTTCATTTAGGAAGTAAGCAGTATTTCACTAGTGAAAATTTCAGTTCCTTTCATGTCTAAGCACACAGTAGAAAGTCTCCATAAAAATTCAAGCCTGAATCCATTAGTCCTGGTAACTGAACTATTTGGTGCAGTTGACAATGAACGTTATTCCCTGCAGCAGAGAACCAGGAGTGGAAGTGTCGGACAAGTGCTGTAGACCATGACTGAAGCCCAAGCAAGGCTGTGTGCTTGAGGCCAAATTTGTCCATTGCTGAAACCTGGAAGGAGAGATGGTAGCGCTGACATGCTATTTCTGCCTTCTCTTCTCTGTACTTAGCAAGCTGGATCCCAATTCTTGTTTCGAAATTACTTACACAAGAAAAACTTGTGGCTAATTTGAAATAAAATGCCATGCAACAGGAGAAATGTCAGGGGTGCTTTTTAATGATGCTCTGTGTCGAATATTTATTTGGTAGAGTAGGAGCTGGGGGTTTTGAGCATGTTATAATGCTCTTGCAGGTTGTTATTTTCATTTCACATGTGATCCTGCCACCATCTCGCCCCTTCCTGTAACACTGGTACCAGGGCTTAACCAACGAGAGAGAAAACCAGTAGCACGTCCGTCAGAAGAAGGGTTTGTCTTCTCGGTGTGTCACTAATTAACTGGAACGAGACACATCCTTGCAAGAGAGCACAGGACACTGGAAGACCATCTCGCCTGCACCAGGGAACAAATTAGACCTCTGTGGCCCTGGGAATTTTTTTTCAAAGTTTGTTTTGTTGGTTCTGTTCTTAGTGTCACTTGATCTGTTCAGATAGAAGTGTTGGGCTTCAGTCTTGCCTGTGGTATCCTGGAAGGCTCAACAGGGTTTCAAGATAAGCTTAAATAAAAATATCTGCGGTGCACAGTGGTATAAGATGACAAAATAGTTTATAATGAAGTTCTTATTTCCATTTTATAGGCTGGGCAAATAAGGCAGCAGAGATTTTTAATGACTTGCTGAAGGTCAGAGAGAAAGCAAGGAGGAGACCTGGCTCTCTTCCCCTCCCTCTGAGGTCTGTGCCCATGCTGGCCTTCACCCACAGAGCGGCCCACTCTGCGCTCTTCCTCCTCTTTTGCTTATCTAATCCTCTTTCCCGTGGAATTCTGTTCAGCTTAATTGTTCACATTTGGTTGTGATTCAAAGTCAAAATAGTCAAACTAGTGCTCAGGAGGCTGGCTCCCCTGCTGTGCTTGCCGAGGCAGGGCCATGTGCAAGCCTGAATGCACTTCCTTACGGACTGCTGAACAGAGCTCCCGTCCCCCCTCTCTTGCTTTTCCTGCCTCTGGTGCCCAACTCTTGTTCTTTGGATGCTTTAGCACAAGTGCTATTGCACTTTCTTCACTTGACTTAAACTTGGGGGTACTTTTTGATAACGTATGTTTTCGAGTTGTTCTGAACAGGCTTAAACTTTTCTGTTTTTTATATGCACAACTTCAATAACAATTCAGTGTTATCATTAACTAGAGGAATATGTTTTCTATTTGAAGGAAATGGGATGCTACCTGTAACAGCAATACTTTTTTTCTAAGTGTTATTTTATTAAAAAGTCTGACTTTCTGAGGTGACTTTTTGAGGTTGACCTCTTGAGCTGACCTGGCAAGATTTTTTAAAAACTGAAAATATTTTTTTAAGTTGCTTGCCTAAGTGATTGCCCTACCTGCCTGCAGACTGTCAAGCCTCGTCCTGCCCAGTGCATAACAACTTCTTAATTATGTCTTGTCATCTAGATGTTATTTCCTGAGGCACCATAGAAATGCCCAGTTTTCTTTTTAGTATAGAATGTAAATAGCTTGGGAATTTTAGATCTTTCTTTTCTGTGGCAGAGTCATTACTCTATGGGAGCTATTTGCGAGAACATATTCTAATTATAAAATAGTAGGAGCAGATGCTGCTTTAGAGGAATACTTTGTTGAAGGCATTCATGGGATGGATACAGCAGCCCACCCTGCAGATAGGCCATCGCAATCCCAGCAGGAGATAGGCGCTCCGTGGTGAAAATGGAGGTGGTTGGTTTTCCTAATGACAGATAGCCATGAGATACAGTGGGAGACTCTCTCTACGTTGTTCTTGGGTCTTTGTAATTAGAGCTTTGTGTTCCAATGTAGTTTCAAACTCTTCAATAAACAAATACATTTGGTACTTGCTAAAATTAGTGAATCTTATAGCCTGCTTTCTGTCAGGATTTTTTTTTTTTTTTTAATCTGGCAAGATGTCCTGCTTTCAGCTGGGATGGAGTTAATTCCCTTCCTAGGAGCTAGTACTGTGCTGTGGTTCAGCTCTGCTGTGAGAAGAACGCTGGTAACGCACTGATGGTTTTAGCTGTTGCTGGGCAAGATTTGTACAAAGTCAAGGACTTTTTGGTTTCTCGGGCCTTGCCAGCCGGCGGCTGAAGGGCACAAGGAATCGGGAGGGGACACAGCCAGGACAGCTGGCCTGAACCAGCCAAAGAGTTAGTCCATGCCGTGGGACACCGTGCTTGGGACAGAAACTGGGGGGCTGGCCGGGGCCAGGGGATCGTGGCTGGGGGACTGGCTGGGCATCGGTCAGCGGGTGGCGAGCAGTTGTCCTGCGCATCACTGGTCTTCCCTTCTCCCTTTGCCTTTGGATTTTATCCTTTGCCCCACCCTTCCATTATAACGGTGATGATGATGATGGCAATGATTGTTGTTGTTGTTACTGCTGTTCTTTCTTTTCTGTCCAAATTATTAAATTGTTCTTATCTCCCACCCTCGGGTTTTACATTCCTTCCCGATTCCCTCCCCATCCCTGTGGGCGGGGGGCAGTGGGCAAGTGGCTGCGCGGTACGTGGCTGCCAGCCAAGGCTGGACCATGACACAAGAGGTGAATGGAGGAAGGGCAAAAAGGAAATGTACATTAGAGATGAGGAAACATAGAGTAAGGGAGCAAGTCTTGATTGCTCATTAGAGCTCAGTGGCACAGACCCACCAAACCTCAGGGTTAAGGCAGCAGAGAACCTGCTGAACCGGAATGGGTTTGTATTTTAAAAGCAGGGTTGAGAAGTGGTAGAACTGCTAAATGGCAGAAATCTGACTTTGGAATTGTCCTTGGAGCTGTTTTCATTTAACAATGAGCATATATTCAGTCAGTCCCAGTTCTTTGCCCCTATAACCAAGAAAGTCACAGTTGGAGGAAATCAATGAAGACGATTTAGCAAGGACAAAGCTCTTGTTCTTTTGTGGACTTAAGGGTTTTCTCCATCCATGCAGGGTAATCCCTCAGGATACCTTGGCCAAACAAGTTAGCAGCAGAAATATTAGGTATATTCTGCCGGTGTGTAGCATAGAGTTTGTAGTTTAAAATATAACAATTAATTCTGATACCTAAGTTAAATTTCTAAGTGCTGGCCTTTAAAAGTCTCTCCAGTCAGTGTCCATAACACAGGTTCTGCAAGGGCCAGGCAATGAAGTTGGCAAAGCAGGCAAAAAAATCACTACATCTTCTAAATTCCTTTTTTAATTACAGAAAGATCTTTAGCCTGATACCACAGAAGTAAAATCTTAGATTCAGTTCTGCTTTTATTCTGCAGCAAATTGTACTTCTTGGGAAAAGCAAGGCGAAAAGTCCCTAAAACCAAATCCAAAAGTGACTGCAGTAGGTCCTTGACTCTTGACCAGACAGAAGTGGAAGGAGGTGCGCCCCTTCGCCTGGTGGTGGAATGCAGCTTAAGGGTAGTTGGAGGTCTGTGTCTTTTATTGCAGCTAGCCAAAATCCCAACGTAAAGAAGATAGTGCCTGAAGTAAATTAGGGACATCCCTGAACAGACACAGCCACACATGCGTATAATAATGAAAATAAATTTACTTTAGGTTATATGTAGGTATTACCAGAATGATCCTGTGACATCCTCTAGGGCTGTGTTGTGCGTGGCTCTATAACAAGTATAGTTTGATTATAATAGTAAGGTATTGTGTATTACTGAGAAATAATTGTATTAATTTTGAGAACCAAGACGTATTGTGTCTTCCTGCAAATTGCATTATTGTATAAAATGGTATTTATACAGATACCTGTATTACAGCATGTATGTGGGTTTTGCTAACTCTAAGTAAATATATAAGTAAATAAGTGATGTAGCAGTTTATTTAGTGCAAAGGTTTATTTTCACCAAGTTAAAACACATTGAAAATGAAGTAGAATAATTTTGAATTTTCCATATTTCTTAATATTAATGTAAAAGTAAAAACTTTGCCTCTTTTCAGAGGTGTCAGTAGGTGCTCCCATCCAGTTCCCCTTACCGATACGAGTGGTGATGCACTGCATTCACACCAGGTACTTGGGCAGATGAATGTGTCTTGGGCTGCTCAATAAATGACCTGTACACCAAGACTAGCCTATCCCAAAACATGCATGACACATGTAAGCCTTGATCTGGATGACCCTAAGGATGGTTAAGCTTTGGATCATTCCTTGGGAAGCCGGAAGGTCCAGCTAGTGATTTTCATGCTATTCTGTAAGTTTGACAGCTCAAGAGGCATCCGCTTCTATTGATTCCTAATTTGGGGTTTATTCTTGCATGTCATCTAATTCCTAACATCTTGGTCCTGATGAGGAGGGTGTAGATAATAGACACAGAACTTGGGTAGGGAAGACCTAAAACACATACTGTACCACAAAAATGCAGAGACTGTGCCAGCCGCTTCATAATTTTGTAGTTTGAATGCCTGCATATCAGATTATTGCTGCTGCTATTCTTTTTGAAAACTTTTTGAAAACTCTCTTGCTCTTCTTTTTGAAAACTTTAGATTTTTTTTCAAAACATACTTAAAGTGCCACAAATCAAAGCAGACTACGCTGCTCAAAGGGGCAAGATGCTGTTGGCCACTGTGTACATGGGCTGCATGGCAAACTGCAGGGCATTACATTTGCACAATTACCTGTGGCTTGTGTTACAAGGAGAACGGTGATTGATCCTCGAGTGACTTGCAATTTATCAAAGATTAGGTATGATTTCTCCTGTATCTGATTAACCTTCTCGGTAAGATGGCCATCATTTTTGCAATGACAGTAGATTAGTCCACGCTTGAAAAGACGGATATCAGCCAGTTGCAATCAATAGCCCACAAAAGGTGACACCTCGAATTCACTGAGTTATCTATAAAGCATGTCACAAACGGTTGAATCGTTTGTCAAATGTACCAGTTTCATTTAAGACACCTCTGAAGTGAAGCGGCTTTTATTTCAGTCTGGAATGCAAAGAGATAGAGAAGGGATGTTTGGGTTTTGTAGTGTAATCAGGCACTGTTGCATGCTGCTATAAAGAGCAAGTGCACATTTCTGAGTGACAGATTTGATTGTCATTTCCAAACCCCATTACATATGATTTTCTTTGTCACAGTTGTATGGAGAGAGCTTGATTTGGGAAGATTGCACTGCACTAGGTAAAATGGAGGTTAAAATGAAGTATTGTGCCCTCTTGTTATTTAAGTAACACTCTCTGTACTCTCAATGGAATGGATATATTTTCATATATTTTGTCTTTGAATTTGCTATAATGGCACATCCCTCCCCAGTATCCTTTGATGCAATTCCATTCTTAATGTGTTTTCAGATTTAAATTACTCTTCATCTATTATTCAGCCACACAAAGAATGCATATTTGAGTATGCAGAAACGCAATCCCTTGATTGACTGCTTGGTCCCTGTCTGGGAGGTGGGAGGCATTAATTCCTGGGAGGAAGACTCTTATATCAAGTTTAGACAGCTTTCAATCTGTGGGAAGCTCTTTTTCAATGTTCAGTTTAAGAAATAGGTTAATAACTTGTACCTGGACTGCAGTTCAGCTCTGAATGAAGCTGAGAAGAAAACTGCCATTCTTGAAAGGGAACCTCCAGAACGGGCAGGGTACCAGGAGTGCGGCCACCAGGAGCAGCACCCAGACTCCTCAAGAACCCTGCCCACGCTGGCAGAAAACAGGCTTCCCAAGCGAAAGGGGCTCGGGCAATACGCTGAAGCCCCTATCTAAAAATAACTGCATGTCCCCCACGCTGCTGTGGGTCCCATATGGCAAGATTTAAGCCACGTAAACTGCAAGATGAAGATCCTGTTTCAGGACAGCAGTTTTAGCGTGTCCTAAATGCCCAGCTCAACCATGTGTACTGCTGAATCAGTCTCCACTCTTCCAGCAAAGGTCAGATGTTCCTTCCCTTAATCTCCGTTAAATACATGGCCGTGTATCACTGCCTTCACTGCCAAAAATCTGTGCTGCCTGATTATGTGGAAAGATCTAGAGCACTGGCCACATGTATTGCTAAAATCAGAGAAGTGACTTCACTCCCAGGCCTGAATTCCCTTTCGTGAACTGAGTGTCCCTTTCACTTTTAATAAGATTACATTTTATTAGGCTGAACTACCACAGTACACACCAGAGAATACTGTAAGTGCTGCAAAATTTTCTGTTAAGAAATGTGCCTCATGAATCAGTTACTTGTCTTGCGAGAGCACGTGTGTAATAGCCGATGATACAGAAAAGAAGAGTTATATTGGCATAAGAGCCATGTGCCTTTCCTGAAAGCATGTACATGACTCATCACAGCTCACATCTCTGATATTGTAAAGGCTAAATATTGTAAAAACTTCACCTTTCCCCCTTTCTTTTTAATCTTAATCTTGTCCATGCCCCATAAACTACTCAAGCTATTAAGATAGCTGTAGTTTGCTATGCTACTTCATAGTATCTGTTTAGTTCTTCACCAGTTATTAATCTCTTTAGTTCAGGGCCATGTTTTCCTCTCTTCAGCATTTCTCATGGTGTCTGACGGCGCCCAGAGCACTTCGAGCTCCCAGAAGTTTAGCTAGTCAAATCTCAGATGCTTTTGACTTTATGGGCTTTGATAAATGTTTCATTCGCAAGTAGAGAAAGAAACGTTAGAGCACGTTTGAGTACTCGGGCATTGGACTTCGATTCTTTGGTTGCGTGTAGAGAACAGGTGATTCTACCTCCAGGACTGATTTTTATTATCTCTAGACATGATTTGCCTTGAAATCAATATGATAATGTAAAATGTCATTGCAAATAGAGGACATTGATCTGCAGTGCATGTATTAACTCCCTCTGATAAAAACCAAAATGGAAATGCTAAACGTGCTGGTATTCCAAAAAGAGAAGTGGTGAGTCCCAAATGCTCAAGTTATAGTTTATCTACAAGAAAAACCTATTTTAAAATATCTTGTACATTAAATGGTTTATGCAGATAAGGAAAAAGTGTGGCTGGATCTTTAACATTATAACAGTAATGGCTCTTTAAGAGAATGAGGTAGTTAGATGGTTAATCAAACTTGAAACTCCTGCTTATCTGTGTAGGTCCACATAAGGAATATCTGCAACGTGAATGGCAATTCAGCCGGTGGAAAAGCAGCGCTCTGTCCATTTTCTCTCATGTTGGATGCAGCCATGTGTGCTTGGCATCGCTTGCCTTTGTCTTAGCCGCTTGTTTGAAGCATCTGGTAATTGAACATAAACTCTTGCACTTGAGCATTCATGCTTGAACCTGAAATTACCTTGTCATCCACACTGGCTTTCATTAAACAGCTAACAGATGCCCTGGCATGCTCCTATCACAATACATGATGCAGAGAGTCAGAGCTTCGTATGCTGGAATGGCTTTGGTCTGTACGGTCTCCTCTTGTCCAGTCTGGGATAAGTGCCCTCCCTCCTCTCTGCGTTCTGCAGCAGCCCTCTGGCCATTGTGCGTCTGAGCTGCTCACTGCTGTTCAGCTCAGGCGTGCCCTCTGAGTATAGTAGGTAGGATACTAATATTCCTTATGTACTTGAAGGAAATGTGCATATTCCTCAGCAAAAACGAACACTGTTTTGTTGGGGGTTTTTCCGCTTGAAAGAATCAGACCATGTTTCTTCTGTCCGTAAGCAGCTGTTGCAGTTTTTACTAGCTGATTTGTGTCCGTTTGCAATACCTTCCCCTCCAAAGCCATAAATATTTACAACAGACTTCCTATTTATGCAAAAGAGAAAAGGAGAGAGGGATATATACAGCAGACCTTCAATGGAGATCTTTTACAAATTTTCCATTAGCTTCCATTAATCAAACCTAGCAGCATGAAAGTGCAAACAAATCTTGAATAAAGTGAAATGGGCCAGGCTGGGAGGAGAAAAGAAAGAACAAGCCTTTGCAAGTGCTTGGAAAATTTCCCTTATAAGTAGTACAGTCTGAAGGCACCATTAAGTCTTGGCAGGTGGAGTGCTGAGTTCTTCAGTTTTTTGCTCTGGATAAATATGTCAAAACCTGAGTATTCCCTTCTTTTCATTCGCCGTTGACCTGCTCCTCTATGCTGGGATAGATGTCTAAATAAGCGTTTAGGTATTAGGTGCACTGGTTTCAGAAACCAGCATTGTAAATGCTGACATTATCTCTTTCTTTTTTTTTTTTTTTTTTTAAATCTGTCTCCAAGATGCTCAATTCTACTGATTTGAGGCCAACAACAGGAGCTGTATCTCCTGAGCGTGTTACAATTCAATCTTTTATTAAAGTAAAATAGTCTTATGTTCCTTCAGCAGCCAGGGCTGGCAGAGCATATCTCATTGTTTACTAAGCACTTTGATATCCTTAAGTGAAAGGCACTGCAGTTATTAGCATCGCTGAATCCCTTCCCTGTGGAGGGGAGTGCACAGCCACCACAGCTGAGCCAAACTGGAAAGGAGCGTGTTTGGAAAGAGGATGCCAAGGAGCCATCTAACACAGACAGATCTGCCTGTCTCGGGGTGGAAAAAACCCTCCGGTCAGTTGAAATCTTGCTGATGGCCACAATATATGTGACATCGCTTCGTGTTTTGCCCTGGTCCTCTTGTATCATTCAAAAGATATTCACGTGCTCTGGACTGACCTATTTTAAAAAAAAAAAAAAAAGGAAAATGCATTATCTCTGAGTGTCAGTCTCTGATACATTTTATGTCACTTATGTCATGCCACTGTAGATTGTGTCCCACTGTGTCATGTCATCCAGATCAATGTGACACAACATAGCACTGCATGAGCTACAACAAGCAAGCACAGCAATGTAGAGCTGTTTACCCTAAACAAATAATCCCTCCTAATGGACACCCAATCAATAGAAGATCAGGGTGGGATGGTTTCTTTCCAGATTGGATAATTGTTACCCTCAGACCGTCCCCACGATGTCTGCAGCCTGCTGGTTTGCAGCTCAGAAATGCATCACAGCTTCTCGACATGAGACGTGAAGCACACGCGGCACTAGCAGGTAACGATGGACTGCCTTTAGCCAGGGGTAGGGACAAAAGCGAAGTGATTCCCACCTTCCTACAGACGGAAAGTGCTGCTCAGCATTGTTTCTTCTTACAGACCGAAAGCTAGCAAGAAAACTTTGTTAAAATCTCTCATAATATAAACCAAATGCGTTACATCGGTCAGAAATACACCACATCCTCTGCGATACGCTGCAGCAGTGAAAGGAAGGGATGTAACGGAGGACAAAAATAGGTAAGAAAAGCTCTGCTGGCCTCAGTGACCCTGCCAGGGGGTTGGGGCCCGTGGTGGTGGCAGCCAGCGCTGTCCCAGCGTGGCCGTGTGGGTTCGCTCCAGCTGAGAACCGTCCCCAGGAGCTGTCAACGCTGTTCGAGCCGTCTGGGCTCCGACAACAAGCTGCAGGCTGAGCTGCACCGTGAGCTGCCAGCCTGGCTGGCGTGCGAGGACAACGGCATGTGGGACAAAAAAGCTCCGTTCGTGCCACACCAAAAGCGTGCTCCTGAAAATGTCGGCGTGAAAGAAAGGCTGAGAGGGAGCTTTCCTGCTTCCCTGAGCCTTCAGTGACACCTACAGACATGGCGAACCAGCGTGCAGAGGTTACAGCCCAGCTCGGAGCTGAGCCCTGCCTGGATGCGGCCCCTCGTGGGGCTGTGCAGGAGCGGTTCCCCTTTCTCTGTAGCAGAGCCAAGCCCTGGCTGATGGAAACTCGCTTACGTCTGCTGGCACTCCCTCGGCTACACCTACAGGACACCTGCTGAATGCGCTTGCATGTACAGCATCATTATTTCTTCCCGTTCCCTATTTGAGACTAAAACCCAGATTATTTCACCTCCTGATGACCGAGGGCTTTCGGTCCCATGAGAACGTTCCTGCTGGCATGCACTATTCCCTTATTTCTCCTCTAAAAGCTTCTCAGTAATGCCAAACAAACTTTCCCAGAAGTGTCCCAGAACACTTTTGCTTGGTTTTTGTCTGTTCTTTCTGCAGGAGAGCTGGGAAGTGCCAGGCGCCGCTCCCCTCTGTGGAGAGCTCGGAAACCTGCAGGCAGCTGCAAGGGGTGATGCTTCTAATAGAAATTCTTTTCTGATGCTAGGAATAGAAATTCTTACTCCTTATCAGCAACTGAATCTTTCGGCCTTATTTTTAAAACTATCTCAAAATGCGCCACAGTGTTCCAAAGGTGAACATCATCTCAAAATATCACCAACATCACAATTATTTTTTTTAATTAACTGACCTTGGCAATAGTGCCCTTACTAAGCAAAGTCATCTGAGGAAAATAACCTGTGCTTAGTGGGGACAGGACAGTAACAGCACATTAAGATCAGCTCTCCTGTAGTATCTTTCTCCCTAGATTGCCTCTCTTGCCTTGCAAGTGGACAATAAATAAATGAGTAGCTAGCTGAGGGGAAAAAACCAGAAAACATAGGGGGTTTTTTATTTTTCACTTGGATGTTAACCAACGCATTTTTGGTGTCATTAGAGCTCTTAACCATAATTTAAAAAGTGCCTGAAGTCACAGGTTTTGAAAGTGCAAATCTAATAATTTTGATTACCACTTGGCCGCGGATCGCCAAGGTGTGCCCACGCTCGGCTGCCCTCAATTGGCTTCTGAATAACATTTTCCATTTGCTGCTCTGCTGGGG
Organism: Falco punctatus; assembly: GCF_963210335.1. Taxonomy (NCBI): domain Eukaryota; kingdom Metazoa; phylum Chordata; class Aves; order Falconiformes; family Falconidae; genus Falco; species Falco punctatus. The sequence goes on from NC_137583.1 coordinate 22,097,206, forward strand.
TTATTAAAGCGGGGGGAGGGGATGTTTTTGTTTTTCAGCTTTCCCAGTCCTTGAGAAGAGATGGGTAAGCATTCTCCTTGGGGTGATTTGTAAAGTGCATTGCTGGGGCTTGCACTCCTGCTGAGCGTGGCTTGGGCCAGAGCCCTCCCCGCGCATCATTTGTCACTAGGCTGCAGCAGCCGTTCCCATAACCTGGTACATCCCGCTAGGAGATGGCGATGCTTCTTGACATGACTGGATTGAAACCCAGGGGCCTGATTTGCAAAGGCACCGGGCACTTGCAGTTCCTACAGCATCCACAGGAGCTGTGTTAAGCTGCTCCAGAAAGCAGGTCTTTAGCAAACACCCGTGTTTCATTCTTTATATGTTTATAAACTGCGTGCATTGCAGCAGGAAGAATCAGGTTTATGGTGCGGACTTCTCGCCTCTTGCAGAAAGCGCCGTAGAGGCGAGGGTTAGCTACAGCAAAACCTCAGTGCTGACACTTGTTAAGGACCACAGCTTACATGGATCATTGTGGGATTCGTGTAGGAGAGCTCAGGGCTTTGTGGGAGGCACCCGTTTCATCTCGGAGTCAAGTCCTTCATAAATATTTCATACAGGCTTTGAACAAGGCAGAGGATGAACTTCTGTTGCTGAAAGGAATTTCAGTAAGTGATTCTGTGCCTGAGCCCTAGTGCAGGTATGGGCATTTCTGGAGCATCCTGAGCTTGGGATGCTCCGGGTCTTCTTACGCCTCAGTAGTAGCAATCCCAAGTGACTGTAAAATTATGATACATCAGTTACACAAGAACAATGTCATAGGTCTAGACAATAATTAAACATTATTTTAGTAATGTGCGCTTAGACTGCTTATACCTGAGAAATTTCAAACGCTTTACTTGTATTAATAGTTAAGCCTCATAACACCCACTGTGTTTCTGCTAAGAGTTACTCTATTTTGTTAGAAGTGAAACCAAAATATAGATGAATTCAATTTGTCCAAGGTAATACAGCCATGTCCCTGAGGACTTGAGCTGAAGCCTATATAGACAGTGATTAAATCTTTTTCACCGCCTCCTGTACACTTCTGGTGAGTCTTTGAAAACCCAGGAACAGCTTTGCATCCCCTGAGTTTTGGTGAGTAGTTCTGCCCCATGCATATCCTTGTTGCTGTATCCTTATTACTTTAGCAGAGAATTAAGCAGTCAGCCAATAGTCTTTGGAAGAAGTAGTTAAGATTTTGGTTTCATATACCAGAGAATGAATAACGTTTGTAGTATTTTAGCATGACAGCTGTGCAGAATAGACTTTTGGAATAAGCAAAAATATCTATCTGTATACAATTTTCAGACTTTTGGTCTCATTGTTAAGCAATACTTTTTCTCCTTTTCATTTCCTCTGAGGCCCTGTAGAAAAAAAATGCTACATTTTTGTCAACAGAAATGAAAGACAAATGTTAACTTCAGAGGCAGAGGGAATTCACGGGCACAGAAGAGGAGCTGAAGTCTGCATAATGTGTCATGGCTCATCTTCCTGTGCCACCATTTTGCTCATACTACACGACTAAAGTGAAAAATAGACAATTGAACCAGTGGTAAAGGATCCGTGTGAACTCCAGCCATGAATAAGGGATTAGTTCTGAAGCCCAAGATGAGGCTGGTACGTGCCACTGCCCGTAGTGAACAGACAGAGCGTGGTACCTCACCGATACCCGCCCCGCTGGGGGACCTCCCTTTGGAAGCGTCGTGTTTAGGACAGTGTCCTTTCTCACCTGGCTCTGCTTCACCTCCCCAAAATACTTGCTCGGTTCTTGTTCAGCAGGCCAGTGACATCTCCTGTAAGACCACAGAGGTCCTAAAAAGCACGTCAGGCTGACCTCCAAACCGACCGGGATGGGCTGCGCACCGGGAGCAGCGTGACTGCAGGCGGGAGCACGCTGATCGCAGGCGCTACCGCAGGGCCTGGCGCGGGGGGGCAGAGCTGTGGCTTCCGTGGGCTCACGGGTTGGGTTGGCGTCACTCACTGTTGGTGTTTAGTCTTTGCAGGGGCCCTCCTCACATGGAGAAAACTACCTGGGTTCACAGTGTAAAACCATCCGTCAGATGGAGAACGTGGCCAGTGTTCTGAACAAGCACCGAGTTTTCAATAAACATACAACAATAACGTTAATCTAATCTCTCCCTTTCCAGGTCCGAGCAGATATCACTCATGTTTTTAATATAACCTTCCTTGTTCCAGGTTTGGAGATTTTGCATTGAGTTTTCTTAAGGCAGCATTGAATTTAAGAACAACAAAATAGGGGTTTTGATAGCCATGGTGAGCAACGTATGACTGTGAAACAAATCTTTGAAGTATAAAGATTCAAATAAAACAATCTCTGATCACAAAGCTTTTTAACCAAGCTGCACTCTTTTCCAGCCTTTTCTTTTCTCCTTGTTCTTCAGGATGGCGGCTAGAAGAGGGTTCTGGAGTGTTTATTAATACCTTTCAATCCAACAAATGGAGAAAGGTATTAGAGGGTAAAATCAAAGGTGTGATAGATCACTAGTTGCATTGAGGATCTTCCAAAGTGACCACTGCACATTTTTTAATTCTGGTGGCAATTCTGCAGTTGTGGTAGACTGCTTAGGATATTTTTCATCTCTACAAGCCTCCATTTCTCAGGAGAACAGGATTAATGCCCCCCTCCCCCGCCTTGTTTTCTTTGCTGTTTGTAGATCCAACCCGGGTTATGGTGTCACCCTTCAGCATGGATGTCACCGTTGGAGAAAGCATTGTCTTGCCTTGTCAGGTATCTCATGATCACTCGCTAGATATCATGTTTACCTGGTCATTTAATGGACACCTGATAGACTTTGAAAAAGATGGGGATCACTTTGAAAGAGTTGGAGGGGTAAGTATTAATACTAAAGCAATCTCCTCACATTAATAAAAGTAGGTAATAAATAAAAGGGCTACTAATAGAAGGAATGGACTTGGCTAAGTTAATAGCAGGAGATGTTATCTTGTGTCTTACAGGCTAAGATGAACGTTGCCAGTGTACTACTTCATTATAGTTGGTGTAGAATTGTTATGATTTCTTAGTGACATGACTTAAACCTGCTCACATGAACCATGCGTTCACATGGCAGCAGGATGGGATGTATGTCAGGGAACCTATAATATGTTTTCTCATTGCAAAGGAACTGCCTTCCCATTCAAGGAAGATGTCCATAATAGTTTTTCTCTGGCTGTAATAGTAAAAGAAATGTAAAATACTATTATAGAAGTTTGTGTCTATACAGAAAATAGCAGGAAATCAGAGGATGTCCTCAGAGTTCTTCAGGCAGTTTTTGCAGGTGTGTTTATCTGTCTCTTGTGATCCCATGATTAGAACAAGTATTTTTCCTCTACGCAAAATAACCTGCATAGCATTACAAACAGCACCGGCCGTCAGAGATGACATTTTCTTCCAGTGTTACCTGTGCACATTTCCTGGCAATGTCACGTTGGTGGCTTTGAGTTGGTTGGTTGTTTATGGGAGACCCAGTCAGCACACACTGGCAGTGCAAACTTTTGCAATGTGAGGAGAATTGTTGGATTGGAAGGTTGACAAGATCATGTGCATGGGAATCCGATAGCTGGGAGGAGAGTCAGGTGTGACGATGGGTCAGCTGCCCATTAAATACAGCCCTGGCTGCCACTGTTGCTCCAGACCATGATCAAGTGGCAGGTACAGGGAAGAAAAGGCCATGAAGGTAGGAATTGCTTTCTTCATTAGGAGAGGAGAAAGTCAGCTTGGGTCATTTGCCGTTTTCTGGCTCTCCAGGAAGGTTTAGGACCGGCCAGCCCACAGCCAGGGAAGGTGCCCACGACGCTCCTTCCCTGCTTGGTTTTCTCTGCTTTTACCTCACTTGTAAAGGGCAGGTTGTTTCAGCTGATCTGGTAGTTTTAGATTCCCTGGAGATGCTGTGGCATGAATTTGGGGAATCAGAGAGGGTCGGTAGGTACAGGAGGTACCTCAGGACACTGTTAGAAAGGGGGTTCACACAAGGAGGTAGCACGGCTGCCAGACCTGCCTCAGCTTCTCACGCCATTCCTCTGGCTAAAAATGATTTCCAAATATTTTTTTTCTAAAAGAGGAGCAGCGATTTCACAGGTTATGTGGAAGTTGAGTAGAACGTTTGTTTTCCTTTGTAACCTTAATATTTTCCTTCGCAATTCAGATTTCACCTAATTTAGCCTGTGGTGTTATTAGGCAGGACTTGAGGAGTTTAATTTCTAACTTACCTGCAATTTTAAAATGTTTTCTTATCCCTCCTGATGATTTTTTTTCCCGCTTTTCTTGGGTGAAGCTAGCAAGAAAAATAAGGAAAGCAATGCAACAATTTTTCAGCAGAGGTGGAAAACTTGCAAGGCTTTTGCGTGATGCTCCAAGGGAGTTTTTACAGAGGCACGTGCTCCGCTGGGTTTCAGGCAGCCTGGCAGTCCCTCTTTACTTCTGTCAGGAGTGAAATTTAATGCTGAAAGGAAAAGGAAATACAATTTACAAGCTTTCCTGTTATCCCTAAAAAAAAAAGTCATTAAAAGATGCACTGGAAGATTGATGCCTGGGGCACACAGCAGCCCAACAGGTCGTCCCGGCAACTGCGCCTGGATTGGCGTGCAGAGCTACAATTACAAACTTTATTAATATTCTTCAGTCAGGAAGTCACAATAATAAGGTTACCCTGAGATTTCTAATGCATTGAATGCTTTGTGTCTGGAGAAAAATTTAGAGTTTTCAGCTTCCTATACGTACAGAAACCTAATTAGTTCTATTCAACAGTTAATCAGACTTGCACTTGGCATTTGGAAAACAAATTACGCCTGTTAGGTGATGCAAGATTTCCTCGGAGAGTGCTGTTCTCATGATCTTTAGCACAAAACCACCGGGCAATCAAAATGCTGGCTGTAATACAAAGCTGTGAAACTATTGCAGATGTCTCATAATTTGGGGCTGGTTTTCATTTATGAAGTAGATGTAGACACAACTTGGGCACCTGAATACCAGAGAGGCGATAAACTGGGTGGCCAGAGAGAGAGGGAGGAGGAATCGGAGCGAACCTGCCCTACATAAGCTTTGTCACGTTGCTTTAATGGGGAAATTGCTTAGCAGACTAAACCGGGCTCCCTTGCCCCTTGTAGGAGCCATAATTTTAGAAACACTCCCGCTCTTACCTTCAAGGCAGACTCACATAATTTTAATAGGCCACGGCTTGCATTACTAATGTTTTCATCAGCCAGTGTAAAGTAAATCCATTAGTCACAGTGTCCTTCATGTGATAATGATGTTTAGCGCTCATTAGAAAGTAATTGTAACCACTTTTCCCTACTTTATCAGCAGGATTCAGCTGGTGATTTGATGATCAGAAGCATCCAGCTGAAGCATGCTGGGAAATACGTCTGCATGGTGCAAACAAGTGTGGACAAGCTATCGGCTGCTGCAGACCTGATTGTAAGAGGTATTTGAATTTTGTTACTGTTGCTCTTGTAAAATGCTTGCTTCCCCCCCCCCCCCCCCCCCCCCCCCGTCTGCTGCTGCTGGTAAGACAGTTCATGGGCTCAGAGACATTCAGTGAAATCCCAGCATCTTGTAATTAGTCTAAGAAATAAGCTCTAAGTACACGCTGGGATTCACAGTAGGTATTCAAACAGTGCACATCGAGATTTTTTCATATATACGTACTCATACAACAGACACACAGCACAGATAAACACACTAGAACATGTTCGTATCCTGAATGCAAAGCTTGCACCAACTGAGCTCATTTATTTGATGAACAGCACAGCAGAAAAGGTATCCAGCTTATTCACCAGGCAATATTGTTCCTTTTCTAGGATAAAAGTGATTTAGTAACTTCACTGATATTCCGAGATCTGTTCATTACTGTACACAGGTGATCTGTAAGTATCACTTTAACAGAGATGCAATTAGTTAACCTGAGTGTGGATCCTTACAATTAATATGATATGTATTCTCCTGCTTGTTAGCTTTGAGGAAAGCAAGTGATGGTGCTGCTCTGTAGCTGCTGCCCTCAGTCCTCATAGAGCCCAACAAAATCATAGTTTGTGCATTTGCTGTGTAACAGGAGTTCTCGGGCAACGCAGTGAGAGGAGGAGAGTGTGAAAAAGAAGCAATTCCCTCTTATCAAAGCTGCACCAGAGCAAAATGTGCAAGATTAGCCCTGAACTTCCACTAAGTAAATGTGCCCTTGTCTCTAGCTGGCCATTTCTCTTATCCATATAATATCGTGACACTTATCACCATGTCTCCCCCGCAGGGGTGTGAGCGCAGGTATCCTTAACCATGTGCCACGCAAAGGGCTGGGCCCCCGAGCCGCTGCTCTCCCCGCCTAAAGGTTGCTTCCCATTGCTCTGGCTCTCGGGTTTTTGCTGCAGCAGGATTTCAAATTAATGTGGGGTTTTCTTTTTCCTTTTGCACAAGCATTTCAAAACAGCCTGCTGATGGGCACCTCGGTTAGGCAATTTCCTTAGTGCTGGCTCTGTAAACAAACAGCAGGAACAATAATTTCTCACAAGTGACCCTTGATGATGGTAAAAATACGGATCTTGTTGCTCCCTAAAAACATCAACAGGGACATCTCCATCCAGGCCAGTGGTCCCACAGCCATGCAGAGACTTGTGCTGTACCATCTCACCAACAGCATGAAAACTGGGAAATACCCTGGGCTGCGAGACTGGAGGGGAAGGTGAACAGTTGGTGCATAAATGGAGCCTTCAAAATAGTCTTTAGAAGTTTTTAAAATACTCAAGTTATGTCATAATAATAAGAGATTAGATACTAGAATAAAAATCAACTATTTATGTAAGGGAACAGCAAACAAGAGCATACAGAAGCTACCCCTGGTGCCAGTACACACAGATCAGCCGACTTGTTCAGGATGGGATTTCTTCACGCTGTCGGACCTGAAGCACATGCCTGTCAGCAGCCCTGAAATACTCGGAACATCAGTAATTGATAATTTTTCTCTCTCTTGCCCTACTGTAGCCCGCACCCTGCGAAGAAGTATGTTGTGAAATGTTGGGAATAACCATGGTTATGCCAAGACACAAAGTGAAAACAGCCGTTTTCACCCTCTGCCAAGCAGTAGGAGTAATTTGTGAAGGATACAATAAATTTTCATTTCTCTGGCGTAACTTGCAGTGAGGGACCAGAGGAGCTGACTGCTCTGTGAGACTGCATTGGTGGCTATTCCCCCCAGCAAAACAATTTACAGTTTTAATTTCTGAGAAATTAAATCTGGCTAGACCTGCTGAAACTTTCATTTGCAAGACAGGGTATTGGAAGGTTTCAGGGTATGTAAGATATTTAAACATGTCCAGAGAGAAGATGGAAATAATTTTAGTCCACGGTGTTGCAAGGGGAGAGTTTGCTTGAGATGGTGCTTTTGGGGAGAGACGTCACCTTAGGTGGCACTGCTGGTAGCAGTGGCCATATGCTATAGGAGAGAGGTCCGCGCTCTCCCCAGTGTGTCCTACAGTGCTTTTCTGCTTAAGAAGGACCCAGTAGCGAAGCAGAAAATACTGGTCCCTACTGGGACATGATGCTAATTACAGGCAGGTCCTTAGTTCTTCTCCAGCCTCCAAGTGCATCCAGGCCGTAGCCAGAAATCGTACTGGTACACAGGGCAGTCCTAAAGCAGGAGGTGTGCCATGGCAGAGCTGGTCCCGTGTGCTGCAGCGAGTGCCTGGCTCCGTTGGGGGACTCGGCGTGCCGGGGGGCTCAGTGTGCCAGGGAGCTCGGCACTGCTGCTCCCACGGAGGGACCTGGGGGCTGCGGGTGTAGCTGCTGAGCTCTGGGTTTGTGTGTCTCCCCCGTGCCTCCCAGTCTCATCTAGGCAATGGGAGCTGCTAAACCACAGCTGGCTGCGCTTAATTGCCCTGCAGGGACTCGGTTACCTCCATCCGGAGTAAGGGAAGAAGGCCAGAGTGCTCCTTCTTGGAGTCACTGCGAAGCCTCAAGCACCCCTCTCCTGTAATTCTTCCAACAGGTCCCCCAGGTCCCCCAGAAGCTGTGACGATAGATGAAGTCACCGACACCACCGCTCAGCTGTCCTGGAGGCCAGGAGCAGACAACCACAGCCCTATCACAATGTATGTCGTACAAGCCAGGACCCCCTTCTCGGTGGGATGGCAGGCGGTGAGCACAGGTAGGTCATTGCCTGGCCCCTGGAGAGCTCCACCGATGGAAAACGCATCCATCGGGACCACACATGGGCCGAGCAGAGCAGCTCTGCACCCTGAAGTGAAAAGTAATTTCACTGGCTTCAGAACGCTGCTCTTAATAACTAGTTTCAAGTTTGGCAACCCAGAGATTTAGGGTGCAGTCAGTGCCATTACTCATCCATTTTTCTCATGAATGTTTAAGGGAGAACAGGATGAATTCCTATCTTTTGTTGCCACACTGGAGATATACAACAGTAACTGTGGTCTATAAAGACATCCCTCAGGGACAGACCATGGCATCTGGCCTATCTTTAAGTAGAATTATTTTCCTGATGGAGGAAAAAGTCCCATGAATATAATTGCTCATTTCATCAGAGGTTAATTTTGTTCCAGTAACTATTAAATAGAGGGAACATCGTGTTTTAAAAAGAGGAAAATAAAAACCCTTTACACCTGTTGTCTTGACACTTTTGTTTCCAAAAAGTGATGATTTGCAAGAAACTCTTCAATAGCAGGAATTCCTGTGCTATAAACAGTCTTAACACGACCTCTTTTATTTCTTTGCAGTTCACCAAATGTTAGAAAAAGGAGAAAAGGTTTATCAAGTTCACCCACTTTTTATTTTCGTAAATCCCTCACTTTTCAGGGTATGGGATATCTGTGACCTTTTCTCAGCAGTCTGTAGTGCTTTTAGTGGGTTTCGCTGCATTCCTGACGTGTGGCTGCCTCCTAGTTCCAGAAATCATCGACGGCAGGACATTCACAGCGACAGTGGTGGGTCTGAACCCGTGGGTCGAGTATGAATTTCGAGTAGTGGCTGCCAACATGATTGGGATTGGAGAACCCAGCAGACCTTCAGAGAAGAGGAGAACTGAAGAAGCTCGTAAGTAGCGGTGGGCAGCTGAGTTAAATCTTGTGGAATAACCGCTCGCTCGCGCTAGGGGATGCGTTGCACTGGAGGAAGCTGAGGAGCGTTTTCTGTGCCCATTGCTCTCCTCCCTCGTGGTACGCGTTCTGTGCACTGAACAGGCAGGGGAAGGTGTGGAGCTCCTGGTGGGCTCTTTTGCTCGCTCCATGACTCCTGCAGTATAGGAAGACTTCACGCCCTTTCCTTGAAGAAAGTAAAGATTTTCCAAAAAACAATATTTGGGCAAGTTTTTCGGAAAATGCTGCCCCAGTGTCCATTGATGAGAGAGGTGAACTCTAGCAGTCCCTCTGTTTTCCCGTGATTGACGTGATGGAAGCTGAGGTGCAGACTACAGACTGCTGAGAGCAGGAGTCTGAGCTTCACAGCTGGAGAGTCCACAGTCCCTTGATGCTGGAGGCTTCTGTGGTTCTTGGAGTAACTTAGACCCCATGTTGCTGGGCCATCAGTGTTGGAGCATCCACCCGGGGCTGCCCTGTGTGTTGGATGATTTCATGGGTTTAGTGAAGGTCTGCCTCCTGGAACCCTCTCCCAAACACACCACTGTCTCCTAGAACCACGCTGTGTCTTCAGATGCCGCAGGCACTGCTTTAGTGAGAGCTTTCTGCTCCTTGGTGCTATCCCTGTCCTTGGCTCTGGCAGAGGGGGGTCAGGCAAGGCGTAGATCTTCGTGGTGGCTGCAGGGTGACGTACCTTGGGCATGGGAAAGCCCTGGTAGGTGGCTCCTCTCTTCAGTTTTAGCCTGTAATGGAACAGAATATGAAATAGGAAAATAAATAAAAGTCCTTTTTTTGTGGAAGATAAATGTTTAAACTAAACAATTAGTGACTGAATACACAAGTTAATCGACGTGCTTTTAATATACTATTATTGACATACTTTTAATGTACTGTTTGCCATGGCAAATTAGACATTCCCTAATAGCATTTCGGGTACCCAGCAGGGGAAGGCTGGCAGAGCCCTGTTGCTGCATAGGTCTGTTCCATGTCGATGCGCTTTTCTGGTTTCAGTGGCCACATACATCTTCCACATGTTTTTATTGCAGTTCCTGAAGTGACCCCGGCTAACGTCAGTGGGGGTGGAGGGAGCAAGTCTGAGCTGGTCATTACTTGGGAGGTAAGTGGAGCCCAAACCAAGAGGAACATTCATACGGTTGTGACCTAGGTGCAGCCTTTCACCCCAGACCCCAGCGAAGCTTCCGTAGTTTTCAAATGGTTTGCAGTAAAAAAGCCGAGATTGTGTGATGAAAATAGCCCAGCTTTTAAAATGGAGCTGAGGCGCACGCACACACACACACACACACACCAGGGTGCTGAGCCAGGAAGGCAGCAGAGCAGCGTTGTGCAGGGGGCCGGGGGAACGGGCTATGCATCACTGCTCCGGCACGAGCTCGGCTCCCCCGCCTCACCGCCCCTCCATGTGCAGACGGCAAAACATGGATGAGCAGAAACCACCTGAGGGATAAAAAAGTGTTTGTGAAGCCAGGCTCAGCACGTCCTGACCTGGCTGGGAATTGTTGTGGCTGGCTCCCAAGCCTCATCCCTCATCCCTGCACTGGGATATACAGCAGCAAATAGTTAAGAGTTAGCACAACGCGTCGCACGTTGGCTTTTGTTGCTGCTAATGAAAGCCAGCAAGAGGAGATACAGAGATGAAAAACGTTTAATATTTCTTAAAGCAGTCAGGGTTAGAACTTTAGTCATTTGTCTGCTCATATTTTCATGTTATGATGCGATGCAGCTGGCATATTTTTCCTAATAATGAACTTCACTAGACATGCTAACACTTCCACTTAGCACTATTTCTGACCAGGCTGGCAGAATGAATCGCCAGAGATATTTTTAAGGTTATTAAAAAACTATAAATGGGGATTTGTCCTTACCACACAACTCAGTGTGCTAAATTTCTTCCTCCATTGGACTAATTAGCTACACTATGTCTCCTAAAGATACCGCAATATGTTTCAAAAACACACATGGCAAGAATATCAGCCTTTGATTTGTGTCGTAATTTGCACAAAATGTGATTTGTATTTTGATGGAACAGTCGGTTTACTGTTTTAAATGTCAAGAGGTCTTTTCTTTATGGTCTGGTGTATGTTTTGAGCCTTATGATACAGAGTAAGAAGCAGTCGCCAAAAATAACCCCTGCACGTGCGTAATTGCCATGGACATCTGTGGGAGCATGGCCCACAGTTACAGATTATTTTAACACATTGAAGCTTTGGGCTTTGAAGCACCTTTTCAGGGGACTGCAAGCCTGAGGGTAGGAAGTGTCAGTGTGTTCAGATGTGACCAGGAGGTGACAGGTTGCTTCTTCTAGCTGTTACCTGGCTCTGACCTGCCCTTCTCCATCATGTTTGTGACAAGTCAGTCCCTGCCATCATGGTCTCTAACAGGTCATGTCACGTGGGATGTGGGTAGTTGTCTGACCTGGTCTGGGTCACTGTGGCCAGCAAGGGACCACCAGCCCCACCATATTGCCAGGGTATGTTTTTCAGGGCTTTGCATGCAATCCCAAAGGTGTGAGAGCATCTGCACTGGGAAAGCAGGAGCTGTGTCCTTGGTTCACCCCAACAAACCTCAGACTCTTAGTCACTGCAGTGCCAAAAATTACTCACATCATTACTGGAGGCTCCATCTAGTCCGTGAAGGAAGGTGGGCAGCTACGAAGGTGCATTTAGTCTTCGGCAAAGTGACTTCTGGAGGTGCTGCTTCCCCCCTGACTGCAGGGAGCTCACAGAGCCGCAGGTCTCCAGCACAGGTGGGATGGGATGAGCTCAGGCTGGGTGCGAAGCAGGACTCCAGCCACCTCCCGTCTCTGATGCTCTGTTTAGGGCAGTAGCTTTAGAGACGAAGAGGCAATCCTGGCATGCAGATGGGGAGATAAACACGTGCCATTGCTGAACGTGCTGTTTCTCCCGCGGTCTGCCTGCCCACAGACGGTGCCCGAGGAGCTGCAGAACGGAGGTGGCTTTGGGTACGTGGTGGCCTTCCGCCCCTTCGGCACCGTCAGCTGGATGCAGACCGTCGTGGCCTCCCCAGACGCCGCCAGATACGTCTTCCGCAACGAGACCTTGCCGCCCTTCTCCCCCTATGAAGTTAAAGTCGGGGTGTACAACAACAAGGGCGAAGGGTCCTTCAGCCCCGTGACCGTCGTCTACTCAGCAGAGGAAGGTAGAGCCCACCCCACCGCTCATCCCTCCTCCCCACCACCCAACACGGGGGGCTTGACCGGGTCTGCCAGGGTTTAGTATCCACCTTGACATATCCTTTCATACCTAATCCTTGCTCTGATTTATAATAAATGGCGAGCCATGATTAATTCTTTTCATAGTCATTAAAATAACATTAATCGTAATGAAATCTTTTGATATTAATGGAAAAGTAATATGTAATCTGGAAAGAATTCCACTGAGATTTAGTATGAATTAATGTCCACTGATTAGAAAATGTTCCCTCTTGTCCTAATTACAGTACATGTTATCCTGGGCTGAGTTTAGTAATGACATCTTATTATTTCTTAGGTAGAGGAGCAGTGCTGTCTGGCACAGGCTGACAGGCCATCATTTTGAAATGCAGAAGTTTGTTTTGGTCACATGCATCTTTTCTCATGCAATGACGAAAGTAAACCCTTGAACTTTGGGACTAATTGAACGTAACATTGAAAACTTAATTTTATTTCTAACTCCTCTACCCAGAGCCGACGAGAGCCCCAACCACTGTTTTGGCCAGAAGCCTTTCTGCCTCAGACATTGAAGTTTCTTGGGCTCCCCCTTGGGAGAACCAGCACAAAGGAAGAATACAGGGATACGAGGTATGGAAACACAACGCAGCATCCTTTCAGCACTAAGCCTTGAGATGTGGAGATACATCCTGGGCAGTTGTTGCGGTGCTGCTCCTGCCTGCCGTGGGGCGGGTGGGTTCCTCTGGCCTGTTTGCTTCCTTTTGGCTCTCAGTATGCAGAGATTTCTCTTGCACAGTAAACAATTACACATCTTCCTGAGTGTCACCTGGCGGTAAATGGAGTGCAGAGCTTGCTGGGGGCAGACCTCCATGAACGTGCCTCCATGGTCGGAGGTCTGGGGAGGGAGCGCTGCAGCCAGGCTGCTTTCCAGCAAGGAACAAGAAGCGGTTGCAGCAGGGCGCAGGATCTGTCCTAGTGGCACCTGCACTTTGGGCAGAAGCGCCAGAGTTAGCGCGGGACACAGCTAGTGCAACCAGCCCACGGGTGGAGGGGACATGTGCCTGCTCTGCTTCTCAGGTCAGGTGTTGGAGACATGACGAAAAGGAAGAAAATGCAAAAAGGATTCGGACGGTTGGCAACACAACATCTACAAAAGTCAGCAACCTGAGAGGCAACGTGCTGTATCACTTGGCGGTCAGGGCGTACAACACGGCTGGGACCGGCCCCTCCAGCGCCGCCGTCAACGTCACAACCAAAAAGCCACGTGAGTGTTTGTGAGGACGGGGGGCTCTTGCCTGGGAGGGTGTCTGTCAGTGCTCCCCTCTCTCGTTTTCAGATTTTCTGGAGTCTGAAGGAGTTGTCAGACTCTTTGCCATGTTTTTGTGCAGAAGACTTACCAAGGGGTTTTTTTGGTTTTGTTTGTGGTTTTGGGGGGTTTTGGGGTTTTTTTTTGTGTAAGGCTCTTCCCTGTGTTAAGTAAGCAGAGCATGCAAAACTGAAATCACAGCTGTGAAGAAAATTAAATATTTATCTCATCGTTCAAGAGGGCTTTTTTCTTCTGGTCTCAGGCATGTTGAGCAACTGACTGAATCCTTTTTTCATTTAGAGCACTGTGTGTGTCACGCCTCCTGTGACCTTGAGGACACAGATCAGTGAAACAGCTCATTAGCTTTCTGGAGCGATAGGACTCTGGGCACACTCGGCTATGGTGGGAGAAGCCTCATCGGTACTGGGAGGGATCCACCTGGGGCACGGTGCTCCTTAGTAACACAGTGCTGTGTGTATTTTGGTCTAGCACCAAGTCAGCCCCCCGGGAACATCATCTGGAATTCATCCGACTCCAAGATCATACTGAACTGGGACCAAGTGAAAGCGCTGGACAACGAATCCGAAGTGAGAGGCTACAAAGTGAGTACTTTGCCAGCCCTGGCTGCAGGACCACACTTTCCTGCACCACCCTGGCCCTGCGTCATCCTCACTGAGCTTCCGCTGTCGCCGGGGGCTGCTCTTGGGCTATAGGGAATTTTCCATGAATCCAGTGTCCAGTAAGACCAGGCGAGGTGATTTTCAGGGTACTTGCTTGGCTTTCCAGGTTAAAACTGGAGCATTCCTCCAGAAACACAGGCTGTACCTCTGCAGAGTGAGCACGCTCTGCCAGCTGCTTGCCCTTCACCCCAGTGATGCTTGCCCCTGCCCCGGCGATGCTCACCCCTGTGAGCACCTGTGTGGGTCCCATGGACCTTCTACCTGCTCCTTCCCCCCAGGCTCCCACTTCAGGACTGCTCTCCTGCCTTTGGTGGAAACCTTCCAAAGGCTGTAGTTGACTTCTTAATTGCAGATAAATAAAATGCTTTTTTAATAGCTCCCATTTTCTTCAGAAAGCAAAGCCAAAAGGAAAAGAAAGAGAATGCTCATTAGTAGCAGTTTTAATAGGGTATAATTTAAATAGAGAGAAATCTTGGGAAGAATTCAGCTCTGTCACCTGACACAAGGGTTTAATTTGGCCCAAAGAAGACATTGGTGTGCAATTGTCAGCCGTTGCCTTGAGGGCTGAGTTGTGCAAATGTTTCCCACCAGGGAACGAGGAACAATGAAGAACCTGGACACGCTTTTTGTTTTGTTCGCAATCTGGAACGCCAGCGGCATCAGCTTTACGAGCCTGTGCCAGCTCTCCTGAATTTCTGCACTAACTTTTAACTCTCTTTGGTGCACTGTATCAGATTATCAAAAACAAGTAATTCCTCAGGGTATTTAGTCAAAACCTCAGATGAACCTCAGCAGTTTGGGCCAACTTTTCACTACATATTTTAGGTTTGAAATGCAAATTAAGAAGTCAGCTGAAAGAGGGTGAGAGAGACTTGTCACCCTGAAAACACAAACTCCATCTAGTGGGTTTCTAAAAAGTCCTCCTTTAACTTACTGTTAGGATGGCATATCCAGATCAATTTCTTTCTTCAATTATAGCAAAACAGTGCCTTTTTTTCCTCTTTTTTTCCTGGAAATCTTACATTTTGTGTCACAATTGGTGATCTAAATTAGTAAAATTCCCAGATCTTAGGTCATCCAAAAAAGCCATTTATTCTGGGAAGCAGTTTGTGGCACTGCATCAAATAACCCGACTCAGTTACCTGAAGAAACATGGTAAGAAGCTTTTGACCTCTATAAATAAGCCTCAGGATTTATTTTAGCTTGATCAAGCTAAAGATTTCACCGAGTGACTCCACCAGGTACCGGTGCTGTGTTTGGTGCTGTGCGTCAGCTTCACCCTCTTCCCGATGTCACCTCCCCACACAGGCACTGGTGTCACCGGTGTGGGTCCCCAGCAAAGCCTAGATAGCCATGCTGTGACCAGACCATGTGCCTGAGCATCGGGGGCAGGAAAAGAGCAGCAGCAAATCGGGATGCCCTTAGGGCAATGGACATCTCTGCCGCTTCTGCCTCCTCTTCTCTCTCCCCTTCGCTGCAGGTTTTGTACAGGTGGAACAGGCAGAGCAGCACGTCCGTAATAGAAACGAACAAAACCTCCGTGGAGCTCTCCCTGCCGTTCGACGAGGACTACATCATCGAGATAAAGCCGTTCAGTGACGGGGGCGATGGCAGCAGCAGTGAACAAATCCGAATTCCAAAGATGTCAAGTAAGAATGGGAGAAAACTGGGTCCGTGGCAGGGGGGCAGCATCCCCAGCCCCTCCGCTGCTCGCCCACTGGTGGGGCAGACCTGCTTCCCCCCATCACCCCTGCGCCTATGGACGGGGACAAACCAGACCCTGGTGGCTGAGCAGAGGCAGGCTGCAGGGCTGGCTGTGTCCTAGGCAGGGAGCCGAAGCCCAGGCTTACCCGGGACGGGGAGTCATTCCAGCCCACGTTTCTGATTTCATCCTGAGACAACGTTAAACCATAAGAAACGCCATCATAAGTAGCTATATTTGTATTTAAGATTTCTAGACACTTTCCACTCTCTTGCTTCCATACTCGTATATATATGTTGAATATATTGTTTCACTGCAATTCACTATTCACAAAATACAAAATGCAGTGTTCAGAGGCTTTTAAATATATAAGGCTACTGTATAGCCATATTCCATTGTGCATTGGATGCATAAATATTTATTTAGGGAAATGAGGCTGTGTAGAAGAACAAACAGAGAAGAGAGTATTTTATTACACAACATTGCTTTTGCAAAATCTCCATGTCCCATCTTCCATTAATAATGCCACAGTTTATAAGCTGCATTAAATCAGGAGTCTCTGCAATGCAGGAATATGGCATTAAAATTACAGCAATGTAAAAAAACCCTGACTGAGATCAGAATTATCTCCACCATGGTTGTACGCTGTGGCTGTATAAACCATACAGAGGAATTTAATCAGCAGACACAGGAGAGTGAAGGAGAGCAGGAACACATGCCAGTTCCTGTTTGGCTCAGCGCAGTGGGCCGCGGAGCAGGGGTGCAGCTCCTTCTGGACAGGAAGGTGCCAGGCTGGTGCCATAAGTAACAGCTTGAATATAGTATAGTTAAAAAAAAAAAAAAAAAAAGTAAACAAGCCACAGAGTAATATAATTGTGAAAGTCACCTCAACGTGACGGTGGCAGGAATTTGTTACACCAAAAATGCAGTTCGAGGAGCGAAGCACAGTGAGCAGGAAGTCATTGAAGCGGGACAGGACTGCATGTGGGGTCTGACCCTTCTGCCACCACCTCGCTTCATCGGAGGAAACAGAATTAAAACCTGGGGCGCGGGCGGTTAATGACGGCGGCTCCCTTCACCCCTGCCTTATTTTCTCCCCCTCTCCCCTTTGCGCAGGTGCGTATGCAAGAGGATCCGGCTCTTCCACCTCCAATGCCTGTACACTGTCAGCCATCAGCACAATAATGATATCGCTCACAGCTCGGTCCAGTTTATGACAAAAATTACATACAGGACTTCTTGTTTATAATATAAGAAACATTTAGCTAGTTGTTTTGAAGACACCCAGTACTAAGTAATATTGTGGTTTGAGTACATCTTACTACTGGAAAAATGTTTATGCTTCTTTAGGAATGGCATTATACAGTACTTCCTCAAAGCAAATATAGCTTTGTCTGAAGTTTCCTTGGAAACTCTGCAATGCACTGAAAACATCTGTAATATGATGTTACCAAAGCAGTTTACATATGTCCTTATATGCATATTTTTTATTATATATTTAGTGTTTTATAGAATTTTTTAAAGTTAACATATGATGTAGATATTAATTTTTCCTCTGCTATAAAATGCTATGGACGACATTATCATGAAAATATTGTTTGGAATTTTTTCCTTTATGATGGAGAGTTCAAAGTTGTTCTTAGTAAATTGGCTGCAACTTTACTGTACAGTTTCACAAGGCTACGCAAGGCAGAGCCGTTCCAGATCCAGTTCGTAACGTGGCTGTATTGCAATGGCGGTTGCGATGATTCTTGTGTTCAATCAAGTGCTTGTAACACACAAGATGTTCTATTTTATTCGGAGGTCTAAGCAAGACAAAATCGAAATGCTCAGTAAGAACACTGTAATCTTGAAAAAAAATGCGTGAATTTTGGTTGTTTGCGGACTACAGGACATGTAGCTAAGACTCTGGCATCGTGCAGCAAGGGGCCATTTTTACAGTCTTGCAATAGCTTTGTCTTTCTCATAATTAGCATTAAATTGGGTGGGTATGAAGATACTGCAAAGACGCAAGCTCTGCCTCTAGGGACAAAAAGGAACGGGTACCCAAAGAAGCGAGCGAACGACGTGGTTCTCGCCTTTGGGTGCAAACCCAGCTAAATCCACCTCGCTTTTGGGGATTTTATTCCGAGGAAAATAAGAGTACAGCATCTCTGAGACGTCAAGCTGCCCTGGGTTCGTGGTCTGAACACGCGCTTGCTTTCCACGTGCATCGGAACATAACGCATCATCCTTCGTAACTCCACTGTATAGAAAACGCTTGGGAAATGTGGTCGGAACCGAGAGCATCGGAGGGGCTGTGCCATGCTTCGGTCACCCGCGGGGGGTGGCAGCTCCCGGAGGTTCTCCACTAGGAAGTCTGCGTTTAGTTAGAAACTCTTCATAGATGCCTGAAGGCAAAACAGAGTCACGCTGGAAAACGACAATATCCGCAGCAAAATAATTCTTCTTAAGAGAAGGACTGTTTGTTACTACGGGGTAATTTTGTAAGTTCACTCAGATGGGATAACGCTAGTAAAAGGCAACGGAATTTTCTATAAAATTTTCAAGTTTAAATGCGCTGCAGTGGTATATTTATTTTTTTTCCTGATCGCTTGAATTTGCCTGTAACTTGTCTTTTTTGCTTACAAAATAATACAGTTAACTTTTAGACCTTCTAAATATATTTATTCAGTAACTCATAATCAGGATTCCACTTGTGTAAAAGTCAGGGGTGTTGACCAGAGAAATATTGTCAGTATTTCAAGCTGTGTTCCTTTCTTAGTTTGATATGGTTACTTCTATGTAAAAAAAAAAAAAAAAAAAAAAAAAAGAGAGAGAAAAGAAAAAGAAAAAAAACTCAAAACCAAGAAAAATGGAACAAAAAAAAAAGCTTCTGTAGTTTTCTCCCCAGTGTAAATGATATTTATCAGTGATCTAGCAGATGTAATCTTTTTTTAAAGGTATTGGTAATAAATATTCTGTCATTTGTAAAGATACCTGTCTTTCAGGAGTGTTTTTCCTCCACATTTCATTTGACCTGGTGACAAATTTCACCACGGCAATAGGCAGCACCTGCTGAGATTGTCACTGATGTGAAGGTACAAAAGAAGAGTTTGTTTATGGCAGAACTTTGTGGAGGCAGAAAATAATATATCTATTTATACATCTCTGGTTTAATTCTACTTCTAAAACTGACCGAAAAAAAATCTGCGTGGGTGAATTTGGGGTGATGATGTCTCTTTATGTACAGTCATGACCTTTCCAAGCTCTTGTGGGCTGGTGCTGTTGGAGTGGAGCTTCTACAGCTTGGGAAGCTCGGAAAAAGAAAGGGAAAAACCAAACAAAAAGACCAAAACGGCATTCACCCTCCTCGAGTGCGTGCGTCTGTCTGTGGGCATCGCAGCCCTCCTGGAGCAAGGTGGGCAGCAGCAGCTCCAGAGCAAACACCCTCCAGGTACGGCACTGCTTCTCTGCTTATCCCAGTGGATTTCTGAGGGTTTGGGGGATCACTGCTTAAAATCACTAAATCCACCAAACCTGCGTTTCTAATTTTGATTTTTAGGGGTGGCAGCGTGGAGTCGCGTGATTGTGCTCTGCGCTTCTAAGGAGCAATACTGCGCTTTGCAATCAATGGAGCTTAAAAATACAATGGCCAGGTAACACAGTTCAGTTTTTAAAAAGCAAATGTAAAGTTGCCATCTCTGAGGTGGGCAAGGGGCACACTCCTGCGGCTGCCCTTGCGGAGGCAGCGGGAAAGAGCTGCAGCAGGAGGAACTCATGGGGTTTGTAGCTGGGTTTAAGGGAAAAAAAACAAACTCGGACTTTAGAATTTCTCTGCACTCTGGGCACAAAACTTGTAACTGGTCTGGGAGGCTGGGGACAGACAGCGTCACCGGCGGTGCGGGCTGCGGTAATAGTGGCAGAATGTGACACGCAGCCCTGGGCACGGACTGTCCCCTTTGCATTCCTCGCTGCAGCGTGAGCGAGCGGCACATGGCAGAGCAAACTGCCTGGGATGTACCGAACACGCTCCCTTTCCCCCCGGCTGCCTGAAGGGAAGCCCGCTGGCCCCAGGTACAGTGGCAGCTCTGCCAGGAATTGCTCTGCTCGTCCTACACGGGCGGACCTTGAGCACAGGTCAGGCTCCCCCACAGCCAGCAAGGGCGAGCGGGCTGGACCCACAGCCTGGCAGGGAAAATGAAGGTTCTCCCGCTGCTTTACACCAGCTTGGTTTTACTCACCAGAGCGAGTGTAACACATGCCTACCGGCTTCCAAGCCATCGAGCCCTGCCTGTGCCCAGCAGTGCTCATCCTCGGGAAGTACCGAGGACGTGCCTTGCTGATCAGATGAACATTCACGTGGGTTTTGTCATCGTCGCCGGCTCACTGCGGTTGTTTGTGTGGTTTTCCCATGATGCACACAGCCTTATCAACGACACTGAAAATCAAAAGGATATTTTCTGCCCCCCCAGCCACTTGCCCACATGCCCCGGGAGCACCTCGGCTGCCTGAGCCTGCTGCTGCCTGCGCTAGTAAGTACCAAGCATTCACACATGCCTTCCCATGGCCAAACGCACCGCTTTAAGGCAAAATACACTTAAATTTATGGTCCAGATCTCCACAATATCTTGCCATTAATGGGAATGAAACTATATTTAGAAATCCTAGTTACTAGGCCACTTGAAGGCATGACATAAAATACATTACAGTAAATGAATTCTCTTCAGTCTCATTTTTAGGATTTTACTAATGAAATTCTGATTTTTAGGTTGCTAAAGCTGGGCACCTCAAATCCATTAAAATCACGTGCAGGAGAGACATTTGAGGCACAAATATTGTTACATTAATGGGCTACATTAATTTTGATGGAGCCGTGCTATTTCACCCAGATAAGAATCAGCACATTTATTGTAATTATTTTTAGACTGTAGTACCTGGGAACTGCATTACTTTATAGGCACTTTCCAAACAATTCATTTGCTGGGTCAAATCTTTCTTTTTATTCTTTCTTAATGTGTTTAACCCTGTCTCTGGCCAGCTGGATCGACGGGAAGTTTCTTGGAAGTCTGAGGGACTCTGCGAGGACAGGAGAGCTTCCCCGTCCGCAGCCCGGGAGGTCAAAGCCCGAGTTGTCCAAGTGGTTTCAGGCAGGAGGTTTATTTGGTAACTCGTGCAGCAGATTACACCATGTAAGTTAATAAAACACAAACAGAACCCGACACTGTCTCAAACCCAGCTCACTGAAGATGGAGCAACAGATAGCAAAGAAAAACAGGCTGCAGTATCGGGCTTGGGTTTTCAGAATGATCTGAAGGCAGCTGAAGCTCCACGTGAAGGAGGAGCCCAGCTCCTTGTGGCTCAGAAAGCTGCTGAAAAGCACCGGGAAGTCCTTGGCACATTTTTTAATTACTGCACAGTTGAAAACTCTGCATTCCCAAGCTGTGTTCTGTTTTGTAGGAAGTATATCAGTTTGTACCGTTTTGCCTCTCCCCCACTTCAGCTTTTATCTTTTGTGCCAGGAAGCACAAACAGTCCCTTCGTGTCCTTTTGCAGATGCTGTCAGCTGATGCCAAATGCAAGAGTCTGCAAAAGAGCCCTAGACTGAGAAGGAGTCAGTCGTGAGCCTTCCATGCCTCCCCCCCGTCCTGTGGCCAGTGAGCACCGGGTGTGTGGACAGATGCTCTTTCAGAGCCCCCCCATGCCGGAGTGCAGAAGAAGGGAGAGTAAGAAGCACAGGTGAAGCTCTTGCTTCATACTGAAATTGGGGTCTCGCTGCACCCAGGTTGCAGTCTTGGCCAGCTGCCCTGATCCCCCTGCAGGCATCAGCCATCACAGCTCCACCAGCTTCACACAGCCAAAAGCTGGTGATGTTTAAGCCCCAGGGGAGCCAAGATATTAAAAATGCTTACTTTGTTCTGCAAACTGTACAGATCCTACAAGAAGGAAGAAAATAACCTGAAGAAAAAATAAACTTCCACAAGGCAGGAGAGAAGTGAACAGCAAGGACTGCGTTGCATGCTGGACAGTCAGGACACCGGAGGAGAGGTGGCAGCAGGCACCAGGGCATTAGCAGTCGAGTGCCTGCACGGCAGCGAAACTACGCAAGCTTAAGCAATTTTACCAATATCACGGAACTGTCAGTTTTCCTGCAACATTTCATAGCTATTTACCCAACTAGTTTTCAGTCCCCAGGCTGGGAATTTATTGTTTCAATGTGGTTCCTTGCAGGCCCACAGTGCACACGACCCACGTAGCACCCCAAGCCACCTGCAAGACCTGCCACACACACAGACTCCGAGATTCTGGGCGCTGTGCCCGTGGCAGCGAGGCACCGGGTGTGTGCACACAAACAGCAAGGCGACGCGCTACGCATGTGTGCAAAAGCAGCGAGGCAAGGTGGGGGCTTCACGCACAGAAGTAGCAATTGTACGTCAGTGGCATATGCAAACCGACCTTGTCTGAAATGGTCTTTTGGAGTTTATAAAGTCCTGCCACTGAAGACAGCCGTTTCCCCACATCCAAAGTTGATGCTACGTTGATGTGAAAAGCAAGATGTAGGTACCTCCATGCAGCACCAGCGGGGTGCTGCCATGTCGGGTGCAGCCTGGCCCTCGTGCCGTTTGGGCAGTCCCCACGTGGCAGCAGGCTGGCTGCATGGCTCGCACACACACAGCTGCCTCCCTTACCCATGAGCTGCATTTCCGTGGGGGTTATTCAGGCTGTTGGCTGAATTCACACTGTTTCATTACAAAGCGGATTGGTGTGGGCCCTCACTTGCATGATGGATTTGCTATAGCCATGCAGCACTGGGGATGACAGCACTGGGATGCTCTACAGCTTGTTTTATTCTTTTCCTAGTCTTTGATGCACTTTGGTCACTGCCGGGGACCATGGCTGGTTACCTTGCTGCCATACACTGGACTGCACCAAGTCCCAGTTTGCATTTTGCGTCTTGCCTTGTCAGAGTTCTTTAAAACAAAACAAAAATTCAAAAGATTAAGCTGTCAACCAGGAAAAAAAGCCACTAGCTCTTTTCCAGATTTTTTTTTTCTTCCGACACAGCCCTTGTACCGTGTACTTATATCCTGCTTAAACTGGGACTTTTTGTTCAGTAGCTTATCGTTACACAGGGCACCTCGTGGGCACAAGTCCTTGCCCCCCGCAGGAAACACCACCGCAGCGGAGGCGATGTGAAGCCCACTCCAGTGATGCTGGGTGACGTGCCAGGGCCACGCAGCCTCTCAGAAGACAGAGTCATCAAGGGGGCTGCAGTAGAGATCTTCTGTGAAGCTGCCGAACTCGGTCTCCGTCTCGCTGGTGCAGGTGTGTGCTCTCTGGAAAGTGAACACTGCTTTTAGCTGGTGAGCAGGGAGGTTGTGCAGGTTTTGGCTGGGATAGGGTTAATTTTCTTTTTAGTAGCTGGTATGGGGCTGTGTTTTGGATTTGTGCTGGAAACACAGCTGGTGACACTGGGATGTTTCCCTCACGGCTGAGCACAGAGCTGCTCTTCTGCTCCGCCCCCCCCCAGCAGCAGGGGGCTGGGGGGGACCCAGCTCGGACAGCTGACCCCAGCTGACCCAAGGGACAGCCCGTCCATATGGCACCATGCTCAGCCATAGGAGGGGGATGGGGGAGTGATGGCGTTTGTCTTCCCAAGTGCCCGTCACGCGTGACGGAGCCCTGCGGTCCTGGCAGTGGCTGGGCACCGGCCTGCCCGTGGGGAGTGGGGATGAATGCCCTGCCCTGCCCTGCTCTGCTTTGTTTGCTTTGCTCTGCTCTGCTCTGCTCTGCTCGGCTTTGCTTTGCTCTGCTCTGCTCTGCTCTGCTCGGCTTGGCTTGGCTTGGCTTTGCTCTGCTCTGCTCTGCTCTGCTCTGCTCTGCTTTGCTCTGCTCTGCTCTGCTCTGCTCTGCTTTGCTCTGCTCTGCTCTGCTTTGCTTTGCTCTGCTTTGCTCTGCTCTGCTTTGCTTTGCTTTGCTTTGCTTTGCTTTGCTTTGCTCTGCTTTGTATTGCTCTGCTCTGCTCTGCTCTGCTTTGCTCTGCTCTGCTCTGCTTTGCTCTGCTCTGCTTTGCATTGCTCTGCTCGGCTCGGCTCGGCTCGGCTCGGCTTGGCTTTGCTCTGCTCTGCTCTGCTCTGCTCTGCTCTGCTTTGCTCTGCTTCACTTTGCTTGCGTGCCTGGCTTTTGCTTTGCCTGTTAGACTGTCTTTGTCTCGACCCACGGATTTTCTCACTTTACCCTTCGCTTCTCTCCCCCACCCCGCCAGGACAGATGCACGAGCAGCTGTGTGGGGCTCAGACACTGGCTGGGGTTAAACCACGACAGAGGTGAACTGAGTTTATCAACTAAACTGCACTAATTAAGAGAAACAGCGTATTGTTTTAAGCATGTGAATATTTGTTATGAAACAAGTGTTGCAAAACCCTTACTTAACGTGTTTTGCAGAACACCGTGTTTCAAGTTGGTGCATTTAAAGAGGGATTCACCCAAAGCATTTTGTGAGGTAAGAGCTGAGCATTGGGTTCAACACAAGAATTTCGCCACATTCCAAACTGACTACTCACAGCGCTGCTCATCACTCTGTCCCTCGGGCCAGAAGCCCCCTGCACCCCACAAACCTCCCATTTGGCATGTTTTGCACAACACAGTTGCCCACCAGACACCCCTCTGTGGCCAAGGACAAAGAACGCCGGGAGGAGCTGGAGGGCGTGTTAGGAGGCACATGAATTTTTCTGAATACGAAGCAGCGAAGCCCACTCGTGGGGCCACATCCTGACCCCTTGGTATGTGCAGAGCTGCATGAGCCAGTGCGCAGGGAGAGGGTGGCTCGCCGGAGGAAGCAGAAGCAGTACTTCAGCTGCTGAGAAGCCCACAGGGGTGGTGGGAGGCAGAGCTGCTCCTCGGGGCCAAGCACAGTGCCACTGTTGTGCAGGGCTTTTGTTACCTCACCCCGCTGTTTACGCTACAAATTTAGGAACTGAACACCCACAACAAAGAGTTGCTGGGGGTTTTGCTCTCCTGGGTGATCTCAGTGGAGACACCGCAGCCATGTCCTCACTGTCCCTTCCTGGTGCCACCGCCTTGGTGGCCATGGTGCCAGCCAGTGTCACCTACCGGCACCCAGCTCACTTTAAGTGAAGAGATGTCTAAATACAAGGCAGTGCTGCTCTTGGTAATGTGAAACAGCCTTCACAAGCTCACATTTTCTAGCTGCAGCGTTAATATTTGGTATTTCTCATATTCTTATTTGTGATACCCTAAGTCGTGGTATTTTACACCAGTGGCTTTAATTAAAAACAAACATACGATAATCTTTTAAGCCTGTTTCCTTGACCAGACCATGGAATAAGAACAATACCCCAAAAAAATCAAACTCCTATTCTAAGGGGACAAATTAAAATCAAGTTGCTGAGCAGCACTTCCCTTGAGCAGACAATGAGGCTTTTTATCTTATCTGTAAGGCAAATGTATTTATCAGGAAGTAACAGCAAACATAATAAGGCTTAAGACCAGCTTAACAGTAGGACCAAAACATTTCCCATTGTTAGGCTTCACAAAATAAATCTGCTCTCCAAGAGTCAACCCCCAGTCCTTGCCAAGGCAGAGCTATCTGCCTGGCTGTGCTTGGTGGAAGGAGCGACCACATTTCCATACAAATGGCAGAGCCAAAGGTACAGCAAGGCGTACCTGAAAATTATTGCATATCGGAAGAGCACTTCACAATAGCACTTCATCCTTTTGTTCTTTTTTAACCCTCCCCAAAACAGTTCATCTACAAACAAGGCCAGATCCAGAGCTGCTGGGACCTGTCCTTGGCAGAGGAGGTGGCCACAGAGCCAGGTGAGAACCAACCACAGCAGTTACAATTGCAAAAACAGCCTCCCAAAGTGCTAAATTCAATGGCTAACTCGATGTACTCGTGGTAAAGGCTGTGTGTATCGTTATATTAACTGCACCCATGAGTTTCTTATTTGGGAATCTGGAAAAACACATTTCCTGTGTTTTGCATAACACATCTGGCAGTGTATTCCATATTTAATAGGAACATTATCAATTCTAAGAGGTCAAAAGGCTTTCACTGAGCAGTAACAAGCTATATGCTCCTAGCCTTTCTGGGAGAGAGCAGCACACAAACACAAGCGTTCCTTCTACTAAAAAAAAGAAAAAAAAGAAGTGTGACTAAGATGTTATTTTACCTGGTAGTCATTTGGGAAGGGATCTCTGAATTTGTTGCTGGGTGTTGGAATTGGTGGAAACACTTTACTCCATACGTGGTTTCTGCAAAGAACATATTGGAGAGGTGTGTAAGAATTGCTTTTTCCGCTGGATGACACATCCGACAAGCAGCACGTGTTTAGCCCTGCAAGAAGGCACGTCTCCTCGCACCGTCAGCCCTCCTGCCCCCCTCCCACTCAGTCGTCGGAATCTGAGGGCAGCAGCAAGTTCAAAAGGGGTTGAAGTTATGGATAATAGTCCACCAGCGGACACCCTGAAGACTAGGCAGTGTGCCGTTCCTCACAGGTCACTCCTGACCCTGGGGACAAGCAGATGACAAAGAGGAGGTGGGCTGATGCTCTCCCCCATCAGCCTCTCCCATTGCAGAGCTTGGCAGGAAGGTGCAACCCAACGGGCACTGCCGTGGCTTTGAACGGCCAGTAATAGGCCTGCCTTGGAAAAAAAGTAATTGTTCTGATCTTCTTGCTCATGCTTATGTTCTTCTCAAGGGCTGCATTGTCATGTACCTTGTTTGGACAGTCAAGACAGGCTGCATCTTGCTCACACTTTGGTTTCTGGACATAATGTACCTGTGTCTCATGCTAGAACAACTGCAAATAATTGTGTGCCGAGGGAATGAGGAAGAGGCAAGAAATGGGACTGGAGGTAGCTGACAGTGATTCTGCTAACCAGTGTAATAACTCATTTTGCTAACACCCTTTGAGACACTCCTTCCCTGCCTGACACTCTTTAGTCTAGCTGAAGCATACAGGCATGTGTATGTTTGTGACAGCAAGTGCTGCAGAGTGAACTTTTTTTTGTCTTCTGTATCCCTGAGTACAGACTTCACATTTCAGTCGCCAAAACACATTCACTGTCCCTACCCCTGGATAGCACAATGTCCAAGTAGAGCCAGATTTTAATGGGAACTTGGCCTGAGTGAAGATTATAGGATTTATCCCAGAATTACCATCTTGTGCCTGTTCCGTGGACACCCATGAGGCCGAGACATGGCCATGGTGTGGAGCCCTGGCTGCTGGGACCATGGGCAGGTCTGCTCCTCTGCCCTGTCTCTTTTGTGACAGTTCTCCTGGCTGGTGTCTCGTTAGTTCAATGCTTATGTTCTTATGAGTACTCTTCTTCCAAAAGATTTCTGAGTTCTGTCAAGTTTTCTTTTATCCTATTATTCCCCCTCACCGAGGAGGTGAGGAGGAATAGCATTTTCTGACTATCAGTTTGGAGTTAACCCTTCCTGGCTGAGCTGCTGCTGCCTTGGAGGAGGTACTGACGCTTAACTAATTACTAGGCAAAGGGAAGGGCAGGGCCATACCGCTGCTCACACGATGGACCTGACCAGGCAAACTATGGGATGTCTCCCCATCGCTGCACATGGCCAAGGGTTTGTAGTGGAGGTGCAAGGCAGAAGTGGGAACATGGGGAGGAAAAGCAGGGTGTTGGCTTTAGGAGACATTTGCGTCTTTTGTTGCAATGCTGAATAC
The DNA here is from genome assembly GCF_963210335.1 of Falco punctatus. NCBI lineage: Eukaryota > Metazoa > Chordata > Aves > Falconiformes > Falconidae > Falco > Falco punctatus. The sequence continues at coordinate 22,124,888 of NC_137583.1, forward strand.
AGTGCAACCACCGCTGGCTGCAGAGGGCAAGTCAGGCTGTGTGGTCACCACCGGCAGAGTGGGACAGTAGGGTGGCTGCTGGTGTCACTCAGGAGTGGGACTGGGCTGAGTGCCAGTATTAATACTCCAGTGCCTGGCATCATCTCTACTCTTCCTAGCTTTCCTGCTAAGGGTTAGGTCTTTGTGACCAAACCCAGGTCAGCTTTGCAAGTGCTCCTGTCTGTATGGCTCCTGCACTCCGTGGGGTCTCCCAAGCCTTCCAAGGAGGCCTCGTGATTTCACCTGCATCTTATTTCAGCTCTGAGTGTGGCTTTGACTTATGCTATTGCTGTGCAATGCAACCAACAATATTTGGTTTTGTCTGGAATTGGCGTGTTTCTAGCTGTGCTGTTTGTCAAAAAAAGATTTTGATGGAGCCATATCAAAATTATTTATTGAGTCAGCAAAAAGGTTTAGTTACATGTCACTTCTGGAATAGAAACACTTAAGGACAGGTGTACAAAAAAACCAACAGAAACGAGGCAGAAGCACACTTGTGTTCATGGGGGCTGCTTGACCCTTGGGTGCAAGAGTCTTTGCAGTGAGGGCGTTGGTGGGGGTGGTGACAGTGGTGCCTTCAGAATGGTCCTGTTCTTTTTTGCAGGACACTGGAAAGTTGGAGTTATGTGATTAAATCTCTTGTCACAGAGAATGTTCCAGGCATCTCTGTCTCTACACAGGTTGGGTCACGGCCCTTTCCATTAGCACTACTTGGACCTTCAGGATTCGGAAGCACCCCACGGTGCCTTAGCTCAGCATTTCAGGGCCTCCAGTTACTGTGCTGTGACTGTCTTTCTGAAATTTGCCGCTTTTCCTACAGGCTGTGACATGAAAAGGCCAAAGATAAACAAAGAGAAGTAAGTAGGAGAACAAGATCTTATTTTCCCTCTTCTAACTGCTACAATGACATTGATAAAATACTTGTTTTCACAGTGTGTTGTCCTGCCTCCCCTGAGATTCCCCCTGACATTTTCCAGATGATTTCCCCATAGCATGGTGGCTGCTGGTCCTGAACTGGAGTGGGGTGCAGAAGAGGGAGAGGTGCCTGGCGGAGGTCAGGATGACCACAAGATTTTGGGGTATGGAGGGCTACCGACTCTCCTCATGTCAATTAAGTGGAGAGCAGCTGGGAGCAAGTTAGTAACGACATCCTCCTGTGGCCTCACCTCCAGGAGAAAATATCATTCCAAGGCACAGCCTAAGGAAGTGCAGAAGATGCTCATTCATAAAGACAGGGGGCAAACTAGGAAAACATTCAATTGTGCTTTTTATCAAGACAGTAACCCCATCAGCTACTGCAAGTAAGTGAAGGGAAAAGACTATCCAAACAGTCCCAAAGGGCTACTTTGCCCTGTAGCATTTCTCCCAAACAGTGGTCTGTGTCTCTGATGCCTGCAATCACCAGGAAGTACACAGGAAAAAATATAGAACTCTTAGCTATAATGAAATTCCTTATAATGACTTCAAATCATATGAAATTTGAAATGATTCTGTGGCTGGAATTGCACTGTAGACTTCATGAATTTTCAAGAGCAGTAAAAGCTCAGAGTACTAATGAAACTCTGATTTAGGAAACCTGTTCTATTTTTCTGTTTTTTAATATCTGCAGATACAACAAATGAGCAGGCTAAGCACTGTGTTTCATCTTCCTACACTTCCCACCTCCTCCCAGGGCAGGCTGGGGGATTAGAGAAGTGGCAAGGACACTGAGCAAGAAGCAGCCTGGGAAGGGTGGAGTAAAGCTAGCAACTTCACGAAATTCAGTGCAGCAGGCAGATAAAATTTTAATCACTTTGGCAAAGATGGAATGGAATGAGCCTTTGGGTGCTAGGTAATTACATACTAGCCAGGCAAAGAGAAACTCCTAGAAGCAGGCAATGTAGCAATCAAGCAGATGAACCTGGAAAAGCTAGCTTAAATTTGCCAAATGTATCAAAGTTCATAAAATGCATTAGTGAATTATCTTCAAGCTGGTCCTGGAGTAGGAGTCTTCCCCTATACCTGTTTCTCCCCCTATATCTATTTCAAGCTCTCCACAGGGAGTAGCTGCAATAATATCCAAATACTTTCAGAACTCTACAGGAAAACACGGAGAGGTATGACTGCTACTAACTGGTGTTGGACCTAACTCATGTCAGTGTTTTGCTGTCCCAAAAAGAGAGGAGAGAGCTGATGAAGATGATGCTGGAGCAGTGGTGGACCTACAGCTATATGGACAGGTCAATCCGTAAAAGAATCAGCCATGTGAGTAAGAGCAGTCTGGGGATTTCCACCAAAACATGAAGGCTCCACTGTTGGGGACAAGTGTGTATGACGCTCAACATGAATAAACTCACTGGGGAGTTAATCTATTTTGTTCCAAAAAGGATTGCTTACTGAGACCTGCTATGCTAATTAAATTGAGTTAAGAGCAGGTTACTGTAGACACCAGACACTTTAAGGAAAGTTGATATCAGTTATTCTAACGTAACGTTCCTGTAGACAAGACCTTTATTTGATAAAGCAAATGTGCTATGGAAAGAAAACTAGCCAAGAGCACATCAGAATGACCAATACATTAAAAGGCATTGAGGAAATTAATAAGAAATTAGCAGTTAAGGACAGCACTTACTGGGAGCTGTGTTTATTGTGGACTGGTAATTGCTGCTTGCCACATGTTTCAGGGGAGAAGCTTGTAATTACATAGATGCTTTAATTCATCACTTTTATGATATGACTATAGTCATAACTACAGAAATCCAAAGTGTATCTGGGTTTTTTGAAGTTTGGCTCCATGGCATCTGCTGTTACTACATGGCATCCATAGCCTCTGTAGTAATTAAAAATAAACTAAACAAATAGTTCAAAAAGCAAACAGTAGTTCAATGCACTTGCTCCTGTTAAGAGGTCAAGAAGAGCAGCAAGCACAAAAGCACTGAATTTTTACCTCTTCAGAGCATCTACCACACTCCTTGATGTCAGCTGAATTCAGACTACAAGCCCAGGGCCTGATACAGGGTGTCTGGCCGAAAGCTGAACTAGGCACGACCGAGAAAATACTGGTCTGTATGTGCAAGCCATGAAAGCTTCTCTCAGCAGCTTTCACCAGGGTTAAAGACACAGTCCTCCTGGGAAAATCACTAACCCAACCAGATCCATTTAAGTGAAGAAATGAGATAAAGACAAATTTGCCTCGCTCAGTATATGGTTTTTTTTTGGTTTAAGATTAACTTGGATAGCACTCTTACCCCACCAATTTTACTGAATATTATTATTGATAATTAATGAGGCTGATTATTACTTATACAGTACTTTTGCTTTGTATAATTATGCTTCAATACCAAACTCAGTGCCCTTTCTTAAAATTAAGCAAAGCTTGTAACATCCCCCACCCACTTGTTGAACAACTAGTCCTTAATTATACTGTAATCCAAAAGAAGATGATGATACTTACATTTTGCATATTATAGCAACAAGCAGGAATGTGCAGCACATGGACACACAAAGCACTGAGAGAATCCAGGCTATGGAATCCTCATATTTGTTTTGCCCTGAATTTCAAGAAAAAAAGAAATAAAATATATTATTTCTGTGTGGATTATTTTAAACACACTCTTACAAAATATTTCATCAGCTGCTTTATGTGATTATATTCAGATCATAAATTAACATGCAAATGATGAAGACTTGGTATCTAGAATTAGAAAGGAAACGCAGAGCTTCAAAAACAATTTCCACAAAACTGACTTCCTAATTTCAGCAATAAATTCCTTTCATTTTGATGTGAAGGAGAGAACAAGCCAAGAGGTGTGAGGGGCCAGGCCAGGAGGACAATCCAGCCCGTTAGCTGCTGCCCCGAGACACACGATGCCACGCGGTTAGCGCACAGCTGGTAGCCGGCAAAGACACGCTTTGCTGATGGTCTCGGGTACAAACTGATTGTTTTCCATTAAACCATTCTTTATTTCTGTTAGTCCTTTCTAGCCAGGAACTGGATCTGTCTGGGTTCCCAAGCTTGCCTGTGAAAAAGACATCGAAACCCCCTGTTTTTCTTGCGAGCCAGTTGCTTTTACATTTCCTTGGGAAGAATTTCTCTGCTGCCTCTGCCTGTGAGCAGACACAGGTATTTCTGTCAAGGTCAGTGCTTCTGTTTTGAAAAGGCATTGCTCAGTGACCACAACCATTATTTTTTTCCACATTATGCCATATAACAAAAACATTTACATTGAACTGCATTTTCCAAAGGCTGCCAAGCCCGTGTGTGCTTATGATAACTACCAGTCCTATGCATCAAGGTGTCAGCACTGCCAGTACCGGGTAACTGGAAGGATGTAAACTGGCCAGCAGCAGGAGCGTTGGCTTTATGGGTGCTGTAGGCAAAACAACATTCAGTTGGGGCCAGATTTGTTTCTGAGACCTGAGGAGCTGAGCCTGCTGCCTCTGCCAATGGCTGCGGTAGCAGGGCAGTCCCCGAGAGCGGCGTATGGACGGTGCCATGAGCAGGTCTGTGAGATCCATCCTGCACCTCTGCACCACCCCGACGGGCTACACAGTCAACCTTGCAATTACAAACAGGTTAGGATGGTCTATTTTCTCTTCAGGGCTACCACTTTCCTTTCAAGAAAACAAGATTGGGGATGTAACTGTCAGCAAGTTATGCTTTGTCTAAGTCTTGAGGATGCCTGGGGCAGCGAACTGGGAAATGGTTAAGTCCCATAAACCAACTTTAAGCCTCCCAGCATGATGGCTGGGAAGTGTCTCTTGTTTTCCAAACCAAAACTGGAAGCGTCCTAAGTCTCTTCCATCTTATGTCAGTTGGCAGTGGCCTCAAAAAGGCATGATCAGGCAACACTAAGTCTCACTGCAACTTGGAGTAAGCTGCAGGAGAAGCAGCAATTGCAGAAGCAGTGCTGAGGCTCTGGGGACTTGCCCGGCACATTCCTCCTCAGGCTTCTCTCCGAGATGTACCCGAAGGTGCCAGCCCAGCCCTGCACACCACTGTGAACCAGCACGAGTCCATGACCTGCCTCATGAGGGGTGTCCATGTGACACATGACATGGAGGGAACAGATGAAACTTCCTCAGAGCCACAGAGCAAGTTACCAGCAACACTAACAAGACTGGCTGAAGTACGTACTGCAACCCAGCGACTTACGCAGTAACCTGTATTGTCTCAATGAACACCAACAAGCCTCTAAAAACCCCTTTTCATAAGAAAAACCAAAGTAAGTGGACCTGTCCTTAGGCATTTTTTATGTTTAGTAAATTTTTATGTAAGACTAACTTTTTTTACCATCAGAATGAATTTTCCATGTTTGGTATGTGTAGTGCCTGAGTAGAGGTGTGTGTAAGGGCAACGTTGCCAGGTTGCTCAGCCAGCAGCAGCAGAGGCAGGCCCACAAGTGCTCCAGCTGACAGAGGGGCCCTCAAATCTGTCAGCATGGCTGGGACAGCAGAGTCAGGGCAGCGCAAAAGGGCTGAGGCACCTCTCAGCCCCAAATGTGACCCGTGGATCTTTTAAACTGTGAGCCCAGGCAGCAGCCGTTCACACGTACCTGCCGCTTCACAGAGCTGATTCACGTGGGGCTGCCGTGGGCAGGTAACGAAGGCGTCCAGCCCAATTGGCTGCCCTGATGATTTTTTATCTGGCTTCATTTGACAGCAGTGCTTCTAAATATCCTTTTAGACAGCTAGTATCAAGGTGCAGTTTGACAGTACCCGATTTGGCAGCGTATGGCTGCATTTTGCAGGGTCTGAGCACCACGGCTCAAGGAAAGGATCCAGAAAAAAAATCAGTTTTTAACATGTTGGAGGGTTGCTGCTGCAGGGTGGACCAGTGTTTTTCTCAGGATATGGGCTCAGAAGAGGTCTACTGGTCTTAAAGTTGGTCTCATCAGAATATTTCCCCGATTGATGCATGAAGCTAATAAGCAAGTGTGGTTTTCTTAATTAATGAGATGTTTGGTGAGCCCCCCTGCCCCAGGGTGAGCAGTTGGGTTGCTGAGCCTCTCTTCCCAAGGGCTCTGCAGTGCCATGGAGCCAGGGGGGAAGGTCAAGGGGATGTGTTAGAGTAAGGAGGCACAACACCAGCAGATTTGCATTCACTAGCAAATATAAGAAGGAAAACTATAGTAAACAAGAGAGTGTAAGGGACTTTTTTTTTTTAAAAAAGTGAAAACCAGGAAGTTAAGAAACTCAAAAGATAAGAACAAAGGAGGATGTCTAAGAAGAAACAGTTGATAACGTGCAGTGATAAGGAAACTGTTACTTCCAGAAAAAACATGTTCAGCAAGCAGGAAATACAGAACAAAGTGGGGCAAATTATCATGTTCCAAAGATGCTAAAACCATGCTTTTCCCTCCACACCCCTGCCCCGCCCCCAACATTTAAGAGTTCAGACAAAATAATAGTTGACGTGGTCACTCATATCAACTTCCAGCATGAACCTCGTGATGGATGCCAGGGAAACACATGTAAAAACTAAACCAATGCAACTAAAAGGCTTTAACTAGTACTTACACCTTAAGCTAGTTTAAAGCAGTCTCTGAAAACATAAGCATGTGAAAACCAAATGCTGTCTGGAAAAACTCTCTGTATATCCCAAAATTTGCTTGAGAGATTTTTTTTTTTATTATTTTAATGGAACACAGATTTAACTCCCCTTCATTAACAGGTCAGTTTTTTCCTTCAAATACCTGTTTTCCTGGCTTCTTTTAAAATTACTTGGTGTTGTCCATGCTTATGATCAGGCAGCATTTGCTTTCCAGCAAAGTAAGAATATTCATTACAAGACGGAAGCACATCATTCTTACCAACGTAAATAATTTCACTCCAGTCACTCCAAAATCCTCTTGTACAACATATGTGATGATTAGCTCTTATCTGTATAGAATACCTGCTAGTAACATCAATCCGTAATCTGAAGTAATTTGAGGATATTTTCAATATCTGTTAGGAAAACAGTATTGTGCTGTTATAGATTACTTAAGATAAACAGTTCAGAAAACAAACTTTAAACAAACTTTTTATTTTTTTAAAACTTCTTTACTAGATTAACTGTGAGCATCTGGCCTTGCTTTTGAAGTAATATCTCTGTTTTTACAGGTGTCATTTCTCTCATAGTACAACAATATTTCAGGGCAAATTCTCGAAAGATGCCTCATTTTTGCATTCTTCCTTAAGACACCTAATGCTGGATTTTCAGGATTGTCCATCCTCCTACTGATCTGAACCCAGGTGCATAAAACTCAGTAACTCCACTTTTTGTCCTTCTGTTCTCCTAGGTCTCTTGGGGATGTTTTGTTGTAGACATAAATGACATGCAGAGAAAGACGGAAAACATGAAAATTGATGAGACTTTAGTTTTGCTGAACCTTAGTCATAAATGGGACACAAGTTTCACCAAAAGTCCATAGTTTACAAAATGTGCTAGCAGCACATTTCATTTTAAATATTTTAGAATCTGTAACATATCCATGAATGCGAAGACTTTTTCACGAGGTTGCATAAAAGCAAATTCTAGCTATACAGGACAGTCAGCTCAGAGACAGGAATGCTGTGCAATACTTGGGCATCAGAGAAGCAATTACCTGCTTGTTACCTGACTTCAAGTTGAAGAGGTAAAATTCATATTCAAAACACACTTCAGGGAAAGGAGAAAATGGCTTCTCCCATGTGGCTAGGAGATCATTTTGCTCTAAGAATACAGTGACATTTCTGGGAACATTCACTTTCTCTACAAAAAACAAACAACCTGTACTGGTAAGTTATTTACAGAGCAAAGTTTAAATACTAGCAATTGGAGCATTTTATAACCTGATAGTGTTTCCAAGTAGGACCTGTAATCCTTGAATTTATTTCACATTTTGGACAGAAAAGATAAGGATTTAGGAGGAATAACTATATTGCAGAAAATAGCTAAGGGGAAACAGTTTCTAAAATCGACTTAGAAGTTTTGGAAAACTAGGGTAGCGGTGGTTGGGAGAATTTATTAAATTAATTTTCACAAAGCATTAATTAATGATAGAACAGTTAGGAAAACTTACTTTTAGGAAAAAACCAGACATAACCAGGAAAGTTACCAAAACCTGGAACAAATTCAAATGAATGGATCTGCAGCTATTACAAGGATGATTTCCAAGAAAAATGTCAGCTGTTTTATCTTAGTGAAGTCATGAGGAAGTGAAATGTTATCTGTTTACAAAAAAGTGAAGAGTGGAACTAATGAAGGAAAATAAATTATTGGGTAGATGATAGATGATAGACAGTCATGGGTGATACTACCTTTTATTCAACAGTCTAATGCCTTTCTTTAAAAGGACACGGTTATCTTGAACACCACGTGTCGTCTTCCATTTAAAGAAAGGCTGTAAAATAAAAGGTAGTAAAAACTGTACTTGAAGGTATATTGAGCAAATGAATTGAAAATTAGTATTAAGAATAATGCTTTGGCTAACAAACATAATAACTAATTGCCTTTTCTAGGGGATTTTTTGGTCATTTTATAATTTAAAATAAGTTATCAAAATCAAAGTTAGTTAAAACCATCCATTTCTGTCTTCTAATCTCTTCCAATGTCATTAAGATGTCTACGCAAAACCAGCACATACCTGCACCTGCATCAAGAACCATTCAATCCAGTGGTATTCTCTCACAAATCTTTTGACAATCTTGCTAGACATCTTTAAATATTTTTTAATGTGTTTCTACTCACCAATGGCATTTTGTTTAAATAACTGCTGAAAAGGCTTGATTGCAGCGTACTTGCTAGACCCATTAATGTGTATTACAATGACATTGTCAATCTCTTCAGGATCAATATGAGTCACTGAAAATCTGCACTCAGTATTCCTGTTCCACTTGTCTTTGCTATAATCTTGACATTCTTCAGTGTACATCTCATACCTAAATTAAAGTACTTGTCAGATGTGATGCTCTTACAGAAATTCATTGCTGACTAAAATGGGAGAAAACACCAACCTGTAAAATAGAAAGTATTTGGCATCTTCTGGTGCTCGTTGGCCAGGAAGCCAAGTACAATGAAGAGAAACAGCACTAGAAACGGTGATGCGGGTAACACAGGACAAATTAGTGACAGATGTCTCTGGAGCACCTAGAAAGTCAAAGAATTATAAAAGAGAAAGAAAAATCTTTTTACAAAAGTCATAAGCAATTCATGTTGCTAAAACACTTTGATTACAGTCTCTGGTCAACTGTGTCTATGTCTATTGTATCCAGTTCTGTTCCTTATTACGCTGGGCTATCAGTATGGATGGATGAAGTGTAAGTAAACAGTGTGTGTAAAGCTGCACCACACAGCACCATTACAATATTTCATGTACACCAAGGCAACTTTTAATATGATCTTTTAATATCCTAGAGTGTATGAAAGTAGGTTATCTTAGACTCAGCCAGGAAATTTTAGAAAATTTTATATCATTTATCCATGTTCTGCACCTGCAGATTGTACTTCAGGCTCCACAGCAGTAGAGAAAGGCCTGAATTAAATTGTTTTGTAAGATCAGTGTAGCAGGTAGAGGGGGAAATGCTGTATTTTTCAAGTTTTAAACTTGTCACCTTTTGATGTCTGGTCCACAGACCGGGGCAGAACACAAAACTCGGACCTCCCCTGCATTTCTTCATACCTGGCAGTGGTGGGAGTTCTTCCTTCACCCAGTCACTTCTCATCTGAAGGTCTTTGTGGAGAAGTAATGTTCGAACTTGTGCGGAGAAACCATTGTGAAGTGCAGCTGTTTGGATACTGCGAGTCTTCTTTGTGTCATACTTGAAATAAAATGTCAGGTAAGCATCATGGGTGATGGAAGCTGAATTAAGGGACCTGCAAAGACTGATCCAGGCTTTGCAAAGGGGCAAACGAGCCAGCTAGCTCAGCTGGTTATATTAAGTGTATAAAGCTAGAGAGTACATATAATCCACACTAGTGTGTAAGGGTTCCTATTTAGAGACAGCAGGACACTTGTATTACTGAAAATTTCTCTACGGCCTACAGCTGTGATGAAACATGATCTGGCATTTTAACGATACCCCGGCATTAATGCGAATTAAGTGAGCTGACTTGAACGGGGAGCAATGTCACCTGAAAGCAGTATCCAGCTTCCCCCCAAATGAACGCTGCAGACTGCCAGCTCCCAGGCTAACCCCTGTCCCTGCAGGCCTGTCCCCACAAGCCTAGCTGAAAGGGAATCTCTCCAGTGCTCACAGTATATGTTTATGATATAAAAGAGTAAGTGATGCCACATGCCAGTTGTTCACGATATATATCGTGCCTGCTGCACCCTGGTTTGGTGCAACAGTTTAACTCAGCAGGAATTCAGCCTTCTTAGGACATGGACTTATTTTCTATCTTACCTCCTCAGGCACAGGGCTTAGGATTTTCACATCATATCTAATGGTGTAGGTTTTTTGTTCCTGATTAGGGTTTGGTTTCCACTGTAAAAGTACTTGTGCTAATGCAGAGACTGTAAGGGTGAAGTTAACAGGTGGGAAAACCTGAACTGTAAAGGAGAAAACAAAAACATTCATAACACAGTAAGCCAGTGGATTGTTTAAAGCAATAGCTGTTTACAAACAATGAGCAATACAAGCAATTAATTTTATGTCAACATTATATTCTCTCAACAGCTTCTTGTGAAATGTTTCTAATATTTGAAAAGTATTTTTAAATAATAACCAAAACTTCATCAAATAAGAGTTTACTTTAAACTTAGCCTAAAAATAATTTTTTACAACAGTTTTGACTTGAAAAATCACCAGGATGTATCACATTTGGCTTGTTAATTAGGTTCAGGATTTTCAATTTGATCCTCATTGCACATAGGCACTGGGCACCTGGACTGAAATGGGGCTGATAAGTGATCGACATACGAACAATTCACACCCACGTAAGCTTGCAGAAGGGTAAAATGTGGGTAGCTTTCTAAGACAAGTCTGACAGCCACAAGAATTTATGTGTGAGAGAAGAAATAAAATGATGAACAGAGGAATTAAGCACAAATAGAAGAAAATATAGAAGGATGGGAATGATAATTTAAAACAATGGGGGAAGAGGCATTCCTGGAGCTCATATGGAAATAAGGAAGATCTCATGCTGGGGGGAAATGGTAGTCTATAAATAGCAAGGCAATGAAATAATCAATCTGTTCCCCTCCACTTCTAGAGTTCTTCAGAGCCTGCCCTCCCTTAAATGCCATCTCCAAGGCAGTTGAGGGACATCAGTCCCCACTTCTCCCATGGTTTCAACCTCTGTTGCCCACTAGTTCAATTTTCAAGCATGCACCTTGCATTAGGAAAACTGCCTCGTAAAGGCTCAGAAAACCCCAACACAAACCACCCTGCACTGATCCCCCTGAAACATTCTTTGTTGAGATGCCCACAAAAAATGTCCCCATTAAGGCTGTTGATACACCATGATTATGCCAGTGATGCTTCATGTCACCATGTTTCTGCAGATAACTGCAGCATTGTTCCTGGAAGTAAAATTGCTATCTAGAATAATGCCTTTGCTCTGGCAGGATTAAATTGTTGAATAAACCAGGCCAGGAACTACTGTCTAGCCAAAGGGAAGTGGAATGGCACAAGCTGTGTCTACATGCCTTATGGTTCTTCCCTCTCAAAGCAAAATAGCCCTCAGGCACTGGCTGGGAGCAATCTGGGACAGAGTACAGCTGGTCCAGGAAGGATGTTAACACATCACGGTCATCTGCGGTCCTGTACTCATGGCATGCCGTGGGCTGGTTTATTCACCTGTAGAATAGTGTGTCTGACCAACATGTGGAGGGGCCATGGTCACCCCCTGGTGCTAAAGCTACACAATGGTAGAAGGAAAAGGCCTTACCTCCTGCAGCTTGAGGTATGCTTGGCTGGAGCACGTTTTCTGTCTGAAGGAGGATCAGAAAGACTTTCATCATACTGGCCATAATCTTTAGATGGTAAGTGAGAACGGCCACGTACCAGCATATGTGCCTTGTCAACATTTTACCGAGGCTGACAGCTAAAAAAGAACACAATGCCAAGTGTTAAGCACACAAACGATGGAGCATGGTATATCCACATGATCAAAGGAATGAAACTGCTACCTTGCAGGGGACAGACTCTTTTCCTTTCCTTGCAGGAAAATGCATCTTGTCGCAGCTACATTTAGTATAGTACCACCGACCACAATTCATTGTGCTCCCTTCGCTTTTGCTAGCCCTCTTTGAAAAAGCTGCTGGTTGCAGACACTGTCATGTGTGCATGGTCAGAGCAGCAGTCACAGAGCATCCCTCCGCAGAGAGAAGCGAGTCAATTCAGGTATATTGGCTTTCAGCAGAGTCCCATTTACTTCAAGAACAGAAATAATCGTATTTTTAGCTGCCACTATATATAAAACGGCTACTTACTGGAATTTACTTTGCAGTTTCTATTTCAATAAAGCTCAGTAAAGACGGAGTCCCAATGCTCACCTCAAGGCTAATTCACCAGTGTTAATTTTTGGGTGTAAGAGAAACTGTTTTGTTTGTTTCTAATTTAAATGAATGACTCTTTTTAATGCTTAAAACCAGCATGTTCTTATGCTTCCTATAGATTGTTTCATGAAGTACTGGGAGAAAAAAAATCTGTGTGTGATCATTCATGTGTAACCTAATATAAGCAACATGGACATACAGAATAGCAGCTTTCCAAAATGTTCTTGCCAAAGAGAAATGTGCCTTCCCAGCCCTATCACACTACTTCCCTGGGGCACTACAGCAATTGCTTGTATGGAAAACATAATATTTTCAGATGGTAATGAGCACAGAAAGCATTTTTAACCCATCAGTTCTCCCTGAACCTCCAATAAATAACCCAGGGACTGGAAGCACTCCAATTGATCACAGTTGGAGTACTTACGCTATACAGTGACTATTTTTCAAAATGGTGTATGAATGCTGAGCTCATTAAAATGATACATAATCTACAATACAGTGTGTTTCTTAATTTCCAAGTCCACTCATTATCTGTATTCATATTTTATATGTACTTACTATTCTGCTAGCCAAAATATGTGCGAGGCTAACTGAACCTCTGGTGTTTGCTAATGGATTATTCCTGGGGAGCCAGGGTTTGCTTTTACGGATGCTGGGTTATTGAAAGACATTTTGGCCAGACATTTTAGTTCTTCCAAACTGTATGTGAATCACAAACAATCAGGTAATTATTATTCACACCATACATTTATGCCTACACAATACCTCCAAGACTATTTTCTATTGCATTACCATTCATGAAAAGTCTGTTCTTTTGGATTTTCTCACTCGAATACCACGCAGACTTCTGCTTCACAAGGTTATGTTATTCTGGAGGGTATTATGTGGACTGAACGCAAGTTTACAGTGGTACCTGATCTCTGCCACACCTATACTGCTTTTCTGATAAAAAACAATTACACAACCTGCTACAACACGACACCATTTCCAATATGCTTTTGTAAAAATCACTGGCATCAGGCTTTCTTTCCTGCTTCAAAAAACATGGCTTCATTTACCTGATGAAACTATTAAATACACTAATTTTTTTCTCTATTTAAAAGTAAAAATTTATCAACTTCAAGTGCCTGAATGTAAAAATTAGCTTCTTATTTGCATGTTAGCAATAGCCCCACTAGAACTCTGCCAAGAACACAACTCTGTAACCACGCAGCTGTGTGTGCATGTGCTTGTGTGCAAGCATGCACATCTGCATTCCTACCTGCCTATTAACATTACCGATTATGTTCATTGCAGCTCTCCCAGCAACCAGCTACAACCAAACCCAGCAGCTAAGGAAGCGGTTTCAAGTAAATTAAGCTCTTGTAATGTGAACCAGGTGCCTTAGTGAGCAAGAGATGAGAACCCACCAAAGAGCACTCCGCTCACATAGAAGCGAGACAGCGGGACAGGTTGCATTTCCCCAGCTGCAATCAAAGTCTTGATCAAATAAGACATCAGGTGCAATGACAAGACTTTGGGAAGGAAGCTTCGTAAGTTCCACTGCTAAAAGCACTCATTTTTTTTTAATTTTTTTTAATGCAGTAACTTCATTACATTATTAAAAAAATCTTTTAAAAGCCTCCTGTTTTACAGCTGCTTAGGATTCACATCTACTAACTTAAGTAACATGAGTATGTTGGTTTCAGGACTACTCTGGCATTTAGCACAACTAAAAAAGCTGGCACTCTCTTGGGTTTACTTAAAGTGGGTTTGGTGACCTATAGATTTTTTTGACTTTGTCCTTCAAAAAGTAAGGATTCTCATTCTTCCTGGGAACACTCTTTTCCCTATACTTCTGAAAAGATTCTAAAGATCAACTTTTCAAAGGTACTTTTGCTGTCTATGCATGTATTAGACACAAACCCAACATTATCTGAGCAGCAGTTTACTGATTTGAAACTAGATATAAAATGTCACTGTAATACAGATTAGTTTTCAATTATTAACTCTGTTCTTTTCGGTTTATCTTTTCCTGCCTTGTTTTCAAAAATGTTATTTTTCTTTTTCTTGCTATAAGACAAAGGATTGAAAATACAGGTTTTGAAAGAGGTATTTCTGTAGCTGTGTAAGACCACAACCTGTAAGGACACATGGCAGTCTGTGACACCTTTTGTGTTTCATGTGAGAAATTACTGAAAAGAGAATCAGAGTAAGTCTATTCAAATAAAGATGTTAACTAGAAACCTACAAGAGGATTATGTTCCTCACAAAAATTGATATAGTTAGTTCTGAGAACATATAAAAGCCTTGATTTTATTATGTTTTGATTATATATGGTAAAAAGTAATAAGCAGAAGGTAAAGGAGGTATTGTCTTCATAAAGGGTATGCTCCTTAAAGGACAATAGAAATCTAAACCATAGAAAACAGCCTCTAAAAGGTAATGATTTTCTTACTCAATAGCTGACGTGTTCTACTAGCTCACAAGCAACTGGCCAGAAGCAGATTCCAGATGCATTTCCCAGTGTAAGACAAACCTGACTTTGAAAACCAGGACCTTTGCAGTCTTCAAGCAAAGCACAAGACAAAACCAAACCACAACAGATATCCCAGGAGTTTACCTGTAGAGTCTCAAAAGTTCTGTGAAGAGCCTGCTCTCTTTGTTCAAAGCTCCCCTGGATCATCTCCCTGTGAGTTTCTTTTAAAACTGCTGTCTCTCAAGTGCAAATGTGATAGGTAGTTCAGAAATGATGGTAGATGATAAGTTAGACAAGCATGCATTGAAAAAGGGAACTACAGATTTAACCACAGGATAGAAAGCTCCATACAAGCACAGAGTTTAGCCCAGAAATAGTTTTACTTTATTTATTGAAGGTTAATTATATACCATAGCCTGATAATCCTCTAATAACTTTGCAAGAGCAGGAATGCTTAATGTCTGACTACAAAGAGATAAACTACAGCCAGCTACCTACAGACCACTGTTAATACCCCTATTTGTTCTTTCCTTAGAAAACCAAATCCAAACGTTGCTGGAAAACTGTGCAGGTTTTGTCCAGTGGTTTGATACCATCTTGTCTAAGGCTCTTGCCATACAGCCATGTGGACATCGGTGGCATTTTGAGAAGTTATCAGTCCCAGAGTGAGACCAGTTTCCTCACCTCATGCTGAGAGCTTTGAGCTGTGATCCATGGAGTTGGATAACACAGGCTCACAAGCAGGACAAGGAGCAGAAACCAACCCAAGGGCCTCAAGGAGACCCTGCAGAAAGTGGGGCTATATGTAATGGAGTTGTAGGAAGGACGAGAAGGTGGCTAGTGACTTACATTCATTAACAACCTAGACTGCAAGTACAGAAAACCCTATTACATGTGCAGGTGACACAAGCTGGGAGCAGTGAGTGCTTGGGAGGCTGAGACTGGAATTAAGAAAGTTTTTGACAAATTGGTGGAAATTTGGTGTAGTTCAATATGGATGAGCTCTCAACTGCATTTCAGCATTATCACCTGTAAATTAGTAGCAGTCAACTGATTCATTATCTATTCCACAGAAAAGGATCCAGGGTTTTGGAGGGTCCTAAACTGAAGAGAAATAAACTATGTCATGCACTTGCGAAAAAACGGCACCCCAGGAGAACGAAAAGCGACTGTTGTCTGCAAGACACATTAAGTAATCCTGCCACTCTGCACGGTGCTGATAAAGCCTCCACTCACACGCGCTGCGTCCAGCTCAGACACTGCATGTCAGCAAGCATGGAGCAGATGCAGAGAAGCCAGTACACAGCCAGTGGTACTACAAGAGCAGTGAGGAAAAAGGCAAGACTCGGGGAGAAATGTAGCATGTTAAGGCTTTCACATGCTCTCCAAGTCCATTGGGCTGGTACTAGAAGATAACGATGACTAAAATCCAGGTTAGATATCAGGGAAAGCTTTCCGTTTTGGATAGGGAGGCAGTGGAGCAGGTGCCCAAAGACTGAAAGACACTCTGTCACTGGGCACCTGTAGAGAAACACCAACCAGGACTGACAGTCATAATCAAATCCTGCCATCAGGCACAGAGATAAATTAGGTGACCTCCTAAGATCTGGCCAGCCCATACGTTTTTGAATAAACAGCTAATTACTGGGCAGAGAGCTCTGACATCTACATTGAAACGTTTCTCTAGAAAGGAGATAATTTCTAAAGGTGAAGCAGGAATTTAACAGGCAACAGCAGTCACACACGCACACAAAAAAAAAAAAAAAAAAAGGGTAAGAAAAAGCTATGTTCTTACACAGCCTGACTACATCATTGTAGAGCTCATATGCGCTTTTGGAACAGGTCATTAAAAAAACCCAACACATCCTTTTTGCTCATAAGCATACTTCTGTCTGCAGCGAGGTGCTGATTTGGTAGGTACTTAAAAGGCTACATAGGTCTGGTTTCTTCCCAATAACCAAGAAACCTGTAGCACTCTGCCAAGACTAAGATTTATTCAGGCTTCAAAGGGATCCACACTCCCGTTAAGTAGAACTTGGGTGAGCGCCTCCTCCAGGCTCCGCTGCTTCCAACCCTGCTGAGATGCCTCCTGGCAGGAGCAGTACGGTGAGAGCAAGGCGAGCTGTGGTCCATGAGCCCTGGGATCTGGGGTGGGCGGGCAGGCCACGGCAGCCACATTTCAGCACTTGCACTGTGGAACTACACTTGTGAGGGGGAGGACTGACACCCCCAACCCCCCCCCCGCAATGTACTAGATCTTCAGGACTCCCTCGTTATCCCGTCTTGTCCATACGTCTCCACACAGCAAAATAAACTCACACCAACCCAGGCTGACAAACATAAACCTGATGATTTAAACTACACGAGTTGCTTCTCCTAGCTCTGCAACTACCAGCTGGTGGACACAGTTCAACAGCCGCCAGCTTATCTACGGCGTTGGGCTGCTTCGGGGACGAGTGAAGTGAGCTTGTCAGTGGTGTGCCGATGTAATTAGTCTGGTTTTTTTGTCATGGACACTATCAATTTTTTTTCGTTCTCTAAATGAAAACCAAGCGACCGGCCAGGCCTTTCCCCCCCCAGCGCAGCCTGCCGCCGGAAACTGCGAGACACGGGGCGCCGCGACGTCATCAGGCGGCGCCGGAACAGGGGCGGGCGCGGGTCGGTTCCTCAGGCCTAGCGCCGCCGCTTCAGCGCGCAGGCAGCTGCAGGTGGGTCCGGCGGCCCCGGGTGGGTCCCGTAGCCCCGCGGGTGGGCCGGGCGGGGGCCCCTGTGCCGGTGGGGGCAGCGGGTCCTTCCGTGCGGCGGCTGTGGGGCGGGTGGGCCGGGCCGTGCGGCGTGGCTGACGCGCGGTGTGGCTGTGTCTCCCCAGATGTGGGCTGAGGTGTTGCTTCTGCCCTGCAGGGCCGGGCTGCGGCTGCTCCCGCCGCTCCGGCTGCGGCACCGAGCGCCGGCCGCCATGAAGCTGCAGTCCCCTCAGTTCCAGGCGCTTTTCACGCCGGGGCTCCGCAGCGTGGCAGGTGAGTCGGTCTGGGTCTGGGTCTGGGCGTCCGCGGGGCTCAGCAGCGGCGCACTGATTGTCCCCGCCTGCTGTGGGGTGAGGAGCGGCAAAATGCCGGCCTGGGGAGCCAGGGCGGTGGGTGTGGGCTCAGCACCCTGCGTCCTGGCCCTGCTGTAGTGCAGCCCCTGATCCCCTCGCCAGGGAAGCAGAGAGGGCTGTTTGCGGCCGGGCAGCTGCCGTGCTCTGGGAGGTACGTGCCGCTCTCTCGCTCAAGCCGCTGTTAACTTTAAAGTGACCCAGAAGATGCGGCAGAGCTCGGCTTCCATCAGCTGTTGTGGGGTGTTGTTCCTGAGGAAATCGGGGGTCACGGTTCACTGTGCCCCGCCATAAGTAAGCGAAGCACGTTTCCTTTGTCAGCTACTAACTGCTAAAAACGGTCCACAGCCCAGAGGCCCCAGCTGCAATTAGCAGCCTGTTAATATTTAGGTTATCAGAAATGTCCTAGAAAAATTTATGAGAAATGACAGGGAAAATATCTGTGGGTACTCTGCTGTGCACCTAATTTGTGCATTTTGTGTGAAGCTGTGAGTTACATGCTGCTTACTATATATTTGAGTATGATCTTAAAGGCCTTTTCCAACCTAAATGATTTGATGATGTCAATTTGTGAAAAGATTGGTTATGGCTGACAGCATGCTATGGGTTTTATTTGAGAGAGTATTTAATGGTTTTTCCTTTCCTTCGTAGAATTGTTTGAGAAGAAGAACTATGAGCTGAGAATAGCAGGAGGTGCTGTGAGGGATTTACTAAGTGGAATGACACCGCAAGATATAGATTTTGCCACTACAGCTACACCAGCAGAGATGAAGGAAATGTTCACGTCTGCTGGTGTTCGTCTGATCAATAACAAAGGAGAAAAACATGGAACCATTACTGCCAGGGTTGGTTTATGTTTTGACTTGGATCTTTTCTTACTGTATCTGTGTGCACATACCTGACAGATGACTGGTAGCATGCTCCTCCTTTGTTAAAGTATCACAATAAGTTTAAATGACACGCAGCTTTACAGTTTGGAGTAATTTTTTGTTAATTACCATATTTTAATGCATGTTACCTCTGCGTAATGTGCTTACGCTGGTGTGTTATCACTAGAAAAGAGAAGGTAGGCTACCCACATGTTCAGATAATGTGGGGAAATTGATCCTGGTATTTCCTGCTCCTGATTTCCCAAGTCTTGCTTCCTCTACCTTGCTTCCTCTGCCTCATATTCCACCTTCTGCAGGAAGATTTCTGCAGGCTATCTAGAAAACTAATAATGCAGAGATTATTTTCAGATGTTTGTATTTCTTGATTGCTCTGTATGAAAACACAGCACATGTTGGTTTGCATGTATCCAGCTTGAGCAATAACTTTATACAAACATGAAGCTAGAAAAATATACAGCTTTTACATTTATATTCATGATCATGTTGAAGTAACGCTGTCTGTGGAATTTTCAGCTCCATGAACAGAATTTTGAAATTACAACTCTTAGAATAGATGTTGTCACCGATGGGCGACATGCAGAAGTGGAATTCACCACTGACTGGGAAAAGGATGCTGAAAGGAGGGATCTAACTGTCAACTCCATGTTTTTAGGTAAATTCTTTCAAAAGCAAATATTTAGGTGAAACACTGCCTTTCAAATTAAGCTGGTAAATTCTCTGTCCGTTTCCATTTTGTTTGTTCTACTGCTGTCAGCTGAAAGGTCTGTACAAATACATGAGACGGTATGACAAACCAGTTCAAATTACACAACTTGTCTTCTGCCTTTTCAAATGAGACATGTTTTAAGTGTGCCAACCTTATTCGTAAACCCATATTCTTTTTTCTTTTTTTCTTCTTCTTTTTCTAGGTTTGGATGGGATGCTGTATGACTTTTTTAATGGATACGAAGATTTGAAAAACAAGAAAATTAGATTTGTAGGAAAGGCAAGTGAGAGAATACAAGAAGATTATTTACGAATCCTGAGATATTTCAGGTACTAGGTTTTGCCTTTCCTAGATCAAGAAATGAACCAAGCATTGTAGCAGGTTTTAGAAATGTGAAAAAAGAGATCAGTGATGTAAAGAGTTGTAATTGTCATAGAGTTGTTTCCTCTTGTATTTTAAATTAGGATATTTAACACTGTCATGATATTAATTCTCTGAATAGCAGTAATAAATTCTTGTGCCAAGTAACAAGCAATAGGATAAGAGGAAATGGACTCAAGTTGTGCCAGAGGAGGTTTAGATTGGATGATAGAAAAAAATTTTTCATCAAAAGGGTCATCAAGCACTGGCACAGGCTGCCCAAGGAGGTGGTGGGGTCACCGTCTCTGGGGGTATTTAAAAGATGTGTAGATGTGGTGCTTACAGACATGGTTTAGCGGTGGCCTTGATAGTGCTGGGTTAGTAGTTGGATTTGATGATAAGGGTCTTTTCCAACCTAAATGATTCTAAATGGAATAATTGTTCTCAATCTAACATACAGAGGTTGTATTTGGGCAGGTTTTATGGAAGAATCGCGGAGAAACCTGGTGACCATGAACCTACTACACTGCAAGCAATTAAAGAAAACGCCAAAGGTTTGGCTGGAATATCAGGAGAAAGGATTTGGGTGGAGCTGAAAAAAATTCTTCTTGGAAACCATGTAAACCATTTGGTTCAACTTATGTATGAGCTGGATATTGCCCAATACATAGGTAAAGTGAAATGAAGATTGATTTCCTACTGGTTTATCATACAAACAGAATGGCAACATGGCAAAGTGAGATAAAACTTGTTTTTACCCAGAAATTAATTTTTCTTGCCCCACCTGTATTAACGTCCACATTTCTTATTAACACTCTGTCTTGCACTTTTTTTGTGTGTATCCTTTTAGGACTACCACTTGATGGAAATTTAGAGGAATTTGCCAGAGTTGCTAAAAATACTCAAAATCTGTGTCCAAAACCGATGACTCTTCTGATGTCATTGTTCAAGGTGAAGGATGATATTACAAACCTTGATCTGAGGCTGAAAATCTCAAAAGAAGAAAAAAACCTTGGGTTTTTCTTAGTGAAGCACCGGCAAGAGTTAACCAAAGCTATGGATCCGGAACCACTGAGACCGTATCAGGACTTCATAATGGATGTAAGTGTGTTTCACATTGCTTTATTTTGTTCTTCACAGTAAAGTAAGTTTCCAGTTTTACAGAGTAGCAGAGATGACAGTGCTAGTGGAAAGAAAGGGCCTTAAGCGTCAAGTAATCGCCAGGCTTGTTTATTAGTCTTAGGCAAACTTGTGCCAGGGTTTTAAAGACCATGATATTTTCATCAGAAAGGTGGATGTACTGACAAAAAGTATTAGCCAGATTTGGATTGCTCCCAGTGTAACATTGTCACAGTAACTGAAAGAATATCTTTCTGTGTTATTGATACCAGTTCCAGTTAACTAAGGTGGCATTGGTTTGTGGTTGGTTGTTTTTCCTCTGGAGAAGGGACCAGAAATTAACAAGAGCTGTTGCAAGTGTCCTGGCATGTCTCTGCAACATAAAGCAGAAACCTTGGTATAAAAAGATTCTCTTCCTTTAGTAGAGTTCAGTTTTGTGAGAGGACAACTAGGAGACATCCATACTTGGGTTCAAAACCTTTTTTTCTTTCGCATCCAAAATACTGAGGCTTTAAATTATTTTTTAAGAAATCATTTAAAACAACCAACCAAAGAAACCCACCATATTTTTAGCAGTTCTGAGCACCTTGTGTTCTGTAGCAATTTTTTTAATACTAGATTTAAAAGTCAATCTTTCAGTCGGGCTGAAAAATGTCATATTCAGTCATCTGAAACAGAAGTTGCTTGTGCATGTACCTAGGGACTGACAAATTGCTGTACTGTCCCAGCTGATTTCCCCTTCTGCATTAAAACATGAGACAGGATCTGGACCTCAAGAGACTCCATCTTTTTTTAATGTGAAATTCAACTCCCTGAATTGTGCATTGAAAGTCAGTGCAATTCCTGGAGCATCAGTACGTGTTCTGCGTGAGGCATACTGTTAAGTAGGCAACCTGTGATGTTCTTCCACAGTAAATTTCAAGTAATTTTCAGGTGAAGTTCTGCAATTTTATTCCAGTACCTGAGACTGAGGGCAAGAGACAGCAGTTTCTGCAGTGAGGCCTGTCTCCCACAGGAAGGGTTACGGTTTGTCTCCAGCAATGGTGGTTACAGCTATTACCTGGACTTCAGGAACTCTCCAAGGATCTTCCAGAGCCTCCAAGTTAGGACTAAGTTTTAAAACTTGTGAGGCAGGAGAGATCCTCGCTTTCATAATTCCAAGTCTTTTGTCCAAGTGTTGCCTAGTAAGATGTTGCCTAATAAGATGTCAGGGGAATAATGCAATGTTGAGCACAGTTCGAGCTGGTTTCTACCATTTCATAGTGAATTCTCTCTCTCTTTTTTTTTTTTTTTTTTTTATTTTTTGTTAGTCTAGGGAAGCTAATACAAATTCCAAGATCTTTGAGCTTCTAAAATACCAAGGAGAAGAACATCTTTTAAGAGAAATGCAGCAATGGACTGTTCCTACTTTTCCTGTTAGTGGCCATGATTTAAGAAAAATGGGTGTGTCTTCTGGAAAAGAAATTGGAACAGCCTTACAGCAGCTAAGGAATGAATGGAAGAAGAGTGGATACCACATGGATAAAGAAGAACTGTTAAGTTGCCTGAAGAAGCTGTAACATTGCATAACAGCGGAGAACTGTTCTAAGCGTAACTGAGATACTGGTAAATATTTTGTCACTGTACTCGCAGGCAATGCAACCTTTGTTGTATTTAAGATTCAGCAGCACAGATCTCCTGTTGCTAACTCGTAATTTCTACAGGGAGCAGTTTTATTTCATAGTGATGTGAAATGTTCTTTGCCAAATTCCACATTTTCTACCTCTTTTTGTTGTATTTTAATGATAAATATTGACTATTTTATCTTGATTGTGGTGCATTAGAGGTGGCACCAAGATTTTTCTCATTCGGACTTTGCGAAATCTAAAAAACCAAGAAACACCACCCCCACCCGCTAAAATGTTTCTGCCCTCTAGATAAAATCATGGCTGGGGGCGGCGTCGTGCTTATGATAGCGACAAAGTGTCTAGAAATAATGAGCTCTGACTCTTTTTTGTGGTTAAAGCTAGATAGCAGATTGAAGTACTCACTCCAGCAGTTTCTGGTCTGACCATGTAAAACAAGTCTGTTTTCTATAAAGATTTTTATTTTCCATAATTGCCAGAATCCATTTTAGATTAGAAATCTTCTCGTCTCTTTGGGAGTGTTTCAGTACCTTGTTTATCACTGAGTAACTACATCCATACAAAACTGGTGAAGGGTTCTATGGTGTGTTTTCAGCTTGGTGTGTGAAACTGTATTAATGTTAATAATAGAAGAAGAGGGAGATCCAGGTTCCCTGCCTTTCCCCTGCCACCTCCGGTAGTGGACTCACGCTTTCTTTCCTTTTTCTTTCCCAGTGAGGTACAAGAAGAATTCAGGTGATGGTGTTTGGTCTGCCTAAACAGAGTGAACCTGAGCTAAGTCCTGTAGCTGTGTTGCCTTCAGAGTACTAACTCTCACAAGAAATTGCCAGGGCAATTATCCATGCATCTGTACCTGTAACTCAGAGCAGTGAGACGCAGAGGCATTCACCTTCTCTCCGATGTGCAGGCATTCTGTTTAAATCCGTGGGATTATTTTGGGAAGAAGTCTAACATTCTACAACTGTCACACAGTGGTCTTCCGTGTGTTGCTTCTGTGTTAATTACGCATACCTTTCTTCTGTCTGAGCAGATCCACATTAAAAGTGCTATTCAAAGGGAAATTCTAAGTGACTTGCCTCTTTTCAAAACCAATAAATCATTAACATTTTGGAAAATATAAGAAGTAAAGGAGTTTGACTTTTAGTTAAAGTTGATGGGGAAGGAAATGTAGATGAGGAGAGGGTTGTTTGCACGTACTACCTGGTCACTCAGGAGGAGTCAATGAAGAGTTCATAGCCATCCAGTAACGTTGCAGAAGTTGGTTTCTGGAAGCAGTGCTGTTGCTGACTTGTCTTACTGAACGTGTATTACTCTTCCTGGCTTTCTTGGTATGCTTTTAAAAAACAAACAGCAAAATAGCTTTAACTGAGAGCATCTCTTGTGTGTATGAATTTTATTGCAGGTTTAAGTTTTCCTACAAAAAAATAGTAAAATCCTTTGGATTTCCCTTTCCTTGGCTATCATTTTGCAACACGAGGTAGCAGTAATACCAGATGCTGAAAAAAAAAATCAGCATTTTATGCTTTTGTATCAACAAGTTTCCCAGCTGCTTTTTCTTTTTTATTTTTTTTCCTAGTAAGTCAGTTACTTTAAATTATTCTGAAGGTATTTAGGAAATTCAGAAAGACAGCAAGGGAAGAAAAAAAGTGCTGTTTTTCTCTGTTAATAAGGCAAATCTCATAAGAACATGATTGTGTTTGATTTAATTACGTAATTAAATTGAAGCCTCCTTGTGCAATTTATTGAACTACTGAAATCTTGGGAGGGAGACAAGTAATAAAATTTAGTATTCTAGTTAGTCTTTTTTTAAAAGAACACAAACCTGATCTTTTAAGGTAACATCTGTGGAGGTGGTAAAACACAACTACACTTTACGTTACCCAAAATTGTTGTCAGGGTCAAATGCCAGTCGGAGGGAGGATTTTTAAGGGCAGACACCCGAAAGTTTTGCTGTCTCCAACGCTTCTGAAAAACAGCACAGATTATTCTGAAAGCATGTTAATTGAACAGTCCTGATTTGAATTCAGCATAGCTGGCACATTTGTTCAAATAGCTCATTGAAAAATCATGGTATGCTTGAGGTTTCCAGTTGGTCTATCAAGCATCTCTTTTACTATATTCCAAAGAAATTAAACCCTAGTAAAACGAAACTGTGTTAAATCAAAATAATAGCATGGTTTAAGCAAGCAGTACCAGCATGAGTTCTGGAAAAATGATGTGTTTTGAATAAACACTTTTTTATAGAGTATGAACTATTTAAATAAATTGGGAGATAAGAGATGAAGCAGTTTGATACATACATGGTCAAGTACAGTACTTTCTTCAACAGATTAATTAAATGATATTCACAATGTTTTAATTAAGTTACACATCAGAAACACCCATGTGTCATTGCTGGTTGGTAGCTGATCCTGGCTCCCCAGTGTGACAGCCCTTTCTGAAACTGGCTGCCAGTGTTGATGTGAAGTCCATCACTGTGGGTTTGTTGGAAAAGTGTTGAAAGACTAACGCTGCCCAGTCGCCCTCCTGCCCTTGGGGGGTGTATCCTGAAAGTCTGCAAAGAATAATGACGCCACAAACTTGCGTTCCTGTGGGTGAAGCCAATTTTCAGCCAAACCGGAGCCTGGCACAGCAGGACGGGGATGCAGAGCAAAGCCTCCCCGGGTGCCCAGAGCCCCTGCACACTCAGCCTGCTCCCCTCGCCTGCTGTGCTTATCGCTGCCCTGGGAGGGAACTGCCTGTGAAGGGCAAAATGGTAAATAATATAAACTGCTTTTCCTTGCAGATGGCTTCTGAGGATTAATGAAGGTTTTTAACCATTCTCGCAAGATGTAATGATCTGTAAAAATGATTAAAAGGCCAGATTGGCTTGGATGCATTTGAAAGGGAAAGGGCATGGCTAATTCTCCCTGCAGAGCCCATAAACCTTGGGTCTGAAGCAAAGACAAGAAGAGGAAAAACAACAACCACGCGTGCTCCTAGGCACCGCGGAGGGAGGACGCACTGTGGAGGGCAGCACCTGAGCAGCCCTCCTTGCCCCGGATGGGCCTCTGCTGGGACTTGCAGTTATTTGTTACACACACACTAAATTAATCTACTTCCCTATCCTATGCGAGAGAGATATATATATAAAAATAAATATATAATGGATAATGTACATGTGTATATGTTACATATAAATAGATAACATAATACGTTGTCATATCAAAATATGTATATGTATATATACTGGTTTATATATTACATATTTATTATAATGGGTATTCAATATATATACACACACATTAAAAGTTTAGTTACCATAGATTTTTATATATATATATTTTAAAAATATGTTATATACTATTAGTATATATTTTTTATGATGTATATTTATTATCATGCACTATGTACTTAAAAATAATGTTTAGAGCCAGAGAGAGACAGATCACCTATACACACATACAAATCCACATATATATATATACACACACACACATAAAGAAAAAAATATATAATTTATAATAATAAATCTTAGACGTTGGCAAGTTAATACAGAAGGATTTGGGACTGAAGCTAAGAATTACTCAGGTGGATTAAAGCAAGTAAGTGCACAGATAAGTGAGAAGAGAGCTTGAGATGAAGGATTTAATGTTTCATTTTGGTTATTCATCAGAATAACAACTTACACTGTCTCCATGTTGTTTCTTACCTTCTCTGTCCTTTGCCACTCGAGCCAGCACATTCTCTGAAGCCAGAACTTTCACCTTACACAGTGCTTTTTGAAGCTAACCAGTTTAAAACACAGTGTAACCCCCAGCATTTTCATTCTTCCCAACAATCAGAGGGAAAAAAAAAAATCAGTTTTGAAACAAATTGCATTTTATTCTTTGCAAATGTTTGCAAGCAACAAGGTTTTCCTGAAAAGTTGTCTCAAAAGGCAGACAGAGGACAAGTTAAAGCGCAGAACTTGCTACCCTTTCCGCAGCTTTTACAAAGCAATTAAAGGTGAAAAACCAATGAGAGGAACAAAATTATTGCGCACATAGAAAAATGGCATTATTAAAAAACAAATGGCAAAGTATTCGAATATGTTTTAGACCCGGTGTACACGTGTGGTGCATGATTCTACCCATTCATCAAAACTAAAATATATGAAAACTTGCAATATTACAGGCTCTGATTGTGTGACATCTTTATGCTATTTTAACGATGGCCTGAAAATAAGCTATTCTATGCTACATGTACTGCAGTCCAGCTGAGACCTGCTGCTGCACAGGGCTGTCCCCCTCTTGTCCCTACATGACACCTGCTCATCCCTCCTCCCTCCGTCAAAGCAGACACGGATGTGGCTGCACAGCCAGGACACCAATCCTGTGACTGCCGAATCCTAGAGCTCACATCAGGACGGACATTACGGTGGGGGAGAAGAGAAAAATGATCCCTTTCGGCAGCAACCAGCAAGTCAGTTGGATTAAATAATTCATGAAGCTACACGCCCATCAATGAATGTAGTAAATTATCATTAAATGTGATTTCCTCTGTATTTGCTCTCAAAAGCATACGATGTCCGTATTTGCCAGTAATAATTTTCCACAATCCCCTTCCAGACGTTTTCTCTCCAAAAAGGAGAAAAGACACATAGAAAGTATTAACCAATGTATAGAACCATCCCCAACTCCACATCCACCCTGTAAGTCACATACTGTACATTTTGAGCATTCTTACATGTGTAGCACTGTAACAGCCAGCTTCCCCATGGCAAGACTCATCATCTTCACAGCAACCTGAACCATGCTTGTTTTCAGCCTGGAAACTGTCATGGACTTTGAAACGGCAAACATTACACAGAAGGTTAGGCAGATGGAACAGCAGCATTAACAATAAAATTAAATTAGTGTTAAATTTACTCTTGACTTACCTCACTTCATTATATTAGTTTACATTTGACTATATATACACAATACAAAAAATTATGCCTATTTTGTATTCAAACATTGCCAACATAATGCCATTTTTAGTTGAGGCAATCCAAAAGACTTGGCTAAAACCCCAAATACCTTATGAAGTTCGTCGACAGCTGAGAACATAATTTGGAAAACCTCACTCACTCTACCCTCAGCAAATACTTAAATGGAATGGCAGCAGAAGGGACTTTAAAGCACCCTCAGAGCTCCTGCCACCACCAAGCCTTGTTGAGGGTAAAGGGAACAACAGATACTAGGGATCTTCGAAAGGAAAAATAAACCAGGTCTACAACTAGGATATGTGTGTGTCTGTGTGCACACATGCCTGTGGTGTGCACCTCCGTGTGTGTGCATGTGCGGGGTGTGTGGGGAAAGCCAAGTATGATTTCAGTGGTTATCAAAGCACAAAGGTTTCACAGTCTCACTCTCACACTAGTGCTTATCACTTCAGCCTTTTGAGAGCTTATTATAGATAGAAACAATCAAAATACAGAATGTTTTCTTGAAGAAAATGAGCCATCATTCACCCTCTATTTGTTCAGAATTGTATTCAAAGAAGTATTGCTTCTCACAGTTCACTGGCAAGTCAGAGCACTGCACACAAAATTAAATGCACTGTTAAAGATGCCTACGGAGAGAACAAAAGTTATCACAGAAGCACAGAGGTAGAAGGCTTCAAAGAACTAAACCTGAGTTACACAATCATTAGTTTCTACATACCTAGCATGATAAACTACTCCAACAGCCTTTCAGCACCTAGCATCTTTTCGCATCAGGGTACTTCTTCAGCTGCACTGTAGCCGGGGCCACATTTATATCAGTGGCTTGTCTCGCAGGTCTGACTTGGCCTTTCACCGAGTAACCTGGCCGTGCTACGCATGTCTGGTGTAGGGCCACGATTAAGAATGAGCAAGCGGTGGCTGGCATCTTAAGTAGTTTTGTGCCATTATAACAATACAAGTTCTCAAACATTTACTGTGAAGAAATAAAGAGTGAATGATAAAGCTTCAAAAGAAAACGTGCGTACATATACAAACATACTGAAGAAATCTTCAGTTTCCATCACCAAAGTGCATTCTGAGGGAAAAAAAACCACCCAATAAATCAGTCACAAAAGCTGCCCCATTTTGGCACTCAATTTCTGTAGCACAGACAGCATTTCAGTAAAAAAAAAAACAGGGGGCAAGAAAAAAAGCACTGCCTTTTATTTCTGTTTTATTTCAAAAATCTTGCTCTCTGTAAGGGTGATAATGTGAAATTTAATTATGATATGAAAATGTAAAAGAAAAAAAATATTAAGAGATATTACCTCCCCCTTGTGAAAATAAACACTACTGAAAAGTTGCTATAGTTAAGTATTTTAGAGGGCACTTCACAGAACCTTGGACATGTATGCTGATCACCTAATCTTCACAGAAATAAACCTGAAAGTAAATGCAAGCACATTCAACAGTAAATGCCAAAGTACTTCTTTATGGTCTGGGACTGACCTGCATATGTGGTATAAATAGTGTAAATTTTAAGACTCCTAAATCAAGAGACTAAATAGCTCAGATGTGTAAGGACCAATACTTCACACAGGTTCCTTCCAAAGGACATCCTGTGATGGAATTGTTCCAGCTGCAGGAACTCTGGCTTTTGCCGGTTACGGCACTGCCACTGACATTACCAACACAGTGTCAGTCAGCGACACTTCAGGCTGGCACTCTCTTCAGTGAATATCTGAGAAACAGCACAAGCATAAAATCTGAAGTACTCCACACAGTTAGAAACAGGGATTCTCAGTGAAAACACATTTAAGTATACTATGGAAAATACTCCGCAGCAAGTAACTGGTATCTACCACCATACATATATTGCATAAATTACTTTGTTTATATGTCATTTTACTTTCCCCCCACCTTCTTTCACTGCAAGCTGATAGCAGTAAACATTTTCTGAAATTACACAAGGAAAGAGAATGTTCAGTGTCCATTCTGTCCAGATGGATCAGATAAGATTCCTTGGTGCGTCATGCCACCTCCTCTCCTCAGCTGTCATATTAAAGATTCCACCTTCAGTTTTCACTGCGGCTGAAACCACAGCAATGCGGATGCACACCAAACCCAACTGTAGCGAGCCTGCCTGTTCGGTTGGTTTTTTGTGTGTGGGTGTGGGTTCTTGGTTTTTTTAAGTTGAAGTAAGCATCAGAAGCAGAACCGAGCAGATGCATTTAAGAGAGAGACTACTGCCTGTTCATCTCCAAAGCAGGTTACCAGATTACAGGCAGAGTAACGGCGATCTATCATGGCCTGAGTCCTCTGTTTCTGGGATCCGAGGCAGGAGAGCAGATCGTGTCAACCCCCAGAATTTCTGAGGTGACATATCCTTTTTGGTAGCTGTGAACTTCCATCCCATATGGTTCCCACAGATTCTGCACTGGGCTATAGTCCAGGCATACCTACCAAAAAAAAACCAACAAAAAAAACAAAAAAACAAACTGATGCCAACATGTAAGAAAAGGACACTTCAAAACTGCTGGAACACAGCTCACTCATCAGGTAAAAGGTAATACTAGTTTCAAGCTACATCTTCAAAGAATCTTTGGTAATCAAGGTGCTCCCATCTAAAAACCTGGGAGGATCTTAAAAAAAAAAAAAAAGGAAAGAAAAAAAAGAAAAAAGAAAATAAAAATCAGCCTTTAAACAGAGAAGGCAACTAAAGCATTTTATATTTTATTAGCACAACATTTCAACGGTATGATGAAATGCTGTTTGCCTTGAAGAGTCAGAAAATGATTCTGAGAAAGTAAGTTACTCAATGGAAATAAAAAGTGATTTTTGCACTGCTCCTAGATTAACAGGGAACTGCACTTTCCAAAGCAACAGAGCTTTTCTTTAACAGTTCTGAAAGGCAGAACATGAGTATTTCAAAACCCTTATAGAAGACAAGAGCTGAGAAAACACATAAGGAAGAAAAAAATGAACTCCAGATATTATAAGCCACAAGTTTTCTTCAGGGAGTCTAGGCACGCATGTCTTGTGACAGATATGCCATACACCCTCCAAGTCATTACTCAGTGCTGTGTGATAATCCAGGAAAGACCCACCAAGATCAACACGAGAAAATGGAAGAGTAACTGTATACATGTGTTAGTCAAGAACGACGGACTGGCTACAGATACAGCAACGTATTATTTTATGCTGGTTTAAAAGGGACAGAAGACTGATTTTTGACTCTCTGGCACAAAAAGGACCACACAGAAGAACGATTTGGTGAAAATATGTTTAAAGAATATTTTTATGAAACTAAAGTTCAAGTCTAGTTTGACATTTCAGTTAAAGAGTTAAATATTCAAACTTTTGAGCGAGTGCCTGAAGAATGAATGCCTATCTAGCCACAAAAATTAAATTTAAGCTACTGGAGAGGGGTGACATTCTGATGCAAGACCTGTCATTATTAGGCAAACTTTTACATCTTGACAGTTAATTCTGCTACTGTTTCAGAGAGCCAGACTAAATAAAAAAAAAAGAAAGAAATCAGATTAATACAAATACATGAATCTAAAAATTATTAACATTTGTATCAATCTGATTATTTTATTTGTAATATTTATCCAGTTTTTAGATCTAAAAAGTATTTCAGTAGAATAACTGCATTTATATATTCTGGTTTTCACTTGTATTTTATTTACTTAATGATCAAAGAAAACTGCATGGAAACAGCAATTAAAATTTTAGTTGTAGCTTAATCAAAACTATACACAAAGAAAGTCCCAGACAATCAGTATCCTGTCTGTAACTGTCCGATGCTAGACTATGTTTTAAAATCCTAAGACTCCCATACTTTTAAATAAGTTAAAGCAAAATTCTGAAAACATTCTATCTGAATTTTCCATTTTTTTCCCTATTTGAAAAAGTCTATATCTACTTTCCTATTTTTCATATGAGTAAAATGATGACATATTTTTTCAAAAATGGCATGTTTAATATTCCACCATCACAGGAATACACTTACAACCAAATTTCTGTCAATTACTAATAGAGTTTCTTTAAAATGTTTTTACCCAGGAAACCAGCTGTGCTCTGTCGATGGTCGTCCACTGAGATTCAAGTTGCAGGCTTTATATACAGTAAGGGTTTCATGGATGTACCCATGAGGATTCACATATGCTGCCATGGGTCCACATAAGGATAAACTATAACAGACAATTAATAATTTTGTCAGAGTTCAAGGAAGAAACGAAAAATAAAGGCTGTCAAATGTAAATGGAGGAAAAACTGCCAACCATGCTTAAAACTATCTTCTGCA
This sequence comes from Falco punctatus, assembly GCF_963210335.1. Lineage (NCBI taxonomy): Eukaryota > Metazoa > Chordata > Aves > Falconiformes > Falconidae > Falco > Falco punctatus. The sequence continues at coordinate 22,156,858 of NC_137583.1, forward strand.
GCAGAAGAACTACTTCACGCTGTAGGAAAAAGTATTTTTAATGATATTATTAAAAACTGGGGGGAAAAGAGTTACTAACGTAAAATATCATTGGTCAAATTTTCTTGTAAGTGCAGAAATTTAAGCGTCCAGTGTTATAAATCCCACACATTTGTCACTGACATAAATTATTCCTGTTACCTATTTGCTAAAACCCTGTTTCAGAAAAGGTTTTTAAGAAGATATTATTACAAGTAAGGATTAAAATGTTCCTGTGTTCAGATGAACTTCACCCAGCTGTTTGTTAAAAGGGACAAGTTACTTAGGGGACAGCTGACAGGATGCTATGGAATCTACCTCATTTAAAGCAGTCAATAATCTTTCCCTCAAAAACCTACAGCTCAGTATAAAAAGTACATGATAGACTCATAATTTATTTTACTCACTGCTTTTGAATAGCATTTTCCAACAAAACCAAGTGACACCTATATTGCTACTTTAAAATCTAACTTTAAAAGTAAGCAAAAATGTTCATTCATTACACTAACTTCTCATTCTTCCGTTAAAGTACATCATATTGACACAGCAGGAATCACGGTTTCTGGAATCTATTATTTGATTAGAAGATAAGAAATAGCTTTTAATTACCACATCAGCTTCTTAGCACACTCATAAAGGAAAACTGTGGGGAGTCTTGCTTTGTTAATCTTTTAACCTTCACATTATCATAGATGATGGACAGATATTAGTTATTCAAGATTAAAATAGTGACAAGACAACCAGAAGCAAATATTATTTGGAAAATGTAGAGTCTTATCATCATTGAACATGGAAGATATTGTATAGGTCAAAGACATAATGGGAACATACTGCCTAGTACAGTTACTAGGAATAACCATATACTGTTAAAATAAAAAAGGTCTCATAATGCTTAATGACATAAATAGGCAATTTCCTTACATGACAACATCCTGGGAGCTTATCTATACCACCCAATTAATGTATTTTAATCTGCTGTTGAAGCTTGTGGACACACAGAAGTCAGGATGAAGTACTGAGAAATAAAACTGGGGAATTCATGAACTTCATTCAGAAATAACAGATATTTTTTTGTCCTACGTAACGAATTTATATTTCAAAACTTACCGCTGAGTGCATAGTAGCAAGGTGCTGGACTAGGTGGCATAACATGGCCTTTCACACTAACTCCTGTTACAACATACACAATGATGTTCAGACTCACCAACTTCTTATTAAAAAAGCTCAAGTAACCTGCTTTGTTTTATAAAGGAAAATCCCTATAAGTATTTACTTAAATTTTATTAGAGACGTGGAAAACACAGTAGTTGTAAGACATAACCTAGCTTAATCTGTTTTGCTGTGCCAATGTTTCTGACCAAGAACCTCCCGAAGATGTAGAGCAATAAACTCACCTGAATATTTCATTCTTGGTAGTTATTTCTGTATCTTGGCATTGCTTACAACAAAGAGATGTACACTTGAAAAGAAGAACAAAGAGGGTAATTTCATTCGTTTCCAGATGCTTGTTAGCACAGTGGCAAATAATAAAAATGCCTCTCCCCTTCCCTCAGAACAGAATTTGTACCAATTTCTTTGTTTATCTGGGCAGCAGTCACTTATGCTTTCCCTTTCAAAGGATGCATTTTTTTCTATGCATTTTACTTACTCGTGGTAAACATTAATTGTTATCTGAAAGACAAACCGATTTTTATAAACTTCCCTCCCCTGCCCCAAAAATCCACATAGAAAAAAAGGATCTGACTACACCAGATAATAATAAATGAGTCAACCTTCTAAGATCGCCAAAAGCTAATTTAGAAGCAAAACCTTTGCTCTTCTAAAATACAACACAGGAAAAGTAGATGAGTACAAATGCAATCATTAAGTCTTTCTAAAATTTGAGAGTAGTGTAGATCGATGGTTTTAATTTCCTCATGAAAAATATGTAAGACATATTGAACTTTCACTTAAAGATTATAACAGATTAATCTATCATCTACAATTTCTACAAAGTAGAATGAAACAATTCATCACTGACATTGCCCAGAAAATAAGCATTTAATTCAGTTTAGTAGAACACTACCATTAATTTTCAGGAGGTGCATCACTTCTACCTCTTTTTAAGGTTAAGGCATGTGAAACTACTCCCCAAAAATGATCCACTATATTTTGGAACCAAACGCGGAGCCTAGGATCTTCACCTGGACAAGTCCCTGTGCGAACGTATATCCTTTCAGAACTTGCCACAGATCACACCCTGTGCTTCCGCTTCTCCCCGACCTCCGACTGCTGCACTCATGTGGTACTACACAGGCTTACGCCAGTCTTTACTCTCTTACTCTTTCCTCACTCAGATGCTCTGAGCTCATTGCTGCATTTTACCACCCTCCAGCATCCTTCTTGCAGGTGACACTGGTTCTGCCCTACACTTTCAACACCCTGTCTTACTTAATCTTGGAGATTGAGGGAAGAAAATGGCTCCACTATACAGATACTATTTATCATACACCAGTCCACTTCCCTTCTCAAAGCTCACCTGGCCTTCCTCTCCTACCAAGAACCTTTACTATCTACTATCTCTCACTCTTTTAAATTACAGATTGTAATCTAATGCTCATATATCCCTCTCAGACTCCAATTTAGACAGCTACTTAATTCCATCCCTCCGTTTCCAAACCAATCTAATTATTACAATTAGCATGCTCAAGCAGAATTCACAGAAGTGTTATACCTGTGTGTGATGTACATTCCTTTAAAAATTAGCGCAGAAACAGTTAACTGCCTTTCATAGAAGGAAAGGCTATTGAAAGTGCAATACAATTCACTGATGTCAAATACAAAAGAAAATGGATCAGGTCTTAACAATCAGTTATATTCCGGTACATTACATTCTGAACAATGAAACTTGTTAAGTCCATCCTTCTCAAGTACATCAAAATGTATGCTATGCTGCCAGAGCACCCCTTCTTAAAGAACCCTGGCTTAGTAAGACTAGAAATGACCAAAATAAGTGTTGCTAAAAACCCATAACACACCATTCTCACACTAATAAAGAACAGTTAAACACATTTACAGAATAAAATGTCACATGTTGATGAAGAAAACACCTAGGCTAAAAATCAACTTTATCTTATATTTTATGAGAGTAACTTAAGTCCTCATGTTACTTATGGATTTATATAGAATATACAATATACTGAACATTATCAGTTCTTAGTAGTATCTGAACAGCATAATATTTTCAGAGTTTCTGACTCAGGAAAGACAAATGAAGTTTAATCTGAATACAGAGCCTCACAAAAAAACATGTCCATTTTTCTCCCAGAATTTGGGAGAGATGTTTCCTGTCTCCTTTTCTCCGTATATTCCCTTTCAAAGTTTTGATGCATGAACTTTGGGAAGAGAAACAATATTAAAATGATACTCTGGCTCTCCTTCCCCCAGGAACCAGCAGCACTCCTTAGGCAAACAGCTAAAGTTCCCACTGCACTATATCCAGCAGACAAACACAACAGTGACTGCAGTTACGCTACACTAATATTTGAAACAGTACTTTGGTATCCCCAGCAAGCTTACAACCAGCAAGTCGAGCATTTATCAGGATGTACATAGGTATTCTTTGCGATATGCGTGTATTAACAAAATATTAATTTGTCTCTCCAGTCAATAGCTGAACAGTAAATATTCCAGTTACCACTATCCAACACAAAGAAGTTTACAGTTAAAACTTGTGTTTATACCAATAGCTCTTTTCAGCATTTTCTCCTTGGAAAGAGAACAGCAATCTGAACTGCTGTTGGAGACGCTGTTTTCAACACTGTTCCTAAAACAGTTAGATTCCACATGAAGTTGACTGACATTTAGTTGCATTATCTGTTATGATATATAATTTACTTATAGTAGATACTATTATTAAGAAAGTATTTATTATTATAAAGAAATGTACTATGTAAAAAAAAAAAGGTAACATTCTACATTTAGAGCATACATGGCCATAACAATGGAAAGAAGGAAAGAGAAGACAAGTTTTAGAATGTCTTAAAAAGGTACTGCCTAACAAGTCAATACATGCCTTTTGCAAAAATCCTTTCACTCCAATACTTAGATTTATTTATACTCATTAGCTCAATACTACAAAGATTTATCTTCTGTTACAAAATCCACAATTTTTCATGGCACAATGCTACTTGATTGTGGTGTCTCATACTATCAATAAGGGGTTACAATGTTCATAAGATAGTTGGGAGCAACACTGGACTTCTAGCACCACCTTTTGGCTGAAAAAGTACTGTGAGGTGCTGAAATATGATTTCTAACAAAAGCCAGCATTATTGTATGTTTCTTGCTTGCTGCCAAATATAAAGTTTAGTTTTGAGAGAGTATTTTCTTTCTTGAGCAAAGTTTTAAAGGGGAAGGAAGAAATAAAAGAACACACAGATTCACTCTCTAGAAGTATCGCTTGGAAATGTTATACACTTTTTTTCCAGTAGATTTTAACAGTCACTCTTTTTTTGTGAGAACAAGTTAATGACAAGTAAAGGAAACAATACTCACTTTGTTCATAATATCTAATTCACATCGGAGTCGCTGAACAGCACTACCTATTTTAAGCAACTGTATACGTAATGCATCATCAATTGGCAGGCAAGCAGCAACTCTGTAAGAAAAATCTAGAAAACAGAAAGTAGCAGGCCTGTTAGAATTTCAGAGAGAAACAGAAACTACTACCTCTACTCAGTTACAGATAGAATGCTAAAACTTTGGTTTATAATAGGCTTTTAGAGGGCATCTCAGTACATCCTTCTGCCCTAAGGCTGGATCATGCTCACGTTAAACCTCTACGATAGCTGTCTAATCCACACTGAAGATCACCGGCGATGGAGACTGAACAATGCTGGTAAAGTAATGTATTCTAAACCCAGAACAGACCCCCAGAGAACACTGCCTGATGCAGACTTCCACTTTGACTATGAATTACTGAGTTTTCCAACCAGCAATGCTTAAGTGGTTATCTTTATGCTTGCACTTCCTCTTCCCCGCGCCCCCCCCCCCCCAAAAAAAAAAAAAAAAAGACATGTTTTTGTTGGAGAAGGGACAATTCAAGAAAAACCACCCAAACACACACCTCCATCATAAATTACACCCCAGTTATATCACTCATGTTAGTACTAAGAAAGTATTCTTCACTAGCATACTGTGAGAAGGAGAAAGACATACCCTATATACAAATCCCTTCTGGAGGTTTTTTTCCCACATTTGAAAGCAGAACAAATTTAGGTCCAAAAAACATTTAGTCAAGAAGACAGAGCTTGTGGGTTTTTTAAAAAAAAGAAATTTTAATATGATAGTAAATTCTCAGGCAGCAACTTCTATCTGGTATTAAAAGGCACAAACACAAAAGGTAGTGGACTTTACTACAGTCTTCAATTTAGCTAACAAAAATTTAATTTAGCTTCTTTAATTTAGCTAACAAAAGCCTTGCTAAGCTGGAAATCATCCCATTCTTACAGCCTGTAAAAGAATTCAAAAGCTGAAAATTAAAGTCAGCAAAGTATCAATACGCTGTGAATCGTGAGAAAAGATGTGCCAAAAAAATACTGGATTTTTTTGTTTGTTTTCTGATTATTTCATATGCTTTCCATATATGGTCCTCTAAGCAGCACTCTAGGCAAAACAGACAAGAAGTACTTTCAACCACTACTTTAATCAAATCAGAAATGAGAGCTCCAAGTACATCAAAACTATTGAGCCCAGGCCTGCATGTGGTGCTTAACGGACTTTAACTCAAGGCTGAAGTTTAAACTTCCCCCTTATCAGGCATCTGAGAGACTACACAGGAAAAAATGTTTTTCCCCATTTGAAAGGCTTCAACTGAAAATCCCTCTTATTAGATCCTAGAGACCTGCAGAGAGATGAGGCTTGTTCACTGGGGCATAACCCCAATACCAGCTAAGGCATGAAACCTCATCCCAACTTTTCCATGACTAGTTACTGGTGCTATATTCCCTCATGCTGGGTAAGAAGCAATAAGAACAAAGAGATTATACATACTAACATTTAGACTTATGCAGTAATTATTTAAAAAATCTAGTACACTTTTGGCTTTTGTTTTCTTATGAAACATATCACATTCCTCCCACCATGGAGCACAATAGTTCTTTTGCTGAACATGTTTTGGCAGAGTTGGAGGATGTTCATGTCTTTAAAAGCTCTATCATCCTTTTGCCAAAGTCAACCATCAAAATTTACTGGAAACTGGAGATGAGGGATGGATTGCCAATAAAAAGATAATCTAAGCTTTGTTTTCTTAGGAACTTAATAAACCACCCCCAAACCAAATTTGAGTTCATAAGCTCAACATCATACCTATTGGATTTGTTGGAAGAGATTCATCTTTAAGATTTTCATCCCATTCATGTAGCTGCCTCTTGACTCTTTCCATCAAGGTTTCCTTTTGTTGGAAGAAAAGCCTAATTTAAATACATTGGTATTTCTGTTTTCTTAGGAAAAAAAAAAAAGGAAGCAAAATGTAGAGTAAGCTATTTTCCCTAAGTGGACATTAGCTTTTAAGACTTAAAGTAATTACAGATTCATTTTGTATCTACATATTTTAACTTAAGAGTAAGATAGGATGGGAAACAGGCCAAAATAAACCAATGGCCTATGGTGGTTATAACTCTCATCTGAGATAAGGATGCAACCATTCAAATTCTAGAACTGTACAAACACGAAGAGGGCTAGCCTCCTCCCTGCTTTGCCTCTCTTACACCCATTACTTTATGTACTAATATATATATGTATTCAAGAAGTATGTATTTCTTTATAGAGTAAAGCAACTCCAACAAGAAAGATGAGACTATCCAGCACCCTTGTGGTTAAAACACTCACCTGGAGCATGTGGGACAGAGGATTGAGTTTTTGCTCTGAGACAAAACAGCTGGAACCCAAACCTCTGTTATCCACCACAGACACATGCTCTAGAACAAGGGCATGACCAGAGGGGAAAGTCCCTCGTGCTCTTCTCCCAGTAAACTGAAAACTACACACTTCTTTGAAGTGTAACTTATGAGCCAACAAAATTAAAATCTTTTACATTATTTAATAATTATACATTAAATCATACAAAACTAATTGTAGATTATTTGGTAATAACAGGGTGAACTTACAGCATCATATAGAGAGTAGAGCCAGGGAGGCCAAGATGTCAGACTTGCACAGTGGAACTTCCTCTAAAACCAAAACCACAAATATGTATTCTTTAACATTACCAGATTTTAGGGCCATTCTATTCAAACAAATAAAATAGAACAGAGGTACCTGACTATTTAGAGATACAATAAATTATCACCATCAGGACTAGTACTTCAATGAGAAACTTTTAAACCACTTCTCAAAATGCATTGAGAGTCAAGACCTCCGTACAAGACAGACAATATGGATTTTCTCAGAAAACCTGTCTCAGCATTAAAAGTGTTAATGTTTAGTAATAAGAAATTACGCCTTTTTAAAGAGCATCTACTTGAAATCTAGACAGTTCAGAAGATTTAAGTACTATTAGATAGTGCATCTGTTCCTTATCCTTCAGCAACCACAGCAAACCACTATGAGGTGGTTAAACTATTTGTATCAATGTAGTCAAATGCATAAGTAACTAAAATGAAAGGAGAAGATTAATGGGCCATATCAGGCATTTTAAGATGACACATATAAATTCGAAGCATGTATGATGGTATTTTTTAAGTGGAAAACTAATCTGTTAAAAACGTAACTAAAAATACCAACACACTTGTTAGGCGTTCCAGAGGATGTTTTCTCACAGCAGAACAATTACTGATTAAGAAAACATGGGCAGTCTTGATGTTTAATTGCATACTGCTATCCACTCTCATGCTAGTATCTATTTTTAATGGAAATCACGTTTTCAGAAATGGTTACTTGTTGGAAGAAGGGCTCGCCGGAGTCAAGAAGACGCTCAATATGAGTTATGCATCTTGCTCAACTTTATTAGTTTCTAACACTACTTATATAGAACTGATACACATGCATATTTGTAAAGCAGAAATATAATTGGTTAGTAGTCTCTAAACGTGCGCGCTTCTCCCACCCTTAATTATCATGACTAAAATAAGCATTCTATCCATGTAGCTAATTGTGTTGCTGTGCTTCAGCCTTGTAGTTTGTTACTCCCTATTTTCCCATACTGGTCCCTATCTTTCTTGGCCCTGCACCTGCTTTCCCAGCAGCTCTAGCTTGTTACAGCCACGGCCTGTTGGCACAACATAATTACTTGGTCTCAGGATTCAAGAATAGCTCAAGGCTACCTTTCTTAACTTCAGCACAGCAACTTCAGTACAATTCTGATTACAGGCCTATGCTAATACCAGGCCTGGATTGTGCAGATCTTCAGAGATTCTAAGGCCATGCTTCTGCAGCCATTCTTCTACAGTTACTGAACATCAGTGTTTGTGCCAGCCTTCTGAAAAGCTAGTAAACAGCTTTATTATAACTATCCGAAGACAGTGAACAAAATATTGTACAGTATCTATTTAACAACATCCCATAAAGAAAAATTCAGACCCAAACGGAACACTGAGTAAAAACAAATGTGGAGGAGGAGTACAACAAGAAAAAAAAATCCCCTGAAGGCCTCATAACTATTTTTTATTGAAGGGTGTTCCTTCAAAACAAAAATTTTACTAATAGCAGTGGCCCACACTATGGTACTATACTTCACTGTGAAGAAGTCTAACATGTTCACTTGAATTGTGTACAAAAACATCTATACAACAATACTGAGCAGATTAGGAAGAACAAAATACAAGCGGCTACCAACATCACAGATAAAAAGTCTTCAGCTTGTGTAGCTTATTCATATCCTGCAGGAAAGAAACCCTAGATTGTAAGTGCATTCCTTAACCACCAAATTTCCAGCAGTGTTAAAGTATTTGCTTAGTTAACCAATTCTCTACAGTGACTTCAGAACATTTAAATTCATAGGTTTAGGTTACCAAAAATCTAAAAAGCGATATACTGCACAGCCACATTGCTTTCCAAAAGAGGAGTTCTTAATTGTTCTGTAAATACAAAGTAAATTTTCATTTTCCCTTTGAGGGAAACTATCCTTATTTTACAAATGAGAAAAATGAGGCAAGAGAGACTAAAATCCACAGCAAATAAATGGTACTTTGAAGAAAGAATTCAGGAACACCAAAACTCAAGTTACTGTTCTAATTAGCGCTAAAGTATATTTTCTGTACAGCTGACACAGGGGGAGCTCTTGATGAAGCAGAAACCATTCTTAAAATGCAGCTTTCATTTTCTGATGTTTCTTGTTATATTAGCAAACGTACAGAGGTACAGCCTGTCATACTGGAAACAGTCACGGTTCTCATACATTACTGGAGTGATGGAGGTCAACAGGACGACGTCCCTACTCTGGATCTGCATCTCTATCCATAAAATAATATTCTTCTTACAACAAGCGGGTGTACTGCATTTCAGCTATCACCTGATAGAATCAGACTTGGAAAGGGATTTCCACGCCCCCTGAAGCATAGTGTTTCTGGGCTTGTTAACTCAGATGAACTTGTTCAATAACTCTGAGAATCAATAGGTCTGTTATTAATGTGAAGGGTTTTTGTTTGAGGTTTTTTGGAGTGGTTTTTTTTTGGAGGGGGGAACAGAGTTCAAAACCACCGAAGAAAAAAAACAAACCCAAACCTACATCTGACAATAAGGAGAGCTACTAGGCTTCTCTATTGGAGGCAGTTCTAAAGATCTCTACTGATACTGAGACTTCAAGATACAGTTTCTTTTCTATGCCATTGACTGAAATGGTGCGCTAAATAAATAGATAAATAACCCACAATTTCAGGTTTTGGTGGTTTTTTTTTTCATTGGTGTGTCATGTGTGTCGTCCCCCTCCCCGTCGATCCCCCACCCCCCACCAAGAGTGTCAGGTTGCCCTGTTTCACCACATCCTCTCCTACTGACCTCAGTGCTAACTCTTGTCCTATTAACTTCCCTGTGTGTATTTGTCCCCTGTTAATGATAGCTGGTCTTTGAAAAGCCTGCACTGTGCCTGAGAAAGAGCGAGGTTTACACTTGAAACGCTTTTGCTGGTATAACTATACAAGTACAATACACTATCATGGTGCTTATTAAGGGAAACATCATTTATTCCAACAAAATTATCCTTTCAACAGTACATTTTATTTCAGACTCCTAAAGGAAAATGCTGTACACTGGTAAAAGTGCACATTCACTTGTATAAAGCCATCTTTTAGCACCTTTTAAACAGCACAGCTGTGCCTAGCACAAATCACACCTTATTATTCTTCTGGGCCATGCAAAAGTTTGTAGCTCAGGCTGGGCATCAGCCACATAGGACTCTTGAAAATTCTGCCCTACAATCTCAGTGATTCCCTCCTGATTCCAAGCACTGCCACTGCTGCAGTGACATGATGCAAAAATAGTGTTAACAAGCAATGACAAAATTTGTGCCAGTGAAGCAGAAATAGGAAAGCAGAATAATTCCCTAATGACAATGCCAACATCTTGATAATGATTATTTCTCCTCTACTTGTTTTGTTTGTTTTAACAATCACAGTCAACTAAAATTCTGGAAGCTCCCTAAAGAAGTCTAAAGTCTGCATACCTATTAAAAACAGCTCTAGGAAACAAAATTGATACAACCATGGAACTGCTAATTCACCTACTCTGGGTATAAAAGCATCATCTTCCACTAGTAACTACTATGTCAACACATGCAGAGTGCATGAAAAAAAATTAAGAGATTTCAAAGACCCTTTCCTGTCTTTTCACTTTTAGTACCATAATAACATTTTGGTAAGTTTCTAAATCCAGTTAAAAAAAAAAAAAAAAAGGAGGAAAAATATAAGGTGTATTATGTACTACCACAGAAGGTAAATCTGTTAAAGAGTAATAAATGAAAAAACAGACTTCAAAATACATGTGCAATTGGCCAGAATAAGTTGATTGCATAGAAATATTATGATCTGACAAAGGTAATGAGTAAGCATAAAAGTCAGCAAGAATTTTAGATATATGTCATATAAAAATTTACAAGATGAAAGTGCAACATAAAGCATGCTCAAAACTGTGAAGTACAGCCTAGCTGTCAGCCAACAATCATATGGGTAGTTGACATAACAACTGACTGAGTTAAAAAAAACTTGAGTCTGTCATTCTACCACAGACCCACATTTTCTGTAAACGACTAAATGCAGGTACAGAAGTTAATCCTTTAACTGACACAGGTTTTAGAGCAAAATTAGCAAACGGAATTTGGATTTGAAACAACTGAGATATCACAGGTCTTCTTTCCATTATTGAAATCTGGGAGTCACCTCTAAACCACCTCTGTTCTTTAAAAACCTCTTCTACCTAAATCAGTTACAGAAGAAGTTACAAAAGCCTTCTCACTTTTAAAACCAAACCATTATGACAAGTATAAAGCAAAGGCACTGGCACTGTCAACACTGATTGCCAAAATTTTTATTGCCAAAGCAACATCAGTAAAAGTTAAGATGCTTCTTTGACCTGCCTACAAATTATATCCTATAAACTTTCTGTTTTTTTCCATCAATGTTTCATCATCTACAAGCTTTACCAACCAGAATTCTCTCTGAGGTGTCAGATTATGTAAAAAAATAATAATTGTAATACTACATGATTATGTAATAGTAATCTAATAGTACTGTATTTAAAACCAAAGAGAACTCATAATACAAAACATGCATTTCCCCACTTTTGATGCCTCATAAACAATCACAATAAGTGACAAAAGCAGGAGGTTGGTGTCCCAGCTGTACATCTTCTCCTAAAGATGAACAGATGGAATTTTATACTGATTTTCAAAATACCATCAAAAATTAAAAAAAACCCCAACAACTAACCAAAAAACTCATAACTAGCTTCTAACCTTTTGATACTTCTGCCACCATTGATGTATAGCTTGGTCCTGCCATGCTGTGGGTTTTGAAGAAGGAAATACATGGCATCGGCTGAGAGACTGCAGCTGCACTGCTGACATTGTTGAAGGCAGCACTTGCTCAGGAAGGATTTGTACTTTAGCCTGCTGGATCCTGATAAAAGGCAAAAAACCACAAATGAAACATACATATATACACATACAAGAGTTCACAAAAACGGACGTTACTGCTTATAAAAACATAGGCTGGTGTAACAGATTAATTACTATGTAGTACTATAGAATTTAAGCAGCAATCCATTTAATCAGACTTTAAAAGTTGTACTAATGTAAATCAAATTATCTTAGGGAACATACAGTGTATCTGTAGCCAACCAAATGAATACTGTTCTACAACACAGATTATCTCATGTCCTTGGCTAAATTATTAAAGCCACTGTACTGACTGGACTTTGGTCTACCTAAACTGAAAACAGAATCAATCTCTGTTTTTCCTTTTCCTTTAAAAAACAGAATTAGCTGTTTTCCAAATGTTTTTTGCACTGGCATACAGAACCCTACAAAGATCGCTCCTTAAACTTTCTCGGCAAAAGTTTCTTTGCTGTTCCCCCCGCTTTCACAGTGAGCTACTTTTTCCATGGGATACAACAGGCTGCCTTCATATTTTAGAGCACTAGATATCTGTCAGCATTGTGGTGGACAGAAAGATAGTCAGTGGCAACACAGCAGAATATGCTACCATCTCAGCACTGTATATTAGATTATTGTCTCCTCAAGTTACTTTTGGTATAAACTAAAAGTCAGCTATTACATATCAAACCCTCTGAAAGGAAGTTGAGCTGAAATGCAGTTTGCTATCTTCAAACCACAAAAGCTTAGGTCCTTAGCTAGAGTTCAAATTCAGCAGAAATCGGATACAGACTCTGATCATCTTTTAATATCCTAGCATCAACCAGGTCACCTGTTCCGCAAGGAGTTCAGCAACAGCGGCTACAAAGAATACAGCCTAGCAGGAAGGACTTTGCATTTTAACAGTATTATGCATCAGAAAACCTCAACTATTGAGATGCACATCATCACAGATTTCCGATTTTACTTACAGGGGCAACACTCAGATAACTCACTATAAATTATAAAATGATGTTTTGTCATAAGCACTTAGTAATCAGAAACACCAAGAACCATGGAAATATTCCTCTTGCTAAGAAGCTCAGTACTTTTCCCTCTTTATCAAAAAGGATTTTAGACTGGTAATGCTTGTTTCTTTTGTTAGTTGCCTTGAATACATGAAAAATAGGAACACAATCTTAATGAAAATTATTTATTTCTACAGATGGAACATTACACTCTTCTGTCCAACTCCCTTCCCACATCCATCTGATGCACAGTCAAAAGTGACAGCAAACTGCCACAATACCAGTTTCATTCACAGAAAGACTTAGCACATAAGCCTAGGAGTCTGGAGGGCATCTCATAACCCAGAGAAGATAATTTGCTCAGGATGAAATGAAGAACATAGACTCTCTTGTCTCCAAAATGCACTGACAATAGCAGGAGGTTCAAGTTCACTAATTATAAAATCTTTTAGGCCAGGAAAGACCTTTGAGATCATGAAGTCCAACTATTAATCCAGGACTGCCAAGTCTATCACGTCCCTGAGCACCAAATCTACATGTTATTTTAAATGCCTCTCCAAACCAACAAAACATACAGTATTTGAAAGTAGAGTAACTCTATATAAAGTCATTCCAACAAATTCAGAGCTTGCCATGAGAAAACATCAGTCTCCTTTATTTCATAATTTTAAAAATTTGCATTTATGAATTAAGCTTGTGAGCATGCTGTGTATAAGTGATCTCTGCTAGTCAGTCGATATAAAATCATCACAATAAAATGCTTCAACAGCACAACAAAAATCACTGTACATCTTAACTGTTTCTGGATACTGAATTCTCAGTAACAATGCTGTTGTTACTGTAGTCACCCAAGTACTGCCATCTTGTGTTCAAGCAACGGTTTTTCCAAGCTATAAAATTTGGAATACATTATTTGTAACCAAATGTCACATAGTGAGAAATAGCAAGTAGCGCACATCATCTTCATTTCTTCAGCTGCAGGTTATAAAAGCGTATGACAATAACTGAGCTCAGACTGTTCCTAGGCCTCCTTCTAAAGCAATGCCATATACTTAACAATAGCAGAATACAGATGATTACATTTACAGATTTGGATTAAGATGTTACAGGCCTCGCAGAAAAGATTATGAAAGCCTCTAGCAATTCTGCTCACAGGATCAATGTCTGGAACCTGCACCTCTGGACAGTGAGTTGACAGAGGCCCATGATGCAATGCATGGGGCAGAGCATGATGTCAAGAACTTGAAAAAAGACGACTCAGCATACTCTTTAACTAAATGCTCAGGATCTTAGTCACTTTTATAAATGGACAAAGGTATTATTTATACAAAATGATAAAACTGGCTAGAAGAGGAGCCTCTAAATATCACAGGTATCATACTGGAATAGGGAAAAGAACAGGACTAGAATATAGAAAAGAATACTCCTATCAAAGCCAATTTGAGCATATTTGACAAGCGCATGAAAAGAACTGTCAACCAGTAACAGGAGCAGCAGCACATTTCTACCAGTTAACACTCAGAAAGGAAGAGGTAAGACTTGCTGAAGGTAAGGATGTGCTAAAGTGTGACAATGGTTAAAATAAACAAGATTTAGTATTTGAGAAACTTAAAAATAATGGGATGATTGTAGTTAGTGAAAATCAAGAACCTGTTTCCATATTCAGGTATTTGTCCACAAATCTCAAGGTGCTTTTCTGTTTTACAAAGGAAAAAATTAATAAGAGAAGCAACTTGTTTCTCCACTATTATTATTATCAAGACTCCAGTCCTCCTCTTTCATGGGAAGCTTCTCACAAAAACCACCACCCCTCTGGGCACACCGTCCTCTCCATATCTGAATCGCACAGCTGAATCCTTCTGCAGGCTGTTGAGTGATCTTTAACTACTAAGCCTCAAAGTACAAGAATACACAAGCATATTGTTATTAGCTGTGGTGTCAGACCCTTGCCTGTAGCCTTTCAGAGCTGCAATTGCACATAAAGTTATGAAGTGGAACAGGTTCAATGCAGACTATCTCTAGAAAGGTCTCCATTCAGAAAATGAAAGCTACAGATTTTCAAAGGAATGGAATCTAGTTGCTATCAGGGAGGCTTTCCACAAGACAACAGAAGGCACTCACTTGATATTGTATTCTCTCATTTCACATCTGGTTTGAAACAGGGATGTGAGATATTATGAAATAAAGCTTTAGAACTTACAATGCAGGCAAATCAACATCTTTCTCCTGACTTACTTTTCAGAAGCAAAGTCATCGACAGATGTTTTCTCACACACATCAAATCAAGCTACACGTAGATATTCTTTAGTGACTTTTATAGCAAGTTATTAACAACCAAAACATGAGAGCCTTAGAACAAGAGATGTCAGAAGTCCTTAACGACCAGAGAAGTGACTGATTAAGCATTCAGTTTGTATCTATAGTAATTAGCCACTTGTGTGACTGACAGGGCAGACACACCTGCAGTAAAATATAAATGTTTTGGTGAAACAAGATTTGCAGCATGTAGAATTAAACGCATAATTTTCTTACCCATCTGACTGGGTTCTTATTTCAAGCACCTTGAACCTCTGTCTTCCTATTGCTTTCACTTTGACAGTTTCAATTCCATATTCCTGTTCTTCTCTGTAGGCATATATTTCTGCTGTTGTTCCAAAATGCGCTTCCCTTTCACGTACATTACTGAAAGTATCAGAATTAAAAAGGTTACCTACCCTGCAAACAGCACTGTTCATTCAGATTTCACAAGTTAGTCTACCTGCACTGACTGTACATGATCAGTCTCATCAAAAAAGTAAATTTGGTGAAATATCTTCAACTAATCACAATCATTATTTTTCCAATTTAAAAGCAACTTCTAATGTTTTGTTTCATTGGGGGCTTTTGGCAGTTGACCTTTATTTTAGGGTCTAGAGGTGAAATTCTTGGAACACAGGGATCACCAATGTTATTTTGAAATGCAGATACTGAAAGTACTAAGGTTCCTTAGATTTCACTTTCACAAAAATAACGTCCCACCTTCTACATAATTAAACCATAGTAAATTGGGGGGAAAGAGAGAGGAACACTCGCAACTTCTTTTGGCACAGATCAGCTTTTATATCCTCCTCTCTTCTATCACCTCCTCTCTCTGAACTCTATTATGAAACATTTGTCTGCACTTGTTAATCTATACACAAACAAACAAATACACCTTTATGACAAAACAGTTCTCAAAACAAGAATCAGATTCCTACATTTCAGATCAAGGCTTATTCTTCAAGCAAGATGGGACAGCACATTCAGTTACTGAAACTGAGAGGATACTCAAACAAGGAAAGGAGATCAACACTGTTTCTCTATACAAATGTGATACTGTCAAGCAGCTACCCAGTATGACATGAAAACCTTTTCATTACGTATTAGAAGACAAATTTTGTGAAACAATTTCAAACCACAACTTATGTTTATTCACCACAGAATTGATGCAACCATCTGCTTTTGATTTAGGAGCTGAAGAAAATTGTGCTAAAAATACATGCTGCATACCATCAGCAAACCCACTCATGTTATTTTACCTGTATGCAAGAACAGCAAACGTTCTGTCTTTCTGAATTAAATTCCGCACCATGCTAACCTCTTGAGGGCGAAAAAGCTGAAGAGGTAACGTCTGTCCAGGAATCAACATCACCATCACATGGGGCAACACTGGAATCACCTGACAGCTGTCATCATCATGCACCGTTCTTCCATGAAACTCTTCCATATCAGAACCTAAATACTTAAGTAAGGAAATGACAGTAGTATAAGTAGTTTTGGTCATTTACAAAGATAAAATAAAACTAGCTCTTTGGCTTAAGGATATTACAATAGAATTACACAAAACCAATCAAAATCTCTTCAAGATGCATTTAATGGACAATACATAAAAAACCATACCACATGTGACGTGGGCAAACTGGTATCAAAATTAATGATGTTTGGCTTTTCAGCTTCTTTACTGTCTTGATCTTCAACTTCCATTTCATTGTCATCCTCTTCCTCGCTCTCTGCTAATAATACAGAATATTGTGTGGAAACCAATCAGCAAAGACTAAGATACTGAAAAGAAATCAGAGAACCACAGAAATGCATTCAATATTCCCAGGTTACAACCTTTCACAGGGAAGCAATTTTTGTATTTGTGAGAAATAATTTTCTTGCTGTTACAGCAAAATCATCATTCTATAGAAAGGGTCAAAAGCTGGTAATTTATTTTTGGAACACTAAAGAACAACTTTTCTTGGAAGAAAATTAACACACAAAGTCTGTCAGTTCAGATTTTCACTATAGTAGTAGTTTCTTATCCCATTTCTAAATGTCTTCTGTCTGTACACTAGAATGACAGATAATTTCTTGTAGGATGATGAATACGACGCTGGAAGTAGTACAAACCTGAACAACTGCACACATAAAGCAAGTTAAAAGTAATCTGAGGCCCCATATTCATGCAAAGACTCTTGCTGTTTTTTTAGAAAGTTTCATTGCTGCCAGCCTCTCCTGTGTGCATGCCAAATACACACAAACCACAGCACATGCAAACCCAGCAAAAGCAACTACTACAGAAGCAAATAATATGACTTCACAAAGCATTTCAAGTATTATTTTTTAATAATATTATTTATAAAGATTAGTAAGTTTCTTCCCATTTCTCAGTTCCAAGTGTTAATCCTAAAACTACTTTCAGGCAAGAGGACAGTTGAATTAACAGTATGGTTTAGTTTGGAAGCATAAATTTATCCGTGTAGATATCCTAAAATCAATTAAAAAACACACTGAAATAAATAAAAAATATACCCATCTCTGAAATGCTGGTTTCACTGACTGTTCGGCACATTACCATACAAAACACCAAAACAAAAGCAATATAATTGTGACACATTTGTAACTGTTACTACTTGATCCTATTTCTGTTAACGCAAACAGTATTTATGTACCATGATATATCTACAATAGGTGTTATCATAAACTTTGCAAATGAGTCTGCAGGATTCTTACACCAATAGCTGCTGAGTAATTGATAATCCCAATGGTGCCGAAAAACATCATTTAGATCTTGAAAGCTATCAGATTACAAGCTAGGCTGAAAAATAATCTTTACGATAGTGTATCCAGTTTGCTGCCTTTGCAATTAAGAAATACTCCAGAGTCGAAAATTTAAAAGGTGGAGTGATTATCCTATCTGAAAGGTACTGCAGGCAAATCTTAATAAAGAAAGATGCTGCAGAAGGGAGTCTTCATGGGAGCACCACGTCCCTCTTTCACTGAGATCTTACTATTTCTGAGTGGGAGGACAAAAGAACAATGAAGAAGACTTTGTAAGCTAGTTTTGGAAAGTCTTTTCCTTTTTGGCCTTCAGACACATTCGTTAAATGTGTTCTTCAAAAAATGTTTAGTCAACGGTCACCTTTCTGCTTCACCTTTTTTTTTTTTTTTTCTTTTTTAATATCACATAGTTTACACAACCTTCTCTGTAAGAGGTATAGCACAACATGCTGATGTAATGGATCCATCCTATATTGTACTTATCTCAACAAGAAATGATCCAGCATGACAAGAAAGGAGGTTACAGACTCTCTTTGGTCTTTACCTAATTACAGAACTTTAAGCAATAAGATACCATCTTCCTAATTACTCTAAAAATATTCCATTTCTAAATGAAATTTCTCTTACATTATATTCAGTTAGGAACCCTAACCATAAATGTTTTAAGATGTACAAAACAGCCAGCATTTTGCTTAGCATGACTGAGGAAGAGTGTGAAGTTTTCATCTGGTTCTGGGGCATCACTGCAGTGGGGGGGGAGGGAAACTGACAATCAAAAATTATATTTTGGCTTGCATGTACTCTCATCAAGTTGCATCAATCATTAGCAGTTTTAATAGCCTTTTAGAGACAGGCCGTTTCACTTGTTTTTCTGAACAGAAAAGGAATTAACAGCAGTTGATTAGAAAGAACTGTGCCCTGCAAACTTTTGCTCATTCTTGCCAAAAACGCACACTAGCTGCTGTGTGGTGGCAGCGAGGAACGATGACTCATTTTACTGCAGCAGCACCATGTGAATGTCTAAAAAACACTACTGTCTTCACTCTCCTCCTCGATCACACTACAGGAACAGGAGACGGAAGGCAAAAGAAACTGCATCTTTTACACCCTTAACTACATCTTTTTGCTGATTTTTTTAATTTCAAGATTAGTGAGACCTCCAGTACAAAGAAACAAGGGAAAGGCAAATGCCAAAGGCACCATGCATGATGAGGCTCACATCTCCTTTGCGGCAGGTTAGGTGTTCCCGGATGCTCATGCTGGCCCACTAACACTACCAAAACTACTCTCAACACCTTTGTGCAGAAATGAGGCAACATGAACCCCATCTAAAAAAAAAGGGAACAGGGTAGGAAATATTAAGGCTCTATTTCCTAAAATATATGGGAAGGATTTTCATATTATTTTAAATATATAGGCATAAAATGCTCACAAGAACCTCCTGCTATAGGAAGTTACGCTGGTTACTGGCAGGACTTACTGCTACATTCTCCTCTGCATGCTTATTCTGAAATAGTGCTTCTCCCAGTTCAGCACGAGCTGCTTCCAAAACCGTACCATCTCCTGTCGGTTTGGAGGCACTATAGACTAAACCTGAAAAACGCACGTTATTACACAGTAGGTGTCCAAACGAGGAATTACGCTGGTCTGCGTAGACAGCCAAGCCAAAACTCCACCATAAATCCTGCAGGAGTCTGGACAGCGTGTGGAACCCAGCACCGCTCTCACGTCCTGTGCACAGCACCTCTCGCTTCCCTGCTTATTAATGGCGCTAGAGGGGGTTTCAAGTGGAGTGGCGGCTTTCTAAAACAACGAATGCTTTCCTCAGACTTGGGCTTTTACAGAGGCCCAGCTTTAGCAAGAGGAGTGTCTGCGTTTGGCCCCTTTGGTGGCACCTTCACTGCATGTTGCTCCCCCCCCGGCCGGGCACCGCCGACTGACCCGGCCGTTACGGGCGGTTGTGAGCGCCCAGCGGGGCCCGGGGGCCGCCCCAGAGGCCACACCGCCTTCCACCCGCCCCACGGCAGCCCCAGCAAGGCGGCCCGGGCTCCCCGCAGCCCCGCCGGCTCCCCCTCGGCCCCACGCCGCCTCCCCCCGGCTCCCCCAGGCCCCAGGCCGCCCCGCCGCCCTCCCCGCGATCCCGCCCACGCACCGGGGTCCGGCCCCCTCCCTCCCCGGCCCGGCGCCTCCCGCCCGGCGCCTCCTCCCCGCGCCCCCAGCCCGCAACGGCCATTACCGGGCACCAGCTGTAGGTGATTCCCCATGTTGTTATGGGGCTCGTCACCTCCTTCCTCAGCGGCCATCGCTGTTTACCCGGAGAGGAGCCTGGGAAGCCGGCGGCGCGGGGGGAGGCGGCGGGAGGAGGAGGAGCCGCAGCCGCAGCCCCAGCCGCCGCCTGAGCCAGCCCGGCAGCCGCGTCCCGGGGGGCGGCCTCTAGCGGCGCTTCCCGCAGCGCTTCCCGCGGCGCTCGGGTGCTGCCGGCGGCCGTGGGCCTGTGGGTCGGCTCTCGGGGCTGTGTGCCGCCCTGCCCGGCTCCCCGCGCCCATATTTTATACCTCAGGCCGTGAGAAAGGCTCCGTGGGGCGCGGAGCTGTCCCTCAGGCGAGGGCGGCCGCGGCGGGGCCGGCACCGTGTGCCCCCGTGGCGGGACAGGGCTCCCGGCCCAGCCTGGAGGCCCGGGGCTCGGCGGGTGGCCCTGGGCGGCGGGACGAGCCCGTGCGGGTCCCTCGGGCGCCGCCTCTGCTCGGAGGACGCGGCCATGGCCG
This sequence comes from Falco punctatus, assembly GCF_963210335.1. Taxonomy (NCBI): domain Eukaryota; kingdom Metazoa; phylum Chordata; class Aves; order Falconiformes; family Falconidae; genus Falco; species Falco punctatus. The sequence goes on from NC_137583.1 coordinate 22,177,776, forward strand.
CTCTCGCCACAGCCTCCCCGGGTGACAGCTGCTGCTGAGGCGCTTCTTGCCCGAGCCCCCCTTGGGGGTCTGGGAGAGGGGATGGATGTGAATAAAACCCGTGGGGGTCACCTTCGGGGGCACATCTCTTGAAGGAGAAAATGCAAATGCACCGGTTAGATGCCTGCAGTCCCCACAGAGATGCCTGAGGCAGGCCAGATCTCGCTGAGGGGAAGCTGAGCTGGGGAGCTACACCAAGGCCTGGGCGGCTGAAATACCCTGAAACACCCCGCGTTACCCGTGGGACAGAGCTCGGTGCCTGTGCTTGGGCGCTGCTGGGCCTCCCTCACCCACGTCCTGCAGCTGAGGAGCCACCCTGTCCCCCCAGCCTGCCACCTCGGCTCTGCTGTGTCACCACAGCTCTGCAAGCTGCTGTAGGAGCCCTTAGTGTGGGCTTCCAGCATCACTGCCCCAAGAGCAGTGCCACTGCCGGGCTCCAGCTTAGGAAAACATCCCCAGGGCTGGCGGCGTTGGAGGTGCATCCATGGCTTAGCATCTTCTGTAGTGCCACGCTCAGGGGTGCCCTGTGTGGTGCTTACTGGGCCTCGCTGGTGCACAGGGTAATGGTTTCCTCTCATTGAGAACTGAGATTTTAGTAAAAATCATTTTTTTTAATCACATTAAAAAAAATAAGACTGTCTTTTGTCATGCTGCTGAAACAAAACAGTGGAGACTTGTCAGCTGTAACGGCAGAGTGTTGCCCTGATGTGAGATTGCGGTGATCACCAGGAGCAGTTCACAGGATGCAATCCCGGCTGATACACCCCGACAAAGTCAGTTCAGTAGGGCTGCCTTTGTGCTGCCCAGCATCGGCACAAGTGCTCTATCCCACCGCTTATTACCGTTACCTTCCCCTTAAAAAAAAAAACAAAACAAAACCAAACCAACCAACAAACCAACCAGCTTGTCATGTCATGGCTCTGGGATTTCTCCCTTTCTATTACATCGCTTCCTTTTTATTGCAGTTGGCGTTCTCTGGAGACTGTTACAAATCACTAAATCCCACACAGTGCTCCCAAGTATTTCACAGTTCGTCAGTATCTCAGCTCTGTTTGTTTTCTCCCAAGTAAGGCCTTTTTCACAGGGCAAAGTTCTGTAATTTCTGCTTTTCTCTTCAACATGTTCAGTTTCAGTTCAGCAATAATACTCTCCCTAGATCAGTGACAGAATAAAACAATGATTAGACAGCAAACAAAATATTTATTTATTTATTTCAGAATTAAAGTGCTTTAGAGAAACACATTTTAAAGACAAACAACAGTCTAATTTCCTTACCATCAGGGGATGGAAATGTCAAACTACTATCTATCTATACTGAACTATACTATAGAGCAACAGTCAATATCACATTTGCCAGACAAGGAATGCATCACAAACATACCTGACACATTAAGCATTTATAAGAATACAATAATCACTTCAATGATTAATTATGATTCTGTAACTTTTTATGCATTATTTCCATATAATATAATGTCAGGGTATTGTATCTGTTTCATATCCCATAATAAAACAATTAAATATTTTTGTTGTCAGGCTGGATTGCAGTCTGGCAAACTGAAGTATTAAAAAAAAAAATAGAAGCCATTTCCCCAGACCCTGGGGTTTCATCAGAAAACATTATGCTAAATATTTCTGTCTTCTTTTGATATGCTAATGTATTTTGATTTCTTTTGTGTTTTTTTTGTTGGGGTACATTTGAGTCATACTTTTAAGCTTGCTTCTGCGGTTCTGAGGGATTTTATGGCTACTGAGATTCTCAGATAATTCACATGACTGAACGAGCTGGGGTTTCTTTTAGGAAACACTAAATACAATAATAATCTTAACAAAAATAAGGCTACTGGAAACTCTGGGACCAAACCCCAAGATTTCCCTAGTTCTTATTTTGGATGACACTGCATCTCCTTATGACTGCTAAGAGCTATATTTGTGTGCAGCATGTGTAACTGCATCTAAATCTTACATCTAAATCCAAAACCTCAGTCTGGGCATTAACTCTAATTTAGTCTCTGACTATACAATACAGACATTACTATCCACCAGCCTTTCCTACAAGGACATAGTGAAGACGCTGTGAAGATTTTTTTTGAGACAGGTGACTTCTGTTAGGTTACATGTTATTGTTAGGATGTTTATTTAAATGTGCTAAGTTACGACTGATTTCTAGCTTATAAACCTAAACCTGCTAGAAAATACATTTAACATATAAGTGTTCGTATTTATTATCACAAAAGGCAGTCTTTAGGTTGAAGAGTGAGAGAGTCATTAATCTTACACTGTAATCCATCCTAGCATGTGGTGTGCTCCCAAACACAGACTGGAATCACTGGAAGCCATTTCCTATTCTTCCAGCAGTATTAACCCTGGGTCAGGTTAAAAACAGAAAGCAGCAGGTTGCAGACTGAAGAGCAACTGCATAAATCCCAAGCTATTTTATTAAATTTGGTGAAGGCAAGTATATGTATATCCCAGAGTATGTTAGTTAATCTGGTCAGTGCCAATCTGTCTGAGAGTAGCCCAAATTACTGTAATTTAGATGAAGTCAGAGTACTTCAGTATGATGAAGGGCTTTTTTCTTTTTAGCAGCTGTTTATCAAAGATACACACAGCCAGCTGTGATGAATTTTCATTTTATTTTAGGAGCACTATTTGTAAGAATCTTGATTTTGAAACAAAGTTTAAATACCATGCCACCTGACCTTGTGGGGTTTAATGCCCAAATTCATATTGTCTCCTTTGTCTCTTGCAATTGCTGGTTGGGAATACTGACTAATTGCAAAGTTGCTCTTGGTTAACCTCTTAGTAGTTTGGAGTCAGAGGATGTTAATCACCTTTCTAGAAGAAAAAAAAAACATAGAAAAGGGAAGCCATGTAAAGGATATTAAAACATAGCAATAGTTCAAATTTAATTTAGCGTTGCTGAGAGTCGTACTTGGCATGAAGAAGGCAAAGGTTTTGGTGCTGACCACCTGAGACAAGCACATTAATTACAGGTGCAGTTGTCACAAAAGGTATTTGCAAACAAACATAAACCTCCCACTTGTCAGTCAGTCATACACACAAAACAGAATATATGCTTTAACAAAAACATGCCTCTCCACACACACACACACACAAACACCATATATACCATTTGGTCAGTTTGCTCTTTAAGTGCAGTACTTTTCCTCCCATTTTCTCAACATACACACTCCTGTGTCCACTTTCCTATGATCCTTGGGAGGAAAAACTATGTGGCTGGTAAGAGGATAAAAGAGGACCGAACAACAGCTATACTGACAAAATCTTCACCCTGTAAAATGCCAAAGCTCATTTACATCCCTCAGCTCCCTCCTATCTCAGCACTAGTTGAGAGAAAATAAGTTCTTAGAATGTATAAGCATCCCATGCACTCCCTCCTCTCCACCTACATACTTGAATTAAGTGGAAAATTAATTTTACTATATTGCTGAGATAAGAGGCACTAGATGGTGCTGTAACATAGACTTTTGCAGATTTTGCTTCTTTCTGAGAATCGGTCAGCTGTGCTGCACTGTTAGCTTTGGGATTTCTATTTTTAGGGGATTCACAGCAAACAATGGAGAAGTTTGATCTCCGACCTAATCCCTTTAAATTAGGTTTTTGTGTGTTTCTGCAACATGCTGTTTTGAGTACTTCTGTTTAAAAAGTAGTCTGTATAGTCTAATTAAAATAGGAAAAGTCTGTCTACTGTATGCCATTGATTTCTACTCTGCCAATAAATTGGCTTGTTATACACCCAAACCTGCTAGTTCTACGCAAAGCAATATGTCTAAGTATTTAAAAATAAAAAGCAATTCTGAACCTTTAGACAATTTATTAAGTACTGACAGTAAGAAAGCCCTTACAGGACAAAAAGAAAATCTATACCTTATAGATGTGGAAAAAAGCCAGTTACAAAAAACCCACAAAGCCATTTTCATACCAACACCCAGGCAGTCCCAACACTAAAGACACTTGCCGTCTCCACATGCCCAAGGAAATCCCTGGCTTTTCAAGTTATCAGTTGAACTTAAGACTCTTTTTGCCCCAGCTTCGTTGCGCAGATAGGAAGACGTGCCAGGTAGTGCAGGTATTGCCTGCCAGCTGATGCCTGGAGTGTGGCATTCACGTGAGCACAGGAGTTTGGTGCAGTACTTCCACTTGAAAGCCCTGGTACACACACCCAGCAAATAGGGAGAAATTCCTTCTTTTAATGGTAAAACCAGAACAGATCCTAAGCCATCAGCTTCACTAGCAGAACTATTTTGCCTAAAACTACTAGTACTCATCAGAGTTGTCCATTTCAATATTAAATGTACTCTAAGGAACACAGACAACAGAGTGAGGCAATTCCAAAATCAAAAAAAATCTGTGATGGACAGGAGAACTACTCTAGAAATAAGTGTGGTTGGACAACTCTTGCGAAGTTGAAGAGCAGCAGATGACTAGTTCATTACAAACCAGCTAATGCTTGCTTCAGTTGGCATTCTAGTAAGAACAGGGCATATTTACAACTCTCTTTTAATATTTGCTGCCTAGGTCAGGCTAGCGTGACAAATGAGCAGCTCTGAATATGCAAAAGGCTTTCAGACAAAGAGCCTATTAGCCAAACATGCCTATTACTATGCGGAGAAGCAAATTCTCTTGCCAGTGAACCCTTGCCAAGTAACAAACTATTTGGCATGTGTGCAAAACCCATATTCAACACAAGTGACAGACAGCATGGATAGAAAGCAAATGCGACTATAAACAGAAATTCAGTTCAATAAAGAGAATTGAAAATGAGGAAAACCTCCATTTATGGGTAACGCTAGCTGGAAGGGTATACCAAGTCAAAGAGACCCCATGTCCTTTAGGCAGCCTTTAGGAGTACTGCCTCTACATAAATCCAGAGCCTCCAGACAGCTTAAAGATGAGCGTACCCTTCTGAGAAAAGGGGCCAAGACCTGTTCCTGTGTGACTGTTGCTCTTACAAATAGAGCTGTATATCTGTGTCCTTGATAGGCAGCTTTACAATTCCTGATGTAAATTAAAGATGGGCCCTAAAGCCAGATCCAGAGCTGCTCCAAACCCTCCCTTCCACAGATGCGGGGAGCTGCAATTTGAAGAGACTGTCAGAAGCGCCAGTGGGAAGAGCAGTGGTGTTGAGCAGAGCTCCCATTACACCCTGCTGATCTGGGATTCTTTCTTGAAAGAAACCAGTTCTGTTAGGGCTTCCTTAATCTGCTCTGCAAACTGCTGTGGTTCGCACTGCTCCTGGGCCACCCTGAGATGTGTCCATAGCTTTCAGATGGAGGTTAGCACAGACCTGATGTATCCTCAGCTGGTGTAAGCTGCAAAGGTTTATCAGAGATAAGGGTCTGATCTTTCCTTTAATTTCTTTCCGTAAAAAAAAAAAAAATATATGGTTGTCTTTGTGTTAATTAGATGGCAAGATCTTTAGCTAGCATAAACAAGAGTTAACTCCATTGAGTCTTACCTGCTGTAACATTTATTTCCCTGTTGTTCTTATTGGATCTGTCAGCATCCATCTCAGCACAAAGATCAATGTATATATAGCTCTAGACAGCGTTGCAGAAGATCTAACCAGCCCTGTCTGAACAGGAGCTTATGCAGAGCTCACTTCAGCAATCCCTACTCACAGTGCAAGCAGTGTTGGTTTTATACATATATGTATTAACCAACAGAGACAATTAAATTGCTCCTGTATATTATGTAAAATAATGTAAAAGGTTTTATACACATTTAGATAGAAGTAACTGGTTAATAAATTTGACCAGTTTAAAATACAGAGTACTACTTAGAAGTTAAAAGCACTGTCCTTCTTGCACTGTGTATACAGAGCATGCTACTCCCATTATCCATGCAGAGAAATCACTCAGCACTCAGGAAGGTTCAGAGAAGTTAATATGGTGACATTTACAACAATATTGTCCTTAATCTTGGGGAAAACATTCTTGATTCTGTTCGAGGCTTTTGCTGACTTCACATGGCTGCAGTTTGTCTTAGGGAAGAAGGCATGTAACCTCAGCAGGTGATGGCAGTGAAAACATATCACCCAGTCAGAGCTAACATTGACAAAGTGAAACAGGCACAGCAAAGGCTTTGAAACAAAGACCTTTCTGAGTTTTTTTCATCACACAGTATTGAAATTTAGTAGAGACTGGGTACACTTTTTGCAGTCTGCTTACTTAGGTGTTCTCCACTTCTTGGGCTGAAAGTTACACTGTTAACATAATTTCCTACCTTTTTTTTTTTTTTTTTTAAATACTGGTACTAAGTATTGCATCACTCCAATCCAAAGGCAGTTGCACTGCAAAGATGGTGGGGAAAAAAATGCTACAATGTAATGGACTTAAACTACATATAATAGACATAAATGCCAAACTCAGCTGGATTTCTGCCGGGAGGAGCAGAGGAACAGGCACTCTAGACACGCTGTTATGCTTTTACTGTTCTCATTTTGCTCTTGCATTTGCAGGATGTCCATCATCCTAGACTCTCACAAAGGTTAGAGCAGCCTAGATCCCTCAAGTAATGGTATATTGGGCATAGCAAGACTAGCTGTACTTTCTATCTGCCTTGACGTGTTCTTTACCATCTTGTGGTGCGATGCTTTGGAACGTTCATGCTCTGCAAGAAATCTCAGGAAACCCTTTCACTGCTTTTCAGCCACTTTGAAGAACATGGGAGACATGAAAGAGCTGGAAAATCATAGAGAATCTGGCCTTACAACTCATACTGGACACCCCAGCTATACTGAGCTTATATCAGTCTATAGTCTCATATTAGAGCTGTCACCTTCATGTCATGCAGATTCAGCCATGTGGATTGATGACCAGCCCAGTTGTACTCTTCTGGCATTTCCCAGCATAAGAACCTGTGACCACGTCCCGGTACAGCTGAGTCCCTTTGGGGGGGGTAATTACAGCCTCAGAGAGATGTGTCTGTTCCAATCCCCCTACTGCCCTGTGTTTAAATTCCATCCAGCTGCCACTTTTGTCTCTGTTGGAAGGAAAAAAGGGATCTTGCTGCCACTTGTATGGATAAGGAAACCTCTGTCAGATAACCTCTCTCATCTACAAAATGACTTAATAGTATTTTCTCTTTACTCGCATAACTGTCATGTTAAAAGGATTCCTCCACCTGAGAGAACATCTGAGCGAAACGCCAAACTGACTTAACAGCTTTAAAGGACTTCAGAGAAAGTGATGGTGAAAACTTCTGCTGGGAATGGGAGGGCAACATAGGTTCTGAAAAATAGAAATTCTCACTCTGCACAAGATATTTCAGGTATTTGATTACCGGTAGTTTCAGAGTACTAGCTGAATATTCAGCTGGCATCAAATTAGCTCTCAACTGAGAGTTTTATTGTGTTTGTGCATTCAGAGTGCAGGCTCTGTGTGTGTTAAGGAAAGTTCAAGAGGTCTGGATGAAGGTGTGGGTGGATATGCACAATGCCGGTCCAAGCCTCCAAGGAGGAAGCAGTTATGGCAAAGCTCGTTAAAAGGATGGAAGGATTTCATAAGCGAAACAATAAAACAATTCCTTTAAAAATCTTGAACATATCAACTCTATGATTTGTTTAATGCCTAAAGTATCAGAAAAAAACCGTGAGATTAAGGAAACACATTCTAATAATGTACACAGCGATACATACAAATGCAGTAATCATATAAGCTGTTACCATATAAGCTGTTGCCTAATTACAAGGAATATAGCACTGCAGGAAAAATATAGAAATTTAGTCCTCAGAGTTATAACACCAAATTTTCACCTTGTTTAAGGGCAGATATACACTGATTCCAAAAGGAAACAGATGTTTTCAAACCATCACAGCTCATTTATAGGGATAATTACCTGTAAATAGTAAGGTTATTAACGTTATTAGTTGATATCACTACCTGTCAAGCATGAAAATTTCATCAAATTAGAAGTTCTACTACTGAAGTCCCATTTAGGATTAATTTCTTTCAATAGCTGAGTATTTAAGGAGATTTTCAGCAATATATCATATTTTGTTAGCCATTCACAAAATGGTTGATTTTCTACAATGTTCCAAATCACCATAAGCTCTACATTTTAAAATTATAATACCTCCTCACAATTTGTCATTGATTTCACGCTTCACAGGTTTTAGGACCCTGAAGAAGCCAACAAACTCTTCCACAAGGAACTGACTTTCATTTAATGACTTAGCATTATCAATGGCAAACAATAGTAACAACCAATACCGAGATACAGATTAATAAACTGCAGTCCAAGTTTCCAGGTAAATACCCATTTTTTTGCCCCTTTTTCATTCATTCTATTTCATATAAATTGAATATTATAGGTCCATACAGGGCTTAAAGACATGTTGTCTAAATATGTATCATAAAGTTAGACATGTTTTCTTCAGAGTGTTTTTTAAATAATGTATTGCCTACAAGTAAATTTTTTGGGGCACTGAGTTAAACTGGAATGGAGGCCAATTCATTTTGGCTTTGCCTAAAATTTATGAAAATTTAATTAGTCAATCCTTTATTACAAATATGAGCATATAAACAATGTACTAATGGCTTTAGGAGTTCGTAATAGGATAGAAAAATGTATGTACCCTCTCATTTAAAATTTTCTATTGCTTTGTTAAAGTATCTCACCACCCATTCCGTATTATGGAAGGCAAATCTAAGGCACAAAAGGCATGAGATTGCTAAACCACCGCTGTGAATTCATTTCCAAAGTCAGGTAAAATGTCATTCCATTGTTCTTTTGAAAATCATCCCCCCAGCACCTGTAACAAAGAAATGAAAAATGGAAGAGACTATTAAGCTAAATGGCCTTTTGGAAAGATGGAGCAAAAGCTATCAAATGATGTATTGTGGGAGGTCAGCTAAATGCTGTGTTTTCTGTGGTTTCTTTATGTTTTGTTCTTCCCCCAGATAAGTAGAGTTTGAAATAAAAAGAGGCCTGACTAGAAATGTTTTTACTGACTTGATCATTAGGGTCTGACTCTCAAATGGAAGAAGACTAGCCATTCTATAAAATGCAAAATGGAATAATTCCCTTTTAATGCTCTATTTATTAGAGGTTGAAGAAGGCTTAGTTAGAGAAAAGAAGCCTTGTTTCCCCTGAGTGCACGGATCGCATCTAATTGTATTCAGCCCAGACCGGCCACGACAGCCAGAGGAAGCAGAATCAATATTGCAGAGGAGACACCTTCCCCATTACATTTCAGAGATGTTTACTGTTCATAAGAAAAAGGTACTTTCTGCATAAGTAGTTTAGAGATAGAGACACAATAGGATTTTAACACTGACAGCCAGGAACACAGGTTTAGAAAGTTGATGATAATTCATAGGTTTGCATATGGGAAATGCTCCCAGTGCATTGCAGCTCATTTACTTCATATCAGGGGCTTCATGCACCATGCAAAGCCCTGCTGGAGTAACTGGTTTTAGCATAAATAGTTCAGTGGTTTCATAATACATCCACTCTCTTGCTCTTTCCAACCATTTTATTTTTGGGAGTAGTTTAGCAGCATTTCCCAATACCGCCTCTAAAAGCAATGGATTCAGGGATACTCTTAAGGAGGAGCTGCTTTCATTTTCCAATCTGGCTGTAGTTAGAATGAGACCTTCTTCCAGCTGCCTTATAATGGGTCAGAAAAGGCCAAATTGTATGTGAAACAGCTTTGCTGATCTTAAGGCATCTGGGGGCTAATTTCCAAGGGAAATTCCAACTGGCAACTGCTGTAAGAGTCTGGGTTCCTAGGTCCATCAGAATGTAAAAGCAGGTTGGAAACAAGATTAAAATTGTACTCCAATGTTGTTTAAATCTAGCCATAATAATGCAGTTCTGCATTCCATAATCAGTTAAATGTATCTACTCTTCATTTGACTGACACTCACTTGGACGCTGAGCAATCACTGCATGTAAATAAACCCCGTGCTTCGCTAGAAATAATAGCTTGCAGAAGTCATGTTCAAACAAGGAAACTGCTACATTAAACAGACCTGCTGTTAAGTTACCCATGACACATACTGTCTGCAACATACATATAGCAAACGCTGCAGATCTCACAGCCACTCTCGACTAAATTAGATGACAATGTTTATGATTTTGTTAATTACAAAAGAACTAAAGGATGCCATTCAATGGAGACCTTACATTAAATTATTGCAGTGCTTTGATGAAGTCATGCTCTCTGAAGCTGGTAGGCAAGCCTTCCTTTCCAGCTGCAGCTTTGTCCTGTGTAACACTTTTAGCAGCAGCCTGGAGGAGGCATTATTGTCAAGTTTGCAGATGGCATCAAACGGGGGACTAATCAATGTGCTTTTGACTCAAAGATATGTAAACAGGCTGGAGGCACAGGCTGACCACAAACGTACCAGACTGAACAAGGGCACATGCAAAGCCCAGCACCTGGGAAGGAATACCGCCTTGTGTAACTGAGGCTGGGGCTGACCAGGTGTCCTGGGGGACAGCAAGCTGAGCCTGAGCCAGCAGTGAGCCCTAGCAGCAACAGCCAGCAGCATCCTAAGCTGTGTAACAGGAGAATAGCTCAATGAAAAGGCTTACCCCCTTTATCCAGCACTCCTTGGACTGCATCTGAAATAGTACATCCAGCCTGGGGCTCCCTGGCTCAGGAAAGGCATGGGCAAAGGAATGCAGGGTTGGCAGAAGCCGACCAAGCTGGCAGGGGTCCTGAGCACACGAGGACTGGCCGTGCATAGCTGTTGATGCTGCAACAGTCCTGGTGATGCAGCATAGTTCAAACCCTTCCATCAAGGCAACAGAACAAGTAAAGTGTTAGTTTCCATGAACACATCAGGGTATTGTTCACCAGAGACAGAACCAACGGGTACAGTCTGAAATTCCTGTGGCACATGGGTTTTTATCTTTATAGGAAGTTTCTGTCTTGACTGCTTACTTGGAGAAGTTTCTGGGGCAAAGGCAATCACAGGTGAAGAGATACAGACACATCTGTAATATTTCTGTTGTTGTGGCTGGTCTTATTGGAACTGTAAGCTGCAATCAGTCAATAAATACATGGTTTGGGGAACTGAACAACCAGGGAAATGAGCACAAACAAGGTCCTGGATGCGCAGAGACAAACACCGAGTTATCACCAGAATTTTTAAGCAAATTCCTACCTGAGAAATACAGAAGAAAGCCAGCAGTGGGAGACAAAAGAAAGTACATTAAACACTGCTGCTATAAAGGGCCGGAAATTTTGTCATTTGACCAGCCATATTCCTGAGGTACCTGAATAAGAAGGATTGAGCCTAAAGACTGCACATAGGATGACTGTCTCAATTTTTTGAAACAGAATCAAAGGCAAAGACTCTATTCCATTGAAAAAATCATTAAATCATTAGTAACTGCATGCATATAAGTTCAGGACTGAATATCAATTAAATTTAATTAACATCTGTGCAATGCTTTGAGGGCATAAAATGTCATGCAATTCTCAAGAATTCCTAGAATTAATCCTATTAATCCTATTTTTAGGATTTATTAATCCTAAAACAGTTCTTGCTGCATTAGTACACTGCTAAACTGAAAAATCACCATAAGCAAAGTCACGTGGTACTCCAGAGTTTTAGGGTGACTGTTAATTCTTTTGTATGAAAAAGTATTTTTTTTTCCTGAAATCAAGTTCCACTTGAAAATGGCAGTAATAAACAAATCAATATTGATGACATTTTTTAAATAACGATATTCTTTGTGTTGCTATTGATTCTAGCAGGACTGAGTAAAGATAGGATAGACACAAATACACCAAAAAAAGAAGAGCTGGATATTAATGTCATCTTTCATCATCGTAGGCACTAATATGGCCGGAAAGTATTGATTACCGTAAAAGCCCCTAATAACTGAAGAACTATTGACTTAATATTTTCTTTAAACCTCCATGAAATTTTACAGTAAGCCCTGATGTATTTTTTGTTAAGGGTTTTAGGGCTGAACTATATCATGTACTTATCTGAAGTGTCAGTTCTAAGGCTTATACTGCAGTTGATGAGAACTACGTTAAAGGTGAGCAATAACTCTGAAGATTTAAGTATGGTTTCAGGGATTTTAGAAATAGGTACATCTTCTAGTGTATATTATTCTATAACTTTTTTCATTTAAATAATCTTTGTAATTGGGGAATAATATAATATAATTGTATTCAGTGGAAACATTGGTGCTGTTCACAGTTACTCAGCTATAGCTGTTTTGATAATTCCCTCATCAGTGTACAAGTATCTCAACAGCCATTTTTATTGCTTATTTTCCTATCACTAACACAATCAAAATTTAGATTTCTAAAACTCCACTTAGTAGTATTTATCAAAGTTAAATAAGGGAATAGTGAAAGAAAACTTACCCAAACATCTGAACTCTTCCGATCCCATTAAAGTGAGTGGATTTTTTTTTTTTTTTTAGTTTACTGAATTGAAGGTTATCTGAAAGTCCACTTACATCTTTCCTTTCGCTATATATAGTATCACAGTAATGTTTACAGGCTCTACCCAAAGGCATAGATGCCATCATAGTAGATCCTGTATGGTCATGTAGCAGAGAGCTTTTCACCCCAGTTCACACCTGGGTTTGGTTCAGCAGGACCAGTTGGACGTGGCAAGGAGCCACACCAGTACAGATGAGCTAGCAGCCAGCCTGCACATCCCCCTGCATCTCAGCCCTGCGGCACAGAGAAAAGTGCAAAGAGGCGGAGTCATTTTGGTGCATCCTTAATTTTTGGTGCTACTTTTAGCAGCAGATCCTGATGCAAGTTTGTCTGCCGTGCCTAATTCATCAGAGAGCAGCGGCTTTGATGGAAGCACTATGCACCCCGTTATCGACGATGGGCTTACAGGCCCCTTACGGATGCTGCAGCAGGAGCTGTGCTTGTACTGACCTGACTCTGGTATCACATTCCTAACCCGTACAAAACTATCCACCCCTGCACCACTATAAACCTTGCCTAAGTCCAAACTGCCAGTGCAGACAAAAGCTCTGCACGCCCTCAGCAATGCCTCTGAGCCAAATTCTACACATTTCAAGTGTATTTACAGAAATACCTTCAAGATACTGCTACCTAACACCAGAATTACAAGAACATCTCTTTGCTTTTTCAAAAACTAGAAAAGACTTTCAGATTAAGAACTAGTTGAAAAGCTAGTGCAGAAAGAGAAGTGCAATTATCAAGCTCCTTCTTCCTCACATCCTTACATCACTTGAACAGCGTTAACAGTGCCTCACTGAGTTAACTTACATTTTTCAAGACCAGCTCCAGCGCGGGGCGGGAGCCCACGTGGATGCTATCCGGGCGAGGAGGGGATGAGCTGCGAGCTCACACCCTTGCTCACGCTGAGGTCAGCATGCCCTATAGCTGTGCCCTTAGTGGAGTAGTCAAAGCGCAGCACCTAATTATTTTAATGACTGGAAATGAACTGTGAATTTCTTAAGAGCCATTGAGGCAAAATATTTTCAGTCAATCTCCCCACATTAATAACAGACCGTTAGAGATTGCTTGTATCTTCAATATGATGAAGTACACCTGCTTTATTTCCCTAGCTAATATTAGGCCAAGTGTTAACATATCAAACCTTGGCTTCCATCCTTCTGATGAAGGACAAAAAAGAACGCTCCCACAGCATTTTGCACCTGAGCCATGCCAAGCTGCACTGCTTGCTCCCGTCAGTGCATCCCAGGCAGGGAACGAGTCGGGGACCAGCCTGAGCAACCCCACTGCTCCAGCAGCTCCCAAGCAGCACCGGGATGCCCAGGCAGCTGCGGGATGCTCTGCTGCAAAAGGCCCGGGTGTGTGTCTGGCAGTGCAGTATGACACCTCCAGATCAGCAGTTATTCCTCTATCACACTTTGGTTATTCCTGCTCTAACTGTGCTGTTCATTGTTGATTTGCTTTTTCTTTGTATATCCAAGGAAATGCAAATAGGGAATATAATCAGGAGGATGAGACACTACAGCCATTGTTTGCCGATCAGTTTAGTGAGTGTGAGCACCTCCATTAGAGTCCTAATAGCTTTAACAGACTATTTTCAGACAGTTCTGAGCATCCACGCAGAAAGAAATCACCTAAAATCATGATTCATTTTTAAAAGTGCTGCCTGAGCTTGAGTCCCTTAAAAATAAAAATGTCATTACTAATTCAGGGAAGTTTTCATTCAGTCACAAACACTGGCATCCTAGTTTGGCGCACACAAACATGGAGCAGCATTTAGCCCTGTGCTTTGGTTTCAGAGAGGTCTCTGGAGTCCCCTGGAAGAGCAGCCCCCACAAGATCTTGCCCAGCTTCCCCATCAGCAGAGGCAGAGCCGCCCGATGCCATTAACTGCACTCGCTCCTTGCAGAAGAAGCATAATGCATACCAGAATGGAAATGGAGCAGAGATTAAACATAGCTTTTAATGGCTCTGCAAACACATTTGCAAAAAACATCAGAGCTTTTACCACTAAACAAACTCCTTATTTTTTCCAATATGGCCTGCCCGCATTCCACCACAGCACTGCCTCTACAGGTGTCTTCCCACAGCTCAGGCAGCACTGTAGTTCCTCACTTTACGGACATACGTACAGTTTTGCTGTTGGGCGTAAAATGGACCTGAAGGTTTTTCACAGTGTGTTCAGGCTGATGCTCCCAACCATGGGTGCTGCCAGCCACAAAAATCCTCCATCTCAAAGATCGGGGTCCGCACGCCACAGTCCGCAGGTCAGTAATTAGTGAAGTGTTGAAGGGATTGAGTCTTTTTTGCTTTGTGCTCCAGGAATCCTTTGATGAGATCGTGCTCCTGAAAGACATCAATTATTGGAACGGATTTATCATCTCTGAGGCTCTACTCACTGGGAAGGCCACAGATGCTGAAATTTCAGACTCAAGTGTGATCAGTTTGATAAGTTACGCAGCAGTCTTTCTCGTCGCTGATTAGACATCTGCTCAAACTCTTCTGGAGAGCATATTTAAAACGAAAAATTGGGAAGAATGACATTTATTCAATGCTAATAATTTTTTTTCAGGTAATCTGCCTGCACTCTGCACTTTCCCGCAGAGGCATAGCAGCCGTGCAGGATCACCTCCCCGCTTGAGCACACAGAGCCCTCTGCAATTACACCAGCAGAAAAACTCACACATGTGCTGACCACCTTGTAAAAATTGCCAGATTTAAAAACCTGCCGCTTGTAACGAGAAAGCATCAGTGAGAAAACCTCTGTCCAGATACACTGCTCTTCTCTGTGCCTGCCCACAGCTGTGCTGCAGTGGCATCTGCTAGAACACTGGGATCAGAACTGTGCCCCTACGAGCATGTTCTCTTAATTCTTAAATACTGAATAATTTAGTATCATAGTTGTGTTATTGAAGTAGCATTGTTTAGCTCACGTCACTTTAATAGGTCTTATTACTTGAATTTAGCTTGGCTCACTGTGCAGGCACAGGGCTGGTCCCAGGACACTGTGAGTCTGCCAGCCCATCTCCAACTGCTGTTCCAGCATCCCAGCCCCCCTAACTTGTCTCTTTGATGGAAAGAGTCATAGCTCATAGTTACTGCTGCATCCATTGCACCCTCTGGGCTGCTAAACATCCAACTGACCCCTGTGGTGCCTTTGCTTGGGCAGCCAAAAAATCCCAGGGCTTGGTACAAGAGTGCAATACTTTCTCCTCGCAAATAATGCTGCACTTGTGATGGGGGGGGTGGCTAATTCTCTGGCTGTGCCCATCACTCACGGAGTATTGCTCCTCCGAAGCTGATAAACCAAAAGAACAAGATTAATTTCTCTCCAGTAATTTTCCTTTTGCCCATTACTGCGTGCACAATATAATATAACTGCACATTTCTTTGTGACTCAGAAATAAAGAATTGTTTAGATGTTTATTAAACAACAGAGTTGAATGAAATTAGTCACATTATGTTGTCTGCGGTATGAAAGTTAATTGGAAGACACAATGATTTACTAAAGTTTGAAATACCAAATGGGTTTTTGAGTAAGTTAATGACAACTAGGATCCGAATGTAACTGTGGAAGATGGAAATTTTATTTTAATTCCTACTGAAGTACTTTTGTAAATGAGCTTGCTCTCGACTCATTGTGAGAGGTTTATCACAGCTTGGTTTGCCATTACATATTTAAATGTTATCCAAGGGTACATTAAATACGGCGACCAGATCACGTTCATCATAGCACACTGGAATAGTAATTTAACTTTTCTAAATAAAACACAAGAGGGGAGTGAGACTGGCAACTGAGAGGAATCTCCTGGACAAAGATGACCGAGAACAGCAACTGCCTGGCACCCCCCGCAACCCCCCTGTCCCGTGGCTTTGCTCCCCGAAGCACACACACAATGGTTTTGATAATGTAAACGCAAAATGTCAACACCGTCATTTCAGAAAAGCCAGTGTGGCATTTTCAGAATATATTTCCACCTCCGTCTTTTGTGCCTGCAATGCTTTCTGGTGCTGTGGGGGATTTTTTCGGTAGAGGAGGCACATCTGCAGAAAAATGCTGGCATGTTTATTCCCTAGAGTAAAGACAAATAATAGGAAGGGATCCAGATTCTCTCAGCAACAGTGGAATAACTCCACAATAGCCCACAGAGCCCAATGAACATCGCACAAAGCTCAAACCAGATTTATACTGCACACAGCGGAAAGGAAAATGCATGCCATTAACAGGAAAGCTTAAATCAGTGGAAGAAGGTGGAAATGTTGCTTTTCCCACTGAAATGCTTTTTAACCTGATTGCAAAGAGCCTGAAGTGCAAAAGCCAGCAGATGGGGCAGGTGGCATCTCGGGGTCTCCTCCTCACTCCCGAGGTGGGCAGAGGCTTCCATGAATTAGAAGCAATGTCTGGTAAATGGTCAGGAAAGAGATGTTTATTTTCAGTATCCTAGGAGTATTTCTTGCAGTGGAGTGTAATGAAAAAAAAAAAAAAAAAAGAAAAAAAAAGGAAGGAAAGAAAATAACAGAGAATTGTCCCTGTGTAACAACCGCTCTGTCACTGTGTGCGACGTATCGCGTAGTGGGCTGGAGGCAAAGCGGAGACGCTGTGCTAACTGTGTGTTGCCTCAAAGGACCTTCAAAAGCCACACTCGCTTTATCCCATTCCTCTCTGTTGGGCACAGGACTGAACTCTCCTGACTTTTTTTACCAGGATAGCCCAGAATTTTTGCAAAGACATTTCTGTTGTTATCAAAAGATGATCAAATTCCCCCATCACATCATGCCAGGAAATATAATAGTTTCCTCAGCAACTTTCCGTCCTTCCATCCTCCCCTCCCATGGAAGATCCAACCTCCTCCTCCTCTTTCTCCTCCTCCTCTTCCATGAAAGATGAGGTGCCAGCTGGCATTAAAAAAAAAATCACCCATTTCCTTCGATCTTCCTCTCCACCATAACATGTATGAGTGTCTGTTACCTGTGTGTTCTACCACCACTTTGGAGAAACTGCTTGCTGGCTGCAAGCGTGTTACCTGCCCCTGGGAGCTGGGGACAACCCCGTGAGCTGGTGATCCCTGATGCAAGGATGTTAACCCAGTTTGCACAAGCTGAGGACCGGATCCTCTCAGCATTTTATGACAATCGTTTTTTCCCCCTTCATCTCTTTTTACATCTCTCTCCCACTGATCTCTTAATCCTTGCGCTCAGCAGGCTGTTTATTGTTTATCTAAACATCTCCGACTGCTGTCTAATATTCCCTTCCAGCCCTCCTTAAACATTTGGCTTCTCCTGCCCTTTCTTAGCATAAACCAGCCCAGGACTGAACTGCACTGCAGTCCTTTCAGTTTAACATCTGATTATTTTTCTCCAATTGCTCTTCCACAATGTACCATATTTCAAAACCACCTCATAGCTCCAATATTTTGCTCCTCTAACAAACACAGAGCTCCCACAGAGCTCTGCAGAGACATCTGAGTTTACTACAGGTTTAAAGACCACACCTTTCCAGAAGCATCAGCTCTTACACACCTGGAAATTAAAACTATTAACATCTTTTGGATTATTTTGTCTTCAGGCAAAAACAGACTGCTGTTGCAAGGGAATGATTCCTGAGATACTACTATCTGCTTGTGGCTCCACAAGGACAGAGGAAAAAAGAGATTATGCAATGCTATAAGCTTAAAATATGTAGGAAAGGGAAAAATAACAAATCCAAAACATTTGCAAGTGAAAACATATCATGCAATTCAAATTCCTCTACAATTTACAAAACAGGAAAGTTGTCAAGTGTCAGTCCAAGCTTCTCCTTACATTTCGTGTTTTTCACCCCCACCTCCCCACCGCCCCCAAATTCCCGTACAGCAGCAGGCCAGGGAGTGCAGCCAAGTGCACGGAGCACAGACACCCCCCCACCCCCCACCCCCCACGCCCCGAGCCGGCTCCCTGCTAGGGCAGACCCAGACCCAAAGGGGGAATTACGGCTTCAGCGTACTCACGGGGCCCCTCCGGTAAAGGAGAAATTGCCCTTGGGTTGAAACATGACATGGTCACACTGGTGGGAAAGATAATCTGTAATTTGAGGAAGCATAATCTGGGATAACAAGGTTTTACAGGGATCTAAATAATTCTTGAAATCTGCATTTGGAAGTCCCCTCCATTAGACTGTGTAACTTCCTTGGCTCCCGCTACCATGAGCATTGTAAATTTAATGATACTGCGATGCTGCTTCATCGATGCTTGGCTTGCTGTCAAGCAGGAATTTTGTAAAAGCTGGCTGCTGTGCTGGATGGCTGAACTAACAACCAGGATCCAAAGCCCCCCCGCCTCCCCTCTGCAGTGTGCTCCCCTCCTTGTACAGAACTACAGAACTGCTTTTAAGAGTCAGCAGCCCAACCACTATTGGTACCATTCCATTATAGGTCCCTTTTGCGCATCAAATATCTCTGTGAGCGTTTGCTTGTTTTTCTGGATTTTTCTAATCGACCAAGACTAAACAGCAATGATGTAAGACATTAAAACACTTTGGCCATCACCTCTTGAAACTGTAGTGTCTCTCCAACCACCATCTTTTGCTGCAGCATGA
Organism: Falco punctatus; assembly: GCF_963210335.1. Taxonomy (NCBI): domain Eukaryota; kingdom Metazoa; phylum Chordata; class Aves; order Falconiformes; family Falconidae; genus Falco; species Falco punctatus. The sequence continues at coordinate 22,196,828 of NC_137583.1, forward strand.
AGGAGTAGGTGGTGACAACTGCAGAGAACACCGCAGGGAGAGTTGGAGGAAATGATCATCCAGCCCGAGACACTCAAGGAGCTGAGTAAGACCTTTGGTCTGAGTTGGTGGTCGCCAGCTCAGTGCATGAAGAGATGTGTGGCTCCTGAAAAGCCGTCAGGGACTGTGGAAGGGTGGAGGTGCTGCGCAGTGACTGCCTGTGGCATAGGGTTTGTGAGTGGCACAGGGAGTGAACTTGCTGGGGAGGGTTACTAGGTTTTTAGATGAATGTATTGACCTAGTTTTCTGACAATTCCTGGATTTATACTTAGGCAAAAATATTGTACTGACTTTTCAGAATACACACTGGAGAAGGAAAATGGTGTTATACATATCAAGTAGGTCCTTTTTCAGTTAGAGCCATTTTAAGAAGTTTAGCAGTATATATATGAAATAAATGCGGTAAGGCTGCTACAAAGCTCATCTATACACTCCTCATTAGTTCCACAATACCTCCCATCCGTGCATCACTTAAGGTCAAAATATATGCCTTCCCATGCCTCCTAAATTACATCTATTTTAAGACATATTGAGTGAGACACTGGGGTTCAGCAGGGTACTTTGTCAGCACATTGATTGGGATTTGCATGGCAGGGCAGTTTGTGTACAGCCCTGTTTCTCACAGCACGCCCGAGTGTTAACCACAAAGTGAATTCCCTTGCAATTTATAGCCCTGTTCTTTTCAATTTGCTCCGCTAAGTCATTTGGCTCCTGACAGGTCTCAATTCCAAACACTGGATTGTTCAGCACAAAACAAAATGACATTGTTGCCCTAATCAATATGTACTTGTGGTAAACTGCAAGTATATGTACGTCTCCCAGACTGGGTTTTACAACAGGAGTTTTTTCCTCTGGGCTGCCCTGTGCAGCGCAGCCGGGGCAGTTGCTGCGTGCAGGAGGTGGCTGCAGAGCGAGGAATGCCCCGGTGCTGCTGGCCACCCCACCGGCCGCGCCTCCGTACCCTCACCCCACCTGCAAGGGGTTGGAACCGTTAGACCTTCATCAGAATCCGAATGCCAATGCCGGCTACATCAAATGGAGACAAAACCACGACATACATCTGCTTGAGCTACCCTGAAGAGTGAAGAACACACAGCTCTCCTTCCCTTCTTCACGTGCTGCACTTTAGTGTTTTTCTTTCATTTTTTCTTCTAATTTTCAGTTATTTTTATTTCCCTTCCTACTTTCCCACACTCCCTGTTCCACCTCCCTCACTAGCCCACCCTCCGTGGGCTCTCACTATCTTCTCGTGTCCCACCTGTCTCCTCTGCCCTCCCCCAGCCCTGGGCTTGCAGGGGAGGGCTGGGAACGCCGAGGTGGCCCAAGCCCAGCCCTTGCAGCGTCCGATAAGCCCGCGCTCTTTGTGCCAGCAGTGACTGCTGGGGAAACCTGCCTTCACGATTGCCCTGCAACAGCAACAGCAGCGCTGCTGTCATTGCCATCGCTCCTGCACAGCTCCACGGCAGTGCACGTAAAGCATCGCTGGCCAGGACATCCCATTCCTCCGGCCAGCCGCTCAGTTGGTTTCCTGTCATTTAAATGCCTACTGGTGACTGGTTCGGGTGAAGAACTCTCAGAAACAAACAAACAAAAAGTATAATAGGAATCAGACTGGGCGAAGGAAAATACATACGGAGCTGCCTTGGAAAGGCAACTTTGCAGCTGTGGAAATCCCACTCCAGCAAAGGCTGCCTTCTCCTGCGGGGCTGGGTCCCTGGCCGGCATGAGGAGGGCTGGGGGAAAACGAGGAAAGCAAGGTCGACGGCATATTTGTGTCCTCCACAGGAAATACAGAGCAACGTGCTGGGATCGCACCAAAAAGCACCGATTTCCCACTGATGGAAGCAAAAGAAATTGGCAGCGCTGCACATCAGAGGTGCAGCACAGGCCCAGGAAGATGAGAAATGCCTGTAGCATTTTCTCCCAGCATCTTGAGCCTTGCTGTGCACCGTGGTGGAAGCGATGCCATCCTCTGTGAGAACACATAGAAAGCTGCCTTCCTATTTTGGCACAGTAACATGTAAAAAACATCTTACAGATTATTCAGAAAGACTCTTCCAGCCAGAAAATAACACTTCCTGTCACTATCCACCATGGACAGAAGAGCAGTTACGCCTTTGCCACTATGCAGCAAGCTTCAAAAGCGTGGAAAATCTAGAGAAGACTCATATGCTGGCGTAGCCTCTGCTGACAGCACCTTGTCATCCCCGGGAAAACCCTGCCCGTTTTTGTCTGAACGGTTTCCACTAATGAAGTTAACCAGCATCTCAGAAATACCACACAGATGTTATGTGGCATTAGACTGTCACATATTGATTAAAAAAACCCCAATGCTTCCCTGACAGGAGTAGCTTTTTTTCAGATTTTTTTCCTGAAAAAAAAAATTCAGCTACATTTTCAGAATCAACATATTTTAATATTGGAAGATTGCTGCTGGTCTTTGCCTTCACGCAGCGTAGCACTGCACGGGGTGGGTCAGGCTCCGTCTTTAAATATTTACAAGACATCCGCTGTCATCTTGCTCAGAGACAGCAAGGCAACCTGAAAGCTCAGAGAAATATAATAACCCTCGCTCCCTCTCTTTCCTGACTGCAAGATCCAAATGTGCTTTCTCTACATTCAACCTTGATCAGCTTTCCCCTGATTTTTTTGTGCTGCGTCTGAGTGTTTAGATCTCCTGTCATCAGCACAGGGCCAGAAACAAAGTCCGGTTTTTAGTTTCCCGGCCCCTGATTTTCAGACCATCTGAGTGAGAATGAGACTCCCAAGGGCTGCTCTGAGCGGAGCGACTGCCAGGAGCCCCATGGCCAGCTCCCATCACGGCTGCTCGGCCATATACACGCCAATGAAAGCAGAGCTTGTGCTTTCAGCGTGGCACAGGCTGGGTCCTTCGATGGCTCTGAGAAGCTCTGCTGGGTTTGGCACAAGCAGTTGCAGCCTCCATACCTTCCAGCGCTGCCTGCAAAGCTGCAGAGGGGCACTGGAATGAGCAGGTCCAAAAACCCATCCTGGAAGTGCAATGGTGCAAAACATGCCAGCACTTTGTAATTAATATCAACCTAAATACAGAGCACTTGACTTTCAAAATGAGAGATCTGGAGGTAATTGCTTCTCAGTCTGCCTGTTAGCCCATGCACTGGCTGATAGGTTTGTGTGAATCTTCATCTATGGTGGCATAAAAAGCACACCTGCTCTGTACAAACGTGGCCAGTGGCTGCTATATTTAAGATTAAGTAAAAAACATTTAAAGAACAGATGGAGCAGGGCATCTACACACTGAAAACAAACATTTCTTTAAAAATAGATGAAAGCAACATTTAGTTTAGTTCAAAGGTTGAAATGAACCATTAACATATCTAGGCTCACCTAAATACCTGCTTGTCGTGTATATTTAATTGTTTTCATTTCCATTCTGATTGTGCTCTGCACTTATACAATGACCACAGCTTGTCCTGAAGGATCTGACCATGGAGAAGGATTTTACAGTATTCCTGAAGAGAGAAGAGGAGGAGATTTCTGGGCAAAAATAGATGCCAAAACCACCCAGAAAGGCTGTTATGAAGAATTATTAGTCAGTCCCCGAGTGGGAACCAGTGTGCTCAGCACAAAGAGAATGTCAAAGCAGGAGTATGCAGCAGGGCAGCAACAGGGCAACACATTACAGACACGGGAGTCTTAAACCCCTGCTGCTTGAAGACACTTTGGTAGGACTCACCATGTAAGAAATCAGAATTTTCCTTCTTTTTCCTCAAACTGGGACAAAATTGTGGAAAGCATTACTGCTTCTAGAGAGCAGCATTGCACCCAGCTCTGCACAGGCAGGCTGGCCCTCACCCATCCCTGCTCTCCCCTGCATGTTGCTGTACGTGACTTGGGAGAACTCCTAGGGGTGGGAGATACAAACTACTTCATTAACACCAGATCAGCTGCAAAAGGTATTTTAGAAGTAGCTGATTAACAAACTTCTGATAAATCTAATATGAGCAGATACATGGTGTTTGCAGTGACTCTGCCTGCAGGTTCCAGACTGCAGCTCTAAATATGTTTTTCAGAGTCCTTGAAAAATTGATTTCCTTCGCAACTCTACTCATTATTTACTAATTATTCTTATTCTGAATTCTGGATCACCATAATTTCCTCACTCCCAAGTATAATCTTGCGCTCTCTCTCTCTCTCATTAAAATGTAGTCAGGAACCCCAGTACGTGCCTCCTGGTTCTGAGTGCTTCCACCTTTGGGCAGCAGGCATGGGGAGCCCATTTTGCTCTATGTTTGAGACAAGGGAAGAGCAGCAGAATACGAAAACTTATGTGTCATAGAGCCAGTTTTGTTTCTGGCCACCAGAAGTTTTGTCCAAGCCAGCAGCCCTCCCTGTGACCAGCTTTCCCCCATACCAGGTACTTACGTGGCTGCAGCAGCGGCGTATGTGAGATCCTCAAAGCCTGAAATATTTTCTCTTTGGAAACTCCTGCCAAGGAAGTTGCCAGGTTTTCAGTTGAGACACTGAAATACAAAAAAATCAAGACCTGGTAGCGCCTGGCCATGCAGAGAAACTCTTTTCTACATCCAAGTGGCACCTTCAACACCAGGACATTTTCTGTGTCCGTGCTCCCAGTGCTGGTTCAGCATCTGGCTGTAACTCCCTGGTCTAACAGGGTCTAAAGCACTTTGTGAAAGCTTTGGGTTTTCAGCACAAGCTGCCTCTCCAGGCAGGAGCACCAATGCTCGAGCACACTCTTTGAGTGGAAGGTATTAGATGTAGTTTTCTTACACAAAATTCAAACATAAAAAAGAAACCATAAAAGTGCTGCTGTTTCAATTAACATCAGGAAAATGTGTATTCAGGAAAATATTACAGCTGGGGTCCTGATGCTTTCCCATTTTACACCATCTTGCAAGAAAAACCTGAATAAAGGCTACTGAGGCGTCCAGAGCTTATTTTCTTAGGAGGTAAACCATATACACCCAAAGAATAAAGTGACAATTCCTTCATGTTCCTGAGTTATGGATTAGAAAAGTAGTCTCAGCAAACACTGATCAATGGGAACTTCAAAGAGAAATGTGGACCATCTATTACATTTTCTCCCAATTACCGTCCTTCTGCTGAGAATTGCATTTTATGTGCCTCCTAGGCTTCCAAAACAACAACAAAAAAAAAAAAAAACCACAAAAGTGAGCAGGATTTTTAAATGAGCTGGTAAGAGAGTTCTACCTTTTTATTGAATCTAAACACCATAGAGCTAGTTAAGTTGGTGGTAAATCCTGACCTGCTGCTGTTGGTGGGACCAGCTGGATGGTCTCTACAAAATCTCCATCATTTTTTCCCCCACTTTGTAGCCAAAGCAAGTAAAGAAAAAAAAGTCATTAAAATATATTTTTGAATATATTTTTGGGTTACCCATTCCCCCCCTCAAAAGTTTTACTGACTAAATGTTTGAAAAACTTACTTCAAGGGCACTTAGAGGCCTTTGTCCAGCATGGTTGGGTTTCACAGTCCTTTAAAGCTTCCAAGATGTCATTTTTTAGCTAACAGTGAAATGGAAGCACTGTTTCAAAAACAAAAGTCAGAAACATCTCTCAAAGTTGTTTTTTCTGATCATATTCTTTCATTTTTGTTCACAACTATTTGACAAATTTTATCTAGATCTGTTAATCATTTAACAAGTTGGACTTGATGATCTTAAAGGTCTTTTGCAACCTAAAGGATTCTATGATTTCCAGTAAGCTATAATTATTTTACCTTATTGGGTGAACTTTGCCTCTTCATCATGTTATTTCAATGTAATGAGCTCCTGGGATCTGTTTTTGGAGAGGAAAGGAGAACAGATTGCTCCCTTCTACTTTTCTTCTGGAAACCATGGATAAACGTGATTCTGTAGTTCGCTCCTTAAGGCGATTTGTCTCTCCCTCCACAAGCTTACTCAAAGGTTTCACTGTGTGAAGAATCACACCTGAAGCCAGGAAAATGCTGGAAAGTGGAGGAAAATAGCAGCATTACCTCTTGAGTTGTTGGTACTTTTCCACAGTGGTTTTTTTTCACCTCCAGCCCATCAAGTCCCCGGCAGCTCCATTGTTCCTAATTGCCCTGTGTGAGAGTGAGCATTTTCTGGGCAGTAATTTCCACCTGCTTCAGAACATGTCACACATCGCTGGCAGGGGAGGCAGAGGCTCTCAGCACTTCAGAAGCGCTCCCAGCAGCAGCAGGACCTGGCCTTTAAACCCTTTGCTCCAGGTTGTGGAGTAGTTACGCAAGCGAAATAGCAAATCATCCCATGCTTTGTCTCAAACACTGGGCTGACACTGGCTCACGGAGGAGCGCTGTGCCACCAGCGGCATCCTCCTTTCTCCCTGCTGTCGGAATCGAGAGGGGCTGCTGCCTGCACGGCAAGGAGCACGTACCCCTTTGTGACCAGTTTGGTTTAACTACCAACAGCCCAGAATTAAATGATGTGATCTGTAAAGATCATTAACAAGTTAGTATTCTCATTTCAGTGTAACTATGAAATCACCCCTGTGGTTATCCAGAATTAGACATGGCTTTATTTTGCAGGGCACAGATAACAGTACATTATATTCAGGAAAGCATGTAATAATTATCTCTAAAATTATTCCACACATAGGGGACTAGTGAGCTGGATTGGAAAGACTGGAATTTTTTTCTCCTACTTGAAATCCCACCTCCTTAACCCATACCACACCTTGATGCTTCTTATGTCATTATTTATTTGTGTGACATTTTGTTCTCACACAGTTCCACGCCTGCCAATACCAAAAGAGAACAAACCGCCCCAAATACCACGTGAAGGCAATTCTAGAGAGATCTGCTTTGCAAAAACCAGATGCCTGTACTGATGTCTGAAAAAGCAGGGTTTGTCCATTGGTGCCACATGCTGGGTCCCAATCCATCAGTGCTGCTCGCCCATGGGTGGTTTCGTTGAAAGGCACATGCAGCTACAGCCGTCCCGTGTAGCGGCTGCAAAGTCTGCACAGCCTGATGGGGACAACTAGGTTAAAGACCAAGCAGACTTTGTTTCTCCGGTGTTCCTAACCCAATATACGCAGCGTCCTGCACTTAACGTCCTATTTCTCAGCATTTCTCAACCTCTTCTGTAACACCATGCACAAAACTTGAAGCAAAACTGGATGTGTACTGAATGCTCTGATCATGCATCTCCGCAGAGGTAGAAAAAACAGATTCCTTTTGGCATCAACAGAAAGAATAGACAAATAACAGTAGCTGATCAATGTTTTTGGTTCAAAAATAATTTAATTTAAAGGAACAAACTTGCTCTTGGAGCTCCTGCAAGGCAGACTGTTTTGCTCAGGTGGGAAGCTGTGTTGCATCAACAGCGGCTGGGCTTGAGTTTTGCTCTGGCCAGTATTAAAGTAAGATCCTTTCCTTTTAGTGACACGTTCCCATGGAAAAAGTCAAAGCAGTAAGTGTGAGCATTTCCCATAATTAAATGACTATTAGCACTATTAATTTTTAATTATTTTTTTAAGAACAATTTAGGTGCCAAAAATACAACTGCTTCATTAAGAGCTAGATTTGATTTTTATGAAAAAATAGGTGGTGTTTTTTAGGTTAGCATCGCTTTGCATTTTCAGATTCTGACATGGACTATAGCACATCTGCTCTGGACCAAACATATCCAGAACACAGATTTAATGCTCTGGGCCCATCTAAGTGAGAGCAGCCTTCTAAACTGCAGCTACACAATGCTGTCATTTACAGGCACTGCCACATTAATGACAATTTCACTTGAAAATTGCATCTAGGTTGGATGGCTGCTGATGTGGAAAGCAGCTTTGCATCTAGAGGGCAATGGGTTTACTTGTGGAAATCAGAAAAAAATACAAGTTCATATTTCATTCTGTAGCAAGGGAGGTTATTTGTAGGGTTTTTTATCAGGAAAGACGAGAGTCTGAAATCTCACCAGCAGGGTTTGCAGTGTCAGCATCTCTAACAGGCTGAGCCGATGAGGTCCTGACCAGTACTTGAGACAGTAACCTCCCAGGAAAACTTCCAAGCGCTGCTTTCACTGATTCAGCCACTTCTCAACCTTGAGTAAAAGGGCATTATTCTTTGAAAGACTGTTATTTGAACAAATCGAGCGTGGCAATGCAGGGAGCCCAGCAGTGTCATGGCAGAGCAGGAGGTACAGGCAGCTGAGGAAGTAACAGGACAGAGTCATCCAAACAACAACATGCCCAACAGCATCTGTGTTATGGATCTCTTCCAAGAAGAGAAAGCCAATTTGGTCATTTAGTTATTTACACTCTACCATCCCCAGTCCTTTGGATATTTTTAATTGCACAAAGCGATTTTCTGCTCCTTCCAAAATACCCTTAATATATGGAAACCGCTGATGAAGCACCACGGAGGTAACTGCATTCCAGCAGGTCTGGAACAGCCCCCAACACGTACGGTCCATGTCTTCTACTCCTGAGCCTCTGCCAGCCGACAAGAAAGAGGGGTAAGCCTGCTGGCCCTCCCTGTCTTCTGATGGCACAGGGGCCCCTGAGGGTGTTTAGGAATTACACCCTGCCCATGCCACCGGAGTGCCTGCAACTGCAGCTTGTGGCTTACGGGGAGGCTCTTTGGCTCTGCAGGCACAATCAGGGACCGCAGACCCTCAGTACCCACCGTCTGATCATCATGAAATGAGGCAAAGCTCAGCTCTAAAAACAGACACCTGAAGCAACCCTCTCTGTGACGCTGAGGATGCCGGCAGACACCCTGGCCAAGCCCGTGCCGAGGCTCTGTGCTGATGGGTACTGCGCCTGGCTGGTTTACGTGCTTACCTCTGAGCTCGTCTCTAAAATGAAGATGTTCTTTTGTAATTCTCAGCTGGGAAAATACCCTCCTGCTGTGCTCCTGGCTGCTTTTCACATCAAATAAGCCTCGTCCAAACAGGTTTAACTTTCTGACACCTCTCTTTAGCTTGACAGGTAAAGCTGTATCAAACAGTGGGTTAAAAAATTGTTTTGGGGGCAATTAGTCTGCAAGAATCAGTACTTCCAGAGTTCTTACCAGTGAAAAACATTTCAGATATTTTAATCTCAGCCCTGTTAACACTCTGAATATGACAGAGGGCTGAAAAGAATCTGGCTTCCCTGTCACTGTGTGCATCCCTGTGGTTCTCACAGTATAATAAGGTGGCTGTGGGTTTGACACATGCCATTCCCTCACTGTTTGGGTATATATGCTAAACAGCATGAGTCCACACAAGCTGAATTTTTACCTGTCAATTGCCATAATAAGTCCCAGGTTTGAGCATTTTTCTAATGGAAAACTAGGTTGTCGGGGAAATAATTGTTTATACAGAACACTGGATTTATCACTGGAGTATAGCAGATGATGCCTGGGAAAAAGTAGTGGTGGAAGTCTTCTACAGCCGTAGCAATTTAAGAGATCCTCTTACCATCTGGTGGGGAGGCTCCCCAGGAACTCAGCTCACCTCAGGAGCTGTGGAAGGAGAAGCAGCACGGTGAGGACCTGTGAGCCTGGCAGGGAGGACAAGGTTGTCATTGCCGCCAGTGGATGGTCTGGCCCATGATGGCAGGTACCCAGGCTGGGAGGGGAGGGCAGAGCTGCCCTCTGCCCTTGATGTTCATCACTGCTTTCAAGGTCGAACTGACCAGCGGCCAGCAGATGACTTTGGAAGCTCACAGTGCAGATGATCAGTGGGACTGGGCTTCTGGTCACCTTAAGCTGCCCTTTATTAAGAAGACTGCAGAGCAAAAAGTACTCGTTTCCCAGATCCCAGGTTAATACCATGCAGTCATATCGTTGGCGTTGGTCTTTAATCATTCCAGATACACAGCTCCCACTGATGTCAGCACAGGTTTTGCATTCTTGCAAAATCAGCATCTTTTTTCAGCAAAATCACACACTCAGCTTTAGTGGGAACTGGGTGGCAAAACCACAGTGAAAAATCCCAGGCAAGTCTCCTTTTTGACCTGACTTAAAATTAAAAATGCAATAAACGGCACTTATCAGAGATCAAAGAAAATGCTGTATGATTGCATAGCAGCAAATGGTATACTTGCTTTTGAGAAAATACCTTTGTGTTTGCACATACATGTACATAAATATACTTTTAAAAAAATCAAGGTTCACTTACGGACTGAAAACAAAGACTTTCTACACGTCCATGTTGCAATCTCACATATAACCACAAGGCTTTTGAACCTGGGTTATAAACATCGAAGAGGAAATGTTTACATTCATGCATCTTCTACTGAACTGGTTTCAAAACCTCTGTTTAAACTCTGACCGCGGAGTACTGGCTCTGTGGAAGTGAAAACACCTTACTGCACAGTGGGCTACAATCTGCCTGTGCGTGCTCCTGGACAAAATAAGGTTATCTGAGGTAGCACCACATTTCTAGCCTCAACCAATGCCAAAGAAAGAGAATGAGAATCTCTCTAATTAAGGTTATCAAGTTACCATGCATTGCCTGGCTCTCACGGACGCGGTTCTCACAGGTCAGTTGATATATGGGATCCTTAGGGCAACTTGCTCACGCATCCATAGCCCAACTTCTTTTCAGCAATACCGAAGTCTGACCTACGATGCCCTTAGCATTTTCCTGCCACTGCCCTTCAGGTGCAGGGTGCTGTTCAACAGAGCGAGGAGGATGCTCTGCTGCATTTCTCTCCCCCTGGAAGCTGTGAAGATATTTCCAACCCCTTACAATGCCATCATGGGGCAGGTGCGGGTCCTCTGGGACACAGGAGCACCTGGGAGAAATGCATGGGGAGGGCCATAGGACTGGCAGCTCCCCAGGAGAGAAGTAAATAGTTTTTCTCTTCTACATTTCTGTACTTACCAAGATTTAAACTTATTCTTGGAAAATATCTCTTACTCCATGAATCATTCCTGTGGGTAGAAAAAAAATAATATATATTTTTTAAAAATAAATCAAAAATTCATGAGTTTATCAAAATTCTGAGGGACTGAAAAACTCTTAAACTTAATTTAGGATTCAGTTTTCCCTCTGCAGTTTCTCAGCCCTGGTTGAAGCTGTAGGTATTTAGGTCTGGAACACAGATATTTTCAAATTTATTGTCGGTACGACAATGATTATGTAGCCCATTGAGATCGAGTGGTGTGATTTAGTGTTTTGGAGGCATTTGTCATGTTTGATGAATGCATCTGGTGATTCAGTGCAATGAAAAAGTGAGATTTCCAGCTAGTGAGAGATAAAGGATGCTGGCTGGTACATAGGGTTATGGCAGTGGCTATATAAGGTTACAAAAATTTTATTTGTTTCTCATTTAGAGTTTTAGAGGAAGATGGGAAGGGAGATATACTTTAGCTGGTGCTCCAAGGTGGAGCTAGGTAGGCTGTGTAAACATTTCTAGTGCTTTGACAAAACTTTCTTGGGAACTAACATTTTCTCTTCCTTGTGTTCCTGGTTTCTTGCCTGTCATCACATATCTGCACATAGTACCCATGCAGGTGCATTCGGGGAGACCTTGCCAGTATCTCGAAGTTACCCCAGCATTCCCAGTTCTGGAGAAAGTCACAGAAATACTTTGTTTTCTTGTTTGCCTTCTGTAGAACACACTAAGGCTGGAGACAATGGGAAACTGTCAGGAGACTGGGCCCAAAACGCAGGCATTTTCTCAGACAAGTCATGTCAAACGAGTCTCAGAAATTTCAGCCATATCCAGATAATGTCCAGTAATTTATGTCTCACTTTGGTTTAAATTTCAGATATAAACAGGTTCTTATTGGAAACAAGGTATTTTGCAGCGTGTTTTCTATGGCATGTTTGTAATCAAATCATGTCACTCTATGCGGCACAGGGACATCCCGTTTTAAACACAGGATGCCAGGAAAGCACCTGGAATCCAATTTGATTTTTGTATTATCACTGAATCACCAATGGCTTTCGGAGAACAGAGATGTCTTTATCCAATGTGGTAAAATGGCACACTGTGGAGGTAATCAACAGCTCCCAAGTGCCATTACCACTTCTGACACAGCCATCTCCAGTTCCCTGAAAGCCATCATCACTACAATAATAACTGGTAAAGGCCATAAAAAAAGATATCTTTCCTGATTCTTTTCTATCAGGCATTTGTTCTGCTGTAAGTGACAGTAATTCTGTAGGAAATAGCTCAAGTGTGAGCCTAAGAACAGCAGTCTCCATGGATTTAAGATTTACCTCTACCTTTGTGTATCTGCGAGAGGGCAAAGGGCGCTGCAGTGGCAATGCCAGGATAAGGATGATCTGGAAGACGCATGGCCACAGGCAGCAGCCCATGGGAAGGCCCCATGTTCTCACCACCATCACCATTTTCTGACGAAGTCATACTCTGTGGCAGTGGTATGATCTAGACAAAAGTCGCTAACCTCTTCTAATATAGGAAATACAGCATTTAGTCATTTCTTGGACATCTTTTTTGGGGTCAAAAGATTTTTTTCCTACTGCCTTACAGCCTGCGAATCTGACAGATGCCTGGAGCTAGAGGCTCTGCTTTCAGAAGAAACCCACACCTGGAATTCTGAATACACGAGAGATGCCACACTGTATTTTTCAGAAATTGTCTTGTAAGAACTCCCACGTTCCCACCAAATGTCAAGTTAGTTCGTTGCACCTGCCCCAATTCCCCTTCACAGTTTCCGCAGCGCGTTGTTCATCACTCCCTGCTCTCGTCGTCTCGCGGAGTTATATGCTTTCCACGCCGAAGGAAGCTGGCTTCAGTAGTGAACAGGCTATATTTCAGTTTGACAAATTTGCAAATCCAATAGGGATCCCGTCAAATGCAAAGCGCTACGTGAAAACAAGCTGTCACTTTGTCAAATTCAACGTGGCGGTTTGCAGAGCGAGGTGCTATCGGCGTGCTAGAGCTGCTCGCCCAACTCGAGACTTGCAGCCTGGTGATTAGCTCGATTGTGCTCCAGCTTCTTCCTCATTTGGACTGCCACCAGGCAGAGCATTTCCGTGGAGTTTGCTGAAGTTTCTGTTATGAAGGGATACGTTTGTCATGCTAAAATAGGAGATTTATATGCAGCCATGCATTTATTGAAAGCTTGTCTAGAAGTATTATGTGTCCAAGCAAGTCTATTCGTTTTTCAGCTCATTATAAGCTTCAATCTCCGTGTATAAGATCTGCTGAGAAATAACGTCCACTGAAACCTGTCTTAATCAAGTAACTACTTCTGATCTAGGATCCCCATCTATCAATCAGGGTTTTAAAAAACTTAGTAAGGCTGAGCTATCACAATTAATTCTTCCTTGAGAAAAGGTGCTATAAAGATCTTGGGTTTCTCCTTCTCCATTATTATTATTTCCTTAGACTTCTGGTTTGGTAAATATTATACATACATTGACTCACAAAATACTGAGCCTTAAAATGTTGTGATTAATGTCAGTCTCCAAGCCTATCCCAATTAAAATTCCTCTTAATTTTGGTATTTTGCCCTGAAAAGTACGGGGTGCTTTTAGTTCATTCACAGGGCTGTGCTTCTAAGGGAGTGAATCAGAAACCCACCAACCTCTCCATAATTAAACTCACTGGAGAGCAGAGGCCAAATCGTGCCCATCAGAGCTCCGCTCTGTGGAACAGTATTTTCTCCACCAGTATCCCCATGAGGTCCAGGAGACACGTACACTGCTGGAAGGAAAGGTGAAGAACCTGGCCTGGAAGAAACACTGCATTATTTGTACTGCACATACGAGCCAGTTTCTCAGTATAAATGTCACTCCCTGCAGGAACTGCGCGAACACACGGTTTTGCCGTTCTCATGCGTGCTGCTGAAGTGGTGCCTCTTTGACACCAACGTGTGTCTTCTGCTGCAGAACCCTCACCAACACTTTCAAACTGGCTTTTCAAAGTTATGTTGTTTATATCTATGGCTGTGAGACCCTTGGAATCAGGGTCTCCGTAGGTGGAGGAGAAATATTTACCATAGCTGAATAAGGTGTGAAAATACCATGCAAGCAAAACTCAGGTAGAGGCTGTTTAAGGCAAAAAGAAAGGAAATTGAGGATACCGTTGCTTCAAGAGCAGATGAAGAACAATGCTTATTTCATTAATGGACAGTCATAAGTAATTCAGATGTGCCAGTGCTAGTTCATCTTGCTGAAATATTTTAGTGTCTAGCTTTCAGATGGAAATACTCCATACGAATACCTCATTTTATCTTATGTTATTCAGAGTTTCCAAATAAAATCTATTGCACTCATATTCAGTAACACCTAACCCGTGCTCTGCTGCTATTAGCTGAGCTTTAACCGAATCCAAGGCTCGCCTTTCGCTTAACAAAACCAGCTTTAGATGTACTAGAGCATCAATCCACACAGTAGTACTTATGAGGAATAAATTGATTTTCTCATTGCTCTATGTTGGCTAAAAATTATTCGATTATGTATTTAGCTGCTAATGGAAACTCATTAGTAGATTTTCATTTCATGCTTGTTTGCACCTGCAATCCATTTCTTCTTGTCCAAAGGACTGTTTCATTTGGGTTGCATGCTATAAATTTTCTTGCATATAAATTGATAAGCATCAGCCAAAATTCAGTATACGTGGTCTGAAATCGCTCTAGGCCATAATTTTAACAACAGCATCATTAAAGCAACAGATCTCTGGTGATTCATTGTCACTTATTACTGTGCATATTGATGTTCTAACTTGCCTCTTAGTTTACTTGTTAATTTTGTTATCTTTGCTAGTGACAGTCCCCTGGTGTCTTCCCATTTGCTCTTCCCCTGCATTCTCCTGGAGCCCCTCAAGGCTCCTGCCCTCCTTTTTTAACCCAAAGACGGGATGTGCCTGACTTGAGGCACTGAGTCAGGATGCCAGACTGTGGAGGGCAGGAGCGAGGCACCCATCCATCCCAGGGCACCCTGTTAGTCCAGGTGGGTCACCCCACCATTTCACCTGCACCACCATCATGGGTTCAAGGTACCCGATTTTACGTGGGATGTAAATTCTCCCGCAGGGGCAAACCCTCCAGCAGTGCTTGGTGACTCCATCACTTAAGCCCCAATAACATTTCCAAACTATGAATGGCAGTGTGGGTTAAGCACCATGCACACGCCCAATTATCTATATGCATTATTTTGCATTTTGGCCGGAATGCTAAGCTCCTTCTGAACAGCAGGCTGCATTCAAGGGTTGAGGCTGGAACTGGCTGAAGACTGACTTACAAAAATCCATCCCTTTCCCAGGCTAACACAGCATTAACATCAGTGCAGTCAAATTTTCAGCTGTTCCTGATTTTTAAGCCACCACCTACACCACTATTAACCTAGTTTAGCTGCACTTAACTTGCTTTGGTTTATGCCACATATTTTGTGGCTGTTATTCTGCACCCAGAACTTGAAAAATCAAGTGGAAGTAAACTCTTGCAGGAGTTTACTCTGATTTTCTTTACCCACATTACAGCACCAGTGATGCTGAGCTTAGCATAACTTTGGCAGAGCAGCAGGGTTGGGCCAGTGCTTTAAGCCTCAGCCACACTTTCATGTGAGTTCATGGACCTGCAAGGGACAAGAAAGCATCACCAGCCCCACCGGGGCTCAGGCTCATCGAAGCTTTCTATGGATAAAGGACACCAGCGTTGTATCACTGTAATTATCACAGTAAAAATCTCTGATGTTCAATAAAACATATGCTCTGTGGTCACTTGTTTTATTTGGAGGGATACGTTGTTATCTGTGTTGGAATAATACCCTATTCTAAGCCAGCCAAATCCAGCTACTGTGCCATCTGGTCATTTTTTATAATTTTTTTTAACAACATAGCTCAATGACACTTTTAGCTGCACAGATCAAAGGAGTGTATTTTTACCTTTGAAGCATTAGGTAAGAAAATGAGCCTGATGATCCCAGCTAAGTCAACAGGAGAGTTGCTGCAGTCCTCGTGTTTAGAGGGGGACCGGAGAAATCCCTCTGTGCAGACCAGCAGGACAGGGTCCCACTGGAGGGACAACCATTGAGCCGAGCTGGCTCTGCCCTGCGGTGGCGCCTTACCTCTTGCCCCCAAGACCTCCTTGGTCCACAGCAGCCCAGGAATAGTGACAAGGCTCCATGGGTTCGGCGCGGTTCCCAGTTCCTTGTGTGGGCAGTGTTGAGAGACAGGCTTTTCAGTGGGCATGAACAGGATGAGATGCTTTTTTAGATGTCTTCAAAGCAACTTCAACTGGTAACGATGTTAGAAGTGAGGCACCTGGCCACGGACTACTTGTTTTGGGATGGCAGGGCCACATGGTGCTGTGATTTGTCCAAGAATAGGGGCCACAACGTGCCCAGTTTAAACTCTCCTTCCCCATCTTTCTACTCCAGCTTCCTGAGGTGTTCATACCCTTGGGATCTCCCAGGTGGTGCAGCACAAGGAGCCACTCCCAGGCGAGGGAGGAGGAGCATGCTGCTTACCCTGCTAAACTCCCGCTCGGCTTCCATCTCCCACTCAATAATGCTGGTAATTGTGGACTTAACACTGTCTTCCTTTCTGGTCTTTGATCTCCCCTTGCTCTTGCTCATGGGAGACAGAAAATGTAGCTAAGTCTCAGCTGGACCCCACACAAGTAAAAAAGCAGAGGAGTCATCCCTACTTACCCATCTAATATTCCTTCAAGCATTTCCAGCTTAGTCACAGACCACCCTGAGCTGCACCACTGGATGTCGATGTAAAGTCTACAAGCAAGCGGTCCAGAGAGCAGAGGGGTAGGCACAAGAGTTAACAGATGACCATAACTTTCACATCACAAACTGCTGGGAATTTTATTTATTTTGGAGCTTTGAATTTAAAACCACACACATCTTGGTTAGTGAAGCAGAATCTGACCATAATAATTATGTCACATTTTGTTTTCATATGAAAAAAATATAAAAACTTGTTCAACTTCAGCAGAATGATTCCAAATTGATCCAAATATGAAAACTGAATCTATTAGTGCTGTGTACTAATACAGCCCACACATAGGGAAAGAAAAATACATTTGCTGTAAAAATATCTTATCAACCAATTTAACCTGCTGAGGGTATGCCTGTATTCCCCACCAAAGTAACTGGGAACGGGAACGGGTTCTGAATGTGCTTGTTAAGTGCTCACGATCAATACAAATCTATTTTTCAATTAAGTAGAAGATACTGGGTGTACACGTATTGCCCGCAGGCCAAAATATTTTTGAGCAAAACTGGATTCCAGAATATAAAGTTGTGTTGTTTTTGCTCTGTCTTTTAAATGAGCTTTACCAGCATGCAACTCCAATCCTTGTGAACTCTGCAGATTAAATTTCCTTGCAGTAATGACCACTAGGAATTAGTGAAATGTTAATCTTCCCACCTGCTGTGTATGATTATACATGAGTCTAATCAACCTGATTACAAAAGAAAGCAATTTCTGCTTTTACGGAAATCTGTTGTCTGCTTTAGTTCTTCTTGAGGAACTACAGAATTCTTTACTCTATGTTTCAGAGCAAAAATAATAATTAAATTAAAACATGTAAAGGGGAGCAATGGAGGGGTGATAGTAATTGCTTTACAACAGATACAGTAATTGATGCTCTGAGGATTTATTTCAAAGCATAGAAGTCGAATTAGAAACCTAGCTTTATCTGGATTTGAGTTGCTTTGATGAAGTCACTGCATCTTTGTGTCTTGATTTTCAGCTAAACTGTTCTTAATGAGAATGCTAATAATTACAGTAGGACTAAATTGTTTTAGGGACACAAGAGGATGACAGACAAATTTTTATTTCATTTAAAGCTACAGCCACAAACGTGACACTTTTCCTCTGTCAGCCCTGAAACGTGCTGGACGGGAAAAGGAGGGAATGCAGGGAATGCACCAGCTGAATTCATCGAAGACAGCTACTTAATGCACTGAAGGCAGATCATAAAGACAATTTTAAAAGCTACATCTAATTGTATTTCTTGTGTGAAAGATTTGTTTGAGCCCCCATGTACTGACCTGCATTTAAAAAAAAAAAAAAAAAGAAAGAAAAAAAGGCAAAGTTTAGACTGGATCCACACACCTTCTGAGCAAGCACTGCAGAGCAAAGGTATTTTCCAAGTCACAAATCCAGGAAAATCAGAGTTGGAGTACAGAAATCTGAAAAATATAAGGAACATAGAGCAAGGAAGAGAATAATGTAATCTACTTTATTCGTCAATCAAAACCACCATTTTCTTCTCAGCAGCCACCAGCCCCGGACCGCCTGAGCTCCCCCCCAGCACAGTTACAGTCATCTCCAGCCTCGCACTGCGCATGGAAACATGGAATAATCCCTGGATTGAAAATCATAATATCGAATCATCTGATTCAATATATTGCTGCTAGTTATCTGAAACCATCCAGGACCTGATGGGCATTATTCCACAGGCAAGCTTAATATACCCCAAGAAATACGATGCCAATTATGAAACCAGTGTTTCTCAGCACTTTGCATGCAAGGAGCAGGAGATAACGGGGATCTCCATGGTGACAGTGCGAAGGTAGCTGGGTTACCTGAATGATAATTCCGATTCTTCCATCTGATCTTCGTGGGCTTTTCACTTTTCATCTTTACCTCTGAATGGGTTAGCTTTCTAATGGAGAGGAATTGACAAATATCCCAGTGTTCCTTAGAGGAAAAGCAAATCTTTTCTGGTATAGACTCCTGCAACTTAATTTGACTCGACAACTGTTACAGGGAGAGCTGCTCGTGGTAGTAAGGAATTTGTCCTCTACACATACCCAGCCAGCTTTAAACTGGGCTACAGAAAAGAAATATAGAACAGAATAGAAAAGACCTTGCTAAAGTAGATCTCCAGAAACTCCTACGTGACACTGCCTTCCCCCTGGACCTGTGCCTGGGGGCAGACCCAGCCCCACCCCCCACCCCCCACCCCCCAGCTCTGCCCAGTGCCGCAGCTCCGCTGGGAGCCCAGCTCACCTCTGACCTTCCCTTCTGCTCGCTGCTCCCACAGCGACACAGAACAGAGGCCAGAAAATCAACATGCACTGAATTCAGGGCTTTCATAATTTGTAAGGCTCTCATCCAGTTTGCAATTTGGAGAAAAGTTCTACGGGGATCCCAAAGCAATCTATCACTCTAAGGCAGAATTGACTTTCATCAATTTCAGAGAGGGGTGCCATGGCCACCGTGGCCACCAAAGCCGGTGCTCCCTGAAGTGCAAAGCGGCTGCTGCCTTCCTCTCCCCCTTGTGCTCTTTAACTGTGTGCTTATTCGAAAAGCTGAGCGCTTCTCAGTTTGGTTCATTAAAAACTTCAATACCTTAAACAATCTGGTTTCTCTCATGCTTTGGGTTGTGCGGGAATATCCTTGGAAGATGAGCCACAAGCCTGGGAAAGGACCTCGGGGGCTTCAGGTGAGACCGACATCCTGACTCGGGCACCCAGCGACCTCTGCAGCATGAGGGAAAGCAGCTTCACATGAGAGATATCTAAATATATATATAAAAAATAACATGTGATCTCCGATTGCCTCTGTCAGCTATAAAACTCCTCTCGAAACACTCTCCAAGCCCCTCCTGAGGGCGGAGGGAGGAGAGGACAGACCCATCCTGCTGCTGGCATCCCCGGCCGGGTGGTGGGGGGCAGCCGCCGGACCCCTCTCCAGCCCAGCCACCACCGGCTGCTCACACCCTGAGATCTGAATGGGACGAGGCTTCATTAAAATCGTTTTCCTGCCCTGTGTTTGATGCAGCCGTACGGATAAGGCGCTGCCCCAGCTGCGTGCTGCTACTCACAGCTGTCACTCCGGCAGCGCAGGGCTTCACGGGGAGCAGAGAACAAAAGTGAAGACTGATCGCTGTGCAACCACCCAATTAACTCCTGCATTTTTGTTTTTCATCTCCTTCTGCTTACTGGAGAAATAAATACAATAGATCATTAATGCTGACGTTTGCGACACTATGCAGTCACCTTCTCCCCCCGCTTCACTCTGCCATGTTACCTAACACCTGGTAGGGGATTTAAAAGGATTCTCTCCATCTCATTTCATATATTAGTGCTAAGTTTAGCTTCTGTAGGCAACAATCTCTGTTTAAACTTTAATAAAGAGGTATGTTTAGAATCTCAGGGGCACACTCTCTGCTCATTTGAAACAAATGAGGATTATATAAGGAGGAACATGAGCTACAAATAGGATTCATAAAATTAATTGGCTCTAAGCTGCAGCTGAGCGGAGCTGAGCCATTGAAAGTGACGGGTGGCCAAAGCGCATCTGTTCCACTTGGCCAACCCTGGGGGCCGGGTCCCTGCCCCAGCCCTGTGCTTCTGTGGCTCCCGCACACCTCTCAGGCTCTGCCCCAACGCCGGGCTCCTGCAGAGCCAACGGCCCCGCTGCTGCTGCCGCGGTCCCAAAGACGCTCCGAGAGCTCCAAGCTGCCTCAACGTTTTCATTTTTGTGGTGCCACACAGGTTCTGCCCCACGAGAGGAGTGTGGATGCTGCCCACAAGTTTGGCGTACTGCAGGGTACCACCCGATCGCTCCTGATGAATCAAAACATCACGGCACATGCTTGAACATTCAAACGAGGTGAAAACCCACACTTCTTTCTTTGGCTACAATCATCAGTCCAGTTGCCAGAATTCCTCACACAAATCTATGCCTGCACGTGCTGTGCTCGAGTCATTTATTGGACTAGAAGCCACAACAATGTTCTATATACTGATGATATCACATATCACGCTGCTAAATCCATCTGAGGAAATTTCTGGAATTCCTTGCAGGAGCCTGTCTGCTACCTCCTCCAGAGCGCTCCAGCCCCGAGACATGGCCGGGAGTGGGGCAGCTGGGCGGCCCCTCTCCATTTAGCAAACTGCAGCTCACTGCTGGGAGCATCACTTACAGCTGCTGTGCCTCAAGCAGCTAATGTAAGACCTTCAGCTGAATCTCCCTAATTGCATTTAAAGCACCATATATATATATAGGTATGTATAAATCTAAAATAGCTTCCACATGTTCTTCCATTCCAGAGCTCTCTGCAGTTACAAAGCGCTGAGATAAGTGTGCTAAATTCTGCCGAGACATGCATCCCACCCCTCCCCACCACAAAGCCCAACCCGTGCCAGGCTCCTAGTACTTTTTAGCAACAAGTTATAAGAACTCATCCTAAGCAGCGACACATAAACAGAAAACAAGTAAAAAGCCTCAAGCAAATGCTGAAGGAGATGGAGCCCTGCTCCTGGGTTGTGTGGAAGGGCACGGCTTAGACTCCATGCCACAATTCCCGGGTTTGCACACCGAGACTCCACAATCAGCAAAAAATGAAAAGAAGTGGGAGTAAAACTTCTCTTGCTCCTAATCAATAACTGTAATATCACCAGGAGTATAAAGACTGAAAAAGACAAAATCTCTTCAGCTTTCCTTTCTCTGACGACTCTATCTGCTAAGCAAGGCTGTAGTTCATTCACAGCTACTGAAATTATCCTTAATTTCTCAGTTCTGTTTTACACACTATCACTGACATTTTAGTGAATGGCATAATCAGTCAGGACAAAACAGTTTATGACGATGTCCTTGGGTAACGAACATACCAAAATGGTTACTAATGAAATAGGGAAGCAGCAGCATGACCATTTTTCTGTAGCCCCAACGCAGCCCTTTGACAATTTTGGCCACTCTTGATAGCTCACCAAGGAGGCTGACATCCCTCCTTTTTTTAAAAAAAAAACAAAAACAAAAACTTAAAATAACTGGCATCCACACCAAACAACCCCCCCCCCCCCCCCCTAACAAATGGCATTTCTCAATGCCCAGTAACCCCCGAGTTTAATACATCTATTATTTCCTTCCAGATAAATCACACCTCCTTGGATGCCACCAGGACCAAGGACCAACGTGAAGAGCTGGTGCTCTAAAGAGCCTCTGGGTAAAAAAGCAGCGATGAGGTCTGCCCGGCACAAAGGCAGGGCCCAAGGACTGACAGGACAAACACTGCTGTGGCCGTGTCCCCACACACTGGCAGGACCCAACTCAATCATGATGCTCAATTACTGCTCATCGCGTTAACCTGTGGTTTTAATTCCCTAACAGCAACAGACTTACTAATTGCTGCCTGGGACAAATCCTTCATCCAATGAAACTCCTCTCGCAGCTATTTTTAAGGGCTTTCCCCCTGATCCAATACACTGTGTGGTGCTTTACACTGCTTGGAAGAGTCACTAGAGGACCACCCAAGTCTTCTTGGGTCTGTGCTGTTGATCGCACCCAGATACAGCAGCAGCAGCAGCCATCACTCTGTCAATACCTTTCCCAAAAGAAACAGGACATATGTGTGGGTTTTAGATTATCCCACAGAAAGAGCTAAGACTAAAATTTCCCTCTAGATTTCGGAGTGTCTGTGAGTCTTGCAGGTATTCAAACATGGGCTCTATTTGAAGAAAATGAAATCTTCCCCTGTTGATAATGTACTATTACCAGTATCACCTGGTCCTCTGTGCTGCCCCCACATACACACTGGAAGTAATTGAGAAAGTAGTTGTTTGCAGATCGCTGTGTACAGGGGATAGCAGACACCACCATCACTTGTGTAGGAAAAGGGAAGCTGGAGCTGTGACAAACCAGTATGGCGCTGGCTTCTGCTGCTGGGAGTCACACCGTCACTCCTAGTTTGTGCAACTTAGTTCATAGTTGTCAAAACAGGCGCTCACTTACGTACCTGATATAATAAAATTAGTCAAAATCACATCTTCACCTGTAGCATTGGAAATATTTTCATATCTAAATTTTTCAGTCTTAGTGCAAACATATTACTTTTGGCAGACATTACAAAAGAGAAACGGAATAACGTTGTGATGCTTTATGTAATGCCGTATCTGGCGAAAAAAAATTAAATAATGCTGCCTATATGTCTGTGACTGTAAATACACATCATTTACCACTTAAGTAATCAAATTCTGAGCATTTCCAAATCTTGCAGAACATCCAACCTTTTCCCTGAAGCATTGAAATCTTGTCACAGAGCTCACCACCCATGGCCATCACATGGAGTCGTATATCACTTCCTGAACCTTAGGTTTGAAGGAAAATAAATTTAGAAATTATTTTTTGAAAGAAAACAGCTGGGGAGTCTTCAAGATGTAATTAGAACACGACCAACCTTGAGAGACACGAACAGAAATCATGGTCCCGTTTCAGAAGCAAGAAGCAGACTCTCAGCTCCAGTTGGATGGGTGACTCGCCACCCTCTGACAACTTTTAGGCAAGCCTAGAGATGGAGAGGGAAAACAGGGATATTGTGCACGCATGGTGGAAAGGCAAGCAAGTATTTAAGGGGACCCACTGCAGATGGGGAAGGTGAGTTCTATTTAAACTAACCAAATATATCAACGCGGCCAGCCTTTCTTATTTTAGGAAACACATCCTATATTCACCAACTGGCCAAAAGCAAAAGGATCTACAGCACATACCTTCATGATAGGAAGGAGCCTGGACAAAACTCAGAGCAGGTGATGCCAGCGGCTCCCTGCGTGTCCCACCTCTCCGTGGGGGTGGCTTGTGCAGCTCAGTCCCACAGACACCTCCGATCTCATCCCTCAGAGCCCAGCCTGCTGGCTGTGCCCCCCCAGCCAGGGGTGTCCAAGTACCCCATACACCAGCACAGCCTGATGTTCTCACATGATATCGTCCCAGCTGCCAAACCACGTCCAAACTGCTCGAAACCAGCACGTGGCATATTAAAATACAGCAAGAGCATCCTGCGTGCTTCCTTGCACAAAGTAGGGTGACCCATTTTCCACACATATTGTTGGAGCATTTAATTTTCTAACCTTTCCTCTTGTATGACATGGGAGACAGCCCTGCTACAGTTTTCCTACAGCAACGGGCTGCTTCTGCAGCCACATGCCATAAACCTATGTACACTCTCAGCCCTGCCTCCACTAAAGCTGATGGCAAAATCCCCGAGTGTCTGGAGGAGCCCAGGACCTGGGCTCAGCAACCTTCTGCTCCAAAGCAAAGCAAGCACTTGCTTTTCACTGAGCCTCCTCACACACCAAATGCTATTCAAACACATTTATGATTTTTGAACGGGTGTCTTCGGCTGGAACCTCAGAGACAAGTGCAGAGGGTTTATCTAGTGGTAACAAAAGCCTCATGGCATTTCTTAGATAGAAAGAAAACTGAGTTTAGCAATTATTCATAGCCTTACATACATTCTTGCAGACAGCCAAGCTGATTTGGCAGACTGAAGCTAATTGGGTTTACAGTAGAATGAAGCTTTGATTGAAGTGCCTCGCTTAAAAAAAAATAAAAAATTACCCCCCTCCATACCCCTGATAACATTACTCTCGAGCATGTTTTAACAACCACCCCACATATTACCAAAGAAGAAATGCAGAGATTTTTATTGCTTTACCAAGCAAAGACCCACAAGTGAATAATTCCAAACTGTTTGATCTGCTGTATTCTGATCCATAATTTAGCGGCTGCAGAAGGGCTGCGTGTGGCTGACATTTCAGGCTGCTTTTGAAGTTCACGAAACCCCTGCAGTCACCAAGGGGAGGGACCCTGCTTGGGAAGCCAAGGTGGGCACTGAACAAAAGGTGGGTGGGAAACAGCTCCACAGCTAATGCACAAAAAATTGGTTACAAAAAACTGGAGAATGGAAATTAATGTAGCCTCGAGTTTACTGAGTAAATAATTCAAATTCTACTGTGGTGATTTATGAAAATAAAAAGACATATTTAACAAGCCCAGCAGGCAGCAGGTGCCCCTATTTTTACATGTTAAGAGACAAAATAAAAAAGCAGAAGCTTTTGCTTCACTGGGCTTTTTTCCTATTTCATGGTTACAGTTTAAAATAAAAGAGCTCCTGTGTGCTCCAGGGCTATGCTGTGGGTTTCAATTTCCACACAGCCACATGGAGAACCCTTCCAGGCGTTCCTGGGTATTAACGGTTCTAGGGGAGGTTTTACAGAAATGACACAACCACCTACACATTTCAGAGAAGACAGTTTTGCAACAGCCTGGTGCAGGACACCACTCAATACAAACCTGGTGTTCGTGTGCTCTTCAAGGGCTTTCCTAAATCAATACGTTTATAATGCCACATAGGAATTCAGATCACTGACCAAATCTTTGTAACAATTCTGGGTTACTTTGCAGGGAAAAAGCCAAAATAGTGGCACAGTACCTACGTTCTTGAAGCAAATGGAAGACGGAGGTATACAAAGACAAGATGAAATGGAAGATGGAGCCTTCGTGGGAAGCAGAAGAAAAACGAGGTCCCGCACATCAGCTAGGATGGGAAACAGGAAAGGAAAGAGTGCAAGAGTGAAGGCTAAACTAGCTAAAAAATCTCGTGATTTATCATAGAATCAAAGAAGGTTTGGGTTGGAAGGGACCTTTAAAGGCCATCTAGTCCATCCCACCTGCAACGAGCAGGGCCATCTTCAACTACATTACATTGCTCAGCATCTTGTCCAACCTGACCTTGAGCACTGCCAGGGATGGGGCAGCTGCCACCCCTCTGGGCAGCTTGTGCCAGTGCCTCATCACCCTCATTGGAAAAAAATTATTCCTTATACCTAGTCTGAACCTACCCTCTTTAAGTTTAAAACCTGTACCCCTAATGAACTGTTATTTATGAAGTTGTGTCTCATCACCCTTCTGTATGGAGTGATTTATAGACAACTAGTGCAGTGGAGACAAGCTGACTGACTTTGACTTCATGCTCAGGCACCGAGCTGGGCATCGTTTCATCCCTCAGGGGCAGCCACTTAAAACCAGCCATATTCAGGAGGTAAGGAGCAGCTGGCATTTGGAAAAATAGGCTTAAAACCCCCAAAACCAAACCAAACCCCAAAACCACAGAGAAGGAAGCACTGGGGTGAAAACCCTACTGACTTGAGCAAACCTCAGATGATGTGGGGAAGGAGCTCCATCCACTGCACACTCTCCCTGCCATTTCGTTCCTCTGCCAGCTTTACATATTTGATG
Source organism: Falco punctatus (assembly GCF_963210335.1). Lineage (NCBI taxonomy): Eukaryota > Metazoa > Chordata > Aves > Falconiformes > Falconidae > Falco > Falco punctatus. The sequence continues at coordinate 22,222,780 of NC_137583.1, forward strand.
GTTTCAGAAGAAAATCCAGTCTTCAAAGGTGATGGTCTGCCCCTTTGCCAGCCTTATCAATCTCCATCCACGGGGCCAGGCTGTGCTGCACATCAGCACCTTTGTCGTTGACTCCCATATGGATCATTGTGTGAAAATGCCTAATTAAGAGAAGATGATGAGATTTTTAGAAAGTAAACCTTATGACTTTCTGAAGAGGAAATGTGAGCAGTAGTGCTGTATCACAAGAGATGGTAAGTACAGGTAGAGAGACAACTTTGAAGGCAAACTGCTGCCTCAGAGTGTCGTGAGTTCTCAGAGGTTTAGACTTCAAAATTACACACTTCATGCACTGTATGTTCGCAGCCTGACAGCAGGATTCCCCCGGAGAGGCTGGGGAAGGATCCTCACAGTACTGTGCACAGTGCTTTGTCAGATGAAAAAATCCAGCAGACAGTGATTGCAGATCAGAGGAGCTTACAGCTATTAAATCCAACAATTTGCCACTCTCCAGATGCAGATCAGGACCATTCACTCCACACGCCTTAATAAATGACCCTGCTTCTTAAATGCAGCACCACGCCTGACAGATGAATGGACTACAAATTCAGATTTGTTTTTTTGACAACACACAATAACAGAATATCAAAACTCCCCCACAACCCCCCAGCCGACCCCACGTAAAGACGCAGCAGCAGTTGTGCAGATGCCGAGCCCATACGCTGTGCCGCGAGGGCTGCCGGAGCCGGGGCCACCACTGCCTCGTGCAGCCCCGAGCCAGCTCCGGACCGGGCACACAGACCGACATTATCTCGTGAGATTATTTAGCGCCGTGCTTCCCCCCTGGAACGGGGAGGACAGGGAGAGCCTTCCCGCAGGTATCTGTGTGCTGGCTACGGTAAGTCAGGCAGAACACTTTACAAACTGCAGCACGCCAGCAAGCTGACTTTCCACCAGCTGTAAACACCCACTCTGTATCCATCGAAGGCAGAAAACACAGCCCGCCAGCCCTTTAGAAGAGTTGTTTATCACCCTGCTTAAGCAGCGCTACTTAAAATAAGCGGGGAGGTGTGTGGCCCCCCGACACACCAGCTCCCGAGGCACGGGCAGCGCAGCACCGCGCTGTACCGGGGCTCCATGCACACCATCATCTGTGCAGTCACTGACAGAGGTTGCTGCAGCAGTTGGAAATAATTCGGCCAGCATTAAAAATAAAGAAATAGACTCATTTTTATGACACAATGCATAAAGTACCTGGCTTCTGCTGAGAGTCAAAATTTGGCCTGTTTGGTTAATTTGATTGGATGCCACAAGCGAGGGCATGATTTGAAACCACAAGTCATTCTTCTCCTTGGAAGAGTGGATAACTGAGTCTATTAATCTGACAATACATTTAAACTGAGTTATTGTGACAAGGGACTTCCATTATCCATTTCATCTAGTTGCAAACTGTCAGAATAAATCTCAGGGGGTTAGGGAAAAAAGCTGCCTTCCTTTGTTTGCTGTTTTTACATGCCACAACAGTTTAGATTTGGTTCACATTAACTCATGATACCGTATAAACTGTATGGGGAGGGGGGAAGCTCACAGAAAACCCAGTACAGAAAATGCCAACTTTATGGTCATCAAAGTTTTTGTTTCTTTTTCTTTTTGTTGTTGTTGGTTTGGTGTTTTTTTTAAAGAGGAGTCAGGACAGTAAAATTTGACCACCTGGCAGCCTCTTAATGTGGGCTCCAGTGACCCTTTTTTCTTACACATTTCTGTTTAACTACAACTGTTTCTCCCTTTGGAATCACTTTCCTAAAGCTCTGGTTTTATCTTGCTTGTAAAGCAAGTTGACTTAAAGAGCAAAAATGCTTGTAACCAGAGATGAATCAACGTAAGGCACAACGGCGTAAGCAATGGCATCAAGCTGAAGATGTTAAACCGGAATCCAGAAGGCTGGGATTCAATCATGGCTCTACCATTGACTTCTTAAATGCAGGGTAACTTATTCCCTCACCAGTTATGCAGATGATGACACCTTCTTGTTATCCATCACTTGCTTATTTTTGTAACTAAACCTGTTCTAGTGGAAGAACAGTGTAAGAAGTGTAGTGGCCAGGCAGGCTGGTGCTGCAGAGCCCAGCGCCTGCTCTGGCACAAAGAAGATGGAGATAGCTTGGGGATGCCAACGTCGCCCATGGATGGCCAAAGAGGCATGCAAAATTCACACCAAATTCAAACCACCGTGTGCTCATGTGCATGAATATATATGAATGAAAGAAGGTAGGTGACAGCATACCAAGAGCTGCCTGGGGAGCTGCTTTTCATCAGTCCCCACGGGCTGCAGCCCCGGCCAGCCCCCACTGAAAGGAAATCTTTGAAGGTTTCCTCCTGCAGTAATGACACTTTAACCCCTGTCTAGCACTTTGTTGTCAATTATTCCCCTTAAGTTTCATTTCAAAGCCACTGTGAGCTGCAGGAAGTCCAGAGAGTGGCAGATAATATGCACAGCAACATGCCCCACACACACTTTAATTGCATCCTTTACAGATAAATATTACTTTTGAGAAGTGAATTTTAGAGGGTTTTAAGAAATGCTAAAAGCTAGCTGTGCTCCCATGCAAAACATAAGCATAAGCTCAAAGCCCAAGTGAACTGGAGGGGTGTGTGTGTGTAGATAATCAAACCCACATGTTTCTGAAGGGCAGATAAACCCCATGTTTATGAGGCAGTGTTCCTGCTTTGAGTCACAGCTCTGGATTTTGCATCCAGGTTCACATTAAATGCGGCATAGAGATGCTCTGACACAGCAGGACTGTCAGCAGTGGGGGGCTGGCAGCTGCCTCCCACCGACTTCCAGGAGCTGCAGCTCCCTCACTCAGCAAGTTACGCCAACCTGGATGTACAAACACACATATGGGCTGCAGGATTTTAAAGAAAAAAGGGGCTGCACTCTTAATAAGATTTATTTGAAACAAATAGTCCAGCCAGTCCCAGTACATAGAATATATTACATCCTGAAGCCAGGGGCAAGGACAAAGGAAAAAAACCAAACAAACAGCTGTTCGTCTAAAAGTCTTTTACATGTTAGGTTAATTTCTTAAAAAGCCTCTGCTAAGAAATAAACATTGTGAATTCAACTAATTTTAATTCTACCCTCTCAGCACTATTCCTGTGAAACAATGAAAACTCTAATTCACGATCTTCCCCAAAGTCATCGTTTGGTCTCAGGAGGTGGTCGGAGGCTCAGTACAAAATGTCAGTGTCACAGCTTCACAGCTCGACGCTTGCTTTTGATCAGATTCTGGCAAGTAAGAATAGATGCAATATGCTCATTCCTTTACTGTCACTGCAGAGTATTCACTCGTTTAAATTATTTTTTAGGTTCTAGGGGGAACCATTAAAAAAACTAATCACAAATGGAAGGAACAGCAGCCGTATGTGGCCATAAAAAGACAATAAAGCATTTTAGGATACACACTTGTTATGATTTATACTCAAAACAGGACTAGAGGTAGCATATGGTGATTGCCATCAAATAACATTTATTATAAAAACATGGAGATTTATCTCTAAGCTTGATTGCATGCAAGAAGTTGCATTTACTTTAACTTATATTCAGATTGTTGTAATACCACAACTGTTTGGTCTTTTTTTTTTTAAACGGAGACAGGTTACTACAACCCTCAGCCCATTGACTCTAAGCACTTTTATCCTTTAAGCACTTTCTTTTCACTGATGCTGACTTCAGCAGCAGACTCATGTGCCCAAAAGGACCCTCTCATTACTTCAAGGTTTCCTTTAATTTCAGCCTCTCAAACCTAGTAAACATCTTGGGTGATAGTTACTATAAATAGGGTATTATTGTTTGTTGTAAATAAGAAATAGTATGTAAAATGATCACCTCAGTTTCTTCTTGCAGACTGAATCCATATGGCTGGGAGGAACACCAGTAAAAGCAGAAACTTACAGTAGAGACACGCCTCCAAGAAGGCAGCACAAATATTCTGAAGTATTCTTATTAAAATGTGGAAATTGTTAAATTTTAACGCACCTTTTACAGCTTCTATGTAGTACACCTTGAGGAGCAGGACAGAATACACCCCATTAGGCGGGGAAGACACCAGGCTGGCTGTACCTGGGGCAAGAACAAGGATGGAGCTGGGCTCAGGAGCGAAACACGACGTCTCCAGAGACCCCACGAGCCCTGGGGACGGCACAGCCTGACCCAGCCCAGCGCCAGGGGAAGGTGCCGGCAATGTACCCGTTACAAGTTTCGCTGCCCAGCTTCCCCCAGCAGCAAAGGCTGCTCACCAGTGCTGAGATATGGCAGCTCCCCTGGCTGAATCCTGGGGACCAAATCAGTCCCTGGTGGAACACATGCTCCTGATGCATTTAAACACTGAAACACATCAGCGATGGGGAACACAGGGTGCACAACCAAGTTCTGCTTTCATGGGCTATAAAAGTATAATTTTTAATTCAGCCGTAACAGACTGAAGCAGAATGCCTCGATAAATAACCCATAGAAACAAATGAGTGCTGGATGGCTGAGATACTGAAATGTCACAAGACTTTTCCTCATTTATTTGCTGGTTTTTTCAGTATTTTTAATGCCCTGAATCCAGTCCAGGGCCACCTACACCGATACCCTTAAATGTCAGCACAGGCAGCAGCCAGCCGGGCAGCGGGACATGCCTGCCGCTGGGGAAGGGGCTGGCTTTGGGGACACAAAGCTGGGAGCAGTGACACGGAGCTTCCCATCCCTCCTCTCCAAGAAGGGCCAGCCATAAAGGTCACTTGGTGCAGGGGAAGAAGCAAGCAGCCTCTCTGCTGCTTTGCACATAGCAGAGCTTGGGCATGAAAACCCAGCCTGCTGGCCCCATTCCTGCTTGCTAGTCTTAAAAAAACAAGAAAAAAATTAAAGAAATGCAATGATAGGGTACCACCTACAGCCCTGCCACTTGCTGTTCCTGGGTTTATAGTCTGCTCTTGTCCCTCTCCAGACAGATCGTGTTTGAAGTCTAGGAGACCAAAAGGTCAAAGTTGTAAAGTAACTGCTGTTTCCTTCCCCTCTCCTTCCCTCCAGCTCAAGAAAAAGGCAAGAAGTGGGTTTCCATTTTTTTTTTAAGGTAATCATTCTGCCTCATCATTTCCATAGAAGCAAGAAAAATATACCACCCCCACTGGTACCCTTCTTGTCTGGCAGTGAACTTCATACCTGGGTCGTAGGACAGAAGACTGCAAACAGAGCTAACAACGCAGAGCTGGAAAGCCATCACCTTCAGCCTCTGCTCCAGAAAACAGCCACACAACTGGACTAACCAACACAGCCCTTCCTTGGAAGTGGTTGAAATGAACATTCTGAAAGGCTGAAGATCATCAACACCTACTCCAGACTATGCCCTGCCGCTTCTGCAAGGTGCTGTGAAGCTGCTGGTTGGTGCCCAGACAGATGGGAGATGGAAACACGCAGGCCAGATCCCGGGCTTATGTAAACCCATCTCCAGTGGAATTCCAGTGACCACGATGGAGAGTGGGGAGCGACAGGACTGGGGTATTTATTTCAATTAAGCAGTATAAAGCATCAGATCTAAACAGAGCTGTAGGCAAGGGATTTGGTTATTCAGAATTATTCTGCATTAGAATTACACTGGCTCTATAGTTCTATATTGTACTCAGACATTATATGAAATTAGTCACAACAGGGAGAAAGAATCAATCAGTCCTGGCTAAGGAATTGAGATAATAATGACTCATTTGACGAGATTGCTCTGGAAAATTAATAATGACGGTGGTAATTACTAACCTGGGATAGCTGCACTGCTCATTATTCTCCTTTTACTCTATTGAATGTTAAGTATTATGAAGACGTTTGTTAGAAACAGCCCTGTCTGCAGGCTCTCAGTCACAGGCAAGGACTCCGAGAGGTCTGCAGTACCTCCTCCTCTTACACTCACCAGGACACGAACCCAAAACCACGGCAATATTTGCTATATAGCACAGAGCAGCAGGTAAGATGTTCTTTGCCTGAGTTAGCGTCCTGCAAGGCTGTCACGTGGCGGCTCTGCTGCCTTTGCTCACCCAGGCCCAAGACCTGGCCCACCACCTGCTCGGGGGAGGGAAGAGCTGATGCACCTCCAAAGACCCCATTGCTTCATTAACTGTTTTATTGCCACTGTGCCAGCCATCAGTCTTCTTGCTGACAACAACTAAAAGCAGCACCTTTTAAGCCCATCACCCTGACTCCTCACCGAGTGAGACACGGCGAAGCCAAGGGCAGCAGGTTTCTGCCCAGGACAGGCAGCGATGTCAGGGAATGGGGAGACACCCCGAGCCGGAGAGCTCATCCAAGGCATGCTGGGGATAGAAAATGTTCTTTAATACAACCACAGAGAGATATTAGACTCTAAAAAGCTGTGAGTGACTAACAATAAGGACATCCAGCAGCTGTGCTCTCTAACATCTGTTCCACGCCCCACAGAGCGCGTTGCACAACTTATTTATATTTTAAGTGGATCAGCAGAGGGTTTACCTTCTGTTGAGCAGCAAGCAATGAAACTGAATGCCCTGTAACAGGCAGGAGAAGAAAAAAAAAGTTCTTTGGTAATGTTGAAGAGAAATAAATTTCTAATTTTCTGAGCAAGGCAGAGGTTTCTCAAAGCAGCAGTTATGCTCCTTGATTGAGGAATTTTGAACTCCTAGTAAACTCTCCTGATTACTCCCATTTTTCTGCCAAATTCTTTTTCCCAGCTGATTTCACTCCAAATTGCTTTCAGCCTTATGAGATGTGCTCTTTTAAGGCACCCTATATACATGTCATTGATTTTTTACTTTAATCCCTTAGTGACCAAATTGTGTTGTATGCTAACTCCATCTCTTTCTGTCAAGATTGTCAAACATGCAATTTTCCCAGAAGGATTCATGAATTTAAGAATGTCATCAATAGATTTTAGAAAGTCAGAGCACCTTTTCGTATGAGAAGTGTAAGCCACCTATACAAAGCCCCCTCTGGGCAGCTTCCCCCCCTCCGCAGCCATCCCTGCCACTCTCTGGGGAGCTGTAACGTCACCATGGGACCCCAGTTGCATCCCCAAAGCCCCCCAGCTCAAGCAAGAGGCAGCAGCTAAAGCTGGTTTAGCATCCCTGCCTTGTCCCAGCCTCCTCTCAAAGGACTCACAGTGCTTGGGCAATGCAGTGCCCAGACACACCTCAGGACCTGATCCCACAGGGACGCTGTTCCTCTATGGGATCCACCCGGTCTTCTTGGCTGCCGGGATTTTACAGGCAGTGATGTCCCACCGGGACCATGCAGATCACAGCACTGCCCCTGGTAATGCTTAAACCCTGGCGAGCCATTGCTGGGAAACATCAAGGCTTTTTCATTTACAATTGTAGCACCATTAATGCCATGTACCTTTATGATTTCACCTCCTTTTTGTTCCATTAGATTGTTTTCAAGCAAGGCAAGAGCAGCCCTGTGTGCCATTCCATGAAATGTCAGGAACAGGGGACATGGAAAATGATGACAATATTCGACTGCAGTCTCTGTTTTCAGGTGTTTTGTTGAGCTCCTTGACAAACCTACTGCCACCCAGGCTTGTTGCCGCATTGTTCATACACCCAATTACTCTGGTAATTGGCACGACAAAAGCAATCCAGCCATACAATCCAAACGATACGCTTTTAGTTTAAAAATCCAGTTTTTCTTGTAAACCTCTTTTTTCCTATTTCCAGGACAGATCCTGGCTCCTTAACGGTACCACAATCCATCTTCCAGAGGAAGTGGGATTTGGATCGCTGCTCTCCAGGGTTGGTGCTGCATGCACCAATTTTTTTTTTTATTAATCTGTGCAGGACTGATGAAATACCCCAACAGGCTATATTTGCAAAGGTCCCCTGCTGTGCTAGCTCTGACCACTGCCTGAATATTTAAGAAAATAACCATAAATAGAGGTCACCTTATGCACATCTTAGAAGACAATTTCACGGTATTTAAGAGAGGGCATCCACGAAATTAAATGAGACAAAGTCAACAGGAACCCAAGAATTACTAAGGAGATCCTGCAGCCATTAATCCACCAAGACAACATGACCAGAGACCCTGCTACACGACCCCAGAGCCAGCAGGTCTGTCCTACTGACTGCTCTGTGCTCTGCCTCTGGTCCCACAGACAACACCATCATGCATGGGTGCCAGCAGCCTTCCACAAACTGTTTACAGGGATCACTATGGCAGCAGTACTTGCATTTCCCAAAGGATTCAAGACAAAACAGAGCTTTCCCGAAGAATTCAGGACGCAGTCACACTGGACGTTGAGCTCTTTTCAGTCTCACTATCAGCATCAGCACGCAGCTGCCTCTCACCAAGCACTTCTCACCGTTCGTCTTCCCAACAGGAAGGGACACATTTATGAGTCTGACTTCAGCTACAAGTGCTAAGTGTTGAAAATAACTGGCCTAAGCAGGTGGGAAATCCATCAGTTTGAGACCCGGGATCCTGAAGCCAGGATGACGGGAGCTGTTCTGCAGCACAAACGCCTTTCGCAGCTTATCTGAACCACGGCAACATGTTCAATCTCAGTCTCTGCTTGCAGCTGTGCTCAGCGAAGACTAACATAGCCATTTATATAGTAACCTCCACCTGGGAGGATGTCACCTGCACGCACATTTCAAGAGCGAGCCCAAATTTAGTACACTCACAACCCTGGCTGACTGTAACACTTCAGACGATCCATGCCTGCTCTGTGCATTTCCTTCTCCAGCGTAAATAAAGGTACCAAATTTCTGTGCAGAAGTGCATGCAAGCTCAGAGAGTTAATTATTGTAATTATCAACTGAACAGACTCAGAATGCTAATCTGTTATAAAGTGGTCCACTAATTGGTGTTAAACTGTCATTAGCCTGCCATTTCCCATGTTATCAAGCTGACCTGGAGCACAGCACTGTTGAGAAACCAATCCATTTCTCATTTCTGGCAAACACTGATTGCAGATTTGGAGAAGAAAAAAAATAATCTACATACCTGGAACTGAAATTATTCTAACAAATGAAAACATCATTCTACTGCTTTAAATTACAGTTTTTTGGATACATGTTGCACTTGTACACACCTTTACACACGCTGCTTTCTGCTCCCTCGGTGGTGCCTGTATTGGTCTGCTCGCTGACCCCGACCCTCCCCGTGCTGCAGCGGGGCTTGGGCTCTGCCAGCCTGGGTGCTCATCGCTGTCAGGACACTGGCTTTATTCCCGAGCTGCAAATCTGCAGGTGGAGCAGGAACTTTCCTCCTGGTGCCTGAAGCCACGAGCCTGCAGCCTTCTCCACCACAGGAGTCTCTGTTTCCCAACCCACCAAGCGCAGCCTTCATCCGTTCTTCCTTCGCTACTGCTGAGGGCTGAACAGCTACCGCTGTTATCTGGTACCTGCAGATAACAAACATCCAAGAATAGCGATAATCAGTACAACAGCACCTCATCAGCCCTGCAAATCACTTTAGAAGCACCCAGAGCTGCCCCTAAGGAGTTCCGAGAATAAAAGGGGCAAGTTTCAGCCTGGGCTTTTCCACTCAAAAAGTACCTGCCTCCAGCCAGTCCAGATCACCCAGTCTCTGGGCTTAATTTACAGAAGTGGAGACAGAAGACTGGCTTAGCCACCTTTCAACGGTCAGTTTTAAAATCTAGATGCCCAGCGGGGCAATGAGCTTCCACTTAAATGCGCTGCAAGAGGGCGAGGCGGTATTTCAGTTCCAGATGTTCACCAGGGACGGCAGCTCTGCGGACTGCTCTCTTCCCCAAAAGCTGTCACTGAAGTGCCGTGACACACTAGAGCGCTTCTCAGGGCATCTCACCCGACAGTTACCTGTGCTAATATTTCTTTCTTTTTATTTTATTAAATACCCAACTTCAAAAAGTTCAGGTGAACTTAAAATGACCTTTAGAAAATTGAAAAATTATTCATTGCCTGAGACTACCTCACCATGGAGCAATCTCCAAAATACTTACCTGCACATTGCCTCCCCACCCCTGGGAGAACCCACTGCACCTATTTCAGCATCTCTCTCCAGAGGATACAGGGCAGAACTTTCCAATTTGACCGATGTGCAAGAGATTGAATAGGGAAGCAGTAAATTTTCTATATGCTAATCAGAACCTCTTGGTGTTTGGGTACCTTTGAAATCAGGTTTAGGATATTAGATAAGGGAAAAAAAGGCTCAGAGAATCAGAAAGCCTGCGGAAATAGTGGCCTGCCACTTCCCAAGATTCCTTCCATCATGTTTTAGCAATCAGTAGGAAAACAAAGTCTTTGCCATTTAGTACTATCTCCGGTTCTTACTTTTAATTTGTACTCCTTGCCAGTGCATAGCTGTTCTAGCTCCTTTATGTCATTTTTCACTTTCCTTCCTGAATCCTTCCATCACCTGCATGTTGAAATAGTAACCAGATCACTGGAGAAGTACAGAAAGGAAAGAAATAAAACTTGCAGTGCCATCAGTAATAAACATAGAAAGTTTCTAGAGGTAAGAATCCATCTAATTCAATGTCTTTCACTGCTGACGGCTATTATTCCTCCATTCAGGCTTTTGAGACACCTGACTATTAATCACTTTCTTTCTTTACACTGGCAGAATACTTAAGTATACCCGCATGAGCCTCACTTCTCCTCTTCCTCAAAAAATGTGCAAATCTTCTTCTATTTGATACCCTTTACTGCCACACAGATGCTCATTCATAGGAAATTCCCATTTATTTTAGTCCATAAGATCCTGTTAAATTGATAAACCGATCCATGTGGCAACCAGCCATCTCATTCCTTTTTCTTGGTAGCAGATACGCTAAGAGGCCAACATCACTTCTGCGCAGAAAACATAACCCCAAAATTGCCCTTCCAGCAATATGACTTCTTTGTCAGCATCTTCCACCTGAACTGGAAGTCAAATTAATTCTCGCAGCCGACAGATACCTCTTCAAAGAGCTCCAACGCAGATCATCAGTACTGTCTGTCAGCTTCTGTCTCTCTGAATAATTTTCTTGGCAGTAGCTGCTGCCTAAAAGTCTTACATACCTATAGAGTTTTGCACATTAGCCCCAACAATGCGCAGTGGTACCAGTGACCAGCTTTTTTTTTGGCAGGAGATTAGAAAACCATCAGTCCCCAGCTATTCCTCAGCCTGCCCTATCAGAAGCAGAATTTATTGTTGCTGGGATACTGTCACCAGGACATTCGCTGGACGTTTTGCTTTGCTTATCTTTTACTCTTCAAAGCACTAAACTTTCCTTGTCTTTTATCTAACTCCCTCATTACTATTCCATCCATTGCTCATGCCTTTACAGATCCTCCAGTCGCCTTCATGTGATCTTGCTGCCTTACTTTCTGCCAGTGGCTTCAAATTCTGCTTCAGCACGTGGCGCTTTTACTATAACAAAGGAGAATAAACCCACACAGATGGAAAGCCACCTCTTGCGCTGCTCGGGAAAATGGATTATACAAGCTTTCCACTGGAGGAATCACTTGGTTAGGCGTGGAGAAGACTGATGAGCGTGATGTCAAAGATAGCTGTCAAAATCGGAAACACCCGTTATAGCTTCCTTCTGCCCTTCAGTCAATCACGTTTGCTCTTACCTTGCTTTACTGATATGCACTGGCATGGTCATGGTCCAAAACTGATGCAGAGACACTAAGCAAAGACCAACGGCAAGTTTCTGCTATTTCAGGAGATTGAGCTCTTGTTCTGCATACTCGTTCAAGGGAGCAGCTCCTCTAAACACCCTTCTTCTAAAGAACGAACAAACAAGTAAAGAAAAACGTCATTGCATTGATCTGTAATTTGTCCTTAATTACTTTAGGATTGACTTCAAAACATAAAGATTTCCATAATACCATTAAGAAACTGTTGCAGTGCAGGGAAAATAATTAAAACCTGTCCTTAATTTCTTGAGATGCAATGGATTCATTGCTAATGACTGTTCACAGTTGCTAACTGATATTTACAGAAAAAAAGGAAAACTGCAGAATGCCATGAAACAGTATTTGAGCATTGTTTCTGCTTTCTAAATCTGTCAAAGACAGACAGCCTTTCTTTAACAGAAGGCATGCAAAAAAGCACAGGGATCTCTCATTTCGTGGATGGTTAGTCAAGACTTACTGTTCAGCAGATGCGCATAGGAAGTATGTTTCCTCTGCACTGAATAAATGTCCTTCCTTACAGGCATTTGCTTTTGATACCCAGCCGAAGTGGCCTGTTGGGAGATCAGTGACAGAGAAACTTGGATGACTGCCTTGCTTCTTCTGTCTCCTTTGGCAAGAAGGTGGGTGCTAATTTAAAACAAAGCATTGGTTTTTATGATGGGGTGTGTGGGCTGGCAGCCTTATGCTTGCAAAGGCATGCAAGGCTACAGGCAATGCTTTTGTTTTTTGTTTTTTTTTTTAAATAAACCTAGAAGGTCCATCGTTCGTTTCCATCAATGTAAACATACAGAGGTTCCCAGTCACTGACATGATAGCAGAACACCTAAAGCCGCATTGCTTTATGACTCCAAGTACCAACATTTCCCCTCGCGTCAAGAAACCACATCTAGTGGCACCACGTACTGCGTTAAAACCTCCCTTAAGGAAGGCACACCTACAGATTAGCCCCATCAGCCAACTCTGGCGCTTACCATGTAGTTAATTACTTCTGACTGCTCCGTTTTCTTTGCTAGTATTACAGTGCTGCCATGATTTTTCTTTCACATATTGAAATGACGATTGAAATGATGTATTGTGTATGTGTCCTAAGAATCCGTAAGAGTCGCTGGATTTTATACCTTTCCTCTCCAACTTCACTGTTCCGGTTGCCGATGCTGGGTTTAATACTGCAGACTAGTACCAGGCTGATCTGATTAGTTTCTCCATGCCTAGGGCCAGCTCATTAGTGACCATATCAGGGTTTGTCAAAGTGGATGGAGAGCGAAAGCATGAATTTGCAAAGCGCTATTTCTCGGCAGTAATCCCCTCTGTGGGTGCTCCTAGCGCACGCCGAAAGCAAGCTCGTTACTCCGCAAGCAGAGTAAACGCCCTGCCCATCTCTATCCCTTATGGAAACTGCTCTCTCTGCAGTCTCTGCAAAAATTACAGGAAAAAGGAAATCTAGATCTCGGGGGCAGCGGGGGGATCACCTTCGAAAGAGTATCCTGCTCCATTTGCTCTCCGTGGGGACTAGCCCCCTAATTAAAGGGTTTTGTTCAGATTTGCGTTGCCTCCTGCTCCTCCCACAGCGTGGCGAGGAGCAGTGGTGGCGGCAGGACCTCCTGCTCCGGCTGATGCACATGGACCTCCCAGACGGAGACCTGCACCCAGGGATGGGGAGAAAAGGGCAGCCACAAGCGATGAGGAGCTGGTGATGACCATGACAGCCTTGGCAATCACCAGCTCTACTAATTGCCTAAATTCACTCATTTTCCTAAAATGCAAGTAGGCGAGGAACCAGAGTAAATTGCTGGGGCAGGTTATGCATAACCCTTTGCTGCAGGCATGTTGTAAAACTACAGGCTAGCTTTTAAGAACTGTTTTGCCTCCACAATTATATTTTTTCATGTAGGAATTTCCTAATTAACAATTTCTCCATTTGAAAGCTTGCACTTTTTTTTTCTTTTCTGACAGCGGCAAAAAATTATTTATCTCATTTCCTCACGTAGAGGTTCATTTTATCTTCTAATGAACAATGGCAAAGAAGAGAACAATACAGGAAAACACACAAAGTTACCCCCTGCCCAGAGCAGAGAGAAATTTCTTATCTTTGACACCTGCTGGCAATTAATCCTTTGCATGCTTGAATTTACAATTAGTAGCCCTCCTGTAACAGGACTCAAGCATGCAATCCCATTGCCCTTCAGTGCTGGCCTCTGCCTCCCCAGGCTGCTGGAAGGGGCCGAATCCTGCTCTTTTATTTTACAGAATCCAAGAAGGAACTTCTCTCTCCTGGATTCCCACTAAGGGGGCACTTTGGCACGCACCAGGTTGGATCCCCTGTTTTTACACACCTTCGATTTGACATGGATCATCTTCTCCCCCTAATTCTGGGGGAAAGACGTACATTCTCCTCCAAAAAACGTGGGGATTAGGGGTCTCTACCAGTCCCCCCATGCATCTGCATCAGGCACGTGCCCTACAACCTGTTGGACTGTGCTTGCTGGAAAAGCCTCTCCTCCTCCACCCGGGGCGGGGGTGGGGGGGTGGGGTGGACTGCCTAAGCGATCCTGCCTTAATTGCCAATTTTTCTGCTCAACAGACAAAAACAGCTTTACCTCCTTCGCTCCATACTGGACCTCATTAATGAAGGATCTTTCTCACTTGGTTGTGACTACCCATACCAGTGACCTGCTGTGCTGCTCCTCCTCCGGAGCCCTGCTGTACAACACAATGAACAGCTGGAACAATTACCTCCCTTAGATACTGATTTTTTTATTTTTTTTTTAAAGTTTGTCCTGGAATCTGGAAGGCCATGGAACCTTCTGTAACATCCAATTAACTTGCATTTAAACTTCCACCCTAGCAAATATTCAGTCCAGCCTGTTGTTGGAATATAACAATACCTTGGTTTTGCCCTTCTGAAAATATTTCTGTGCTACATAAAGCGAGTCAGCTTTGCACAGTGTAGAAAACTAAACAGAAATACTGGATAGAAGTAATGTAAAGAATACTGTGCTTTGAAGTACTAGTGGCATTTGAAAGTCATCTAGTGCTTTAAAGAATGGTATTTTATTAAGTATTTCAAAGGAACTTTGGTGCTATTATTTCTTATTTTGCTATTAAAACCTGTAAGTTTGAAAATTAATCATTATAGGACCTTTGATGCAAAAATCTATGAATAAAATAAATTCTGAAGGCTATTTTCACACTAAGTTATATTAAGACATTCCTTCATCTCCCTTATTAATTCAATGCACATTGCAGAAAGTATCTTAAATATTAGGAATAATATTCTACTAAATAATCCAAGCCCCCTATGGCTTCTTAAATTGTTTTCCATTAACACACCATGATATTTCTCACTGCTTTCTGGTGACCTTTAAATAAACTTTTCGGGTTACTAATTAGCACGATAAACAATAGATTCCCATTTCATGGGCAATTTCATGGTCAAGCAACCCACTAGAGACAGGCTGCACACTCTGCAATATTCATATCTGCAGCAAGCACTGGATCATCTCTGTAAAAGACATTTTCTTTCAGCAGTATCTCTAGGAACACGTGTCAGTACATTTTTGATTAATTCCCGACCTAACTTTTTTCATTAGCATGCATAAGATCTTAGAGGAGCGGTCTCCCACGGAAGGGGAAGGACATGTTTAAGATACACTGTAACAGCAGCAAACTGTCCTAATGACGGCACTGCCCGACAGCAGAGACATTTGGTGTGCCACAGAAGAACAATAGACATTGCACCATTGTCACAGTGAATTTCTTATCGCTCTGTTCTCAGGGCAAGTTTCTCTTGTCTCTTCTCAATTACGCTTCATTTGTTTTTATCACAAAATTTAATTTGAAGCATTTGCTTTGCAGATGGGTTAAAGCATTTTTTTTTCTTTTTTTAAACGTTTCCAGCAAGAGAAGACAAAATGGTTATGGGTGTTGTATATAAAACTCCATCCTGTTACGGTGTAGTATGGGAGATGGTCATGGTGGGAACGTTGCAGGCACATGGGATGGAGCAATCTGCATGTCTGTGTGTGCTGCAGCTGAACAGTATTTCTGCCCGGCTAGGGCCATGTACCTGCCTGGCTTGCTCCCAGAAAGCCTCGAGGGGCTCCAGTTGCTGCAGCCCCCCCACCGTGTCCTTGCTCTGCCAAAGCCACCAGCCACTGCGGCTTGCCTCCCACCGCCGGGTGAGCACAGCCAGCACCGCTGGCACCAGACGACAGGGGAAACACCTCCGGAAATCTCAGTGTTGCTGTTGAAAATAAAAAAACCAACCAAGAAACAACAAAAACCCCTGCGCATGCAACAAGTCACAGTGAAGAAGTGCACAAGCAGATGTGAAGAGAGAGCAGCTTGTCTCCCCACAGGTCACCGGGATGCTGATGGGAGCAGCGGGGGATGAACAAGCAGAAGGACAAGGGCAGGACAGCTGAGGTCAGTGAGCACTTGACTACTGTTTCTAGTCTCCTTTGGGCCACTGACCTCCGGGGAGGGCTTAATTTAGGGGAAACAAACCGCTCCGCTCTCACCCCATCCTTCCTCACTGTCTGTCCTCCCACTGCCAGGGAGACTGTTGGGACGTGGACTACCTCCTGCTCTGCTCTTATACTACCGCTAGCATGGTGGGCTAGGCTCTACTCCAAAGTTACATCACTGATTACAGTCACTGGACAGCAGGGACCTCTGAAGATGGTCTCATCCCAGCCCTGCTCAATTAGGGACAGCTACAGCAGCTGGCTCAGGGACACCTTGCAGTCCACGCCACTGGCCACTGGTCCAGCCCGGAATTCATCCCTAGAGGCAGCCTGTCACCACTTGCCAGTAACCCAGATTAAACCAGTGGCTCCTTCTTCCTAAGGATCTGGTAATGCGCGGCTTTGCCCGCTGCTTCTCCTCTCTGGCAAAGACAGCACGAAGGAGCAGACATGAAGAAACTGACGTTCTGTACTTTGAAGAGGCAGGGATGGTCTGAAACACAAAGGGAAGGGTCTGGTGTCCCACGTGGGCACAAGGGAGAAGCACAAACAGATCTGGACGACACTGAAGGTGATCCATGCATGTGGTGGCTGGCAAAAGGAGCAGGGTCCCTGAGCCCCCCGCAGGCAGATGCACCCAGTGCCCTGTGTCCCTTCGCTGAATTTCCAGAGACATTTGTGAGCAGCAGAGAACAGGAAGATACACCCTGTGCTTCAACAGCACCAATGCAATAAAAGAAGAGAGGAAAAACATGAAAGTAGGGTCTATTTGGTAAAAAAATAGGTAAAAGCTGCAGGTACAGCAGGGGGAACAAGCAGGTTCCACCCCCCATCTCCGGCTTTACCAGCCAGTTGCCATAGAAACCCATCACTGCACAGCTCTGGGGACCCAAACGCTGCAAATGCCACTGATGCTACAGAAACCCACCCCTCCACACCCTGCTCCGGGAAAGTCTGCCCTGCCCCCTCCAGCTAGGGCAGCCAGGGTGCCCACAGCCACAGGGCTGGCTCATACAGCTGGGCTTCCTGGACGGTGGTTGCATTACTTATCTTCAGTGAGTTACAGGCAATGTTTCATTTATATTTGTATACCTAAATACGAGAACAACATTATGTGCATCACTTTCTGGGAATATACTTATACGGCAGCGCACTAGATAAAGTAAATATTGTATTGATGGAAAAGAAATAACAAAATATTAAGGGAAAAATCAATAAATGCTTTAAAATCTCATCCTTCAGCCTTACTTAACTTCGTTTAAGCAGGCAATAAAGCTCCCACAAGCTCCGAAAGCTTGTGCTGCGATGCTGAGCTGACCACACTTACTGCTGGAAGCAGCACAAGCTGGAAAGGAACAGGTAATTCCTTGTACAGACATCAGCACTTTCCTGGTGCCTGGCAAAAAGCACTAAACAGAGAAGCTGGGTTTTTTATAACCCAGGCCTGTATTAATGAACAATTAGCATTCAGCTGGCCCATTACACTGACTACCAGCAGCTGTAAGGCTGCTCAGGGTGCAGGTCAGGCAAAAGGACCCACCAACACCTTCCTAGTTGTTCAAATAAATAAACCTTAGCTCCTTTCACCTGTCTCAGCCGGAGATACTCAGTGTCATCCCCATGTTCCAGGTGAGGAGAATGGCAGGGCAGTGGGTGGGCTGGGGAGGACCCGGGCTTTCTGCCACACTCATTCCAGATGGACGCAGAGAAGCTGCTGACGTTAAATGCTTTTATACAGGGCAGTTTTCTTTCAAAAGTGGGTCCAGAACTAGGTTAGTAAGTCGATATTTACACACGAGATGATGTGCTCTGGTTTTCCAAAGTGCTGAATACCCAGCCCAGAAGTTCCCTTGTGGGGCTTAGAACTTTATTTTTGGCACCTTATTTCATAGAAAGACCATCTGTAACAGCGAGCTCTAGCTGCCATGTAATTAATTCCAACTTACATAAGCCATTTATGAATAAGCATTATTTTCCATATATTAAACTTGCAGAGACAGGTTTCAGAACTGAATTGGTATTTAGTGAGGTAGGCCTCAGAAATTGTCAATTAATGCTCCTTGACATTTCATAAGTATGTTAATTTATATTAAAGCTACTGCAGCTAACTTTGCATAAGATAACTCCGAGCCTCAGTCATAAACTAAAAAGACTTATGCAGTTCAGGAGCATTATGGCTGCTATTTATCATCTTTTTGACATAATGCACATTGTGTACGCAATGCGGCGAAGATAAACACATATATAAAGCAGGCAATTACCTCAGCTCACACAGACGATCATATTTATGACCATTTGCAAGGCTTAATGTAATTCATTTACTCTAGGTGCTACAGTAAACACATGATGACAAGCCCATGAGCCAGGCTATGAGAGGCAGGTATCAAGATTTGCTGCCATCCAGCTCGGTCAGCCCAAACTCGTTACACCTGTCACAGGCGGCTAGTGATGCTTGGGGGGGCTAGAGCAGCCTTCAGAGCCGCTCACTGCCCAGCAAGGGCAGGGAATGCAGCAAGGAGGGGGTTAACTTGGGCTTCAGGGGTTCGAAAGTTTGCTCATTTGAAAGGCAGGTGTTCCCCATGTCAAGTGGCCACCTGCAGTGGACCATGGCAGGATGGTTCTGCAAGGAGCTGGACCTGCAGCGGACCACAGCAGAACATTTTTGCTAGGAGCTGGACCTGCAATGCAGCATGGCAGGATGGTTTCTCTAGGAGCTGGACCTGGAGTGCACCACGGCACGATGGTTTTGCCAGGAGCTGGTGTACTTTTGGCAGGGAAGGGATGGTGGCAGGGTTGAGCATGGGCATAGCTCATCCTGGAACAGCACAGGGATTTTTAGATTAATGTTTAGTAAATGTAGCTTTTGATAGATATTTCCAGAAATTGGGACTGTTTTGCAGTTATATCTTCAACAATAATTGTCTATTCTATTCCATAATGAAAGTGATTACTTTAGGAGACAAAACTCATGCAAAATTTATTTTTAAAATTTTAAAAAACTTTTAATAAATTTTAAAAAGGACAGCTGTGCCCAGCTCCTGAGCTGTGTTGGCTCCCACGCTGGAGAAAAAGGGGCTGTTTGGTGACCTGCATCAGGGTGACGGCCAGCCCTGCAAACACCTCTGATTAACGATGGGGGACGGCTTCCCCAGACACTTTGCCCGTTGAAATTGCCACTAATATTGGTACATTACATATGACTAATCGGGGGCAATTAAGGCCTAATTACTCTTCCTGTGCTGTGCTCACTGCAATCGCTCATGGCGCTATGAATGAGCAGAGGGTGGGAAGACAAACATGCCATTTGGATTTCCTATCATTTCACACCCGATTTGATCTGACGCAAAATGGGGAAGGCAGTAAAGAATCAAATCAGAAAACCCATTTAACCTCCCAGATTATGAGAGGATATATCACTCCAAAGGCAGCATTTCCCAGGTTTTCAGTTAAACTGGTATCAGCCTGTCTGACTTGAATCCCAAAGACATACAGGCTGTACAGGCATGTATCTGTGACTTGACAGCACAGGGATTTTTAGATTAATGTTTAGTAAATGTAGTTTTTGATAGATATTTCCAGAAATCGGGAGCATTTTGCGGTTATATCTTCAACCATCATTGTCTATTCTATTCCATAATGAAAATGAGTGATGACTTTAGGAGATAAAACACATGCAAATATTTTTTTTTAAAGAAAGATGATAGGGAGTGATAAGAAATGAATTACACAGTGAGAAAACTAAAAAGGACTGTTCTACAAGAAACACGCCTGATACCTTGATATTGTATCACTTTGGAAAAGGAAAAAGAGGGGAATAAATTAAGCACTTCCTTCTGTAAGTAAGTTTTAAAGTAATTTGATTACAACTGCTCCCACTAGCACCATTCCATGGCAGCAAAGAATAAAATCAATAATGAACATCAACATTTCCATTTTGTTTAGTGGTTTTGTAACTGAGCCATGAGAATCTGCTTTTCACTTCTGGCTTGGCCAAGGGAGAGCCACAACTAACCCAGCTAGAACTTCTCCAGCTGACATACCCAGGAACTGCTCACGTGCTGATTAACAAAGAACAACACAGCTTCAAAGGTGATACTGTAGTACAATTATTTTGGAGAAAGTATGATGCTTTTAGGATTTAGGGCTTGATTCGGCTAACGCTGCTGAAGGATTCAACAGAATTTAGTATTTAATGGTCATCTAACATCAGGATGCTGTTGTCTTAATCTATCCTTCAATATTAAAATCTCAAAGTAAAGACTAATCCTTGTTCCCAGTGGTTTACACTGATAAAATAAAGAGGAAGTGGAACTCAAAACCATAGTCCTGGACATCAGTGGCACAGGGAATGGACACCAGGCTCGAGGGTTGTTATCTACAGTTTTTCCCACCAGAGTTTTCAGTCTCTGCTATCAAATAGTTTCCTTCCACTGAAGTCAGACTGGTGCAGAACTCCTCTCAAGTCCGTACCCAGCACTGGACCTGTCTACACACAAATAAGCCGCCTCCACAGTAATCCACACCTCGAATATCCATCAATTTCCATGTCCACACAGCTGCTCACATCTGGGCAATGGTCTCCTGCAGCCACCGCTTAGCTGATGGGGCTGGCAGCAGAGGATTGCTGCAGCTCATTACGACAATACTGCTTTCACATGTCTAAACATTCCACCCTTGTCTGACAGAAATCATACCAGAAAAAACTCACTGAAGATGCAAAATTTGCCCATGTTGAGGCAGAGCAGTCTGGCCTCGTTTCTCTATGAACACATGGAGGTTGGCAGAGATAAGAAATGACTCTTGAAGAAACAGGTGAGCAGCAAGTGCTCCAGCCAGGAGGTGCAAAATATGCTAAACCTGTTGTCCAGCACCAGCCTCTCTCATATTCCTCTGCAAAGCCTAGTAAGTATTTTTCAGAAAAAAAGTAGGGGAAAATATAATGTAGCGGTACTGCAGTTTCATCAAACAAGCAAATATTCATGCCCTTTTGCAAAGGCTTGCCTAGGTTCCTGCTAGACACTCAGAAGATCAGCTTTGCAGTTTGACAGAGCTTGTGTGGTGTCCGGGGGACCAGTTGAAAAGGCAGGGGGAGGTTTTCAACCGATGGCCCCTCCTCGAGCTCTCCGGCTCTTGTCTGGGGGCTGTCCATGCCCCAGCAATGCTGCAAACCTGCTCCTGGATGCAGCTGCTCCAAGGATGTGAGCAGCTGGGTGGGCCACGGCATCGTGCGCTGCCGCCATCAAACCCAAGGAACTGTCATCCACTGCGGTTCAGACTCCTGGGGCCAACGCAGGGATGTACTAAGCAAATTCCTATTTCCCTCTGAAATAGCACTGTTGTCTTTTTTTTTTTTTTTTTTTTTTTTTTTTTAATACATAATGAAAACTTACATACTTGCTTTAATCTAGCGCTGAAGAGCCGTTTTCTTCTCTCAGGCTGAAATCTGCCATATTTTCTGATTCAGAGAACACTTTCTAAGAGCTGCAAAGCGAGCACAAAATCCAGGACCGTGGCAGGTGACCGATGCTGGGCTGAGCTCACCAAATCCAACATGCTGAGGGAGCCCAAGTGACAAGAGAGGCTGAGGCCAGCCAGGACATCACTGTTCTCTGCCCTCACCTCCCTCCTCTGGCACGCACAGACCTCAGAGCAGGATGGTGATGCTGCAAACATGAGCAACAAAGAAGAAAAAGAGATATTACTCTTGTAAGAGTTGTGGATTTCCCCAATCCCCTGTCCTCTGGACCACCTTGAGGGTGCTCCAAGTCTGTTGAGCATGGGCTGAAGCCAGCATGTTTCATCACACAGGGAAGCCCAAGCCATCTCACGCTGTGGGAGCAAGCAGACCTTTCTGAACCACTAATGAGCAAATAATTCACTTTCAACTACAAATAGACAGTCTTGTGTAAACTTACAGAATAATCCTACACTGTACCTGAGCCAAAAGCAATAAATGCTCTGCGCTATGTCTTGACAATAAAGCTAATGTACATGGCTTGTTTCATCAGCGAGCACAGAGTCTTGTTAGCTTGAGCATCCTTCAGCCGAATTGTGAGAGTTGGACTGCGCTCTATACAAGCCCTGGCACCGTGTCTGTTAAATGACATGGCAGTTTTTACACTTGCCGTGACCGCTGGAGTAATTTCCTCCTTTGCAAGGCCACACTCCGTAACACAATGCAGGTGGAGAAATCAATATTATCAGTGCTCCCCGCCAGCCTGTGTGCTGCTTGGGTTCTTTTGAGAGGTTCAACAGCAACCTGACCCTCTCCAACCCATGCAGAATATATTGCAAATATAACATACTGCTTACCTGGTGAAGCCATGAATCTGCAACAAGAAAACATCACAGCAGTTCATGCTGGCCAGCTGAATTCCCTAAGAGAGAGATAACAGAGCAATTATGTCAGGGGGAGCCAAGAATACTTGAGCCTAATAAAAATCTCCAGCCCTGGGGCAGGATACAACCAAGGCTAACGCCTTGATGAGCCTGGCATTTGTTTTGCAAACCTGGACACTTTTCACCACGTGGTGTAGGACAGATTATACAGATCACCTCAAGGGTACCATGGGCATTTGCAAGGAAAGAAGCCGCCTCCATTTGTAACCCCAGGACCGAACAGATGCAGTCCCTGTGTGCCACAACATGAATCACCTCCCTGTGTCCTTGGGTTTTGCCACATCTCTATTTTTCTGGGAGAGGAACAGAAGGCTTAACAAAACACTTTTGGTTTTTTTCCAATAAGAAAATAAGAACTGCTATGTTCACAACAAATGGATATTTGTATAGAAAGCCATTTTTTCTGGAGATGAAATATTTCCAGTTTTTAGGAAAAGCCCTGTTTTCCAGATTTCACGTCTGCCTTTCATGGTTCCCACTCCCTCACCCTTTTTACTGTCATTTCCCCACTGAGAAAAACTGAGGAAGAAAAACAGCACGAAGAAGAAGTTCTGCCCCAATTTAAAATAACAGTACATTCAGAAAAGCACTCCTTCTGTGAAGGGCAACTTTTGTTTCAGACTCTTTTCCAACAGGCAAGAAAGGGAGATCTGCAGAAGGTTAAATACCATTGGTAACCAAACCCCATGTCTCCACCACTTTTACTGCTGGTTTGGTGATTGCTTCACCTTGGCCAGTTTGGGTTCAAAGCCAGACAGTTTCAAAATCTGGAGAGGTACCAGCTGAGGGCAGTTTGGCTCCTGTCAGAGCCAGGACAGCCATGGGAGCTGGAGGTCCAAGACCTGCTGGGCTACCTGAGCCCCAGGAGACCCCACGGGGCTGGGAGCCCAGGCGGTGGCTGGGAGAGGAGCCAGCTCTGGGGTACCGACCTCAGGGCACCCACCACTCTGCTCTGTGCAGACCCACCTTCTGCACAGACATGGACTTGCTGGTACTGATGCTTTGGCTCTCATCCACACCTAATACATACAGACCTGCAGGAGCTGAGATCTCCGTCTTACCCTGCTCATCGCTGTCCTCCTCGCCATGGGTGCCCGTGGGAGGAGAGGTGATCAGCAGTGCCACGGGGGAGCAATCAGGAGGAACAGATCACAACAGACAGCAATCTGGAGACTGTAAAAATGAATAGTTTGTGTTTAATTGATTTTGATGTGGTCGTATCATCTGTAAATTATATACCCAGCTATTATTCCAGTTAGCTGTTAGCCTGTCAGGCAATCGGCTGCCAACTCCAGCCCCCCTAACCATACACATGGCTGTAAACCTTGAAAGCGGCTGTCTCCAAAGCAGGCCAGTTCAGGAAGAATAGGGAAACAAATTACATAAAAGCAGATTAACTTCTCTTTAACTTCCTTCAAAATATTTCTTCCTCACAGCCTCTGTAATCCCATTTTTAAGGGAATTTGGTCTCCTCATTTGTTATACTTATCAGTGTGACTTGAATTTAAAGCTTTATACTTCATGTTTCTGCTCATGGACCTGTTGCAATTGTAATCCCCTGCCTTCTCCCCGGTGGGAACAGCTCCCGCAGCGCTCAGCCTGCTGCACAGATGCTTCCCACAAGACAGAGATGGACAGGGCACCCTTGGTGCATCGGGTTGAGCAGCTCCCCAGTGGGCAGTGGCGATATTCAGACACTCTGGGGGTTTTGTCATTTTCCCTTATAATTTTGGACTACTTGGATATGTAACGCCCACTTGCTGTCTCACCGACGGGCAGGTGAGGCACTGAAGCAGCAGTACCTGCCAGCCACAGGCTGGGTTTAACCAGGACCGACAAGATGGAAAGATACCACATAAGGACACTGTAACAAATACGATATTTAACAAGGTTTCAAAGTGTCATAATTTCTTCCTAAGGAAGCCAAGTATTTCGAAGAGACTCCTAAAATAATCTTCTGTGCTTCTGTGTGCACACCGGGCTTCATTATCTAGCTTAATACAATAAACCTAAATGCGATGAACCCTCCCACATATTGTTCATCCTTTATTTTTCTGTCTGAAAGATAAAAAAACAGGGAGAACAGCTTAACAGGTGCCTAAACGAGTCAGAGGCATCCCTGTGTGGTGGGTGTGGTGTGGCCACCCACGTCAGGCTGGGGCACCCCAGCAGCCAGGCAGGGTCTGGTCACAGCTTGGGCACCCCAGTGCTCTACAGAAGGTCACATCACTTCAGGTGATAAGAGCTTTGTTTTGAGGATGTCTGACTTCACTCCTATGCGATTACAAAGACGATGTCGAAGGCAAAGGTCAGGCGATGAAGCACCAGCCCCGTGTGGCACCAGTTATGAGCAGGAGTGCAGCTGGAGAGCAGGGAGGATAGTAGAGGGGCTGGTGTTAGGGCTGTGGGTTAGAAAGGCAGGGGGGACTTGGAGGTGGGAACAAGGGCTGCTCGTAGCTCATGGCCAAGGTTTACTTATTCTGCCTTTATAAAGACCCTCTCTCCTTTCCCTACCCAGAGGAAGACCTCAGGGCTTGCAGGAGAACTGCTCCACTGACCTGGCCCTGCCTTCCCTGGACCACAGGCAGCCCGGGTGCTGCTCCACGGCCGAAATCCCATCGGGTAGGGCTTTGTGCAGTGAAGGAGCCCCCAGGAAGTAGCTGGGCGTCCTCCCCGTTTTGCTCTGCTGGGCTCACTGCTCTGGGACAATCACGTGCAACGTGGGAGGAGAGGAAGACTGGTCCCTTCGGGGAGAGCAAGAGATCAGAGAATTAAAAACTGAATGAGCTCCCTGTGCCCTCTGCAATTAAAGGGAACTTGAAAGAGTTTCAATTTGGTGATATCATTAATTTCCCCTCTTCCTCTTCCCTCCTGCTGGAGTTCAGAAGAGTCCTTTTCAACTGTTTATTGACTGTGTGATGAAAGACTGAGCTGAAGAGACCCTAAGAAAAGGAAAGTTTGAAAAGTTTTCAGCCCTTTCATCAGTTCTTTAAACAATGTTCAGAAAAACATGAGAGGAAGACTGTGTTCGAGAGAAATTTTGTAATTAAAGCTGCGTGCAATGGGCTTTGCTGTCCAAATGTGACTCGAATACTTGCAGCCCTGTGTCGTGTCAAGATTTAGTTCACAATTTTGTCACAAACAAGGCTGTTAAGAAACACATGTATACTTACCCAGCTGTTTCCTTTATTTGCTAAGGAACAAAACTGTTTTGCTACACTAGCTAGGTGGGAAATCCAGCATATTATAATTTACAAACAAAGGTAAGTGCACAGAACATGCATACGGCATGAACTCAGGAGTTTTGGGGAGCATGGGTCATATGGCATGCCGAGCACCTCTGAAATAAAGCCTGAGGGCAGGGCACCCCACATCCGCATGGGCTCTCGTCTCATCCAAGGAGTCTGTGCCTGTCAACGAACCTGCAGCAACATTTTTTAACGCGTCCATCTTGTTTTTTCTGTCTTTCTCAAGACCACACCTGAAAATTTCTGCCCTGTGTTTCTTTTCCCGTAATTCCTTGCAGTCTTGTCCTGTAGGTGGAGGGTAACTGAGTCTTGACAATTCACAGGATGGTCCTGTGGATGATGGGAGCAACAGAGTGATGGGTTTCAACATCAACATGCCAACTGGTGCAAAATGCCCTAGCCTGGGTCTACTCAGACAACACAAGCCAACAGGAAGAGCTGCCAGATCTCATTTCTCATTGAAACTTGAAATGGAAGAAATCCTCAGAAACAACCCAAACCCATCAAGTTTTCTGTGCACAATTTGCCCACAGAAAGGATCAAAGACTTCAAACAACTCCATTTCATTGGCACAGATGGATCAAAGGCGCTTTCAAGGTCCAGCCAGCCACAAGGCAGTG
The DNA here is from genome assembly GCF_963210335.1 of Falco punctatus. Taxonomy (NCBI): domain Eukaryota; kingdom Metazoa; phylum Chordata; class Aves; order Falconiformes; family Falconidae; genus Falco; species Falco punctatus. Next base: position 22,249,165 of record NC_137583.1, read on the forward strand.
ACAGGGACCAGTCCCTGATCAAAAATGTGCGGGCAAAAGCATACTGTTTGCCAGTAACCTCTTATCAGAGCTTCATCGAGCAACAGCTTTGTTGTCATGGCACAAGATGAAAGCCTGACAAGGGACTACTGGCTCCTGGACGTGTTGGAGGAGGAGAAGGCACAGCCACACGCTCCACAGATACTCAGGGGGTCAGCGCCTGCAAACACCTCCCAGCTTCTCACAATTACAATCAAAAAGGGAAACCTTCAGAATCAAAGACCATGCCACCACACTGGTGTGAAGACACAAGCGGGTGTCCCTGGGGAGATGCCGCCCATGCCAACAGTGACCATCTGGCTTGCCTTTGTGACCTGCTGGAAGCAGCTCCTCTAAGCATTAGTTTTTTGTTGAATAAAGCTTTTCTGACATACTGGTTATATCTGCCAGAGTCCGTTAGTCCACTGGCATAGTGTGTTGCTGAAGGCACCCGACATTTGGCCACTGCCCCCAGACTTGGCATTAGTCACAAGCAGGGAGCACGAGGGAGGAGCAGGAACTAGAAGGATGATTGAGATCTGTGGGGCAGGACTGAATGAAGCAGGAAGGGTTAGCACAGTAATCAAATTAGAAGGCAGTCCTAATTATTTCAGCAATCAAAAGCAATGACTCACCTTACCAGGCAGCCAACTAATACCATCACAGACATTTTCCTTGTTTATTTTCTTCTCAGACTAGAAGGAGAACGTGGGGGATCCCGTTCCCGGCCATCTGGCATTAGTGTGAAAAATATGGTAAGAGATATTATGCAGCTATCTCAGTAACTCCCTTCTAGATGATAAATTCACATGTTATCATGATCTTAGATTTGTTTCTTTTCCTTTTCCTAGGCTTTACTCACCTGTGACTACAACCCTAGGAGATTTGTCCATTTACAATCCCAAGGTCCATCAGCTTACTTCAGGTGCCATATAAAACCTCTGGTTCCCAAAGAAGACTTTTTACCCAGCATTCAGAATTTTAGACATTGCAGTCATGGGCGGTGGGTCTGGCCACTGCTCATGCTTTCTCCTGAAGGCTGCCTTGAGCATCCTTGGTGGGACTCAAAGCACTGGTAGCTGATGGTGTAAGTTCCCCACACAGCTCGTAAGCTGGCCATCAGGGACAAGCCAACACTTGGCTCTGTGGTTGACAACACTACATTTTTGCACTGGTGGCTTCCCTAGCACTCCAGAGTTAACCCAGCTGTGGTATAATTGCATAATCACACCGCCCTTTGCAGAGAGCAAGCATGGCTTTCCTTGAGACACCTCAGCAACATACTGAGGTCAGTCCGAGATCCCTGACATTTCAGGCACGATGCTCTGCTTGGGACCTGCAGCTGCCTCCTGTATACTCTTGCATTTGTCTCACAAAGACTGACAAATGAAAATAAGCTCCCATCCAGGTTTGCTTCTTCTCTCGTACAAAGCTGCTCTGTAAATTGCCCTCAACGCTGCTTGTACAAACGAGGCAGCTGCTGCGAGCCTGAAGAGCACCGCGCACCCAGGAAGCAGTCTCCTAGCAATAAGGGAGATGTGAAAGCCCTCAAAATAGCTCCTCCTTCCATTTCTTTTCAGTGACTCACACTGTACAATATGGTTTTGGGGTTTGTTGGTTTGGGTTTTTTTCTTTTTTCTTTTCTTTTAACTTTCTTACAGTAAACCCACTCATACTGCATGTGTCAGGTGAAATGAGGCAAGGAAAAGGGCGCATGCACAGCCTTCGTTTAAGAACACAGGAACATCCCAGGTGTCCGACACAAGCTGAATGCATTTCTCATTTTCTTGCTGACACAAGAGAACAAGCTGTAAGTGCTGCAATGATTTGCAGTTACGAGGCATTTTGCACAGCCTGGGCAGGCTAAGCATCTACTCTGCTATCTTGTACCAACGCTTAGCGAACACATTGCAAAACAGAAGGTAAATAGTTTTGAATGTGTCTCGTGTTCAGAAATCAGGAACAACTGCACTCAAGGCAATGGAGTGATACAGCTCTGAAATTAGGGTGAGGGAAGTATTATGTTGCCTGACCTGACAGGGGTTTTAGCAGCAGTGGTAAGCAAAAAAGGAGCAGGTTTCTCTGCTGCCGCTATCAGATTTACACCATCTCACAGCTGAGCTGCTGTGAAAGACTGTGGAACCATCCAAGATGGAAATCATTTAAAAACCAAACACATAGCTGAATGACCACATTTGCCTTCAGTCCCAGGAGAAGTCCCTAGACATGCTTCTGAAACCCCATCAGTGTCTTCTCTTTTTTCCCTGAATAATCCTCATCCTCTAATTTTGACTGAAAAATATCTAGAAATAGTTCCAGAGAAGAACTTTAATGAATTATGCAATGGACATACGCTCTCACATCAAATCTTGATGTTTACTTTACCTGATGTCATGCAGAAGATTGAAGCTTGGGACTGGGCTGGGAATGTTCTCAGATATGCACTAGGATTCTAGGTCACATCACTTCATCTCTGATCAGGCGTGGGAGCACCTGGGAGAGCAGATGGCTAGACAATGTAGCTATCACTGGTGGTTTTAATTTTCCTGGATTAAGAATCAAGTACTATGCAAGTAGTTTGATTTGCTAAAGAAACAGCAGCAACCCTGGCACAGGAAAACCTTCCAGAGCTCTCATGATGAACCGCCTTCTCAGTTTCTGGTAGGACTGCAGATCTACAGGAAACTCATTCACAGTCACTTTCCAGTTACTGCCATTTTTATCGCATCTCTCTAAGAAATATCCTGCTAAAAAAAGACCATTCAAAACCTAGCTTCCAACCATACCAAGCACGGTGCGCTTCCTCCCAGCGTGACTGTAAACACGGGGGGAACAAAAACCTTTCACTTGCTTTGTAATTCTTTGTGCTTGCATCTCCTTGTGAACATGCAGCCTCCAGATCTGCTAGCTGCAAATGTAGGTTGCTTCCAGAGCATCCTCACCCAGCACCGCCTTATTCTGGGGACACACTGCATACTGCAAACCGGCAGCTTGCTCCTGTCCTCACCCAGGTGAGCTGGCTGCAAGCCATCACATTAGCAGCTGTCTCCTACACTCTGGTCAGAAATGCAGCTGGCGTGAGCTGGGGCTACTCTTGAAAGTCACGGCTGGCAGCATCAAGCCCTGAGAACTGTTAATCTTAGCGACAGTGTCTCACCAGGAGCCTTTGGGGCTGAACGTGGGGGAACCTTGTCCTGAACAGTAAAGAAAGAAAGAAGGATTGTCCTGGAAAAAGAATTGCTACTCTTACCGCCCTACAATTTCATTCTGTAAGTAATGAATTAGCCAGTAGTGCAGAAGAGCACTGCTTCAGAGATGGATACAAGGGGCAAATTTATTCCTACTATAACTCTGTTGCCTTCTGTGGAAATACATTAGGAATGGATTTAGTCCAGCGTGGGTGTGCAACGTATCGCTACAACTTCATCCCTAAACCACACAGACAGATGTGAAGATTACCACGAGGGCTCCCAGATTTAGAATTCATAAATTAATTTCTTGTTTATCTATAAAAAGGGCATAGCAGGATTATATAGAGAAAATCACACACTTTATATGAAATTTTAGTTAGGAGCAGCTTCAAGATAAAATTAACCGGTGGTAGCGAATGTGTTATAGTAAAACAACACTCATACTAAAAAAAAAAAAAAAAAAAAAAAAAAGGGGGAATTACTCTCTTACTTTCACACCTATCAAATTTAGAGGAAGAAAAAACCTACAGTACCACTGTGTGTATTATCAGGACAGTCAATGAGACATGAAACAAGGACGAACTCCATTTGCCTGGGCAAAAAGCCCAGTTTGGAAGTAATTGCTGTAGTGGTGTAGCAGCTGCAGATATAGCCAGATCAAATCCAAAGATCAAATGCTTATTTCATTTTGATAAAAGTCATTAAACCACAAATCAACTTACTTTGGAGTACAGTCAGGAAATAACTCTGTATATACCATCTGCACATAACTCTCCCCTAATAAATTAAAGCAGTGACAGCAGCTTTCTTATGTGAAATCCCCAAACTTATATTTCATTAAGTATCAACATTTCTCATTTAGATTTTATTTAGCAGATAAGCCACTGCACCACGTTTAAAATCAGACCAGAGGATTTCTGAGCTGAGTGGGTGTGTTGGGACCGTCTGCCTCACTCAACAGCTCAGGACCAGGCTTTCGAATGCACGCAAGACACCTCTCTGCCTTGGAGTCTCATGATGCCACACAGAGCAAGGAACAGCATCGAGGGCTTACCTGGGGAATTCAGGGAGCACCAAGGAAGCTCTGCAAGTCTGGACTTCCTCAAGGATAGTCAAACTATAATTAAGAGCTAAGGAAAAAAAAATAATTGTAGAACATAACAATTGCATCGGAGCAATTTAATTATTGAAGTGCACTTTCTTCAATACATTAACTTGGCAATTTAATCAGTCTGTAGAGAGCTTTTGGCCAACCGCTATGGGGCTGCTTCAGCAGGCACAGCCACTGCCCCCGCCGTTGGTGCTGCCCCAGCTGCCCCCCCCTGAGCCTCCTCAGGTCAGGAGAGCCCTGCCACAGTGGGTACCGCGGGTGGGAAGGAGGTTTCCCCAGCAGCAGCAAGCTTTCTACTTCTCTCTGCTTCCATTTGAGATTACAGAGCCTTCATGAATTATATCACGCTAGTACAGACCACGATGCTCCTGCACATCTCAGCCTCCCAAGAGGCTGCTGTGGGTTGTGCTGCACAGCCAATCCAAAGTTAATAGCCTTCCTATACTGAGCCTTGCCTAAACTCATACGGGCTTGCGAAGGACTTAAGACTATTTTATTAGCATCAAATTATAAAGTCTCACCCTTTTTGAACAGCATTTTATTCTCCTTTTCAGTTTGTCAGAATTTAAGCAGACAATTTTTGTAGTAACACACACAGCTGCAGTTGTGCCAGACTATGCCCCAGTTATCTATATCTACGAAACAAATTTCAGCTTTCACGCTGTGATTATAGCAATCAATCTCAAACCCTCATTGCCTATTAACTTAATAGATTGTTCTGGATGTCCGGACCTGTAATTCTAATACCACTAATCCTCATCAAAACTTTGAGGGATCAAAGATCAAAACTTCACCTTAATAAATTAATCAATTTTTTTTACACTAGGAATCAATTTTTTGATTTACTCCTAATACACCTCCCACAAAAGGTAATTCACTCTTACCTGTGCCCTTCAGAAAATCTCTGTATTGCTGACTGATGGATTTAGAGCTAAGAAGATCATTCTTAGATTCACGATTATAAAAAAGTTACCAAGACAACGTTAGTCCAACTAACAGAAAGATCACAAAGTTTCCATATCGATTCTGTTTGTCATGGTAGCTCTTTTTTTATATTCACCTGCTAAGGCAGAAAGGAATTGCATCCTGGTCCTGTGCCGCTCTGCCCCCATTCCTGGGATGGCGTCCCGTCCTCTGCAGAGAGCCCACAGAAGGCTGCTCTTGGGCTGAAGAAACAAATCCTGGCTTTTGGCAGTCCTTTGCTGTCCCACATATATTCTCTTAGTGAGTCTCCCTTCCACCTGCATTAATGATTTGATTGGAAATTTTTGCCATGTAAGTGGGAATTACTTCTAATCCTCGAATTATTAGAATTCTTAGCACCCAGGAACAATTTCTGAAGATAAAAAGAAAAGTTTTAAATGACTTTTGAAATATTCTTCTGAAAACTAATATAATAGAACAACTATTGGATTTTTTAATAAACCCCCATCAATTTGAATTAGTATATTTATATTAATGGATGCTCTGTCTGTGCTAAGCCTCTAGATGTTCTTACTTCAAGCCAAACTTTTCAAATATTAACCAGGAAGAAAGGGAGTTAGTCTACAATGCACAGTTATCAGGAGACCAAGGCGAAGTGAATCTACCCAAGGTGATGATATTAATAATGACATTTATGCTGCAGGAATTTAATTAGACTGAAAAAGAATTTGTAGTAAAGATGTCACAATAACTCAAGACAAAATGAAAATCAGTCCAAAGGCATTCAGTCCTTAATTAGTTTGGGAGTAGTAGATTAAAGATAAACTTAGAAAAATTGGTGGAATGACTGGCTATTAGGGGCCACTAGAATGTATAATGTCACATTAGATTTTTCACTTTTTGATGCTTTTAGATAAGACCAAGTGCAAAATATTAAAAAAAAAATACAGGAGCTGGTCTTTTTCTTTCCTTCTTCAAAAGATCAAACATTTTTGCTTTTAATAAAGCCAGTGACAGTCACAAGCCTTGGTTATTGACACTGATTTTTTCTCCTAAACATGATGAAATAATGAGCTGCATGACACCTTGGTTATATATGGAAAACAGCAACTCTGTGTACGGACAACATTCAATTTATGTATACCACCTTTTGAAAAACAAGGGAAAAAAGGGTCTTTCTGATCATCCACAATAAGTTACTTTCTTGGTGTTGGCTTGTTCTGTGCAGAACAAATGAAAAGAAAAACAAAGGAGAATGTTCACAAAAGAAGCAGGAAGATTTTCAAGCTCCATCAATTGATCTGTATGTGTTCACATTTAGGCAAGAAGAAAAGGAATCTATGCAAAATATCTTGCAGTCACCAGTACATGGATGATAAAGCCGTGGGGCTCTGGTAGAGCTTTTCCAGCCGAGCCCTCGTGTCCTGCCTGGCTCCGGGATGCTGATGCCCTCTACATCAGGGGCACCGGGATGCTTCCCACCCCTGCTGACGGCAACAGCAAACGCACACTGACTTTCAGGTCTAAGCTCAAAACATAGCATATCGACCAGGGAAAAAGAGAAGCCAAACACTTAGGTCATTCAAAAGACCTCATTTTATGTTCTTATTAAAGAAAGGGAGCTGAAGGAGGAAGCTAAGTTCACCCAGACCCAAATCCTGGGAAGCTGCACTCCCTGTCCAGTGTCTCCGGAACCCTCTGCCATGAATTCCCTCCCTGACTTAGGTGTGAAAGTAAGTCAGAAACGTGGCCCATCCTTCATCTTTCAGTAGTGTTCATTTAAAAAAATAAGTAAGGAAAAAAAAAACACAGAAAAGACAATGATGCACTGTCTGCCTCATTCAGTGAAGGGAGCTTACTCCTGCATTCTGTGGGATGGCTTTAACAACCTGTTTTGATTTCACGCAATACATGTTCTTCTATTTTATTCCAAGTGGGACAGACTCAGCAGATCAGGGAAATTCAAAATTAGGAAGAAAATATGTTTAACAGAAAAAAATTAGCATTACATAGATTGTAAACATCCTAAGAGTGGTAAAGAGGCTATTTTGAGAAAGTCTTTCAAATACATTCCTGCTTTAAACAATTTCTGCATCAAACCTTACATAAACCCAGAACATAGCAAACAAAGCAAAACAGAAGCTCTCCCTAATTTGCATTCAAAGTGATTAATTTGCTGGGTTTACCGATAGATTGCTTTTTATTATAAACTTCATGCAACCCTATCAATACTCATTTCTCACCTACAGAAATATCCAGCCGCCGTGATAGATTCCTATCTGCACACTGCATCCCGTGGCTATCACAGTGCCTCATTAGCATCAGCACACTGTAGCTTAAACAAAAGCAAACCTGCACTTGCCTAACATTGGAAGTATGGTCTTGAACTGTCCATCTTCAAAAATTCCTCTCTCCCTTTGCCCTTACTCAAGGACGGAGACATTTCCCCCACCTTTAGGATAGCTGAAAATGCTGTTCTCAGCCATTCGGTGCTCGGTGCATATGGTGCTCCCCATGCCATCTCCCACTGCAATCTTTCTGCCACTTTCCTCCCTGGCCTCGGGCTTTCTGTACAGGTGCTGCAGCAGACTGCTTCTTTACTGCTGATTTGTGCTGTCGTTATTCACTCTCTCTGCTCTTCTCTTTGGTTTGAGTCATGCTGTTTTCTTCTATGCTGGCTTGTTAAACCAAAGTATGAACAGCATCCTTCAAAAAAAAAAAAAAAAAAAAAAAAAAAGGCAGTGTTAAATCAATTGGGCTTTTATTTTGACCTTCCACAGGGTCTAAATAGGTTGAAGGCTTTTCCACTGGCATCTAAACACTTTTCGTTATGGGAAAGGAGTAAATGACATTACATACATCAGCAGCATGAAAGTGTCTACTGCTGTGAATTTTGGAGTACAATTCCCATAGCCAGTGAGGAGTGGGGTTTTGCCTCAGCAGCGCGTGATACAGATCACAGTTTCTTCAAACCCCACTTTGGTTTGGTTTCTGTTTTAGAATCAGGAGAGAATTCCGAGCAAGAAGCTAAGCTAAAGCATCAGCAGATGGGTAACTCACAGGGAGGTCAGCGCTCGTATCCATCTCCTCCAGGTCACGTCTTCTCAGCAGCCTTGTGACACCAGTCCAGTGGTGACACAAGGGGGATTAGTTATCCGGGAAGCTTAGCAGGATGGAGAAAAAGACAATTCTTCTCTCACAAGTAGGCAGGGAAGAGGGCAACCACAGCAGATGGCAGAGACGAAGAAACACAGTGGCTTGTGCTGGCTGACTAGTTGTCAGTTAGCATTTCTGGGAAAAACAACCAAATTGCCATAGAATTACATGGACCCCTCCTATGTCGTCCTTCTCCCTGCACAGAGAATGCCTCTCCATAACCTTTGGCGGTGCAGAGGCACCAAGAGAAAGGTGCTGCACCTGGCCAGCTTCTGCAGAGGGGGCAATCTGCCCATGCCACGATGAGCAGTGGCACGACTGCTCCTGGCTCCACCGCTGGCTGCTTCCAGGGATGCTCCAACCGCTCTCCCCTGCTCAGCCAGCTCTTCCACTAGGACACATCACTTGGCCAACACTGAGCATCTCTTTGAAAGCCCACTGCGCTCAAGCCTGGTTAATGTCAAGGGCCGAGTCAGAGCAAAGAGTTTAGAGTTTACTCTCTTTAACGTCTTCTGTAAAATTAATTACTGGCCATTTGACAAAATAACTCTATAAAAAGGTTGCTAAAGATGCAATCGGTGTAATTCTTTAAATTAGCTTCTGTACACGGTATCAAGTTCCTTCCTGCCTTACACCTCCCCTAACACTGTATTCAGCGAGTATAAGGCAGGGAAGGATTTAACCTCCAATATATAAGTGCCATGCACTCGTTTCCCTGGGAGACTGACCCAATCCAGAGCACTGGCTATTTATAACACATTCAAAAATAAATTGCGAGGCAAAAGGGTAGAAAGGCTGTTAAAAAGGCTATATTTGTTGATAAAACTAGAAAAAAAGTAATATAGCTGTGGATTCCCATACAAGATTACCATCACAGTATTCTGCGTCAGCCCAGCAGCAAACAGCCGACCAAGGTTCTCTGGCAACACAGACAGGCCCTGACTCATTTCTTGGATCTGGTCTTCAAACCCAGCATGACAGTTAGAGTTATGGTCAGGTTTTGGAAGAGCTTCCCAAGAAGCAGACAGGATAAACGTGCCAAATGTCCTCTTACCTTCTAGCTGTCCCGTGTTCCCGCTGCTTCATCGTGCATGTTGCCGCAGTTGCTGTCGGCCAACCACACGGCACTACACTGCAGCTCCAGAGACAACGTTGGTTAGTTTGGTGGGGTGAGGACACTGGAGAGTATTTTTTATAAAAAAAAATAAATAGATCTAGGCTGGCTGGGGAAAGTTCAGTTTACGCTGACTCTATTGGACAATCTTTCTGAACAACATCCACATTTGGCCTGGAGCAGAGGAAAGATTAGAAATTTCCCATTGTTAATTGTCACAAATACAGATTTTTCCAGCATCCCTCATAAGCCCAGAGCACTAGCTGCTAACAGAACTACTTGTTGCCCTGCCACATTCCAAGGAGGCAATAGCAGAAGGCGGTGGTGGGCCATGTCTGCCCATGGCAGTGCCCCTTGGCATCTGGGGGTTGAGGGGCGCATCAGTGGTGGGACACACACCCGGGGCTCGTGGGGACTCCTGCAGCCAGAAGGGAAGAGATGTCATTTCAAAAAGAACTACAGTTCTTTCATTCCCTCCTCAGTTCTCTGGATGGCCATGAGCACCGGCCCCGTTTCACTCTTGCTAACTTTTATCAGCAGAGAAAACCATCAAAGAATGACACTTGAATGGAGAGACAGCTTACCTGTGCCGGCAAAGCGAGCCTTGAAGTCCCTGCACCCACTTCTTATAATGAAATATTGATAGAAAACACTGTAACACAAGAAGACGTTTAAAATCCCTCTGTTCTTTATACACAAATCTTTTCTGTTCAACTGTTGCCTAGCAGTACCAGATCCCTCTTCTAACTTACATATGAGTAAACCTGACTTTTCAAACCAGGCATGCAAATCTTGTGAGAAATTTCAAAGTTTTTTTTTTCCAGTTTGCAGATTTTTTATTTTATTTCCCATTTGTCATTTTTAGCAGTACATTGTGAAACAAAGGGTATAGGAAAATGATTTTTATCCTGAAGACATTATAACTTTTCAATCTTCTGTCCTTTCTCCTGTGTCAAAGAGGAAAAGGAAATAAAATAAATTGGAAGAATTTTCTTGCACCAAAATTACGCCAAACCACGATCAATGTTCTTCTAACAGGAAGATCTGATGAAATCAAAAGGCTTTCATGAAACATTCATTGAAACAATACGCTGACAAAATACTTTCTCAGTCAAAATTTTCCACTGGGTCTTTTTAACATGGTACGTGTATGTTCAAAAACTTGTTTCTAGAGTATGAGAAGGTCAGAGCGTTTTGTCTCACTTAGCTGCTTCTTTTTAGAATAAACTCTACATATCCCTTGTGGCCTTTGCAATCGCTTTATGGGGCTACATAAACTCTCTGCTTCTCTTAGATGTGCTGAACCAACCCGCACCCCAACCTAGGGTCATGGTGGAGCTCCACCCTGCAGCTGTCTACCCAGCCTCCAGAGCTTTCTTGGCTGAAGGATGACAGGCACAACTGTGCTACCACACCTCCTAGCTCCACCTCTAGTAACCATGAGAAGTCCCCCCATGACCAGAAATTCCATTTGGACCCAACCAAGTACACCTCACCCAGGCTCCTGTCTTGCACACTGCTGCAGAGACCGCGACTTCCAAACACCTTGGGATGCAGATGTTTTCCTCTGTCACTCAACATCTACTGGTTTAATGAATTGCAAAACTCTTGCATGCTGATTGTTAGTAAAGCTTGCAGTACGTATGCAATGACGGTGGTGAAAGAAACCAAGTGGCACCCCAGAAGCCATCAACTCCTGATTTGGTTGTGTCTAATTAATGACACAATTTATTTGTTGACCTTGTCACAGCATGCAAAGTTCTAATTAATTGATAAAAAGCTGACCCTACCAAAGGCATGCTGCAGTTCCGTGTGGTCCTCTTTGACACAGATGAGGTACACACGTTGTCTCCAGCACATCGTGCAGAGTTCACTGACACAGAGCAAGAGGAACCAGACCACAAAACGCTGCTAAGATGAACTTGGCAAGATTATGTGAGTAAAATATCATCGCCTGAAGCCATGCCACCTTGCCGGAATAACATCCAATCTCTCATGTCAAGGTACATAAACCGGGGTAATGAGTAAGGAGCACCTTGGTGGCCCGGGAAGGGGCACTCATTAGTCAGCATGTAGCACGCTGTCACCTTGGTCAGAGGCACACTGATTTCTAGCCAGGAAGGGACAACTTGCCTTTGCACGAGTGCCTTTCGGATGAGTGGCAAAACCCAAAGGACAGCTAAAATAATTACTGATCCTGTTATGGAAGTTTCTCACACACACGTATCATGGCATGAATATAGCTCAGAGACTCAAAAGCCCTTTTGGGCTCTTCAGGAATAAATGAAACCTTATACCAGCCTCTAAGGCGCTTCAAGACAGAAAGAGCTGTGTGTGCACTGCAACCACGCTGTGCAGCCTAGGACCAAAAGAAGGGAAAAGGTGGCCAAAGTGGAAGGCATTTCCCCATGCACAATATACTCGCCTCTTTCCTTGAGGTCTTTCTTTCTCAGTTGCACCTTTTATTGACAGATGCAAAGCAAGACTAATGAACTATTGATAACCTTGGCACAAAGGATTATTAGACAAAGCAATTTTATTTTGTGGGCATCGATTTATATGTCACAACCACAGTACAAATGAAAATAGTAGTTTAGATAGACGAAGTTGAATGCTAAACAGGTGGACATCCTGTTTATTCCTAATAACTGGCCTAAATGCACTTGTAGATACATTTACACGTACCTCTGTGCATTTTATATATAGATACAGCTGCAGATTTTCCAGACAATTAATAGTATTTGGAGAGAAATCCAAAGCAACCCACCCATTAAAACAGGGCTGCTGTTCTGGAGGGCGTTAACATTGACAACACACTGAATATCTTTAATTTGAACCAGTGATTCCCAAACACAAGGAAAGGAGCACACAAGAAAAGGCACAAAGGGGATCCACAGGTAAAAAATAAGTGAAAAGAAGGGGCTCGTCCTAGAACACTTAAAGCAGCCTGTACTAAGTATGAAATTTGCTGGCCTAAAAAAGAGAATGGGCTGAAACAGGATGGCATTTTGCTATTTTACTGCAGGCACACAACCACAGACTGCCTACCATCAGCCCTGGCGACATCCAGAAACTCCATCCATGGGCTCTTGGAGTGCTGGAGCCCATCCAGAGCCAGCAAAGCTGCTGATTAGCATCTGCGAGGAAATAAACTCTGATCCTGAGAACTAGGCAGATGCGGCATCCAAATTTTAATTCTCATCTTCTGTGGCATTCATCAGACATTTAATTTGATGGCAACCGCTGCGTTAAGAACTGTCTTAACTCAGATGAAATTATAAAAACAGTAGTGAAATTTGTCCTTTACCATGTTGAATCCAGAAGGGAATTTCAAAGGCTAAGACACAGGGACCTAATTTTGCTGGCTTTCCAATGGCAAACAGGTAGCCAGCACCCATTTTTGTCTTTAAAAGTTTCCTCTAGCTCTCCTGGGGAGTAATCAATCATCTCTTAAAAAGAACTGCCGTTGGCCTCTCCACCATCATGATCAATACTCAAGCCCTCCAGATCACAAGCTCAAATAAAACAATATGAAGGGCACATACACGAGAAGTGATCAGATGATGCCAAGGCAAAAACCGTCCCCAGGATTTCCAAGAGCAGGCTGCTCCACTTGCATTTTCAGTCTGGAAAACAGTAAAATAAACCTGCACTTTAATGAACTTCTAGAGGATAAAGGTTTCATGTTTTGTTGTTGGGCTGTTTGGGTTTTTTTACCACAAGCCACAACAACAGGACACTTCCCCTAACTTAGGCTTTGTTAAAAATGACACTCAAAAGCTATCTCCAGTACTCTAGGGATTACATTATTTTCTGAAAGCCAGTTCATTTCCTTGGTTATTACTGGTATAAAGCTATGAGGGTTTTAGCTCCCCCCCCCCCCCCCCCTTTTTTTTTTTCCAATGCTAGAAATAGATTAAACTGGCACTTCAGGATGCTGAGCTGCAGTTTCAGCTGAGCTCTGTGGTTCGCAGAGATTTATCAAAAATGACAAGATTCAACATCTAGGAGATGTCTCGTAGTGCCCAGGAGCTCAAAGAAGATATGGCAGTTACAAGAGTAAGCAGAGAGAAATAAGAAAAGTGTTAGAAAAAGAAACATGTGGTCCTTGAAAATCAAAGGACCAACAGGAATGGGAAGATGCTGTGCTGATCAGCACTGTCCATTAGTGGGCAAGGAAGAGTCACTGCCTGTCTCCTCAAAATGAAAAAGCAGGGAAAGCTGCCCTTCATTTCAGCTCCAAGGGCTGTTATAAACTTCCTGGCAGTTACCTGTCAGAGCCTCCGAGATGCAGAGTTTTTATCCTGTTCCATTTGCAAACAGCGCAGTATTAGCTGGAAAGTGATGAGTGTCTATTTGTGATCACTTCTTCTAAGTTAAGCTGTCACTGGAATAGTAAAAACGTAACAGTTCATAAGCGCATTCTCTTTTTTCACAAATGTGCATGTAAAGCAAATTATGATATATTTGAAAAAGGCTAAGAAAAAATTGGAATATCTGGACAGTAAATGCTTATGAACCACAAAATCATCTCCTCTGCGTAATGAGCCTTCACTTGGATAACTCACTCTGCCTAAACTCATACTCATGATTGAGAACCACCTTGCACCCAGCCTGCACCGTTTCCACTAAAATTAATACAATGCAGGTGGAAGGGAGGCACTGACAGGGGCTGGATTTCACTATAAAGCAGCAGCAGCATCCTTCCAGCGTGCCAGAGCGGGACGAAGCATGCCTTGTGCTGCGCTGCTGCAGGAGCCCTTCTCACACAGAAATGAAATACAGGAAACCTGGGGCTGTTTCCAAGTCCCACAGCGAGCCAGGTAGGATTCTTCAGAGAGAGACTGGCTGCCTTTTCCTCTTGATTCCTACAGTGAAAATTAAGGAAAAAGTTAAGGATTCATACAATGAAAGTTAAGTTAATCAGACACACCAACACGTGGTGCCTGTATTACCCCTCTGCCCAAGTAATTTTTATTTAGCAGCACTGGCCTCTTCCCTGTGGATGTCTGCGTGGTCTCTCTTGAGGTCGCTACCTCTACCCTGACCTTGGACAGACTGCTCTTTCAGCACATCAGGCATCCTCATGTGCTTGGCTGCACTCAAGGGCACATTGCTCTTCATCACACTTCCCACATCCACCTTTCATGTAGGTGTATTTTTGAAAGGGCTTATTCCAAAGCTGTAAGGTTGTACACAGGAACAAAGAACACAAAAAATATTCAGTATCATAGTATATAAACTCAACCACCTGAAGTCCACTCCAAACTTTCATTGGCTCTTTCACATGCATAACTGAGCTGAAGTCACCAGAGCTGTAGGCAAGGGCAGTGAGTATAACCACAGAAAGGTATGAGCACACCCAGGTTTCTTCTAATACATAACAATCCTCATAAACAGCAGTAAGAGAAACCCATTGCCAACAATAAGATGGCATAGCAAAAAGGCATCTGAAAAGGAAAGCTCCACAGCAAAAGCAGATCTGCACTCAGGTAGGACTTCGCAGGTACAGAAGTCAAAGGCAAATTCCTCCACAAAGAAACAAGTGTTGGCCATCCTCACCTCCCTGCCATGTGCCAAGACCTTCTCCTTTACGGATTTGGAAATAGCCTGGAGGAGTTAGGCTAATCCAGACACGAGTGAAATGGAAATAATTCCCATAAAACCCTTGGGAAAGCTTAATCCAATCTTCTCTCGTGAACTAGATATTATTCCCCTTTTACTTGCCTTCAGTGGTGATAAACTGCAGACAAAAGAGATAAGGGACTCACACACCTCACATTTAACCACTTGTAGTAAATACACTTCTCGCTTTTGCTTATCTTACAGCCTAGTATGGATTTCCTTTTAGTAACCTCCTGAATTACAATTAAATTATACTTTCAGGGCCATTGAATTGCATGACTTGCAATACCTTAATGGGTTCTGTTCCGGCTCCTCAGGAAGGACTTGTAATCCCTGTCTTTTTCTATATTTCAGTGAGACTTAAGGATATGCTTCACTGCTATGCAGAATAGCATGTACCTTAAATTTACCAGAGTAAGTTCCATGCAAACAGTGCACGGGTGAGTGAACTGCCTCCTGGAAGAAAAATTTTAATAGCATATGTTTCTTCCTTTGCTTTACAGTGGCAGGACAGGGTTTGAATGGTACAGTAATTCCAAAAACTCTCAGATGTTTATTCAATTTGATTTAATGGCACACAGTCTATATGCCATGTGCCGGCTGCTCTGCAAAGTATTTGACAATAAATGAAAGTATTAATGCCCAGAAATGGCACAGCATGTGACATTCCTTTTGACACCACTGCAAATACCTAAAAAAAATTCTAAGAAATACGACACCATATTTCTTAGATGCACTCTCATCCTATAATAAAGTAATTGTTGCTTTGTTAGTTATGGGCTACACAGCAAAGAAAACTAGTACCTGGTCTGTAGCTTTCTTTGCAGCGCTGAAAACAATTTTTGAATTATATAAATGTTTAAGTAATTGAGGTAAGAGAGAGGGAGAATAAACGCAGCCTGAAAGTCCTAAAGAGACCTCCTGTCAGGGCTGATTGCTCTCCTCTGAAATTTTGGAAGTCTGGATGGTGCCCATGGTAAATGTGCTGATTCATCTGAAGTCAGTTAGACACGCAGCTGTTCTCCTCTTCCTCCTGGCTCCCCCACCAAGGACTCAACAGGAGAACCAGAGTGCATTGATATCTTGGTATTACTCACACAGGACTAAGCTGAGGGTGACACACAGCACCGTGCATCTCCCCTCCCGTGCCGCCCGACGCAGTGGGCAGCCTGCTCCCTAGCCCACGTCTGCAGCCATGATACCCTGTCACCTTGCAGCGACCCTCTGGCCAAGATCTCAGTCACCGGTGTGGCCGGTTACTTCTTCACCTGGGCAGGCGCCAGGGGAGATGCACTCGGCCGGTTTTGGAAATCAAATCTTTTAGGGTGTTTTATGCTGGCCTCATGATGAGTTTCAATAAACCTGACAAGTAACTTCTCTTTCTGCCTCCCCCAATATATAGGTACTATCCTATTGTGCTGAATAATAAAATAACTTCTGCAACAAGGTATTTCCCAGTACAGTTCAATGAATACACGAATAAGCAAGTAAGCAGCAGATTAAGGGATTATTGACATAAATGAGTGAGAAATAAAACAAGGTATTGAGATTTTGAGATCGTAATTTGAAACAGCAGATTAATTATCTGCTGCTGAAAACAGGTTCTTTTTGTAGGGTGTATAAGACATCCCCAGAAAAAGATCACAGTAGGTATCTCTGAATACTCCCTCCATTGACTGCAAATCAGAGCTATACAAATAATTAAGAAATTCTGCTTAGAAGACAAAGCACATAGAAAAATTGCTTAACTTTCCATACTGCTGATTTCGTACCAGTTGGAACAAGTGTCATACGACCACCTCACACACCCCCAAACACACAGGAACTGGAATAAACTGAGCTAACTTTAAAAGTTTCTACTGGTTTGAGCAAAATCACTTTTGCTGTGGAGATTCCTGGGTTTGAAGTTCTGTGCAATGGGGCATCTTACTTCCACGGGCTTTGCTCAATGTCTCGAAGACCAACAGCACCTACCAGGAAGCAGTTATTTAGTAGGGATTACAAATGTGTGGATTGTTCGACCAATGCAATTCTCATTATTTTCAAGCAAACTAAACTATGAGTAAGCTTAGATCTAGGGAGGATCTGAAAGGATCTCAGGTATGCAAGATGCCACTCCCATACCTACCAAAGCAGCTCTTGTTTAGCAGCTCTTAGGGCTCCTGCAGCAGAGCCAGCAGCAGAGGCAGGACAGTGAGGAGCAGCGAGGACACTTCAGAGCAAGGATGTCTGTGCCTTCAAAGAGAAGACAAATGGGAGGACTTTGCTTCTGCAGGGAACAAGCACATGGCATGTCAAATTAACCAAGTCTGAGGTGTCGGGCTCCCCTCCACTGCTCCGTCGTAGGGGACAGCCCGCAGCTCTCACACAATGATGGTGAGGACCTTCCTCCATGTGCCAGCACAGCACTCTCGGGAAGCCAGCAGCCTGCGACACCCAGGCGTTCCAGCTAAGTATTTAATCACCAGGTCCACTAAGAAAAATTGCACACTCCAGAGATAATCAAAGTAGGAACTTCCTCTGTCTGCAACTACCAGGTGCGAGATAAAAACCTCTCTTTGCCCTTTATTCCATCATGCTTTTTAAAAAAAAATTATGTTTTTTCCAATTGTATTCCCAACAAGCTGTCAGCTAAGAAACAGCGTTTGCTAGCCCTGAAAAGAAGTAATCTTTGCTGGCAACATCATTTGTCAGGATAGGGGAAAAAAAATGTTCAGATAATACGTAGGAGGAAATTTCCCCCATAAGACAATTTGAAGAGCTGTTGACAGGCACCAGATGAATGGAAAGAAGTGCTGGATGCTGCACACGAACAGATAAATGAGGGAATGGTTTTCAGCAGTACTGGTTTCAAATAAAAATTAATTTCTGATTGGGTCCAAAGTGCTTTTCACCCTTGCCTTCCTTTAAACACCTCGGGACATGAGTCTGCTGAGTGCAGTGTGTGATAAGAAGTGCCTCATTAAAGGAGGGACATCTCCAAATGCATCCCAGACATCCATACATCCACACAGCCCCAGCTCAGCTCCTATGGCACCTGCAGGGTCATGGTGGCCCTTCCAACAGTCACATATTTTGTGTATTTGACCATAATATTCATTATTTGTGCCCTCCAGTTGCAGGAGGAAGCAAACTTCTGTGATTTATGAGTTTATTTAAGGCCTCCGTCAGGCAGTCAGATTTCCACAGGCCAAATCTTGCACTAGTTTTTCCCAACATTAATATTTCTGATAACAAAATAAATTGCCACACATGTATTTTACCTTAGAACAGACATCCTGCATTCACACGAGTAGAAAATGGGTGAACATTAAAATAGGCACCATGAATATTTAAATAGATTTGCAAATTAAGAGACTTCATCTACGTCCTTGTCCTTTGTGTATTTTCCACAAATATCGAGACAGGAACTTTCCTGGGAGAAACATTCATCAGCACAGAAGGTTTTTATGAAGTAACCTACTCAAGTTGCAGTAAATAATCACAACACAGATACTCCACATCGGTATGTATGCGCAGGAGAAAGCTGATTGTGGGAACCTCCCATTAGGCAGCAGGAACTTTTCCCACAGCCTCCTCGTGGAAGAATTAAAGAAAAAGGCTTATTTTGATAAATTTTTCAGCAAAGACTTTTGAAATGAGAAATACAAATGTGATAAAAAGACAAATGTCACCCATGAATTATTCACTCAGCATTGCGAGGGCAGGAATCGCCGCAGCCGGCCGAGCTGGAAGCAGCAGCTACGTCTAAGTACGCTAACGGCGTGCAACCAGCACCCGGATGGCTGGTGTCCCCTGACCCTCCCGGCAGCTCTGAACTGGGGCCCCCAGCCCAAGAATCTTCCTAATTACTCTAATTTCTAAGCACCCGATCTTGCATTTGAGCGCACAGCAGCATGTTGGGGTGGTGGGTTTCTGTGCATAACCCCCGCGGGCACCGATCCCAGCCACCTCCATCCCCTGCCTTTAACTAAGCTTTACAGGTATTTTTAACCTTTAAAATAGACACAATTGTTCGAACTGTGATCACTTCAGAGGATACAGTTCTTACATCAGTCTAGCATCTATGATAAGATGCCTCCAGACACTGACAGCACCTAAAGCATTAGCGACAGCAAATATTTAGCCTTTCAGTTTAGTCATGATAACAAAGGGGCATGGAAACTTGCCCCTGCCATTCCACCTGGGGGCTTTCTTTACACACAAAACATCACACGGTTGTCCAGTTTTGTTAGATTTCCTCACGTAGATGTCTAATAACCTTCAAACAAACTGAATTCACGATATGGCCAGGTGTGCTCATTTTTCCTTCCATGGGAGCATGGCATGAAAGGTCAATTCATGGCAGGTCTGCTCGGGCAGGAGGTAACACCCCGAACAGGAACAAGTTCTTTTTTGCTGGTTTGAAAATGAAGCTTTAAATATCCTGGCCTGTCTCGGAATTTTATTTAACTTTCCACATTTTTTGGTTTACAAAATGGCCCAACAAGGATAATTAGACTAGAAACATGCCTGATGATTCTAAATGCTGTCAAGCATATGGGCTAACACCTGTTTTTATTAATTCTCTGTTTTTCAAGGGAGATAGAATTGTATTAGGAGTAATATGTAGGTGGCTCATTTTTTCCCTCCTCACATTCCCTTTGACATAGTTTGAAATAACATTCATCAAACAGTATATAAAAAGTTGAAAGAAATAAATTAAGCAACCTAGGAGGAAAAATAAGATGTCTTTTCAACAGTACTTGGACTGTTCAGTCTTATAGTGCTGCATATTGTAATTTCCTGTGCAGGAAAGGCAGAATAACACTGTACCTCTGCACAACTATGGAACTCACGTTTTGAGTGTCACTGGTGAAGTTCTGAAACAGAAGTAACCGAAACTGCCCTGTCGAAGATCTGCTCTGAATATCACGCAGCACCTTGTTGCTGGCATTACTCCTGCCCTTGGTCCTTGCAGCAGGACCCCAGCGTGGCCAGCACAGCTCGGCACAGCTCGGCAAATGTCTGCTGAAACCTCTCCATCCCAGCAGCTCCCCTCCAGGAGGAACTGTGGTTTTCAGGTCCTCCTGATAGTCGCCTTGCCTTTTGGCATTAAGGGTGATGGCTGACCTGGTAATGCCATATTTCTACTTAATCTCAGCAGATTAACAGAATCCAGGTTTTTAAAAATCACTGTTGTTCAGTACTGTTTAAATTAATATCGTCTACTTTTTGTACAACAGCCACACATACGCACTGCAGAGCCTGCCTCCAGCTCTGCACCCATGTGAGGGTCACCCTTGTGCTGTATACCTTACTGCATACGCTCCCACTTCACTCTGTACTTTTCCAGGCTCCTCTGCCTGGCTTTGCTTCTCCAACCATACTGACCTCATGAACTTAGCCACGAGGCCAGCGCTCTGCTCATCCCGAGCTTTTATTTAATGAACCCAGTAACATCACCAGCAGAAGCAGCACAGTGCATTAGTGGTCTTTGCAGCAAAAGCCAGAGGTGCAGCCCTCGCTGTGCCAAGCCCAGCCGGTGAGTTGTTCACTCCATGACCCCTGCCCCCACCGGCTCCCGCTCCATCACAGGGAGCGCAGACCCCTGGCTGTCCTGCTCGGCTCACAGTGCCACAGGACACATGGTGCCAAGGGACAGGGCATGGCCACACCGCTGCATCCAGCCCAACCTGACACTCGCATCACACTGCTGATGTATGTGGTCCAAAGGAATCCTAACATAACAGGAGACTACCCACCAAATTAATTTGCCCATATCTAAATCAAATAACTACCTAAGTCCAAAGAAATAGTTATGAAAACATGTACCTAAAGACACTCGTATCTATTTCTGGTTGCTGGGAGACTCCCAGCTACTTTACTGAACACAATCCTCAGGTAATTCTTAATTTCATATTCCTAGTTTCAGTTCCTCAAGGTAATAACAAAGGAAAGCCCACAGATGTCATAGCACTGGGCTCCGTTATTCACAAGGGATCTGCTCGGTACTGAGAAGCCATGAGGAAGGGATTAACTGTGACACACGCAAGCAGCTTGCCAAACGTACCGTTAATCTTTCTCATCAGATGCTGTTTTTACATGAGCAATGACTTGAGCATCTAGCTGTCTTTCCCTCTACCTGGCTTAAGGGCTTCTAACCCTTACCAGCATCATTCAAGAACACAAGCGAGCTTGTCAGCAGCAGTGCATCACCCTGACTAGATCTAAATTGCATTCAAGGACAGGACCGAGAGCAGGAAATCTGGGTTCTCCTTTTCTGCCTCCACTGCTGCCTTACCTTGGGCAAGCCGGACTACCAGCCGAGCAACCTCCTTTCTGCACCTCACAGAGGTGGGTGCTGGAGCTCAGCACACTGTGGACCAGGATCTGATCCACTCCAGTGCTCCATTTCTCTCTGTGAAGCGGGGTGGGAAATGCCCCTTCCAAGTGGTTCTGGAAGACTCAGTCTGCAATAGCTTGTAAACCATTTAAGTGGTAAGTGATACAGAAATCCAAAGTGGTAATTGTAATAGCAGCTTGAGATTAATCTATTTTTGGCATGTTAGACATACTTATAGACTTGATTCAAGGCCACCACTGAAAACTGTAAAGTGTCCAAAAAGTGACTAAAAAATAAAAAAAAAAAAAAGAGAGAGAGAAAGAGAGTTTGCTTAAAAACATTCCAGGGGCAAACTAAATCTTCAAAACATTCTCTGAAACCTATTGTTCTGGCCTGCAGATGAAGGGCTCTTGAATGTTTTCTGGTCACCACAGGCGACAGAGACCTGGAAAGAGTCACGGTAAGTTTTATGACAAATAAAAGGTGCTTCGGATTGCCAGGGAAGTAAGTGATGAGAGGAAGCATTTCCCCTTCTGCTCATCCCAAAGCCAAACCGTGCCAGGGAAGTCAGTGAACAGAGGGAATGGCAGTCTGCTATGAGGATAAGGTCCCCAGCGCTGAGCTTTTCATCATCTTGGACTTGGGGCTCAGATCCCTGCAGAACAGCCAGCGGGTGAGATTTTGCTCACCTGCCCTCAGGCAAGCGGTCACTGAGACATTACTTAGTGACTGTGGCACGGAAAGCACGGGCAGAGCGGTACTACTCGTATCATTCTCCACACAACACAGTGAAGCTGTCAGCGCACTAACACACTGTTTGGTACAAGTAAAAACCCAAAACCTGTTGGTTTATCTCATTATTGCACAGAGACAGGCAGCACCAGTGGGCTATTAGGTACTAGAAACATCCTCGTTCCCATCAAAGCTGCA
The DNA here is from genome assembly GCF_963210335.1 of Falco punctatus. NCBI lineage: Eukaryota > Metazoa > Chordata > Aves > Falconiformes > Falconidae > Falco > Falco punctatus. The sequence continues at coordinate 22,271,559 of NC_137583.1, forward strand.
ACTTTTCCAAACTTTCCATCACTCTTTATTACAAAAAAAAATATTTTAAAAAATAAATATTTCAATTGCTTCCCTCCTATTTACTTTGGATTAGTGGAGGCTGTGTCAGTAAAGACAAAGGAAATTTGCCGGCCAATATAAACCCCCACTGCAGGATTAACGGTACTTTTTCATACAGACTTCCTACGAAATAAAAAGTGACTGATGCCACAATGTGTTATAATTATTTTCTTCATAAACTACCAAATTAATTTTTGAGAAACTGGAGACGTTATCTCTTATTAAATTGAGACTGAGCTCAGAGATGTAACTTTTAATGAAACTTTCCACACCAGAAAGCTTTTTTGTAATTTTAATAATTTTCAGCAGCCCGCCAAATGCAGGATCTTACCAAAGCTGCTTCTTTTCACGTTATTGCAATGGACACCCCTTCTGTGCAAATGAATAAGAATTTCTTCATCTGCAAGCCCTTGGCAGGGCCACACTCCAGCCCTCCGTATGGAAATACCAGTGATGGGGGGCTGCCCATCTCCATCCCGGGAGGTCCTGCGGGCACAGCGGGCAGGAGGCTGTCGCACGCAGCCCTCGAGCCCTTTGGCACCAAGTACCCAGCCCAGCCACCTACACACAGCACCGGGAGCAGTATGTAGCCCTACTGAGACACATCATTATATGAAGGCTCAGTATTTTGTCTGGGATTTTCTACTCACTGTATTGGGAAATATGGCCCCAAATTGTGGCACTGAACATCCCAATGACAAGCGCTGCAGCACCTGGTAAGGCACAGCACACCTACAAAACACAAACAGTGCTTAACACCCTATTCAGGGGGAAAGTATTTTCACTAATTTACAAAGTAATACAATCTCAAATTGGCAAAGAAGAAACAGAGGAAAGTTGGTTGGCGAGTATTTGGCTTGTAAAACTTAATAATTGAAACATGGCACATTTTGGGGCCAACCAGCAAAAATAGCAAAGCGGTAGAAGTCACTGGATCGTATTTTTGGATCATGCCTTAAGGGAAGAAGAGCTGAAGCAGAGATGAAAATATAGCAGCTGGTAAAAACCATAAAAAAAGAATAAGATAGAGAAGCAGAGAGAAGGGGAAACACTGATGTTGCCATGAGGGAAAGGAAAAGAACAAAGAAAAGGGAAAAAGACTTTCAGTCTGCCAAACTTTTCACAATTTCATAAAATGTATTAGTGTAACAGAAAGAAAGGGAAAATAACCTACAAACCAGTTTCTGCCTCGGATAGGAGTGGAGTATGCAGGTTATTTATTTTCTTATTTCCAGCTCTGTCAGTCAGTGTGGTTCACCACGATGAGTCCCTGACCTCCCCCCCGCCCCCTTGTGCAATTCATTACAGTTGACATGTTGACCAAGATCCTTTTTGGTCACACAGTGATGGTCCCATGGGCTCAATTCCCATGTCCTCCTTATGGCCAAAAATACCTCAATCAGATCACTAACAAACTGTCACTCATCAAGTTATGGATATAAACGCTAATTTTTCTAAAAGGTAATTTCTTTGTTGTTAATGGTAGAATAATGCTGTTTTTTTTTTTTTTAATTTATTTATTCATGAGCTGAAGTGACTTTGGGCAGTCACAAACCAATTTTTCACTGTGTTCTGAACAGATGGTTGTTCCAAGAATACCAGCATCCTGGCAGTGTCAAACAGACCTGACCTTCCCAAGCAGTGCTGCAGACTTTTTATTAAAAGCAAAGAAATAAAGAACCACTCACATATTTCCAGGTTTTTTTCAGGATTATTAAGACACAGCCCATGGCGGTGGACAATGCAGGCACATGCTGCATTCAAGGAAAACCTGACATTCAGGCTGAGAGAAGCAAGAATGGCTCCTGGAGTTACTGTGCTGTTTCAGTGGTGCACAGCCAGCCCCAGCACCGCCTTGGACCCACTTTGCAGAATTCTGCAGATGGGAGGGGCGATGCAGTGTGACCCCCTCCATGCCACCGCCAGCTCACCCTGCTTTATGGAGAGCTGCTGCCATGGGCTCTGCAAAACCTAAAGTAAAACCTTCTGCCAGCCCACAAAATACCCCAGTCCTTAAGTTCAGGGTTTATCGGCAAGGGTCCGTTATAACTTCTCAGTTATAACTGGGTGAAGTCAACGTCAGCCCCTTCAGCTATCGCTGGCTAGCACAGCCTTAGGGACCTTTGCCAACAGAGCCTTCAGAGGGAACAGACCTCATTCTTTCCTGCGTTTTAATTTTTTTATAGGAATAATCCTATTTTCAAGATCATTTAAATATAATCTGTGCTAACTTTTCCAGAAGCCACACCAAAAATCCAAGTCCATTTCACTGAAGTGTTTTTTGTTAAATCTCTATGTCCTTAATGCCAAGGAAAAGAGAGGCTCATTACCTTCCTGGAGACAATTTTGCTTTTTATAGCATTTGTGAAAAATTTTGTCTATAAAGTAAAAACTTTGGGGGACATCGCCCACAGAGCAACACTTGCCACTAGACAGATACCTGCTCATATATTGAACATAAAAATGAAGTTGTCCTTAGTTTCCAGTTGATGGAGAACAGCATAAATATCCTCACTGTTGTTTGGGGGATTTTGTGCAAATTATTCAAATGACCTCCTTCCAAGAGCAAAGGAAAAGATGTTGCCCTTCCAGCAAGCACTGTCTTTTGCCTATGAGCCATAAAATATCACCGAGGGAGTCTGAAACGAGTCCAGCGCTAGCCAGAGAAAGCGCATGCAATAATCTCAGCTGGTGTCCTCTTAGATGGCGAGGGGAGGATTGCAAGTCAGAGGGAGTCAAACAGCTGAAGCTCTATTGCATTTTCAAGACAACCACGTGTGAAAAGTGTCTGGGCTAAAACAGTCGGGCTGCTGAAGCACCGCTTTAATGCAGGAGGCAATTACAGACTTATGAGGTGTGAGTGCTTCTGAGCGAAATCCCTTCCCATTTTGAAGACAACAGCATCTGAAGTGATGACAGACCAACTTGGAAAAAGAAAAATCCAGCACTTTAGTGCAAAGCTGCACGCAAGTTGCCCTGGGTACTCTCTGGCTTTTAATGCTGTCGAGAACCACTCATTATTCCTCTGACTCAGAAGTTTAACTAATTCAGAGCAAAGCTTTGTAACCGGGGAAGCAGCAGCGGAGAAGAAAGCCCTACTCAGAAGGTCTGTAATGTGCCTCTAGCAGAACATCCTCACTGTGGGCAGAGGAACCCGGTATCTTCTCTTGCTGTCACTTAAGGCACAGAAAAAGCATTATGGAAAACCAGAAGGCACTTCTGCTGAGGTGCCATGGGGCGCACAGGAGGGGAAAAAAGATGAATTAGGTTCAGAAATACTTAGCAGGCCAAACTGAAGAAGTTTCTCATTCGAAAAATAGGAGATGTATGGGCAGAAGCACATCCACCGCTCACCACACATTCAAATATGGGGTGTTCCAGTTCATGTGTCTAACTTGGAGACAGATATCCAGGTCAGTACAGATGCAGCCGAACAAATGTAGCATCCGCAATCCATGCTACGCCTGAAAAACAGCGATTTTCCTTCGCTGGTGTCCCCGGTTTACCATCATTTAACACTGAACACTATTTTCATCTCTTAATTGTTTAATTATAGGTGGAAGACCAGAGAATTGATGAGCTTCTTACCTGGCACAAGAGATAATGAAACCACCGAAGCAATGATCCAAACTCAGCTAAGTGGAATTTTGGCCCTGGAAGTATTAATTGCATTTTTTCTGACTTCACCATTTTACTTAATCTGTCAGAGCAGCAATATGAAATAACATCGTATATTCATAGTGCCATCTGCATTACAGTACAAAAACTCCTACCAATCAATGCGAGTGTCCAAAGAACACTTCCAATTTGTCACAATAACCTTCAAAACATGACAGAAAATCATGCAAATTATTTCTTTTGGATCTCCATGTATCTTGTGATTATTTATGCTTTGGCACTTTAAACATTTTCATTTGCATTTCCCATATTTCTCAAAAGAAAGGTGGAATTGAGAAATTAAAAACTGCAATAGATTTATTTTGCACTTTGTGCTCCTCTTTTGTATTTTTTGGACATTTAAGAAACACTGGTATGACTGCACTTGGAGAATTACCAAAAAAATCAGTGTGAAAAGACTTTAAAACTGGCACATCTCAGAATATCAATGATTAGACTGCTTTGCTCAATTGCACTTGTTTTTTTCTCTTTTATAACCATTTTTTTGATTTTAGTGGGAACAATTAGACTATAAATGTACAGGTTTTTTTTTAAATGTCAAGCGTGCTGACCCATAAACCGTAACCCCATAAACTTCAGCTTTAGCCTTTAAAAAAACACCACCACCTTTCAAGAACAAAATAGCAAGTGCCAGAGCTCTGGGTTCCCCAGACAAGGTGCTCGCTGGTTTTAGGAGCCAGGGGAGAAGCTCACAAGCCAGTTACTGCGGAGGTTGTTACTGGTAAGGCTCAGCCTGGGTGTGTTTTCAACCTCTGTGAACATCTGGGCAGTTGCAAGTGCCCCAGCTGTGTGCTGGGGGCTTACCTGCATGCTGGGGCACCGCAGCGCTCAGGCAGATGCTGCTTATGCCATTTGCCAGTTCCTTCAGTGAAGATCAGTTGGGGTTGGAAGGCATTAAAGCTTACGGGAGAAATACTGTCAGACCTGTAAGCAGTCACCAGCTGGTTCCATCCAGCTCCCAACCAGGAATCCAAGGAAGAGCCTGACCTGCTGAGCTCTGCTGAGAGTACGGACCAAATACGCTTGGCTTTGCAAGGCATGAGAAAGCAGGTCCCCAAGCTTCAAAAACAAAGGCAATTTGCTCTCAGCACAGAGCATTTTCTAAATGCATTCAGTATTGGGAAATGCAGATTACATTGCAAGTCTATAAAAAGCTCAGTTTAAATAACAGCCATAGAGCTTCACAGGAGACAGTTTTCTAGGACAATGGGCAGACTACCGGGATGCACTTGTAAAGGTCACACCATAAGAAACTGTCTGTACAAATTTTATGACTGGAAGCTAATAAACAAAAAAGTGAAGGAAATAGTCAATACCCATTACCAGCCAGAAAAACAGACCACACGCCCTGTAAAAAGAATTTAAAAAATCGTTAGTGGTGGATGCTCTAACAAACCCACCAGAGAATTCACAAAACTTTGCAAACAAATCCAGCCGCTGCTGCTTCAGACCAGAATTCTGCATTTGCATTAAAAATTCATCAGAGTATTTATAGCCAAGTTAAAAAAAACAACAACAACAAAACACACACCCCCACCCCCTCCACCCCCATTGGTGTTAACAGCCTGTTGCAACCAGTTACATTGGGCAACACCTTTTCCTCCTTTTCCTGTTCTGGGTGATGGAAGCGAACTGTGGAGAGCCCGGAGTGCCATGGCACGCGGTGCTGCTGGCAGATGCTCCCGGCTGAGCTGGTGCAGTGCTGCAATGCAGCTCTTGTGTAACCACCCTCTCCGCTGGGTCTGGGCAGCAGCTCTCCTAGCTGGCAGGACACGTACAGCGCACAGGCAGGTAGAGCCATGGGCAGCAGGGAATGCCTGCAGCACGTGCTCCCCTGCCTCGGTAAAACAAGCGATCCTGTTACACCGAGGTGTGCCACCCTTCTCTGAGGTGAACGGGGCCAAACACCACTGTGCAGTAAGATGCGGTGACCTGACCCAAGTGAAACAGTTACTGCCATTTGGCTGTTAGCTGGTCAAATGCTAAATAAAAACCTCTAATACCACCAGTAAAATAAATGCGTTGCAGAGCAGCCCAGACTTGGGGCTGGTCCCTGCTGCTGGCCACACGGCTGGAACCGCTCAAGTACCCATGGCTCCTGCTCCCAGGGAACCTTCTGGGAAGCAAATGTCAAACGTAGGAGAAACTGGCCATTTATTCAAAGACAACATACAAAAAAAAGAAAGATGGCATTTGTCAAATTAATTATGCTCTACAAATCATCTCCTCGCTCTCTTCTCTCAAGAATGTCAATGGCGTTGCAGCCGTTGCTTCCCGACCTCGCTGCGCCAAGGATCACCATGCCCGGAGGGGCTGCGGGCTGCCCCCATGCTCAACAGATCTACGGGAATGAGAGACAGAGACTTTTCTGGGATCTGTCCCTGCCACTCAGCCGCACAGCTGGACTTAGCTGGGCAGGTGCCACCGGCAGTGCAGCATCGATCACTTGGGAAGTACCTGACGTGGCTATCAAAGCCGTGGAGATTTCTCACGGTTTGAGGTGCTCTGACCCAAAGACAAGCACTGCAGCTGACTTCTGACTTGAGGCAGTTGGTTCAGAGGCTAAAAGGTAACTGTGAATAAAAGGTGACTATTGATACAACTATGTAATTTCTCATCTATTTACTAAAAGAACTAGAAAAGTCAGAGAAACAGTGGTCTGTGAAATGAGCTAAGAACTCCTGAACTTCAAGGTGTTCTGCTTAGGTCTGCTTGACTTCTCATAGCGTGTTCCTTACAATTATTATTTTTTGTTCACTTAATTGTTGTTATATATGCATGCTATTGACAACAATTGCTAGGAAGTTAGAGCACACCCAAACACTGTAACGCTTCTACACTCAGCTCTGCCCATTGCACAGCGATGTTGTTTTTTGAATAGGAGACCTCGAAGATTTGAAACTTAAGCTTCTCTAGGGCAGAACTTACTCCAGCTGCACAAAGTTGCTCCACAGAAGAATCCACACATCTTCATTCCCTAACTAGACCTGCACTAACAGGAGTGAAGTATAGCAGCTAAATTACCAACAGTTATAACACAGCAGTATATACAGTTTTCTAATTGAATACACTAAGATACAAGCAATCAATAAAATAAAGGGGACATTTAGAATAAATAAAAAGATACCTTTGCATAAAACATATTCTCATTAGAAGAAACGATGACTGCTACAAAAAAAAATAAATCACCAAGGTACTTTTGTGACCAGCAATTTTTAACCACAGACAGTTCTATGTAAATTAAGGAAAGCAAATCTCTGAAGAAATAATACAGTCTGGCTTAACAGTCCTATCATTTTTACTATATAGGCGCTATGGATGCTAGGTTATAACTGGTGTTGTATGGTGTACTTTAAAGCTTGGTGTGTGTTTTCCAAAGCAAGAGGATTTTCTAATTGTTTTATTTTTAAGAGTAATAAAAAATTTAGCTTTTGAGGCAGTTCACAGAATCACATTTCAAATTATATATGTATACATTATATATATATATATATACATATATATAAATTAATCTAATTAATGATCAATGTGTAACACTGTTAGGGGACTAAAACCATGGACTCCTATCTATTGTAGAACATAAAAATTCGAGGCTCTGTTGGCCACGATAATCTGCATCCAGTGTATGCCCTGATCTAACACTACTGCAGTCAGTAGCAGCTCTTGGGTAAGGGCCACAGCACCTAGTACAGTCCAAGCAAGCCTGACCCAACGCACTAAAACAAGTTGCTCACTTCAGTCTGACCGGCACAAGTATTTCTGGCCGAACACCCACCCAGGTTTTGCCTGGTGGCCAGTGGCCACGCATGTGTGTATCTGACATCTTCCCGTGACTACCCGAGTACGGACTCCCATTTGGGGGTGCCTTCAGGGTCGGAAGCTGCAGAGATGGGATGAGATCAACACTTAATTGTTGCCCCTTGCATTTCTGAGCTGCCCTGTTTGCGTCGGTGTGCAGGACGGCTGGTCCCCATGGTGCTGAACTCCACCGCTGTGCCCACCCACCAGGCACAGGGTGCTGTGCCAGGATAACCAGCTGGGAACCAGCACCAGCATAACGAGATGGGAAAGCAATCCTCCTCCTTCCAACACCACATTTACTGTAAAATCCTTCAAAGTAACTTTTCTTTGTGCACAAATTGCTTAGCTTGATAACTGCTTCCAAACATGCGTTAAAATATTACTCAACCTTCCTATAAATGTATATAAGATCATAATAAGCAATGGGCTTAGCAACTCCCCACCCAGCCCAGCCTGTGCTGTTCCACTGCTCCACTCTGCATTTTTTTTTTAAATGTATATAATCAACATGCAAATTTATTCTCAAACTGACATAAAGCACTAATGAATTTAGTAACCACCTGGAAATTAACTGTGGTGCTTCAATGTTACACATCTCAAATGAGAGCAGTTGTCTCAGGTACTATGTGTTCTCGGAGTGAGGAAGAATTAATCTTTATTACACAGCTCACCAGTTTCATTTCAATTACGTTAGCAATTTACTACTGTATACGGGACCTTTGGGGAACGATGAAAATATTTTCAGTGTTTTTTCAAGTTCACCTTCATGTTTTAGAGAATGCTGTTCCTGGTTTTCCTTACATTGGGAAAGAATTTACAATTTTAGGAAAAATATTCCTGTGTACCATGGTGACCCACAGCTGTTGGAATCCCAGAATCATAGCACTGCTCAGGTTGGAAAAGACCTTTAAGGTCATCGAGTCTAACTGTTGACCCAGGACCGTTACAACAGTCCTATTCTCCAGGGCTGATCAGACTATTGAAGTAGAAGAAAGAAAAATTTAACCAATTAACCAAATCTAATCCCTCCATTTCAAAAACAATGCAACTCTGCCACCAGTGCTGGATCTCCCTTTTACCAAAACATCCTTGGCAGAAACCTTGAATAATAATGGCAATGGCAAAGCCAAGCCCAGCCTAAGCAGGGTACACAATTAGGAGACAATGGGAAAAACTGCCAAAATATTATTTTTATTTTTTTTTTAACCAAAGCTCTATGTTTTAAGCAGTGTCATTCCACCAGCTGTTAAATGACACAGCCATGAACAGTGGGGACACAAGGAAGCTCCAACACCACGAAGTGCCTCCGCATGGAAACTGCCATTTCGGCACAGCTCCCTGTGCCACCCTGATCACACCAGACCGCAGTAACACACATGGTTTAAGGACGAAGCAGAGCAGACGAGGGTTTTGGAGAACAGGGGCAACAGGGCAGGAGGAACCCAACACCATGCATGAAAACCTGGGGCCAGCGAGCCCCTTCATGGACTTGGGAGAGCTGCAAAGCCAGCGCCCCTTCGGAGACACTTCTCGGGGACGCACGGGCTGTGGGCTCCTCCTGTGCACACAGAAACCACCAGCGTTGGTGCAGCAAATACAAAGTATGTAAGTAGAGCTCAATTTGAATAAATTTGCAGCTTTTTTTCAGTCTTGGCTTCTCTGTACCTATTTAATACCACCCAGCTCTTCAAGCATCATTCCTATTGCATTTCAGGTTAAATTTAAACTTTTTTTGTAACTTCACTTCTAAGATTGAGATGTTGCTGGGAGCAGGTGTGTATAGACTATTCAATAGAAATTAATTTTAATAATTAAAAATGGGTGAGGGTTATTAGGTTTTTTTGGTCTAGATTAAGTTTTTCCTGATTAATGGTGTCACCTGGGAGGGGGTGGCAATCCTTATTGTTTTTGCTTTTCAGATGCATCCAAACTGGTGACATATCTTATCTATTAAACAGCAATCACCATCTCCATTTTTGGCACAGATGGCTGCATGTCAACATATTCTTATCAGAACAGTGTAAATTGAAAAATATTGAAAATACATTTGGTAAAACACTTGAGAAAACCCTTAGTGTGCACTGGGACAATGAATTTAAATACCTTACTTGGATTTGCCCTCCAATTTACTGTAAAGTTTATTTTAAATTTAGCAGTCTATTTTGAGTTATGATTAATGGTTTTGAAAAGGCTTTCTTCAGCTGCACATATCAACAAAGGATTTAGAATTAATTCACATCTTCTAACTTCTTCCTTAATGGATTTTTAAGGTCCACTGCAAAGAATCAATCAATACCAGGCTGAAAGCTCTGGCGTGTAATGCATCCTGCAGCGTCAGAAGGCTCCTACGTGAAGCAGGGTGAATTATGATAGTCTGAATTAATTGGAATTATTTGCAGTTATTAAGAAAAGCAAAATAATCATTTGCATTAATTTAATTCCAGGATACAAAGATAGCAACTCAGTCTCACTTAAAAAAAAAAAAAAAAAAAAAAGGCACCAAAAGTTGGGGAGGGTTTTTTGGTGTTCAAAAAAGTATTCTGTGAATCTTCCCTCAAATACTTCAATGCCAATGCACTGAAAATTTTCTTGTCAGGAAACATTTCATTTCCAGGGCATTATTTTCAGGACAAAGTGACATTTGCATGTTAATTTTTTACCTTGCATGACTGCACATGGCACTAATGTAACTGGCAAGTACAACAAGCAAATTAAAGCACTTCCATGTTATTTTCTCTCTTTTTTCTGCTGTTGATTGCTTTCTTTAATTGATAGCACATTTTCTTAACTCGGTTTCACTGGTTTTTCCCATAAATCACAGGGAAACTTTAAAAAACACTCAGCCGTGGTGTGCACAGAGAAGTTGCCACCAGCTGAGCTAGAAGGGGGCCAGGGCAGTGACGAAGGTTTTTCCCAAGTACACAGGCGCAGACTGGGAATGCCACCAGGAAGGGGCTGAACAGGTTGAAAATGCCTTTCTACAACACTATTTCCTTTGGAAACAGGAACTTTTGTAAACTTTTCAGTTACCAAAGAAATAACAAGAAATGGCCACGTCAATGGCACCAGTCCAAATGACAAGATCACTGTCCAGAATAAAGACAGCAAATTTGTAAAATCCTAAGTAAGAATTGGGTTCTAAAGTAACAACAATTTGGAGAACTCTTGAGCTAAAGAAGCTAGGAATGACCCCTTTCATTTTTATTTCCAAATTGAATCCACAGGCTACTTTTCATTGATTTCACTGTTTTAGGCAAACACAACATCAAGTTGTCAAACGACACATTAAAATTGGAAGCACAAAACTCCGACAGTCAAATTTTCTCTGATTACTCAAAGGTGACAAGAACTCCTAACTCTTTAGTGCCAAAATCTTTTATGAGAAAAGGACCAGATCCACTGACTGGCAGCAAGTCACCAAGCCCCACTGAATACAGCATATATATAATTTACTATTACATTTTATCTCTACTTTCTGCATTTTATTCATTACGATCTTCACATTTTAGTACTTTCTGTTGGATGAGATACAGGGCAAGAGTCTCCATGTGAAGATCAGTTCAGTGTAACATTTGGAAGTTAATTACTCTCAAAAAATAGTTACGCGCTGAAAGATGCATTGAGTTACTGGCCTTAAAAGTCCTAGAGAGGGCAAAGAACAACTATGCCGTGTCCAAGAAATCAAAAAAATAGCATCAGATATTTCATGTGGGCAGCATCCAAAATTTATCTCTTGCAGCAACAATAAAATAGGTTGAAATGTGGCTGGGTTGAAGCTAAAGGTCTGATCTGAAAAATACATACCTTTCGGGCAAAGCAGAAAACCAAAGAATTACTGCAAAAATTAAGTTTCTTCTTGAACCATGGTCAGCATGTGCAAATGTGATTTTTGCTTTAACATCTTAGAGTCTGTTTCTGTTATTGCTCAAGGACATTAAGGGAAACACATTCAATGCACAGCCAAATATATTCTCCTGCCTGCTCAGGAACACAGAAGCCTTGCTATGAGCCTTGAAAACCACATTCATTTTCTTTCTGGCTCATGAAACGGCTTGAGAAATAAGATTTTTAGCCAAAGCTGCATATTTCTGCAAAAATTTATAGAACAGTTACTGATCTTAGAATATTTCCAGCATCTCATTCTTTTAACTTGTTCCTTTTCTATGCTGACCTGCATGCTGATCCACTCATGAAAGTTAATTAAATATCTGTAGAACACAATTCGCCTTTTTGAGAAGAGTGAAATAATTAACAAAAAAAAAAAAAAAAGGGCTACGTACCAGCCTTCGCCAGGTTATCTGCATTTGCCCTCTTTCCCCATCAGGCTGCACTTCCCTCTGTTTTGTCTATAGTACATAAAAAATAATGTGTGTAGGTCATATGGCTGTTAAGCAGAATACAGCTAGGTAATATATTAAGAACACAGTAAACTATTAAAACCAAAAGGTGCTTATCAAGCAGGACTAATTGTGACACTTGGACAAGTTCAGTTTATCTCCATCACTCCATTATTTATACTGTAACATTAGTATAAAAGATTCTTTTGAAAATCATAAGAGCATTTCACACCGAGGAGATCAGACAAGTAATTCCGCAATAAAAATTCATCATATTTTGCTACCTTAGCTATTTCTATTACTCTGACATAACTTTCACCCCAACACTTCAGCAAATAAAAATCCATGCATCAGTTTTTGCTGAAAAGATCATATAGCATAAAATTAGACTTAAGAAAAAAGAAATAAATTGTCCATTTTCCTGCTGTTTGTACTTATCTATGTAACAGATTATCATTAAAGCACCCTACGATATGGGTACCCCGTAGGCATTTTGGAATGTATTTTGGAAGGAGTCAGTATGTTTTTGACACCACTCTGGTTACTTTACAGAAGATTAATTGTCTACTGTGTTTATGTAAATAGGAAAGCGAAGATTCCTGTGCATCCTTATTCATAAATTAAAAACAATGCTCTCCTACAGTTATCACTATAAAGGGGAAATAGACCTTGACTAGATGTAATGAGGCATTTGTGTTCACCGTAACTATAATTTACTATTACTGCTTGAAGAGCCATCAGTTCTTGTTTAGTCTGTTAAGTGACAATAAGCGCGGCTAAAATAAACTCTAATGAACACTCTAGGGTCACCTTACTGAATTTATGGGGCATAACACAGCATTATTTGAAACAACTGTAATCTTTGGTGCTGCGTGCAATAGTTTGAACCACCAATTTGGTTCTTCAGGCCATACATACGTATATACACGCCAATCCTTGAGGTGCCTGCTGTTGGAAGGAGGACCTCCGACTGAGCTTCGGCTTTCTGGAAAGTGTCGTGCAAGGTGATTTGAGCGAGTGCTCACAAAGGATGGCAAATTAATCATGAGGCTGCTGGTATGTGTTGTCTCGGGGACTATATTCAGCAATGTTGGAGCTGACCGGCCGCCGTGTGTCGGCAGAGCAGGGGTGGCTGGGGCAGGGTGGGCAGGGGACCCCAGCCCTCCACCAGCACCACTGCCTCCACCTCCCGGACAGCCATCTTTACCCACAAAGCACTTGGTATGCCATTGCTCTTTCTGTAAGGAGATGAATGCAGAAACAATACCAGAGGGCAAGAACCAAGATGACTACCAGAACAATCGGCACGATGAAACACGTGGTGTGCCAGGTGCACGAAGGGACCGACACCACACCCTGCCTACGCTCACAGAAGGGGTCACCACAACTCCCTGGGTTCCTCCTTCTGCCACAAAGATGCTGACATCTCTCTCCTGAAAGGTGGAGAGAAAATGTATTTCTTCAAAATTTCAAGTCATCATTTCAAAAGTAGATAATTTTTGTGATGGTTACAGTAAATGGAATAAAGAGGAAAAAAGAGAGGAGAGAGGAAAAAAACACCAGAAAAAATAAACCTCAGATTTTTCAGAAAATGTTCAGCAAGAAAGCAGAGGTTTTCTTGATAGCTGCCATGGGAAAAGGATTCCAGCGTTTAAAAATCCAACTCAAACCCTCTTCTCGCTTGTCAGCTTATTTACATACACATATGCAGTGGATCTTCTCATAATGCACTTTACTGAACAAAATAACCACATGCATGTGCTACACTAAGTGCTCCATGGCTTGTTGCCACAAAAACACTAAATAAACGAGAGAGATTTTTATAATGATTCAGACCAGGCTGTGATTTCTTCTGCTCTTGGGGTGAGAAAAGCGGTTCCTCCTTCCAGCCATGCTGACAGGGACACGAGCACCCTGAGAGAGCCCCAGGGCCCTCCCACATCTGCCTGGCTTCAGGAAAGGTGCTGCTGTGGAAAACTACAACACAGCGAGGGCTTCTCCTCTGTGCAGCAAGACACAGGGCATGGTGACACCGGGAGTACTGGGCAGGCGATGCACCACATGGCACCGGTGCAGACGCTGCTGCCACCAGCTTGTAACAAGGAGGACGAGGAGTAGGAGTCCAGCCAGGGCTGACGAAGGCCACTTAACACCGGCAAAACAGCTTTTTGGAAGATCTCCAGTTGAAGCAGATCTCTCCCAAGACTGAGCTATCTACTGTCTGCAACTTCTTTTCCAAAGATGTGCTGAGCAGAAGTGAACAAGTGCATCTTGCAACCACCTATCCAGTCAAAGATGGCCAATGAAGAAGCAGCTGCCCTCGCTTACATCAAAATGCTGAAAACTGAGGACTGAAAAATGTTGAAAACTGAAATCCAAAGTCTAATTCAAATAAGTGAAAAAATCCTAACTCAATAAGGTAAGATAGTCTAGACGTGGAGATGACAGCTAGCCCCCCTGTTTTGTATTCCCTTACAGTCCATGACACAATCTGTTCCCAAGAAATGTAAGGACATTTTGCTTTTCAATTAAAATAATGTACTTTCATAACATTACTGCTTTTCACTCTATTGTGCCTGGTCTTCACTTCAGGAGCTTATCACAGTGATCCAGATTTCTTTATCCCCCTTTGTATCTTGTTCCAAGGGAGTCTGACAGAATTTCAATACGGAACCAGAGTGGTTCTTTAGAAATGCTCCTCCAGCCCCGTAATGTATCTGAAGGGGGCACATGGTGGAGATCATTGTCACATTGCCCTCCATCTTCCTGAAGTATAAAATATAAAAATGCTTCGATACAATTTTTAATCTATTTTTGAGGGAAATAAAAATTCTGAGCTCTCCAGAGTGCCTTAAGGCCCACCTTGAAACCATAAGAAAGACTCTTAATTCTTTTGTCGTTAAGGGGCATGGGAAAATAATGCACAGTGAAATGTACTTCATCACATGAGCCTTCATTACGGAACGTGCTCTTATATTTATTAAAAAATAATATTAACACTGCTTCCTATTTATTTAATGCTTTTCCTCTTCAAAACACTTTTTAGACATTAGCTAATTAATTTAATGACTTGTGATATTTCAAGTGTGCCTCTCCTAGGCAAAGCTGAAAAGAGGGCTTCACTCAGAGCAAGGAAAAGAGCATTTACAGATGTTTTTTTGCACAACTGTGGTCTCTCAAAAGCAGGTCAATACCTCCAGCACCTCTAGCCTCTTTAAAGGAGCCAGGGTGAAACCAGGGCCATGACTTTTTGCCCCTTGAATATCTTTCTGGCGCATCAGAGTGAAGTAAATGCTTTCAACGCAATCATTTGCAACCTTCACCTCCTCAAGACATGGCTACTGTAAGATCTCCCGCTTTGGGAATACGCTTTGGCAGAGCTCCAACGTGAAAAAGCCTGGCGAAGTCATCAGAGAGCTGGTCATACACATACACCTCCCTAAAGGCTCAGCTCTGGACCCATCCAGCTCCTAGGAGGGCTGCCTCACAAGCCTCTGCTGTACTGCACACAAGGTTCTCAACAAGCCATTCAACGAGTAAGAGGTTTACTCGTCCTTATGACAGTCATGCTCCAGACTCCTACGTACCAATCCAGTCATGCTGAAATTCTGCAGACCGAGCAGCAAACGGCATGAGCACCTTCAGCCCCCGCTCCCCCGTGCAGCATGCCTGCACTCCCCCTCTCCAAGGAGCCACCGCAGTGCTTCAGGGGACACAGTGGGGTGTGAGGACATGCAATGTGCTTTAGCTGCCCCTCTGTGCAACGCAGTAGCTGGAGCAGAAGCCAATCTGGCCAGGCACACGAGTAAGCGCCCTACAGACCACAGCAGGAAAAGTCTGGCTGCACCATACCGGCTCACACATGGCACTGCACAGTAAGGTAGGAGTACATGAGATTACAACCAGTGTTTCCAAACACAGTCCTCAGCACATGCAATATTGCACAGACCAGATGATAATGCAATCCCTTGTAAAACCACCTTTACCTGCATTGTTAATAACAAGGTGACATTTATGAAACTAATAAACTGTTAACTCCATTATGCTTTATTGTAATTTCTCAAACATGATCTCTGCAATGCATTAATTTACTGAAACCACTTGAGTCATTTAAATAACATTAAACCATGAAGGAATTGGTTCTCCCCCTGCAGAGCAAGATGTTCCATGGGGAAGCTGCCTTAGCCTCTGTCAGGGCAGGGAGCTCCCCGATTTGTCCCCCCAGCCACCTGCTGTCACCCCCAGCACAGGGCCCTGGGTACAGTCCACCCAGATTTTGGCAAACGAGCAGAGACAGAGGGAGGAAAGACGTGCAGACACAGCTGTGGGGCCACCAGTGCAGCTGGATGCCACCTACCAGGGAGGTGACACTTCAGAAGCACCGCGAGTCAGACAGGGAAGTTGTATTTTTAGTGTATTTTGGACACAGATGACATATTCAACACTTTTCTTACAAAAAAAGATTCAGTTTTATAGGAATATTTCAAATGACAAAAAAATACCGCCTTCTAAGAGTGATAGGAGTCAGACCCAAAACTTACAGAAAATGTCTTTTAAAAAGACAAACACACACAAACAGTCACAATGCACCGGGTCTGTGGACAATTTAGCGTCGTATATGCAAAGGAAAGGCTCTTTTTTCAAACTTGCCTTAATGTTACAAAAGGTGAAATTTTGCTTTAAGCTATGCCCCAGATAATAAAGTAAGAAATGTGTGTGTTAGGTACTGGATTCAAGTGCCCACTTTGCTGAAATAGAAAGCTTCCTTCTAGGTGAGCCTTTTGAACGGAAATTAGAATTTGAACTTGGCCTAGCAGCATTTACAGATGTCCTTGGACTCTCTCGTGATACAGACAGCCACACAGCAAGTCCCCTGAAGACAATGCTGTCTCATGTGGGGGACCGAATCCTCCGGGGATGCATGTTGACATCACTGGGGCAACTTTAACTGAAGCCACCTCAGGACTGCGCCTATCAGTGAACTAGTCAACAGGTCACCCAAACCAGCTTCTCCTTATAAAATACCCTCAGAACGGGTCGTATAGCACACTTCATAACTGTGTGTTTCTGTAATATATAACAACCATTCAGACTCCCTCTCGGGCATCTCTGTCTTCATCTCATTCGGGGTCCGATCACAAATCAATTGCCAGCAGAGTAATTTCCAGGTATCCTTCAGGCAGAAGGGATCTGCTGAAAGAGTATTTTGGCAACTCAGTTGAAATTGCAGTGTGCTTCTGTTTTTTCCCCACTGTAGAAGTGACAGTACTAGTAGCACAGGGTGTAAGGGAGCCTTCTTGCTTCCACTTATCAGAGTTAAACAAACAGCAAGATTTCAGCTGGCTTCTGTCAAGGAGAATCTGATTCCTAAACAGTTTTACTCCCCTGCAAATATCTTTTCTGAATGCAAAATAAAATAAAACGAGGCACTTCTAGCACACAACCATTTAAGATCATCTACTTTCCTTACTGTTCCCAGCACTGAAGGGGCTGGCAGCAGCATCCCAAAGGAAAACCCTGCGTTTCCAAACAGCATCCTGCAACCCGTAACTGCCCGGAGCATCCCCTCTCTCCCCAGCTCCTCTGAGAGCAGGCTGGGGGGCGGGTGAACCCAAGGCACTTCTGCTCAAAATGTGTGTTTCTAGATAACTTCCAGTCTGCAGCTTTTAGAGAACATTTTTATTTCTTCAAAGTATGTTACTATTGCAATTTATTTAGGGAATTCTTGAATTTATTTATTTTTTTTAAAAAAAATTCTTTTTGTGTCCTTGCAAGGATGGAAGTAAGTAGAAGATCTGGAAGAAAATGTTACTGGGCAGGGGAGTATTTTGGACAGAAAAGTCATTCAAAGCCATTTTTTTAATTACCAAAGAAAAAGTGACAAGGTCTATAGACCTTACAGATTTAGAGGATAGTTTTAAGTCTCGTTCAACTGAACTATTCTATTCTATTATAAATACGATCACCCCATGCCCGCTGCTGGCACCAGTGAGCATCCCTGGAGGTGCATGAAGCACAGGGGATGAAATCTCAGTGGTTGTTAGAGACAAGCGCCATTGGGAGTTCCTGTTTTTAAAACTGGGGTTTCATCAGAAAAATTATGGGGCTGCTGTGCTGAATGTAGTTTCTCAGTCAGTCAGGCAGCACTTGGCACAATCAGACAGGCAGCAGAAGAGCTGTCTGGGCTCGGGAGATCAGGTACCACCACCACAAACACAATTACTCTGCTGCAGCTTTCCAGCACATCACCTAATGCTGTCCTCAGCCCTTCTTCAAAAACTCCTGGCAGGGCTCTGCCAGCCACTGGTGCTTGCCCACAGCCACTCCCTCGCTCCAGCCCCCCTTGCTCACACAGAACTGACCAGGCACATAAACCCCTTCTCAGAATACTCCGATCTTGATGCTTTTTTTTAAGGTTTCCATCACCCACTCAGAATTTCTTTCAGAGTCACTAAACACAGAAGCCCTGTTTTGCTCCCCTTTATCAATGATCTCGGTGATCTTTCCAAGGGCAGCATCTGTTGTGGAGCAGGGTTCCCCAGGAATCATTTTCACACGCTTTATAAGCCTTCTCCCGGTCTCTTGCTTGTTGTTTTGCTTGCACTCAAACTTCACTTGCTGAGCAGGAGGAAGCAGCAATGGGACCTTTACGTTCAGAGCTCAGCCCTTGCTTTCACAGGCACAAAGGACAAAGAGACAGCAAGTCCTTGCTCGTCATAAGAAGTCACCAGTGATGGTTTGCATCAGCATTGCCTCCCTGTAATAACGTGAAATAAACTGACAAGCGTGAGACGGATTTAGGCACAGGGAAAATCATCATTCTTTTGACAGCTCCCCGAGAACCTCCACTGCCTTTATTTTTGTAATTGTTAGCTTGCCAAAGCCTTTAGAAGACCTCACTCTCTGTGTAACACCTGTCTGGAAAGCACTTCGAAGTCACTAAAGAAAAGGCATAAAATTATGAAGGTACTGGTGAGGACCGCTCCTACAATTCTGAATATAATTTCCTAATACCTGTACCACTTCAATACAACATCATTCACACAGACTGACATTCATTGGCAATATGTGCCCGAGCTATTCTCTTTGCTATCACACGCTTTACAGACAGCACTCCCACACGATCCCCTCTATCATACCTGCAGGCCACCCGCCACGCCAAGCGCCAGCCAGGCTTGAAGGCTTCATTAAGGTGCTGCATGAGATTTCGGAACATTTACATTCATTTTTAGGGTCTCTGTGATCTTGGTACAGCTCACAGATTAGCCTGGCCCAGCGAAGTCTTTTCCTTGTACTTCCCCTTGGAGCCTGTGAATGGATCTAATGAGTTCAGCACCACATCAAGCACCTCTGAAAACAACTGGAGAATCAACGCCTTCATCTTCTTCCTCTCCACCAGGTCTTCCTTGCCTATGTAGGCTGCAGCCCTCTGGGCACTGACCACCTCCAGGGTTTTTTTCACAGTGCCAACACAACACCAGCTATGTATGCACAGGTAAGACACCAGCAGCCACCTCCCCTCCCAGTACCAACACTTCCATCCCACCCAGAGAAGGTTCAGGATGAGCATTTGTTCACATTCCAGGGGCAGACATGTCTCATCTTGGCTCTTCCCTGTATGACTTCTCCTCTTGAGCATGCAATGTCAAGCTTTAGTTTAACCTCTATACCAGCCTGAGAGCTTCACTGGACTGTGTTTTCCTTCATCCCCTGCAGCAGCCTACGTGGTAAAATTTATATTACAAAAACACAACAAGTGAAAGTTGCCTTCAAAAGTGTTTGCATAAAACATACCAATGTTCTCACCTACATCTGTATAGTTAACAATTATGTAACTTAATATATGGCACTACCACTGCGCAAAATGCATCTACAGACTATCTCCTACCACTGCAGTTTTGCAGTATTATTTTTTCCCCAAACCTGAGTTGGTGCCTTGAAAGCAAAATTATGAACTATGACTCCTAACAGCACCACTGTCATCACCACTAGTTTACAGCATCATTTCTTTGGACACTTCTGGTACCTGCACACTCTTCATTCTGCATATCTTAATCAGTCTAATCGGGCCTTCCAGCAGGATGCTGGAAGATTCACAAAATAACGACAAAATAATCAGTACATGATCAAAAGCCTAAAATGCAAGCCATTAGCCTCAAGCTACTGTGGAAGGCAGCTACAAAAATCATCAGACACTTACCCATCCTGCAATTAATTCATCGCAGACCTGGCTCTGAAGTCAGTAACTGGGAATAAGATCACACTGAACATGAAAGAGATTATTTTGGATTAGAAGTTGAGGCTGCTGTGCCCCCTTGGCCCTGGCTAACATTAAACAGGAAAGCCGCAATGCAGATTAGAAGGTTAATTTGAAGCCACTTGTTTTAGAGCCTGCTGGGATGTGGATCTCTTACTTTCACCCCTTTAGGTTTGCTCCTAAGGGTGTTAGTTGTTGATTCTTCTTTTCCACTACAGAAACTCCATCAGACTAAGATCCAAGTTATTTTTTTAAACCTGTATCAACACAGTTTTGTTTCCTGATTTTAACAGTGTATTCCTGGACCGTGATGATGTTCTTGGCACCACCACAATACCAGTAATACTGAAATCATCATTTCTAGGCCTCTGAGAACTGCCATAATGAACTGCTGCTACTGCTATGAAATGA
The DNA here is from genome assembly GCF_963210335.1 of Falco punctatus. NCBI lineage: Eukaryota > Metazoa > Chordata > Aves > Falconiformes > Falconidae > Falco > Falco punctatus. Next base: position 22,292,103 of record NC_137583.1, read on the forward strand.
AGAACATATCAAACCAGCAAAAAGTCATTCTGCTCATCATGGATGCTTTTATGTCTATTGCTGCCATTTCCCACTAAAATTAAGCAAAGCCAGACCTCAGCAATACAGGGCAAACACAAACCATGTGAGAAATTAAATTATGAAGCAAAATTTTGCTTCAATGAGCCATGAGTAGCTAATGAGATTCTGTGTCCTCAGACAAGCCCAGCACTGGCACAGCCATGAAGGGACCGTCCCCTGGAAAACCTCTCCTTGTTTCCCACATTTTGGTGAGGTTTTATTCTGCTCATGCACATGCCCCCTTTGGTATAATCTCCAAGACGCAGGAATCCACTTATTTAGTACGTGTGCACAATGCACCAAATTCCTGGGTTGTCAGTGCCCTTCAGCAAGGAAGATGTATAGAGCTGTCAGCCGGACAGGCACCCAGCCTGCAGCTGGAAATGGCTCAGAACTGGGGATCAGCAGAGCCCTGCAGACCCCTGCGCCCCAGGCAGCCTAGGAAGGGGTTAACATAGCTTCACGGCCGCATCTCCTACCCCAGGTAAGGTTTCAACCATTTCCATCAGGCTACCTACCTGAAGCTTCAGCCTGTCAGCAGGGAGAGCTGCTGGCTATGAAGCCCCCGGAGGGACTGGGGTGAGCATCTGGAGTGGCTGTGGGAGTACCTGGTCTGCAGCTGCCAGGACGGCATCCTCTCCATAAATCCTGAGAGCCACAGGGTCCTTGGGGAGTTTCAAAGCAGAATCTGCCCGTTTCTGCGAAGAAAGCATCCCCCCAGGGGGCAGAAGGGCCCGCTCCCAGAAACTGCTAAGCTAACTAATTGCTAGCTGCTCCCTGCTCATTACCATTGAAGATGGGTGAAAACTATGGAAACATAAACCGCATCATTAAAACAAGCAATTATGGAAGCCAGGCTACACACATCCTATTTTGCAATTAGGTGTTTAAATAATATATACATACATATATAAACCCATATATATATATGGGTCCAGTGAGTTTCTCCCCTGTGCAAAAAGTGGGTGGGAAGTTTACTTAATGGGTTATCATGGATAATCCCTCATCCTATCTTCAGTTCTTGGTCACCAAAACGATGGGTCACCCAAACTCCACAGGCGAAGGTTGGTAATTACTTTGCTTTGGTAACAAAGCAAAGGAACACATGAGAAAAAAACCTTCAAATTCCCTCTCAGGTGAACAGAAAGAAAAATCTCCTCCAGAGGAAATGCTGAGCCGTGATGCAGGAGGTCCTGGAGGGGAGGAAGGCTCCGTCTGACAGTCCCACTCCACAGCTTCCCTCCAGGTCCTTCCTCATCACTTGAAGCAAATGAGAGCTTTTTTCCTCTGTAACTCTGTGAGGCATATCTGGCTCCACTTCAAAACCATGTGCCACCCCTCTCCCGATGCTGATACTGATCTAAAAATATTTAAATTGAAAAATAATATAATTATGCTCCTTTCTTGCCTTCTATGTTTGTATTCTGAGGCTTTTAGAGAAAAATTTTAGATATATCAAAGTATATGAAAATGTACTAATTATTTCAATGATGATATGATCCCAAGTGGCAGAGTAAACATAATTACCAATATTACTAGAAAACACAATCAGCCGCACTTCAAGGCTCTGTGGGCTCTAGCTAGCAAATATTGTTACAGTCGATCATTTATCACAAAAAGCTACTTCTTATTCTTGCAAGTAAAATGCACCAATTTAACAAGCAATCTAAATGTCTCTCCAATTTCTCCATTAGTGGAAAAACCTCGGAGTGAACGAAAAGACCCCAGATTTTATCCTTAGATTATTCTGACTTGATTGTGACCTGCTTTGGAATCCTGCAGCTGTGTTTTCTTTTCTTCACTTTTCAAGCAAGTTCTGGGTGTCAGAAACCTTGGATATGGATGTTAAAAAGCTAAGAAAGAAAGTGAAAGGATTTCACTGATTTCAGTTTCTTCTGAAAATCCTCCCTTTCAGTGAACTGAAGGGATATCACTGGGATCTTTTGTTACTTTTGTGAGCCTGTATAGGTTTGCCTTTTCTTTTTCTTTTTTTTTTTCTTTTTTTTTTTTTTTTGTTTTTAAAAAAAGGGAACACCAAAATATTTAGACCCATGCTTAAGCTAAGAGTTATTACTCTTTCTTCTCCATAGGAGTTGCTATGTATTTCAGATTTGTATTTACTCCTGGCTTTGAAGCACGGTGAAATTTCCCTTCTATTTTGCAAGCACCTCCTGGGGTTAAGGTATCTTTGTTTCCCATCTATGAAATAGCAGTACTGCCTCTCAGAAATGTCACGGTGATGAGCAGTGACTGCTCTAAGGGAAAATGCCTCTGCGCCAGCAGCAGAACGACACGGTCAAACCAGCTGAGGGGCCCACTGGGGCCAGGGGTGCTGAGCACGGCCAGCACCGCCCGGGGACGGGAGGTGGCACAGGGGACGCGGGGAAGCTGGAGCATCTCCTCTGCCTTCCTACAGCTCACCAGGAGCTACTGGCACCCAATATATTAAATTTAGAACCCCTGACAGAACATTTCTTTCAACATTAAAATAACTGACAGGGATAAAAAAAAGAAAAGAAAAAAAAAAAAAAAAAAAAGGGAAAAAAAAAGAAAAAAGCCAAAGACAGGCGGTACCTGCTGGATGGCCCCCTGAACGCCGCCCGCCTCGGCGGGGAGCGGGGGCACCTCCTGTGCATGAGGACCTGGCCTCCCGCTGAAGCTCTGCCACCATCGATGGCTCCTAAGGACACAGAGCTGCCAAAAAAAGAATTTGCTCTTTTGCTAATAATAATCCTATACTTTTGACAAAATCTGCCATCACAATTTTTTCCCCCTTGGCTACTGGAAGTGTTCCAGTGGCCTTTGGGGCCAGCAGGACGGCCCCACTCCGCCTCTAGGCACAGGCCAGGTCTGCGGCACGGCCCTTTGCTGTGCTTCCCAAGGAGCCGAGTCAGCACAGGAATCAGCGTCTCCATTTCCACTATCACTTAGCTACCTTATTCCTTAAGGCAAAATCCAATTAGAAATTTAAATAATAATTAAACAAAAAGCTTTTAAATCTTGATTCATGTATTCCACAATTTTTGCCTTCCCTCTATGTGCCTTCTCTGCCATGGCTTCTTCTTACAGTGTACCTCGGGTTTAGTATTAGGTGATGAAGCATAAAACACTATTTAAATACTGTAATTCCAACAGCAAGCAAAGAACACTGCATTTATCTTCACTAACCTTGAATACACCTGTCCCATCTAATGAAAAAGTGATTGAAGGGACTTATTTTAGCTTACTATCCCAGGGCCCCCATAAAAGCTGAATGGTAATTTAATTAGTTTCCTTTCTGGTGATCAACCAGGAATTTCTGATCATTTAATCTGAGTGCACTTTGATTCATTAAGTACCTGTTTCCTTTTTTTTTTATGAGGTTATTAAATCCTGGCCAGGTAACAGCAATCATTGGCATGCAGGACTAGCAGGTGTTTTGTATGGATCAGATAGGAAATATGCATGATTTCCAAACCTATTCGGGACTCACCTGACTAGATGATAAATCAGCAGTTAATTTATTCTGACAGATTCTCACAAACCGTGAGTCAGATCCTGTGATGGGGAAAATCGGTGTGGACCCGTGACTGCAGTTCTTACCTGCTGCAAAGGTGGTAAATTTGTACTAATTATTTCAGTGATGATATGAACCCTGTGCAATGCGCTTACAGCCCGAGCCCCAGGCTGGCCAGGGTGGCCAGTGGTGAGGACTGGTGCAAAACCGGAGCGATTAAAGCTCCCGAGATTCTCCCCACCCTGAGAACAGTGGGAGCTCTCCTGTCTCGGTGATGTTTCTCCTGACCAAAGCAAGTCACTCACTCTCCTGATGGATCATTCCCCCTTCAGTAACAGGGAGGCAGTAACTGCTAGCTTAGCTCATAAAGGAGCATTAAATACATCTATTAAAGTGCTATGAAGACTTAGAGTGCTATATACTTAACTTTTTATTTAGATTTAAAGCATATTATAAAGACTGTACATGCTCTCCAGGCACCCATACAGAAAGGGAAACTTACAATCCGTTAAAACGTTGCTTAGCAGCATAATGTAATAAGAAGTTAAATTATCAGCCAGCTAATACTGCAGCAAAATATATTTCATCGACTCCACCCAAAACTTTCCCTTCTCAGCTCTAACAAATAGCATGAATGAAAAGCGTGTTGGAAGGCAGACACAAAGGTTGGCTTCTCCTTTGTCATGTAATTGAAAATAGAAAGAAAACGTAAGCATCCGTATCAGACAAAAGATATGAAGCCAGATTTCCAAGCAGAATTACACTGTGATTTACTTATATCCATTATGCCAGAACAGTAAGACAGGATTTGGTTCCTTGTATGAAAAGAAGAAAAAAAATAATCCAGCAGCTGAATGGTGCCTCAATTCTCTTTTCATTTGTTTTGATTCCCAGATAAGACAGATATAAAGACATCTGATCATCCTGAATGGGTCCCAGGGACCAACTCCAAATACAGCAATACCCAGCTCCGGCACGGCGCATGCCACCCTTCGAAACCCAAACAGCAGTGCTCTGCAGGAAGAACAAAATATATCAGTATCTATCCTCCCACTTCTTCTGACACTTCTAGTGCGCTCTCACAGAGCAACAGAGAAGTGTCCATACCAGCCTTCCACCGTGCCCTGAAGGTCAACGGCTTTAAGCACACCACCTACAGCCCGCGGCGGCAGGGGTGGCCACGCCAGGAGCTGGCTCTTCACCGCAGCCCCGAGGGAAGGCGCACGCCTGCCCTCATACTGAGATCCGCATGTACCCGAGTCTGCACCTCACAAAGGAATGTGATACAGGTCACCAGGAGAGGCATACTACATATCCTCACTGGCGTTTTACATTAATGGTGGTAACGCATTCCAGTATTAAGAATAGAGAAAGATTTTTAAGGGCTGTAAAAACGGGAGAAACATGAACATCCCAGTTAGTGTGGAACCACCTAATAAATGCTGCCTTATTAATGATAAAGACTTTCAGGACTTAAAATTGGACTGAAAACTCATTTCACGAAGACTTTGACATACAGACACAAGCTGTAAAATGGTACCCAAGGCGTGCCTCAATGCCAAACACCAACCCTAGGTAGCCAAAAACCAGGCACAAGGCTGCTTTCTTCCCAGCCACTGCAAGTTCCACGATTGCTGTAATCGCCACAAGACACTTTTATTCTGTTTTAATTCGTTGCATTGTCTTTATCTGTCTTTGGGATTCTGAGCCATCTTCCCCCCCACCCCCATCAACAACCTCAAGGAGCAGAAACTTGGTTTTACTTTTAAGTGGAAGCTGGAGCACCTGTATAACATCACATTTTAGAGGACCACGACAAAATCTTTCACCTCTGACAGGTTAGGAACAAGGCTGGGCTTTGGGAGCTGGCTGATTTCACCTACTGGCAGCCCAGCCCAGCACCCCAGCAGGAGCTTGCTGCCTTCACAGGGTAGTGCAGCATTACTTGGGCTGCATTTGTCAGCCTTACCAACAATTAATCCACTTCTCCGCTTGAAATCATACCAAAGGCAACGAAGCAACCCAAGGAGAAATGTGACAGCCTTACGCCAACAGATCATGAAGTGTTTTTATTTTATGGTAACACAGTTTCCTAAATCAAGGTTTCCCTCTCCGGTGTTGGAAATGCAAGACAAATCTGCATGCGGCACAAAAGGAAAACTGACAACAAGTAAGGAACGTGCCCTACTTCTACAGCCTGATGTACAGCCCAACCTGCCAGCATCATCTGACTCAGAAACAATTCGTTCTGTAACACTATTACTTGCCATAATGAAGAGCCAGAATTCTGCTATTTCAAAGGAAGTCTGGCTTTTTAATTGTATTGAATGCTTTTCAGAGGATAACGTAAAAGGTGCTATAATTCTAATTGTGCATCAAGAAAAAGTGTCATGATAGTAAAGATGTATCAGCTGATATTCAGTAGAACAATACAAATATGGGAGTGTGAAGGAAAGCCTGCAATTATTCAATGTAAGCTGAGATAGTTAATCATTTTGTTGGGCTGGAGAAAGATTGCTGTTTTGAATTTTAAAGCAAGTTACTGTCTATCCTTTTTGCAATGTGTCATTTTCTAGGAAGGGAGCCACAAGTTATTATCATCGTCTCTGCAAATGAAGTCAAAACCAAGCACAAACGGAACCATATTCCCATAGCAAGTGTTAGCAGGTCATCAGCCAGACTTTCCAAGGAAAGGCCCCCGGGATGAACCACCTGTACCAACCGCATCCACAGCTTACAGCGGGCACACTGATGCTATGAGGACTAAGCAAGGGGCTAATATTCACAGGTTTGCGAAGTAGATCCTTTTATCCTCTGAACTAAGCACAGAACCAGCTGTTCTTGCTGGCTGCCTCAAAAAAACCCAAAATAAACCAAAACCCCTCAAGAGGCAGCAGCTCAGTCTTTGCGAGCAGGCAGTTTGCCTTTGCAGTCCTTGGGGAACAAGACACCAGAAGGAAACAAGGAACTAGAAACCGTACAACGTGAGGTCTAGGCAGGCGCTGGTCCCGGGGCTGAGCTGCACTCGCCAGAGGAACCCAAAGGTGGGTCCTGAGCCGTACGCAGGCCGCAATGGTCAAATGTCTTTTCTAGAGACAGACACTCGCACAAAGTGGCCTAGGACTGATGTCTGCAGTAGAAAATGATGAGGAGGTAAAATCACTACCACTGGGAAGAAAAAGCTGTTGAGAAAATTGATTCAGAGTGGAAAGCAAAGGAGTCACAAAAGACGGCAGGTGAGTGCCTCTCCCATGGTGGCCAGCACGGTCCCAGCTGGCACCAGAGCGCACAGCAGCCAGCCCCAGCGGTGCCAGCGGGAACGCCAAGCGCCAAGCTGGGCTGACACAGCTACGCTGCAGGCCGGGCAGCTGAGAATTCCCTGCCCAACGAGGAACAATTCAGGAAAGGCTCAGTATCACAGCAGATGGACTCAGCCTTTGCAAGAAGCAGCACTCCTCTGGATGAGCATCGCTGGTGCCACCGCCGCCCGTGTCCCAGGACTGCTGGGAGGAGGCTGCCGGCAGAGGTCAGGGGAACGCAGGGTTTATCACCACAGTTGGGGCCATCTGGCCACTCTACCGTGTGGACACCGTAAGAAAAACTCTAAATCCAGATGCTCTGCCAGTCTCCCAAAGAGTCACCCGGTATGGGCAGGGATTTCTCCTGAGCAGCTGTGCCACAACTGCATCGTTGCTTAGCACAATGCTACCCAGGGGGAAACACAACTGCGAGCATGGCTGGATGGGAATGTTGTACCGGTCCTTCTGTGCTAAGACACCACTTCCTTTGCGTTTAGACACACACACAGCAAGCAACATTATGCTTAGCATGCCCACAAACTGCACAGATATATGCTGACTACCCACGAAGAAGGATTTACATTGCCATTAATAGCAGTGTCTCTTGTGAAGCTCCTGCTGAAGCACATGGCCGGGCTTGGGCCAGGGGAGGGAGCCTCGAGGAACAGTGCTGCTGTAAACCATGTTTCAGAACAGCCCAGCATGAAGTTAGATGAGGATACAGCAGGAATAGATGAAGATGAGAAAGAAATTACAGCAAGGATGCATTGTTCCACAACCCATAAATCCCTTTTGGGTCATAGTCCACTTGCTGTTACCATACGTGCATTACTGAAATACACGTGAGAAAATGCATGAAAAAGATTAAAATGTTCAATCATTTGCAAACGCTCCCCAGATGAATGTGTCGGAAGCACAGCTCTAATACAAAACACTCCACTGCAGTCTGATCTGGCTGGGAACAAAAAAATGAGTTCTGTGGATGAATGCATCCAGGGCTTTATCCAGCCAGGGAAGCGCATTCCCGCAGCCAGCCCGCACAGCTTCTGTCCCAGCCGCTGCCAGCTCCAGCGCACTGGTACCTGCGGCGTCAGAGGTGTCCAGGTGCCATGCCCGGCACTCGGCATGGTCCAGCATGGAGGTACAGCCTGCCTCAGCAGCCAGATTACAGCCCAGACAGGCCAGGACTGTCATCAACCACCACCTGATGACACCACGGGACGTGCAAGACCCTGCGGGGCAACAGGGCAGCAGAGATGCCACCTGTGGTCACCTGGCAAGGTCTGCTTATGGAGGGATGGTGATGGAGAGGCAACTCTGCCATCAGTTATCTTTGGGGAAAAAAAACCCCATGATCTGTCAGAGAGCATGTCTGGGTAGCATGGTGACATCTTGTATGACATTTAACCTCTTGTGCAGCTTTAATGACAGAAAACGAATTTCAAAGCTGGGTATGCGAAATCGTGTCACCGACCTGTGACTGCCTGGGCAAGTCTCAGCAAGGGAACGCTCAGCCTTTTCCCCAAGCACCCCGACCCACTCCACAGATCCAAGCATTACAGAAATAACCTTCAGGAGAAACAGGGAGAGGCTCAAGCCCTGAAAGGATCATCACACAAGACCCTCTTTCTGTTTCTCCTTTAAAATCCTTCGTCGTTGTGATTTTTGATAAGAGGTTTTGATCTAAGGATCCAAGTAATACTAGACAAAATACGGCCTATCATATGTAAACATTACTTGCTTGATTTTATTATTGATAAGAAGTTTGCATTAAAACTGTGGAAAAGCCGTTCCCTGACTGACACGGAATGAAACAGCTAATGCTGCTTTAACCAAACTCCTCCCGTTCGATGGGAAAAGCATCATGAAAATGGATGATAAAACACCGAGGCTTTGTGGGAAGCTGGCTGATGCGTTCTGGGACCACTTACATTTTAGGACTGTTTCTCTCACGGATACCACATTGTTGACATACTAAAAATCCGCATTTGTGTATATTTCCATGATTTTATGCTGGGTTTTGACCTCATCTGTGCTGCTGCAAAGCAAATCCATACTATGTTATTATGTAACATTATGGATCAATTTACATTTTTTTCACTCGATTTTTTTCTACTGTATTTTTTAAAAACAAAACAAAAAAAACAAAACAAAGGGAAATTCTCTGGCATCCCATCTTGCAGAATCCCACTTGCTGCAGCCTGTAAGACCCCCGGAAAGTAATAGCAACCCATACCCGGTGAGGACGCCTGTACCATGTCCCATGTCCCGCCTGCTCTGAAGGGCCCCCTCAGCTCAGCCGTGCACCACTCCTGGGGTAAGCCACCATTTCTAAGCCCTGAATTCTTCAGCTGCAAAACCTGGCCCTGCCATATCTGGGTTATCCAAGAGGAATTGAGTTTGCAAGCGCCAGTGCATGGGGAACAGGCAGTCTGCATCCCTCTAAGCAGGGTTTGTGACTTTTATCCCTGCACGAACGCCTTGCCTGAGCAGCTGCTCTCACCTGATGGTCCCTCCCGGGTGGCCCTAGCTCTGCATTTCCACCCTCCCTGAAGCTGCAGCAGCAATAATGTTAGCAGAAATTAAACCTGTCTGGGCTGGGCTGCAGGACTTCTTGGGCAAGACTGCGTCTCCATCCAAGCTCACAGACACACTGCTGAAAAGCATAACCTGGTCTAAAAAGCGTTTGATAGTGCTCTACAAAATGTCCCCATTAGCTGCCTGGTGAAAAAATATGGGTAAATACTGACATTACAAAACCCTAAAATAATATGAAAGGAAAAAAACATCATTAGATAGCATTAGATAACAAGTTTCTTCAGAAAATTGAGAAAACCTTCTGCAGTGCTGGGAGTGAAAAATTTCCACCTCTACTAACTCATTCACGTCCACTGATTTTTCTTTTACCAGCTGGAAAGTAAGCACCCCGCAATGCTCCTTACCACCTTCCAAATAATCTCCGATTGCTGGACGTATCCTAGGAAAGGTATTTGCTTTGTTTGTATTTTTATGAAGCATTACTACTTTTCCCTGAAATTTTATTGCCCTGCAGATGAGGACGCAGTGCCGAAAGCCGGCTTTTATATCTACTGTCACAGAGCTGAAGTGGCAGCGGCAATAAAGCCAACAGCAAGGCACTCGCCCTTTCTCGTTTTCCACCGAGAAACACTTAGTAGGGTCTCTTTAAAAGCTTTCCTTACCAAGACCTTCACTGACGAGATGCTTTTATTTACTCATTTGTGGGATGAGACATGGGAAGTCTGTAGAGGCCATTCCCTCAGACGATGGGGAAATCACAGCAATGCTGCATGCTGTGACCGATGGCACTGCCTGTGCTGGGCAGGGCCATCCCAGCTGGAGCACCAGGAAAATGGGGAAATCCCAGCAGACCATGCCTGCTGCCTAAGAGCCGTGTGTCAGGAGGTGCCAAACAGAACCCTCAGAAAGCACCTGTGTGCCACAGGAGAGTGGTACCCATCTCTGGGCTGTGGCCGTACAGCTCGCATCAGGCATTTGAACTCCCTGCACTTGACATGGACTTCAAAGGCTGATGCTGCAAGAAGGGATAGTTTAAGCGATTACAAATTACACTGTTAACAAGTACAGGTTAAACCAAGTGACCCCAATAAATGGCTGTATTTCTTGCAGAGAAAGCAGAAGCATTTAGCAATGGACACTTCTGCAAGTCGAGCTGTTCAGACCCTGATGTTCAATGTACATTCACTTAGTTTTCAAGCGCAACAGTGCACAACCACCATTCCTCCTTGTGGACCAGAGACAAAACATCCATGTGACATCCAGATCTCCTCCTGAGCCCATAAAGACAGGAAGATTGCTGCAGAGAGCCCAGGGTGGGTGCTGTATTCCAAGGCTAACAGGATTTTGATCATCTTTTCCCTTACAAGAAATGTTAACATAACACTATGGCATCTAGAAAATTAACAAAGTTGTACAAAACCTCTTTCAATTTAATTCCACCACACTGAAAAGGTCACTTCCCTCCGCATGGTTTTCTTTCTTCTCTCTAGAGAGAAGAACGGGAGCAGCAAACCATTGAGCTAAATTAAAAATTCGTAACATTTACATAGCATAAATTTTCCTGGTGACTGCCAACACACACCAATAATTGCTTTTCAGACCAGCCCTTGACAGAAGCAGCCAGCACCGCTTCTCTAGTTACACCGAATCAGAGTCACCTTAGAGCATCTTTCTTGTGGACAACTTAGGATACTTTCAGATCTTCACCATTTCTATGTTAAGGAATGCAGTGAATTTAAATTACTTAAACCACATCTGTTTAATCATAGATGCCTTTTCAAAGATTTGTTAGCTTGAAATATCATTTCAGCTTTTATGCTGTTTTTTTCCCCACTCTCCCACACACAGTATGCCAGCAAGAATAACATCTTCCCACACTTCGGAGGGACGCAGCACAGGACCCGCTACACAGACATCTTCAAATACAGAGATAAAGTCTAGCAAAAGGTTTGTGAGACAGGTTTGCGTTGGTTCTGTTCCCTGCGCAGCAAGTAAACGTGAGTCACGTACTGGAGAGCCCAGAAAATGGGCTGATCAGCGAGACCAGATTGTGGTGGCACCCACAGCCTTGAGATTTTATAACATCATCCCCAAATCTGGGAATGCTACTTTAAGAAATATGACAGATATGCAGGAAACTACCTTCTTCAGCTCTTTTATGGAATTACTTGTTGCCTACCTACAAAATTGCTTTCTCATTACACCAACTGCTATGTATTTACAAATAAGAGCATACAGAGTTGTACCTTCCCTCTAACGCAGTGCCATAACTGATTAGAAAAATCAGAGATATTGCAGAGCTTTAGCAGGGAAGAGGAAGGTAAATCCTTGCTTTTCCCATGGTACCACAGCCTGTGTCACACACCCCTCTACTGCATACCTTTATAATTTTTCCCACAATTCCCATCACTATCATTATAATTCCCATCATGATTGTTGTTGCTGTTACTATTACTGCTGTTATTTACAACCACTAAACTCCACATCGCTCACGGTAATTTCCCTTCCCAGCTGAGGGACAGACAAAAAGATCTTCCTCTCCATAGGAGAGTGTCAGGAAAGCTTTCCAACGTGACTAATATGGAACTTGCCTGTCCCAAGCACTTACAAGGTTCAATTCATACGGGGTTACAATTTTAAGGAAATCTCCCAGGTTAGTTAGTGGCCTCTGGCTCTGAAAGCTGGCCAGACACAGATGACGCTTGCCCTGAAATCATCCCGGACACAGCGAAGTTGGAGGATGTAAACCTAAACGCGGCTGAGAGTCAACGCGACAGCTGTAATTGTAACCTGAAATTATCTACAGCGATTGCAGAGCGTAACGCAAGATGCAAGCCAGCACTGATTCCCTAACAGTCTGAGGAAACAAAGGAAAAATAAAGTATATGAAGTAATGAATTTTAAAGCTGATGACTTTTTTCTTTTTCTTGACACCCACTGAAATTGGTGGTAAACTTCTTGCAAAGTTATTACTTAAAAACCTCTTTTCAGCCAAAGGCAAGCTTTTTATAGCCTCTTACTGATATTACTTGTGTGTCACACAAAACAGTAAAATAAAGCTGCTCTCTATAGCATCAGTAGTTACTTGATTCTTTGCTTTTTTCCTAAAATGTCTTAACGCATTTTCCCAAAAATTTTTTTCCATCTAATAATACCATCACAGACTTGTCTTCTGCTTTCCAAAGAAAAGAAATGCACACCACCATTGTGCTGAGTACCAGCGGAAAGTGCTGCTTCTCTACGAGCCATTTTTTTGCTTTTCCATTGCACTTCAGCGCCCATTTGAGCACCAGGAGGACCCCAGGTCTCTGACACCACCCGATTGCCCTTAGAATAAACACCAAACCCCAGAAACACCCCTGTGCGGAACAAACCCAAATTATCTACTCGGCAGAAAAAAACACATGGCACAGTGAAATTGCCATTTCTAGCAGAAAAATGCTGGTCCTGGCACATCGGGACAGGGCTGGGCAGGTGCCTGGCTCCGGCAACAATCCCAGTGGATGCATGGCTGGGGCAAAGCCCTGCCACACACCCCCAGCACATTAAATCCAGATTCCAGCATCAATGGAACATAAAAATCTTTAATTTCCAGTGCACTTGATGAGCAGGCATTTCAGGCCACTGGAGCTTTTTCCTGGGTCTTATTCCTTCATATTAATGCTCCTAGGGATATAGTTCTACTACTAAAATATCACTTTTACAAGTTGGTATTATGTGTGAATTCTAAACGACCTTGGCCTGCCTGCCTGATCCCAAGCAGCTAAAAAGCTCTTCTGGCACGATTTTCAGGTTATTCATCTTTTATCCAGGTGTATGCAAGTAGCACTGAGTCATGCACCGTGAACAGATGGAAAGTATCTTATATTTATGACCTGCCATCTTTTTTTTTCCTAGAAATTAATTTTTCATTAAATCACTTTGAAAAATCTTTGAATTAACTTAATACCTTCATTCAAGGAGGAAAAACAACCTAGAAGGGGCAGTTTCTAAGAAAACTGTGGCAGAGGTGACTACCTGTGCCCCACCAGTTAGCCAGCTGATCCAGCGGGCAACAGGCAAAGCATCCCAGACAGACATGGCACTGCCACTTCTTGCCAAATTAGTTTCCCTTCATCTCTGCTTCCTTCCACGGGGAGCATCGCCCCACTGCCTCGCTTCATATATTTACAACGCTACAGATAATATTTAACCATAAGTATTAAGAGAAACCAGATAGTGGCTGTCACAGGGAAGGTATGTCAGCAAAGAGGGCAACATCCCAGGGACTATGGCCCCCTGAGGCATATTGCCAAAAATTTGGTTTTCCTTCCTCCGCCAGAGAAAGCGAGCCCAACTCATGGCCATAGAGCCTGGGCCAGCTCTTGACCCCAGGGGAGGGGTTTTCCAGCCGTAACCCAGATGAGATGCAGCAGCGCTTCTGCATCTTAAGGGATTTTGCAAATTAGAGATGAAAATGTAATACATCAGAGCACAAAAAACCCCAAGTTTGTGGAGAGTGCTTTGTCAAAAGATTTATCAGTTTTGAGTGTTTCAGGTGTTGAAGTGCACATAAAGTGCACTTGATGTGAACTTCAATTGCTTCGGAATAGCTGGGAGCACAGCACAAACCCCAGTTGTTTGCAACAGACTGCTGGGAGAAATCCTGATGTAAAGTTATATTAAAAAATAAAACAAGTAAAAAAAACCCCACAAAACCAAACCAAGCAAACAAACCAAACCAAGCAAACAAATCAAACCAAGTGACAATTAAAAAAACCCAACAGAAATACGTATTTCTGCAACTCCTAGGAATTAGTTCCAAGGAGCTGGGCTTTGCCGAGTGCCAGCTGGGTGCCTGTGGGAGTGCAGAGCAGGGCCACCCTTAGGGCTCGCCTGGGTGCAGCAGCAGCAACCACCCCTGCTCGCAGGACAGAACCCCAGGGTACAAACCCAGCACGCCCCTGCTGTTGCAGATGTTACACTGTGCTTTCCCAAGCCTTTCAAAAAATAATCACATGCAGAAAAGCACTGCTAAAAGCTCATTATTTATACAGCAAAGTCAGGTAACCTCAACGAATTAAGAAATAACAGAAATAAAATAACTTCTTCCATTCGGTCTCAGCAGAGACGTGCTAATTGCATGACCACGTAGGACTATTTCTCCTTTGTTATTTCTCATTCAGTGAGTAAGATGAAAGGGTAAAATTAAGGCTGTTCAGGCAACCTGAATTCTGACATTTAGCGAGGTGGTGAACTTCTCAGATTAGGAAAAACTTAATACATAATCTGCGTGCATAATATATGCTCGAATTATGCATGAGGAGAGGTGTATAGTTATTTGACAGTACATCTGGATAGACCATATACACGTAAAGGCCAAACCTGGCCTTTAACAAACCACAGCAGGTCTTTTAGCTCCATTGAGGTGGGTAGAAAGGGGCCAGAGGAAACAATTTAGTTCTAAATATTTTCCCTGTTGGCTTTACACACTTGCTGGAGCCCTGCTTTTTATGTGCATGAATGATTTATTCTTCTATTACCAGTTACCTCCTTTGATTAAATATATTAGCGCCTTTTAAGTTATTTCAAGGATACAATAATTTTAAAATTAAATGATCCTTTGAGTACCCTTTGGGAACTGTACGCTAAACTGACATTTCCATAATGCAAAAAAGTTGAAGTTGTGCTCATTTTATTTAATTAAGCTGTATTCTTTATCCCGAAAACAAAATGGGAGAGTATTAACCATATTTTTTACTTCTAGAAAAGGAGTAAAATAGAATACCGGTGATTTATGTTGTCATGGTCAAATTTTGTGCCTATTTGAACTGCTGACAGCTTAAACCGTCACATCGTACCAGCTGTAATTTCATTCGGCTTCAGCAATGGTCCCCGAAAGAACATTTCCATGTGCTACCCTGCTAACAATAGCTTATGTCCAAGTAGAAAAATTTAAAAAAAAAATCACCCTGTAAGCTTTGCAAAAGCTCCGAATTTAAACGGCACATTAAAGGCACTCAGTTTTCTGCCTCTTTTAAAGCCCGCCTAACGACAGCAGCCCTGCTTTTGAAGAGCACACAAAAATACTTCTGGCCAGAAAGAAAGGAATGAAGTTTCAAAAAGAAGATAAAAGCGATTTCAAGTCCCAAACCTACAGAATCCCCTCAGTCTTGGCCTATTCTTTAGAACTAAACCTCATTTTGCAAATCAAAGGACCAGCTGCTAAACTTGCCTTAAAAAAGAGGTAGGTCTTCAATGCAAGGCTAAGAAAGTCCAAGGGATGCCGGCCCAGCTATCAATCACTCCATCGCCTCCCCACGTTCTGGCCAAAAGCCTCCCCATCCCTGGACCGACTCGGAGCTCTGACGCCCACAGTCTCCCATCAGCGCATCCATGACCAGCGACAAAGCCTCCTGAGAGGACACTGCTGCCTGCCAGACCTTGTAGTGCACACCCTCGGGCAGGTGGCTCAGCCCTGCCAGGGGATGCGCTGCCCCTTGGGCTGGAGGAAGCTCCCAGTGGCTGCAACACCACAGAGCTACCACGGAGCGCTACCGATGTCCCCCGGAGGCACGGTGAGGGCTGCACGCATTGCAATGCAGCAAAAAAACCATATGCAGTCAGCATTTAGAGAAAGCAGCGTGTATGCTCTGATATGACATTAGACACTACTGTGAAAGGGACAAAATGAAGTGGGAAAACATTTTCTTTTTGGGTAAAACTTTCAAAAATGTAAAATTTCACACAGAAGCCTTAAAAGTAGATTAAAAATACTCCTCAAAACATTTTTAGCTTTCCCTTGTGCTTAACAACACTTTTTCCTCTGTGAAAAGACACTTCAAATCGTATTTGTAGCTCTATCTGTATCTTTTATTTCCTTGTGTGATCTAAGTGATTGCTGCTTTCAAAAATTTACCCTGGGCAATTAATATATCAAGCAGAGCACCACACAACTTACTTCCCCAAAAGAGATTCTGGCAGCTCTGGGTTACAGTGGGAGCTCCTGCCACACGCTGAGCCTGTAGGTCTCAGCCCTCCGTAAGTTATTAAGCAGCTCTGCCCAAGGATGTCACAAAATTAAATTAATTTAGTTTAAATGAACATGTCACTTTATCCACCCAAAAACAACATACGTTACACCTGATAAAAATCTCTGCTTTCCATCCTGAAACAACAGGTGTTGCGGTGATAAAAGTCAAGACAAAAGTGCTAAAGCCTTTCACGTACTCTCTCCAATTTCTACAGCAACAGAGCTTTGACAGAGGGCTTCTGACTGCTCAATTTGATGGCCAGGCAAACTTATAAAAGCTGAAGCGCTGAGTTTCCTAGGGGAAGACATAATGAAATAAATGCACTCATGAATATGTATGGCAGGAGGCGGCCATCTGTTCTCCACCAACATCTTTCCTTAAAACAAGTTTCAAATGTTTCGGCACAGAAGTCATATCTTTATTTCCATGTATAAAATTAGACCTTGAATTTTCACCATCTCTGGTCATTACGTACTATTGTTATGGAAATGGGGAGGATTTTTCCCCAATGATAATCAAAAGATTGAGTTATAATACACTTTGACAAAGTTCAGGTGGAGATTTCAGCATGTCTGTGTAGAAGCTTCAAAATATTGATAGTCAGGGCACGCGTCGCATAATGTAAATATAACTTGCTCTGTCCTCCTTCAGAGAAACAAGAGCCTATGATGTGCTGCCCTCATTTGTATCCTGCATCCATCCCTTTTCCCTTTTGTTTCAAGAGACAACATCATAAGGCATTTTTGTTCAGTATTCACAAAGTGGGTGCCAGTGTGGCCCCCGATTTGCATGGGGGAGAGGGGCAGGGGTGGGGGAGGCTGGGCAGGGTGGCAGCAGTGGGGGGTTCGCCCACGTCCCGGAGGTTTGCCAGGGAAGCCGAGCGGATCCTGGGCTGCACTTGCAGGTCCTGCCCCATCTCCCGGCACCACACTACAGGGAAGCCAAGGCCAAGCCAGGCTGCCCAGGGCAAAGCCTGTTTTCCCCTAACATCAAACATTTCCATTTGTTGTACTTATTCTCACAGACAATGCAACAAGTTGTCCTGGTTTCAGCTGGAATAGAGTTAATTTCTTCTTAGTAGCTGGTGCAGTGCTGTGGTTTTGATATGGTGTGAGAACAATGTTGACAAGAGATGTGTGTAGGTGTTGCTAAGTAATGTTTATACCAAGTCAAGAACTTCTCAGTTTCTCAGCGAGAAGGGTGTAGGGGCACAAGGAATTAGGAAGCCAGGGCATCTGACCTGAAGTGGCCAAAGGGTTATTTCATACCGTGGGATGCCATGCTGAGGATATAACCTGGGGGGGTTGGCTGGGGCCCACTGATCCCTGCTGGGGCTTGGCTGGGCATTTCGGTACCTGCTGGCGCTGCCAGCACACCTCAACGGGGTTTTGGGCGGCAGAAACTGAGACGTGGGAATAAAAAACCCGAATTACTGTAAATCACAACCTGTGGCAACAGTAGCAGAGCCAAAGTCCCTCATAGGAAAAATACAACTAAAGCCTGTTGCTATCTGTTATCCCGTTTGGTGTTAATTAATAGTCAGCTCTTGATTACTTAGAGCAACGATGAAGCTGAGACAGTCCAGATGAACAAAATTCTGACTGATACAAAAGAAATCAGTCTGGAAGGACATACTTACATTGAACAGCATCCCCAGCAGCTTCCAGCCCCACCAGCTGGCGCCCACGTTGGCACTAGGAGCCACGGTGCTCCCCCCCACCCGCTTCACAGGGGCAGCTACGGTTTCTGATAGCACCACAATGATGTTCAGCAACAGGATTTTACATCTGATGGGAAGTTTAGTTTTGAAATGGAGCAGATACACATGCAGTGTCCTGTGCTGGACTCAGGAAAAAATAAAAAGTAAAATTTAAAAAAAAATGGGGTTGTGTGAATGTTTCAGTCTCATAACACAAGACGTTCCATTTCAGCCTGTTGAAAGTGTTTATGCATTTGGGTTTTTTTTTTAAAAAAAACACATTTCAAAACAAACCTAAATGAAGAGATGTGGTAGTAAAAGCATTAAGTTGAATATTCATCTAGATATTCAGGATTTTTCTAAACAAACCTCAAAACATCAATACTTGCCCAAACCTTTCCATGTCACTGAAGTGAGGTTTTGGTCAAAGAAATGCCCCCACAGCACAGGACGTTCCCCCCAGCCCTTCCCAGGCAGTCACAGCCAGCGGCGATGCCAAGGCACAGGCTTTGGGAGGCAGCGGTCATCTCAGACACAGCCCCTGTGCCAGCTGCAAACCCTTCCTCCAGCCCGGCCACACCGCTCCTGGTGCTCTGCCTGAAGAGCTGGGGTTCGAGCACAAAGAGACTCTGAAACATCCATGACAGGCCCCCAGAATCAGAGCAGCACAGCATGAGAGCCCCCGCGATCTCTCAGCCCCTTGGCTGAAGTCGCTAATTAGCCAAGCCACCCGCAACAAGCGTTGCCATCGCAGCCCCATGGCGGGTCTGATCCATTTATTGCCCCCATCCACTCTCCTAAATGACACGGTGCGAGTTGAGCTCTGCAGCACAGCCTACAGCTGTGGGAGCTGTGCCCTACAGCCAGAGCCCGTCTCCGTAATTACCAACATTCACCCCAATGCCAGTGCCCTTACCACCTGCTCCCCCTGCACAGCTCACTCCTTTACAGCAGCCAGCGGGAAGCGCCGTTGGAAACGGCTGGGCCCCCTCGCCAAGCTCCCAGCCCCAGCCCTACACACACCTGGAAGTGGAAAAAAGGTTGGGCTGATCCCTGGGCTCGATTTCCTCAATTAATTTCTGCAGCTGATCCTAAGCATGGGCAACCGGGGCAGGTTTACACTGTAACAGTTTTTCCATTTGCATCCAAATTTTGGGCATTATGCTCAACCTGCTTATCCATTTCCATTCAAAGGTGCAGATTACTAAATTTGCATAATAACTATCTACAACTAATTATCCACATTTGTTCATGGAAACAGCCAGTTTCTGTAGGGCTTAAAATTACCATAAACTGTGCATAAGAATCAAGAAAACATTGATTTATCTTATTAATGGTGGCAAGGAGTTTACACGTTAATTAGCAGTGTATTACTCAGAAAATGCATTAAAGCGCTCAAAGGACCAGCTTGCTTGACACCCCTAAGTGTGTTACTGGATGCTGCAGGCCAGCAACGATGCAAAAGAAAATAAGAAGCTCTAAGGGCTATCAGCGATGCGAAGTGCCACCCTGGCACTTGCTATTTGGCACAAAAGACGCATACTGTGAAAATACTACGACGTTGCAGAAGCCTGTGAGAGAAGTTATTTAACAGGATAGTTGAAGACTACTGAGATATAAGTAACTGCTTAAAAAAAAAAACAAACAAAACAACAACAACAAAAAAAACCTAAGCACCACATTTTGTCACATACTTTTGGACACATTTCTACCTAGGTGCAAAACTAAGGTCCTGCCTCCTTAAATGACTCGATGGCACTCTCCGTAGTTAGATTGCCTAGTAAGCAACCACTGTAAAGCCTTCCCCCTACTAGAAGCTGGCATAGAGTAGTTCCCATAATATTCATTGATGCTTCGTGTTTTTTTCAGCAGCAGGTGGTACAATTTCTGTTTCTGTGAACGATAAACATTCAAATGGAGATTTTTCTACTTAATAGCTACTATACAACTACAAAGTGTTATCGTTCCTACATATATTTTTAATACCACCAGTAAAACCTAAAGTAAGAACTTGTGTTTAAGAAAAAGATGTTCCCATGAACCTTTACTTGAGATGCTCACTCTGGGGAAAGATTACAATAATATAGCCTCTAAAACATAGAGCCATTTACTCGCAGTGTTTTCCAGTGCTCCAGAGACATCCTCCTTAATTTTTACAAATGCGATTGCCAAAGGCACCTGACTATGCAGATGCTCAGAACTGGACCAACTCCTTACACTGCTTGGAAAATTCCAGCCAAAAATAGGAATTCTAGCAAGACTTTGTTGCCCCTTATGCCATCAGCAGTGCCCAGCACCTCGGTACCAAATTCCTGAGCTCAGGGCGAATGTTGGAGTGGGATGGAGGGATGCTACAGGAGCCAGGGGCTGTACAGTGGGGCAGGGGAGCGCCCCAGCTCTGTGCTGGTTTGCACGACTGTAGGCAGGGAGAGCCCCAGCTTTGTGCTGGTTTGCACGACTGTAGGCAGGGAGAGCCCCAGCTCTGTGCTGGTTTGCACGACTGTAAGCAGGGCTACGACCCGGTTTGCTTTCAGAAAGGAAAGTATCAGGCTCCAGGGCTCCACAGGAGGAGACTGAAAGGAAACATCAGCGGTGTACACGTATCAAACTCACCCAGTATCTGTGCCTTGTCCTCATACCCTAAATCTCTCCTACTTCCAAGAACAACAGCAAAAATACAAAGAACAAATGAGAAACAGATTGCAATAAACAGCCTGTTTTCATTTCAAAGACCCCAGCCCCAAACCCTGTATTTTGTACCGGCACAGAGAACAGAAATGCAAAATGCAAGCCAAAACAATTATTTTCTGCTTTTCCCTTCAAGCAGATGATAACATTTAATGGAACTGGTTTGCTTTCAAACACACGCTCACATGCTGCACCTAATTTTCACAAAAAATAGGTCCACCGTACGTCCCCTCCTGCCATGGATTTTGAATGCAATGCTTTCTAGTAAAGCCATGAAAGCATGGAATTTGGTTCACATAAACTGCATGACTATAAATCTTTATTTCATGGTGGCACGATGGATTTAGTAATAGGATGGATTTAACAATTCCTTCTTGTCAACCATTTCATTAATTTCTTCATAAAAAAAATATCTGGGTTTGAGGCATGTTTTAAGGAACTAATTTTACCTTAGCAATCCTGAAAAGAGCTATAGTGTAATTGCCAGGTAGCTAATCTAGTCATTGTGCATATTTTTGTTCTTCATTTTCCCAAGCATAATTTGAACCTTCCAGAGAGATAACGAAGAAAAGAATAACAAAGGCACCTTTTACAGCCCATCAGGTGAGATTCTCATCACACACCGACACCATGCAGCTAAAAATTAAATTGCAAAACCTGTATCAGCTGCTCTACAAAACTGTTTTCCATGTCAATAAAGCAGCAAGTCATAAATAAATAATAATGTGCAATGGCCAGAAGTGTCCCTGCTTTTCTGGAGTCTGCTAGAATTATTGTCCTGTATGTGAGGGCACAACAGTGAGGCTTTACTCCTTCCCAGATGCACGCTATTGTCTCCTCCTTCCATCACCTGCCTCCTTAAAGCGCTGCCCTCCAATTTCTTCCATGCAGCACCCCCCGCCTGGCACACATGCTGCCATCGTCATCACTCATGGCCTCATTTTCTGCCGAGAGCTCCTAAAGCACACGCAGGTCACACACACAGCTGACGGCAATACGCTCTTGCATGGGCTCCGTTATCTTCGCTACGGACCCATCCCAACACCCAAAACCAATGGGGCAAGCTGAGCAACAGCTCCTGGGTTCCCAGACAAGTATCTATCCCACCCTTCCTGGGCAGTGGTTTTACTGGGGAAAGGTGGCCACACAGGACGCCTGTTTGGGGTGGCTGAGCACCTGCAGTGTGGATTAGAGGAATCCAACTGTATTTCACAGATGGCCGAGCACTTTTTGCAAAGAATGTTTTTAGCTACAAGGTTGATTTTGATCTGGAAGACTAAAGAAACATCAAAGGGAAATACCTGTGGGTATACACTAGCGCTCTTAGAACAAGGGCAGGCTCATGAATACCACTTTATAAATATTCAGTATAAATATTGTACCATCTCTGTGCAGGCTACGTGAACAGCTCACCCTACCCCTGCCCTTCCCCCCTCGCAGCCCCACGGACGCCCGTGACCATCACACCTCGGGCCTCGCAGCACCCTAGGCTGACACCAACGTTCCATGAAGTGCTCCAGATCGCATCTCATCCCACGGCTCCTTTCTGTGTCTACCTGCGATTTTGCTGCTGAGTCACACTGGGCTGTGAAATCACATTTTGATGCGATTTTTAGGGTGGCGATGAGTTTTAAAGGCAGCGCTGGCTGTGTGTGGCAGAGGGGGACTGAGGCCATGAGGAAAAGCAAGGTATTCGCTGCAAAAGTTGTCAGCCCAGGATGGAACCAAAAGGGCAGTTACTGAAAATGGCTATTATCATTTAATTTCTCAGCAAAACACACAGCACAACAAGAAAATCTGAAAGGGTGAATCTTGAATGCACAAGGCTTTACGCAAGCTTCCCACTAAGAATTTCCTGCAGTGTGCAAAATTAATTTTGATTTATCTTCTACATTGTTGTTTTTAGAACCAACTAAGGAACACAGGCTGTATATAATTTCATTTAAAAATCCACTGATTCAGGCTAGCACTCACCAGCTTTGAAAAGCTGTTTACAGTCATGGTCTCCAAGTTCACCTTTAAAGACCAGCATTATTTCTAATCTCACCCTGAGAAAATGTTTGTCAATTCGCTAAATGACTCAAACGAATTTGCAGTCTTCTCACTCTCAGCTTGCAGAATCACTGTATCAAATAGTTTCTCTGCCCAGCTAGTGTATAAAATGAGGGTCCACTGACAATCTAGTAAGTCTACAAAGAATATGTTTGTTTTCCACACATTGCTGGAAAAATCTTGAAACTTTTAAAGGAGTAGGAGATACAATGGCAGCCACCGGTCTCTGTTAACAGCAAAATACAAAGGAAGTAAAATATTACTAGAAAAAAGTGTTTCTGCACATATATAATATAGTTTTTGTAGTCAGGAGCTTTCAAGACATGCAGAAGTTTGACTCACTGTTGTAATTAAAATGTTCTGTAATGGTAGTAATTACCACATCAGGTAAGGCACAATGGATTGCAGCACATACTTACAATATGACTGTTATTTAAAAGTTGCATTTCAATTTTTGTAGCTTTTGCAGATTTTAAGCAACTTTCTACTGCATATGAAGCATGAATTTTTAGAGTGGCACAACACGTAACAGCCCAGCCCAAGTGCCCTCGCAGGATATATCGATATTTTTGTTACCTTTCCTGTTCCTACACTCCAGAGCGCTTAATGACTTGCAGAGATGAGACCAGCAGTATTTTTATAAAAGGCGGGCTGTTGCTGAGAACCAGTTATAGTAACCAAAGCAATCAAATTAAAACCCACCTGGGCACACCTTGACCTCAGCAGCAGCAGCAGCGAGTGCTTCAGGCAGCATAACAAGAGGTGCTGGGCAGAGGTCCACAGCCCCCCCACACCACAGAGCGGCTCTGCCTTCAGACACAACCTCTGGGAACTTCTGGAAACCAACCCAGAACATCCCAACTGCCACCACAATGGCAAAGCTCCTTCCTTTTGCAAATGGTTTTGAGGTACATTGACAGGGGTGCTAAACTTTTTTTTGGGGGGGGAGGAGTGGAGTAGTAATACCTATATTAAACCAAAACAACATAAAGCATCAGATTATTCCTGCACTTCAGAGAATTCCGTGATTTGGAGACTGTGCAGAGCATTTTCGGTACTACTGGAACACAAACGATCTCTCATTTCTTGTCTCAAACCCTGATGTCACATCTGGAAAACCACTAAACCCTGTCAATTATCTCCATTTTTCCCAGTTTTAATCAGTCCTTTGCAAACTCTTCCAGCAACAAATAAAGCCTTTCACTTTGGAAAGGGGCAATAAAGATGATGGATGCTTTTTGGAGTTTTTTTGTGTGTCCATAAACATTCCCCTAATAGCTTATCACAGCTGATGAGGAGTTTTGCAAAGCCAACTGCTGTTGACTGAAACTATCTGACAATTTTCCCCCCCCAAGTATGCTGTACAGAAGGAATTATTTATATTTCAATAGCACTTTCCTGTGATCATGAAATATACATATTTGTCATAGTTAACGCTGGGACCAGCGACGCAGGCACTGTTAATGAGCTTTTATTAAGAAATCCTATTTTAGTCCCTCTCAACTCCAGTCCCTTCCTCCAGGGAGGTAGTGTGCGGCTCTAGATGCTTATCTGGCACAATTTATTTTCCCCTACACACTAAGATAATTAAATCACTCTATGAAATTCAAGGCAAGGGCTGAGGCGTCACCCACTTGATTTTCTCCCTGCAGACCCAAGGACCATGCTACGACCAGGATGTTCCCAAAAGCAAAATCATTTAGCCCTGAATTCCTCGTCTCCTTACTCAGGACCACAGGAATGACACCACGTTGTTTAATACAGGCCCAATTTGAAAGCTGCTTTTGGATTACTATTTTTTAAAATTATTATTGTATTTTTAAGATGTGCATTGCTATCTTTTTTCCTCCAAAGAAAATCATACTAGAGACAGAAAACGAAACATACCCAGATTTTGATGCTCAAGAAGCACTTAAAGCAAGAAACAGGTGCCTCATTTAGAAATAACATCGCTAGTAGAGATACCTGGATTTCTGCGAGTGAAGCAGAAGTGAAAAACAGCAGCAGGATGTTGAAAAATGTTTTTGAGCAACTTCCACCACAGCCTGTGTATTTTCAGAAGGAAAAGCGCACAGCTTGACAGAAGCGTGATGTCCCAGCCCTCCCCTCCGGAGCATCCCCTTACTCAAGGGGCCATGGGCAGCACATGCAGCTTTGAGGGGCTTAGCTACCCCTTCCCCAGCACTGCCCTCAGCACCCCCTGCTCAGAGATGGACATCTGGCCTTCATGTGAGCCAAAATGTGCATTTCTTCCCCCACCCTGAGTAAGAATAATGTCATTAATACCTGGCGCTCTGGATTCTACCATTTGTTTCCTAGCTTTTAGAAACTGGGTTTAGTAAGTAATGCAAAAGGCAAGCACACGGCTGTCACTTAGCAACCTAAAATGGGTTTTGGAACAAATCTTTATTTCAGGAACCATTTAACAGCGGTGGCTGACGAGGGATGAGGCATTTGGGGACGGCACAAGCACTAGCCCCTCTTGCTGCTGACCCTCTCTACAACCATATGCAGGGCTGCCTCAGTGTCCGCAGCTTTGCACCTGCACTTAAAACTCCTCAACTTTATAGTAAAGAGCAGGAAGGACAGAATGATGATGTTAATAACAAGACAGCCAACTGGCATTATTTTGTGACTGTGTTTTAGCTAATTTACTAAAGCCTGCTTAAAGCTAGGAGGCTGGTAAAAGCCGGGAATAGCTTGTTTTATGCCTATACATATAGGTCCTGCCAGCTATTCTTCCTTTTACAGAACATCCTTGAATCTCTTCAGGTCTCTTGCGTGGCAGCACACAAGTACAAGCAGAAAATCCTGCTGTTTGCATCAGAGGAGCCTTAAGCACGGCGTGAAGGCAGCCAAGGGCAGCCCTGGCGTGGGATTTTGCTGGTACCTCCTGCTCCATCCGGCTTCCTCACCCATAGTCCAAACTTACAGATGAAAACTGAAAATACCCAAGATAAAACCAACTGAAAGGTATGACTGCTGCGTGCCTCGAGCCATGCCCAGCTCTGCTTCAGCCTTTCTCCACCAGAAGGGAGAAGGGCACTTGCATGAGGCTGCATCTAGGCACGCTGGGTCCCCTCCTGCACCACCCACCAGGTTGGAGAGCCAGGAGCCTCTGCTGACTGCAGTGGATCTTCCTCTTGCCTGAGCTAGGACATGCTTAATTACTGCCAGCTTTAATTACTGTCCCAGCTTCCCAGAGGGCTTTCAACCTATCTCAGTTTTCACATCTCATCCCTCCTACTTCATTGCTGCTTGTCGTGCAGGGTGGTGGCCACAGGAGCTCCCCGACACCTCCAGGCTGGAGCAGAAAGAACAGAGAATTCACATAAAAGTGAATGAAGTTGAACCTTATTAAACTGGAAATTTGTGTCTGTTGTCTGCTCACCACCATGGATGAATACTGCTTTAATGGGCAATATAAAACCAAGCATCCACCATAAATCTGTAGCTGATCGCATGCTAGAATCAAGTGCTGCTGCACGCAATTTGCCCTTTTCTGCTTGTATCCTCTTGTCACCACATACATGAGGTCAACTTATTTAGTTATATCCCTCGCAAATCAAGATGCCTTGGTAAAAAAATAACATGAGCAGGTGAGTATGAAATAAGAGAAAAATGAAAAAGAGAACTACAGAAAGGACAGAAATTATAATACCTAAAAAGTCAGATTTACCTTCAGAATATTCTTCTTCAAGGGAACAGAAGAGGTAAGTCATCTTGAGTAAGTCTCATTAACCAAACTGAACTGTTCAAAGAGCAATGAGAGACTGTAAAATAAATGCCATAACAGGACAGAGCAAAACATGTGAACCCTAACTGCAAGACAGTGCCTCTAATCAAAATCTAATATTCTAATTCAAAGTATTATTATAACAACAACCAAGTTTCTTCTACTGTTTTAGAAAACAATTTTTGCTTATGCATCTTTAACAATTTCTGTTAAGAACAATTAAAGACACGCCATATGTTATCAGTGACATTTATCAAAAATAAGCCCAAGTTTAGGAGTTTGTATTTAAAATAATTTCACTTCTAAGCAATAGTTCATTGCATTTTGTCAAGTCATAATAAAAAATCAGGGGGTTTACCTTAGATATTTTTTTTGTTGGTTTTGTCTTAAATTTTAAGATAAGGTTTTCCCATACGTGTATCTGGATACACCTCATGGGAAACCCAGAATTTATTGCTGAATTCAATTTATAATGAAACAGTGTCAGACATAAGCTATGTGAAACACTGAGAGCTCTGACATCAATTTAAACGCTTTAGATGGGAGTCTAGTTAATTCTCTAAGATGACTTCTGGTTTCCTGCAGGAAATAGGATATAGGTGGCATTTGACTTTGTATGAGAAATTTGGAATTGTCTGGCTTCACTATGAATAAAGGTAGAAATTTTTAGGGTGAGACAGCTGAGGTGCATTAACCATCTCACTGCTAAATCTGACTGCGATACTAAGTCCAGAAGCTCTGATGGAGGCTCAGTCATGCCAACAGTATATCCCGTGAACAAGCACTATTTCATCAGCCAACAGAATGGTAAAACCTACCTTATTTTCATCTCCACAATACCAGTTTCTATCCAAACTGCTCACATCCATTAGTTATCTCTCTCTGGCAGCCAATACCCTATAAAGTATGACTGTTCTTGGAAAGCTTCTGCCATGAACCATGCCCAGGTTTTAGCTTTGTCTACAGCAGGACTGGAAAACGCACTTGTTAAACCTTGGATTCAGATAGTTTCAATTTAAGAGCCAAAGAGGAAAAGGGTTATGAGTTAAATGCCTGGACCGGAACCTGGAAAGAGGCACCGGAGCAGGACAACACAAGCAGGAAACCAAACCAGGCGCACAATGCAAGTGTGCAAAGTTACTGTTGAAACGTTAACAAGCCCATTCCCAAATGCCATTTTATTTCTGCAATCACATGTTTTTATCAGTGGGGTTTTACATGTCAATTAACTCTTGTAATAGACAATTTTGCGCCCCTTTGAGACAAAGCACTCTGTCCACGTGTATAGATGACCCAGCGCAAGGACAGCTTTCCTGGGAATCAGTGCTAACCAAAAAAGTGCCCCGTTTTTAAATGCACAGTGGGAAGCAGCTTCCCTTACAACATTAGTCACAACACGTGCAAGTTGTCTTTAGTGACATTTTCATTAACTAAGATTTAAGCCCCTTGGAAATCAATAGGAGTCTTTCGACTGACTTTGGTGGGCGTTGGATGAGGCTCGTGCCGCTGCACTGAAACAAGAGTGAAAATGTAGTTTCATGAAACCAATTCATATGGCTTAAATAAAATTGCCCCACCATAACTATGCAGATCCGCAGGCAAGTCTCCTCATTCCTGTCCCTTTCAAACCTTGTGCACATTTTCCTTACTTAAAAGGCACGCACTGCTATGGCATTTCACAGCCTCAGCCAAATCACCGGCTGGCAACACGCTGCAGGTTTTGCTGACGCTCTCCCGACACCACTGTTTGAAAACTCCCTAAACATAGCGTCTGAAAGAAACCACAGGTCAAAAATTAGACAGCTTACAATTTATTCTTACCTCCTATTCACTTTTGCCCTTCAAAAGAACTCAGCCCTGGGGAGCTGACAAATAAAGATAAATTACCCCTCTGCAGCGTTCTCTCTAACTAAGCCATTGTAGTGATTAAATGAACCTTAGAAGCCAAATTCAGCTTTGATAGCTAGAATCGGGTGGAATTTTTTGCCTTTTTACAAATACAAAGCTCAAAACTTCCTGGTATAGAGGGCCAAATTAAAGAATTTTCATTGGTTTTGCATTTTGGGGAAGTCACCTACATGTTAGTTTTAATGGACTCCATCACATACAGTAGGTACCTAGACAATTTACAGATCTCTAAATTCTGTATATATGTATAGGTAAATAATCCCATGCATGACCTGCGGAGGCCTCTCTGCCTCCAAGCCAAGCCATCTCCCGTGCTGGCAGGTCCCATGGGGAGCAGAGATGGGGACGCATATGTAGCACAAAGGACACTGACACCACTACAGCTACAGCACTGCCCTACAGCTTAGCGTTCATTCTTCTTCCTCATCGTTTAAGAAAAACCTGAAGAACAACTGAAAATACCAAAAAAAGGGTTCAAGGGCTGTCAGAGAGAAACTGGAAAGAGTTCAGCCTAGTTTAGCCAGACGATGCCAGAGAGGGGGCTTGATTACAGTATATCGCCTTGATTATTTTCAGGGAAAAACAGCAGTGGAGTGTTCTTCAATCGAGAGGAATAAATGACTGGATGCCGAAAAATTCAAACGAGAGCATCCAAACTAACTTAATCAGCACAGATAACACCAAGCTGAGAAGCAGCGAGCCCACCATCACTGCACATTTCAGAATCAAGACTGGATACCTCTCAGGAAGAAATTATTTCTATGCACGGGTATTTAATGTACAGGTAAGTGAGGAAAGAAAGCATCAACATCTCATGTTCACAAGCAAGACAGGACGAAGCCGAGCAGTCCCTCCAAGTGCCTGACCTGCCTCTGACAGCTGCACCAGGAGGTGCTCTTCTCGGGGGCTCAGGCCATGCCCCCCTCCTCTGCCACGGGCCATTCAGCCCTAAGAGTGTTGTTAGCAAAGGGTAAAACAGCTTCAGCCCAAACACCGACTTCCCGTCCTTTGCCCACAGATGACCACCTGGCTACTGGGGTGACTAGTGCAGAGAAGACCTTAAATGGAGAGGAAAACTCCAGCACACATCAGCCAGCAAATTGTGATTAAGGTCCAACAGCCAAGTATTTATTGTATCTGGGTTTTTGACCACTAAGTGACTGCAAGCCAAATATATGGCTGAAACGTACTAAAGAATGCTAAGACAGACAACACATCCGTAAGTAAAATATTTCTAAAAAGCAGTAACCCCACCTAACGTTTGATAAACAACAAAGTTACCAGAATGTGAACTACCAGATGCACTAATGGCAGAGCATCCTTCCGTCCTCCTAACGTACGCGGCTGCCTGAGACGTTGCAGGAAGGCAGGTCGCTCACCCTAAGGATGCAGAGGACAGGACCACTCAGCTCTGACACCTCATTTGGATGGATGGTAAACCTCATCCAAAGCCTGTAACAGGCAACAGGTTTCATGATTTCTGTAGAATTAAAACTTGTTTGTGTGTTGTTTTGGAATTTTCAGATTCCAGCAGCACAGGCTGGCTTTAATACAAGGGTGAGGGGGAAAGTACCTATACACAGAACCATTTTAGAGAGAAGAAAAAAATATTGTGCATGTGTATCCTTCATTAAGAAGGAAATGCAGCAGGGTTTAGGAGCTGTGCTAGTAAAACAAGGGGGCTTCTGGTATTCCAGAAAATCAGAATTTTATCCAAGCAGTGAAAAATAGTTGCTGCGCTTGCAGTTTGAGGTCTGACAGAAGACAAGTCTAATTATCTTCCTTTTTAGCCTGAACTCTGTTACATTTGAGAGATCAAGGTATATAAAGAAAAATATATTTTAAAAAGAGGATATTAACCCCACAGGCTTTTGCCTATTGCAATGATTCTTATAACTGATTAGGTAGGCTCTACTGAGCTGTTGCTGGTGATTAGGTTCAGAGTTGGTGTCACTATTGTAATGGGTTATTGATCTCTGAAGTTCTCAAAGAACTTCATAGTTCTGGGAGTTCGGAAACAAAATACAAACCCAAACCCCATGGAATGACTGCTAGTCTTAATAAATGTGATTTTAACTACATATTACAAGTCTTGTTACACTTCCCAACCCTAAGCTTTCATTTCTCCCCAACAACAGTGTTATTTTAAGCTTTCCTTCAACAGACATCTTCGTTGGCCATTTGGTTTGGGGATTATGTTTTTCACCTGTCCCAGGATTCTTGGGAAGAGCTATTTTTTATCAGTTGGTTTTGTTTTTTTTTTTTCCAAGAGAGAGTGCACATGCCTGAGGATACAAAAATAGGCTGCGTAATGCTGTCAGCTGCTGAAGCTGCGCTGGTGGTCTGCAGACATGGGAGACCACCCTGTTTATGACCTCCCCTCTTCTATATGTGCCTGCTCATTTCTTATCTTTGCTTTATTTACACTAATTTTAGAGCAGAGCAGCTCCTTGTATGCCAGCAGGATGAACTCTGTCTCTGCCTGCAGGACACACCATGCTGATTGTGGAAGACTCCCCGCCCCCGAGACTCGCAGGCACTGACCGGCACGCCGCACAACCGCGGTGGAAAGCCAGCGATGACATCCCCCACACACTGCCTGGAAACCCACCGGGACCCCGCCTGGCCTACCCCCCTCCTCAGCAGCGCCGGGGCAGGATGCCGGCAGCGATGTCGGGAGCGAGCAGGGCCTCAGCCGCACCGCACAGATCCGTCCCAAGGGCTGCGAGCTTGGCATCCGCCCCTCACGCTAAATCCATTGAAAAGACTAAATCCATTTAAAAGAAAAAAATTTCAAACGTGTAGGAGCTGGTTGGGCTTGCCCCATGCACACATCCCTCGATCCTCCAGTTTCCCACCAGCCCAAACCTTGCAGCTGCCCTCGAAAGCGAGCCGAGCCCCGGCGACCTACTGCATCCTGGAGAGCCTGTGGCCCTTCCCACCGCGACCGCACATCTCTGCCTACAAGGCACACGTGTGTCATTACAGATCGCAATAGTGGGAAATGATCATTACATTTAATTAACACATTATAAATTGCCAGTTAATTATTCTTCACATCTTTTATGACGCAGCTCTGGCACCATTTAAGCCGAACCGCTCTCTGCTACTGGGACTTGTTCTAAGAAGGGCAAGGTGCCACCCTGCTGTCCTTCAGGCCAGGAATAAGATGCTTGCAAGGATGCATAAATCAATTAAGTGCTGGATGAAGACAGGAATAAGCAGAACTAAGGGAGAAAAAAAAAAGACCCACAACAAAACTTAAAAGCTATTCCTTGTTCCCCAGCAGACTTCAACTGATACCTTGCGCCCAGGCTGGCGGAGGAGGAGCTGCTTCTGGAGGGAGACATTTCACCCTGGGTGAAGGATTTTGGTTTCCCGCTACAACAATTCAATATTGCTTTATTCTAATTGCATCCAAATATTTATGCCAAACCTGCAAGCTGCCAACATGCTAACAATACAAGGGAAGCTGTTTAACTGTTACCAGAACATGCCCAGCCGGGAAGGTGTGAGTGCCGGCAGGTGGTAACTGTGCATTAAGCAAACTGAAACTGTTTGTTTTGGGTTTGATTGTTGTTTTTTTTTTTTTGGGGGGGGGAAGGTTTGTTGGTTTGGGGTTTTTTGTCAGCTTAATGGAAAAGCCAAAAGTCTTTTTGATTTTAATGCTGCTATGGCCCTCCCTGTGCTATGAATCCTCCTGTATTTTAAAACGCTGTACAATTTTATATGTGAGCACATTTAGCCTTGCAGTTTGAACTGGGCCCAAGCTGGTGGGAGGCCGGCAGGGTATACGTGCCCAAGCCATCACAGCAGCTTTACGCATGGCAGTGATTCCCTTCTCCAGGTGCAGACCTGCAGTAGCACCCAGCCAGGAGGAACCACACACAGCACCCCACTGCCCGCACCAACCTGCAAAAATCCGAGCTGGAGGCAGATTAAAACTACGTCGGACTTTTCCTTGGAGAGGGAGTGATGCCTCAGCTGAAGGTTTACCCCCTCAAACTTGTGCTACCAAAAAAACCAAAAGGCACAAGGCTGTCAAGGCAGCCATAAATACCAAGCCATACTTTTATAGCCAGGGCTACCAACGTTCAACCAGCCAGAAACAGCACAAGAAATTCCTTCTCCTGCGTTGCTCCCGCCGTCTCTGCGATGTTTGCCCGGCATCGCCCTACGGGCCCAGGGCTTCCCCTGCAGCTGCAGCTCTTCACCGTGGCCGCACACCCAGACCACCAACACCAAGTGCCAGCTTACACAGGCGGTGAAACCTCGGATAAAATTTACTTTGGTTTGTGTCAGACAGCAATCATGTCCTAACTTTTGTGCACGTAGCCATCCAGCTCAGCAATCACATCAAAGTCCCCTGATCCATCAGTTCTGTAAGGGGTAAGGAATGTATTTTCTCAAACAAAAAAATTATAATTGGTGATCTTCACTGGGGAGACTTTCCCTCCCTATCCCTCTTTTTTTTTAAAAAAAAAAAAAAACAAACAACAAACAATAACTCTTGACTTAAGTCTGACCCAAGCCAATGGTGGTACAAATATATTTAGACACATCTTTAAATTACAAGCCAAACCTGGGCCTTACTCCTGCAGTACAATTATTTTATTTCAAACGAAAGATTTTATACACTTACTGCAGTGCTGAAAAGATCATTAAGTGGTGGGTCTTCTCTAGAAATATCTCTTTGTAAGAAGTCAGAACTCACTTCTCTGAAGTTATCTAGGTAAGTATTTAAGACATATGATTTAAAGTACTGATTTACATTTGTTAATTCAAGGTTGTTCAAACTATTATAAAAATTTGAAAAAGGAATAAGGATTGAATAGCTTAAAAGCATCCTTTGAAAGTGAAGATACTACTTGCCTGCAGGATTTCTTCCCCTAATCAGCCCACATAGAAGAGTTGTCACTTCTATCTAGTTCACTAGCAGATATGCTTTAGTTATTAAATATTAAATCAGAGAGAACAGAGATTCTATTCGGAAAAATACAGTTCACTCTGCCAAATTGCTACTTTCATAAATTATGTTGTGAACATATTTCGATAAAAAGAGGGTTATTTAAAGATGCAACCAAGTCTGATGATAAATGAGACTCTGTGACTGTGTTTCAAATGAAGTCTGCAAGTTTTAACTCAATAAATATAAAGAAATCAATCTTCATGGTGCATTTTCTTTTCCTTTTTGTAATTTTTTTTTTTTTTTTACATTTCAAGATAGATGCCTGCAATAAGAAACTATGTTTACTGTACGCAGAGATTTTAATATAATATCCACAGAGGAAACTGCTATCTGGCTGAATAGAGCAACGCAGAAAAAGAGAGAAGAAATTATTGTAAATCTTCTCCTAACTAGGGCTGAGCAAATAATTCATCATGAATAATTCAGTCAACACATGTATCCTCTTTCTATGTTTACAAGTAATTTATAAACAAACCGTGATTTCCTTGTTTTCTTTTTAGTTATCTGACTTAATTCAATAATTTCATTCTTTTAAAAACAGCTCCAGCGAGGGACAGTGAGTGCTCTCCAACAAAAACCATGTTTCACGGTTTAATTTGACCAGAAAAAAAATCAGGTGCTACTGCTCAAATAGTACCCCTCCTGATGAGATAGATCAAAGCAGAAGGAATTTAGCAGGGACTCAGGCCCACATGCCATGGGATTACAGGGACACAGGGACACTCCTGGCCCCTCTTTGCCATTTTCCATGTTGAGTCAGATCTTGGGGAGGACAAAGCTCGTTAGGGCTCCGAAGCCATCCCATGGGTTACCCTGTCATCAGCCTCTGATTTTGCTTTAAGTGTGGTGATGACTGCACTCTAAATAAAAGGTTTGGAAATGGCTGTACTTGGGTTGAATGCTTTGAACTGGGGAAGCCAGCAGAGGCACCACGGAGCCAGCTCTCTGCAACACAGGGAGCATCTCCAATAGGAGCTCCAAGGAGAGCTTCAGCTGCCACCCATGCTGCCAAGGGAGCATCGCCACAGCCACCCTGGGTACTCCCTGCCTGGTCTACAAGCGTTCAAGTCACATCTCCACTAGCTGGGGAGAAGGACATGTGGGCTACTTACAGCAAGACAGTCTGCTGCAGCTTGGAGATGCATCTTCAGCAACAGCACAGCCCATGGCAAGTGCAGCGCACGGTGTGCTGCTCCCAGACCATCAGACATTCAAAGCCATCCCTTAAGCTCCTGTATGAGGAGGGCACTTCCCACCCCCACTCCAGCAGCACAGCCCAACGAAGCGCCCAAGCAGTCGTGGCACTACGACAGCAAATCCGTACGGCACAGGCAGCCAGCTCACATTCTGCCGGCAGAAAGGTCTGTCTCCACAGTGACGCCACCACCCTGCCAAAAGGCCACCCAAACAAAAAGCCACCTCGTCCCACCTATCGACACCCTGTCTGTATCTGTGGTGGGAGCACAGCAGCCTCCCGCGCAGACCAACCGGTCCTGGCGCACAGGGTGCCCTGCACAGCTCCCTGCACGGCAGCCCCGTCTTGGCCCCATGCTGATGGGGCTGGTCACCTCGAGGGGCGCCCACAGGGACTGGCTGGAGCAAAACCGCACATACCAGCCCAGAAAAATCATCAGCCCAACTGGTGCCAGTCTGCACCACGCCAACTTGTCACAGCACAGTGCCATATAAAATATATATATATATGTGCACACATGCAGGCTGTAAAGAAAACTTCCTCCCTCGCCCCGCTTTTTGACAGGATTTTACAATTCCTTCTGCAAAACTAACAGTTCTCACCCCAATAATAAAAGGGCATTAAACTTTTGGTTTTACACAGGCTTTTTATGTGCATTATTGCAATCAAATTTAATTCACTCCCTGCTAGTTGAACTGGCACTCATTTCAGGTTGAAGTGATATCAGATAATAGCCCCTTTCAACTGAATTGCTGAATAAAAGTCCAAATCAACGCCTGTTTAAAGCAGCTTTACATTCGGAGGGCGCTACGCTGCCAGTGGAGAGCGAGTACACTCAGCCGCACCGACGACATCGTTAAACTTTAAATTGGTTGATTCATTTCACAAGTTCATCACCGGAATGAAAATGTCACTTTCTCATAATATTGTTCTAACTATTACCATTACCCTGTGACTTACAGCTATAGTGAATACTAAAACTTAAATTACAAATGTCTTCTCTTAATTAGCCAATACGCTGATCATTTCATTTTAATTTCAGGCCACAAGTTAAAAGAGGCATCTCTAATGTTTCCAGTTTATTGAAATAAACTGTATCAGAACAGTCTTCCAGAAGACACATAAATCTCTAGTGTGAGTCCATTTGCTATAGCATATAAATAAATGAAATGTTAATGTTAACATTTAGGGCAAAATAAACTAATTCTGCTTTAATTCCGCATTTACTGAAATGCTTGGTATCCAAAGCTCTGACCCAAGGGTATGATAGCACTTATATTATGCTTTGCTGAAAGGAAAGGAGCAGAGCAGGAACTGCAATAATAAAGGATATGGATAATAAAGGAATGGAAGAAGAAAAATGATCAGGAGCTGGCAGAGAGACAGACACAGATCCCACGGATACAAAGAGGAGACGCTAACACAGCTCACGCTCCTGGCTGTTCAGGATGCGTGCTACGCTCCCTCTTCCCTACCGGTTTGAAAAACTTTACTCCTTGAATGGCTAACAAACACCTTACCACCTGCTAATTTTCCATCCAAACATTATTTTTCAACTTATACCTCATTTAATACTGAACCCATGTTTACCTTTAATTTCAGAAGATATTCTTCCTTCTTAATGCCCCCATAACAAATCAGACAGCTGCCCCCGCTCAGCCTCCCCGTTACCAGGCTGAACGAGACAGGCTCCTGTAATATGCTTTTATAAGAAAGATCC
Organism: Falco punctatus; assembly: GCF_963210335.1. NCBI lineage: Eukaryota > Metazoa > Chordata > Aves > Falconiformes > Falconidae > Falco > Falco punctatus. The sequence goes on from NC_137583.1 coordinate 22,328,476, forward strand.
TACATTCTTCTTAGCATTCCAGAAGCCCCTTTCTGCACCTGATCCAAATGATTTCATCTTTTGCAAAATAATTCCTGGAACTGCACAAAATATTCCAAATGGGGTCACAGCAAGGCTTTGCACGGCAGCTGCAACCTTGTCAAGTCTTTACTTAGGATGCCTCACCTAATGCACCCTAAAAAAATAAATCAGTCTTTTCACATATGGGCCACATACAATGGTTGGTTGTACGATGAGTGAGGTAAGTCAGATCTTTTTCTCTCCCCATTGTTCCTAGATGAGAAGTCCCCAGGCAATGGCAGGGTTGGTATAAACTTATTATTTTGCATTTTATGCTATCCAGTTTCCTCTCACTTCTATTTCCCTAATCAATACTGTCAACTAATTCTCCCCATATCACATCTAAGCCTCCTTAGTGGTGCCAATTTCACATTTGCAAGTTTAGCGAGCACAAACCGCAACCCTGCTGTCGCCCCCCCCCCCCCCCCCCCCCCCCCCCCCGGTCACTCCCCGGCACAGACCACGCAGAGCCTCTCCTTCAGCCAGCTCCTTCTCGCCTTTATGGTTTTAATATTAATTGCCACCATATCAACTTCAAATAATAGTTTCCTGTGTATCAGATGCTCTGCTTAAATCTAGGCAGATTGCATCCAACCATTATCATTGTCAAAAAAAAAAAAAAAAAAAAGAGTTTTTTGGGGGGGCAGGAGATTGCAATGCAATAGCAGTAACAGCATCTATCACTGTCCGTCTGCTGCTGTGACCACAGCAACTCTCCCCTTCAGCCTCCCTCATGCTTTGCCGAGCACTGAGCTGAAGCTGCCACTTCTCCCTTTTTAAGAGGAAAGTATTACCCATGATAGCGCTCCCGTTACAGGGCAGCATCTCGACAGATGTGGATTCATTAAAAATCCCTGGAATTACACTTAAAATTCATGCAACAACTCTCAATAATCCACAACTGGGATTGCCTGGGTGGCCTGATAATCTCATATTAAGCACTCAAGGCCCTTCTCCTGCCTTGGGTATTGTAATTCCCATCGCCCTGTGCTCATTTCCATTGAGCAGCCTATCATCGCCCTCATCATGTCTCCATCCTCCTGAAGGACCGGGAGACTCTTTGCTCCCTGGTCTGGGGGGTGAGGGGAGATACAGCACAAAGTACAGCGATCAGCATGGCAAACCAGGCAGCCAAACTTGGCTTTCAGATTCACGTGGAAGCACATCTCTAGAGAAGAAAGGGAATACAGACATCTAGGCACCAGGTAACAGGGGGCAAACCCCCACCCCACCACCCCGATGAGCGCAGAGACTGCACCTACCAGCCGCGCACCCCAGGGGACAGACCCCGATCACAGATCATCTGTATGCAGAAACAGAAAGCAAAGGCTGAATCTCATGCTTGAGAATACATCAGCTGCTTCCCTAATAGACCCAAATGAATAGAAACATATCAGCTGCAAACCTGATGAATAACCAGAAACGTGTGCAAGAAAAATCTGTAAAACTCTTGACTTGAAGATGCCACAGGTCAAAAACAAGTGCTGTTTAATATGTCTACTTTGAGACCATTTCTCACCAACGCATTAATTTATCACATAAAGCCCGTGAGTAAAGAGGATTTGCAAAGGTCATAAAATGGAATATTTATGACCTGAGCCATTATTGTTCCTATTTGATTTTTATGTAATAGGAAGGCAGGTCTCTGAATGTACAGCTGAAAAAGAAGAGACAAAAAAAAGTGGAAGTCAGCACAACAGCTGATAGCTGCAGAGAAAAAAAGAAAAAACAGTCAATAAAAATATTCACTGGGGTCACAATGATGTTGGAAAAAGCCTCAGACTGAGATCCCTGCACCTGTAAGCAATTTCTTGAAGATGTAGCTCTGAACGAAGTGCCATATGGTAAAAACTCAGTCTATAATACCCTGCTACGTTAAAAGCAAAGCCTTGTAAACAGATTCATATGCTGCAAGTTCAACTAAGGTAAGAACGGCTTAAAGGTCAACCTGGAGGGCATAAATTGGGGTTTTGTAAATGATGCTGGGTGATCACAGGAAGGAGAGATTTAGAGAAGCCTGAGGAAGTTAATCTGCTGCAGATGGCTTGGATGTTGCAAGCACCAGCAGTATCTCCAGTGCTGAAATACTGGCGGCATCACTGCAAAACGGGATCCCGGTGGGAAGTTCACCGGGAAGCAGCCAGTGCTCGTGAGCGCATCCAGCACCTGGGACAAGCCCGCAGCCCTGTGCTACCTGGGCACGTAACCTGGTACCCAGGGAAAAAAAAAAATATGTTTAAGCAGCAATAGGCCTCCTAGGGTACTGTGATTTGCTTTCACGTTTCTCTGGCTGTTTGCAAATTACCCAAGACTGGGAAACGTTTTCAGCAGATTAAACTTTATTTAATGTTTTCCATTCCGGACCATCCTCCCCTCCCAGCAGGGGTGGCTGAGCCATCTTCCAGGTCTGGGGGCTCCTGCAGCCTTTTAGCAGGGACTCCGAATCCATCCACTTGCCGACTCACTGGTCCTACCAGCGGGAGGTAGCGAGAACCACCATCTCCCTGCAGCAGCCGAATCCTGGATGCCCCTGTGCCATGGCAGGGCGGGTGCATTTCGTTCTGCAGCAGAACAGGCTGTCCTGGGACAGGAATAACACCAGTTTTATGTTCTTACTCTGGAACACTGCTGAAACGAATACTGGAAGGTAACCTACAGAAATGATGTTATAATTAACAATGATAATAATCCGATTCTTATCATCAGCTGTAATAAGCTGGTGCTCCGTCCCTTGAACACAGGCTGCCAGTAGCCTAAGGGAGCACATATTTCCTAAAGACTGGGACAAGCTCTGGGAGACAGAAAACCCAAACAAGTACAGCAATCACACAGTGTGCCAGCCCCTGTCACAACACTGCTCTAATTAAGCTCCAAGCTGGTAAATGACCTGCCTGCCATTAGCGGCTGGCTGGGCTGCCCAGGCTGACCCCATGCCCTGAAGAACTGCTTTCAAACAGCCTCTGCTTCACCCTCTCCCCTCCCTACCCGGCACATGTCATGCACAACACAACAAATTATGGTCCATGCCAGGAAGCAGAGGGCCTGAGCTGTGCTGCGTATCTGCACCAAGACTCGATGTTTTTGCAGAACTGGAAATGCCAAGGGATCAGAACCATCAATGCCCACATCCCAGAGGGATGCACGCCACCAAGGTGCGCTGGTCCCAGACCAACCTCCTTGCACAGACCAAAGGATTCCCATTTTTCCCCCCACACAGCTGAAAACTATCTGCACATTCAGAAATTTCAAAACATTCATCCTTGGCCACAACGAAGCAGAAGCCATCTCGCTCCTAACAGCTCAGCCTGACCCTTGCCGTACTCCTCTATGACAGCAAAATGCCTGTTCCATTTTCCAAAGCTGCGCAGACTCACATTGTTTTTTCTCGGGAGAGGACCAGTATTTGCAGTTTGTCCTTAACCACTGCTTCAGCTCAGCATCTTCCAGCCCCTCTACCCCACACTGTCAGTAGGGAGCAAGGGTATCGGGATCAGGAACTGAATTGCTGCAAAGACTTACACATTTTAAGAAATGTAAATTTTAAAAAAAAAAACAAAATTTGAGAGGCCTTCTCTCACAGAGGGAGATATATTAGAAATAATCCTTCTTGGTAGGCAAGGTTTGCAGGGGGGCATTGCTCCCTTTTAAAACCTTAGTGCTAAAGTAATTCGTTGTTTGACCTACGGAGGACTGCACATGTCATACCAAGGAACACAAGCGACATGGGTGATGACAGATCTGCTCTGTTCTCTGGCAGCCTGACACAGATGTTACACATCTTGGTTTTCTTCCTTGTTGAGGAGAAAAAAGGAAACCGGGAAGCTGCTGCAGAGAAGAGTCCTGGTTCCATCGGGTTCCTCCGAACCTGCAAGCATCCCTGGAAACACCATCTGCGCAGCACGAGATCACTGCTCTCCCACCTGGCTGGGTGAGTTTGCCTCAAGGCTGAAGCAGAGGACAGAGGACGTGCTGAAAAGGGCCACACCAAGACTATCATCAGAGGTGGCTCCATTCGCCCTCTCCAAACAATGGCTGTCCAAGCACCGGCTCACACAAAGCCCACAGGTCCAGTCACCTTTGCCACCCACCTCTGCAGGTAGAGCCTGTGCAGAGACACACATTGAAGTGTTCTCTATCCTCCCCAAGCCACACTTCGGACAGCTGATACCCAGCTGCTCCTGCACGCTAAGTTAAGCACAAAGACATCTAAAGACAGACCTCTCTCTGCCCATAGCAGAATTTCTGCCTCCAGTATTCCACTACAAAAACAGTGTGCAGAGGTGCACTAGTCACCTAAAGATAGACAGCCAGGCTACATACAAGGAAGAGTTTTTTTCCTTCACTTTCCTCACTCCTAAATATTTCAGCTGAATCCCTGGCACCTGAGATGTAGATCTCCATAAGTATTGACATTAGCTCTTCTTTAGAGAGCTGGTATCAAAGGGCATCAGATCTGCTCTGGAAGTGCTGGGAGCAGCTCACTGTATTTGAGCGGTTACGAGGCAGCCAGAAAGTAGGAAACAGATGTAGAAAACACGACCGAGATATTGGGAATTCAAACAGCTGAAGGGCAGATCATGTGGTGGAACTACTCAAATGTAACAATACCCATATTACCAACACATCATGCTGAGTTAAATATCTAAATAACAACAATAATAAAACAGACCTCCCTAGACAGAACCCAGCTAAACGCAGCAGAAATCATCTATCACAGGGAAATTTATTCAGTTATTCTTCTTCTTTAGCCAAATTCATACCAACTTTGAAAGGATTCGCAGGAGGGTAGGTGGCAGTCACAGGCTGAACCAGCCACCTACACTCTCCAACACCAACAGCACTTACACAGGTTAGGGCCTTCAGAAAGCGTGTTAGCGTTAGTAAACTTGTTCAAAGTCATCATACCCAGCCAAAAAACTCCACAGGTCCTGGAGAGTTCCTTAATGGAGGAGCCAAAATGCATTTATTTTGCTTCCCTTGTTTTCCACATTTGGAAATCTTGAATTTGTATCAATTTTTATTTCTTATTTCTTCCCCGTATTATTTTTAAATCTAAAAATTGCCTTTTTCATGCTCTGAGCTAGAGAAGACTTTTAGCAAAAGCTATCCTGTTTCCAGGCTGTGGAATCACAATCTTTTTAATCATCTAATAAAACTCTTTGTAAGAGACTTCCAAATTTCATTCACATGTTTGCATCTACGTTTTTTTGTCTCGGTCAATTTTACTTGCAATTTTTCTCATCTCTGGGAAATTAGCCATTTTGAAGCACTAAAATATTATATAAAGCTGCGTGGGATTACTCACCCACTACATACAACTTCCTGCAGCTCCTTAAAAGATTCACACTTTCTCTCAACATGTAAGTGCTTAGCTGCTCATTTTCTCCTTTTAAAAAAAAAGAAGTCCCCAAATCCTTCTATTTCTAATGTATGAAAATTTTCAAAAGGAGCAGATCACTGCTGAGGCAGATGGGAAATACTCAGACAAACTGCGTGTCTCGGAGAAGGTGACAGTACACTTCTAGGCTTGCTTTATGGCTTTATAGCCAACTGCCTCATTGCAATTCAGTCAGTTTACCATACAATGACAGAAGTGGCTTTATTTTACACCTGTTGCCATGCATCTGGGCAGAACCTGCCTAATTACCAGCAATAAATATGGCCAACCCAATGTGCCTTGATTAGGTTTTGATAGTGTGGCAGTGTCCAGCCCAGAAGCCTCAGCCCTGCGCAGCTCAAGGCAGCTGCTGCTCATCTGCCGGTGGGTAACCGGCACGCTGGAACGTTGAGCTTTTACACCACGATGGAAGCAAGAGGGATGGCGGAGACCCAGCAAACAATATTTTGTATCTACTGCTGACTTAACAACTCCAGACGCAATTATTCTGGTCTGATCCCCATATCCGAATGACTCCGGTACATCCAAGCACCTCAGCATACAGCCAGCCAGCCCACTGAGCAATGACATACCTGGGTAAGGCATTTTTGTTGACCTTCTCAAGCAATCAGCTCATGGCCCGAACCCTGAGTTTCATTACTGTGGCTGCATAATTCCCTTCCTTAATGTTAGCAATTCATCCCAGTTTCCAAAGCGGTCTCTGCCTCACAGCCCACACCTTGATTCTCTGTTGCTCCATTCGCAATGGCACAGAGCCATAAACAGGACCGTGTCTGCAGCTGTTAGAAGCCCAGAGCAGTTTAACAGGAGGGAAGAAATGTCTAAGCGAGGGAGCCGTGTACCCGAGCAGGATCAGGCCAGGAGCAGACAAACCTACCTACCTCATTAGAAAACCCGAGCCATTCCTAATGCTCGTGGAAATGCTTCACACAGGTTCAAAACTCCTTGCTAGGAAAACCAGCTGGAAACACAAACAATTACTGTTTTTTCTATTTAGCTTTTAAAACACTTCTCTGGGAGCTCCTTGTGGGCTCACAAGAATGCTTGTTTGTCAGTCTGCACACTAACACGTTGCAAGAGCAGTGCCATGCTGCTAGACAGCGGGACACAGCACTCAGCAAACACCTTCCACATCAGCCACTCAGTCAGCTGTGACCTGCCCTGCCTTTCATGCTGGGGACACCTGGTTTGCCCATTTTATTTTTTAGCATCACACCTATTATACCAGCCTCTGTTGTTCTAGTAGCTTGAGCTTCTCAGCAGACGTGGATTTGGGATTTTAAAAAGGTAGTGTGCATCAGTGTTGCAGCTGGGTCTAACCCCACACCTGTAAGCCTTTCTCCAGAAGAGCAAGAAGTCCCACAGTGCCAGAACAGCCACACTATAATTATTAACATTGCAAATTTTAGTAATGATGACCCAGGAAAAAATGCTGTAATTACTAATGCTTCAAACTTAGGCAACGATAACCCAGCAAAAAATCTGTCATGTAAATGTAAAGCTATACCCATCAGAAAGCATTAAACCCCAAGCTATATTTTAACTCACAATTTAGCTCAATAAGGTCATCACACAGAGCTATTGGGTCATCACCTGCTAAGGGATGGCACGCTGAGCGGCTCACTGCATCAGCAAGGCTGGTGGGACCTGCCACGTCTGAGGTTCTGTTACGGGTAGAAGCAACAGGATTTCTCAGCTGGGTTTGGTTTTTCTCATTTGCCAGGATGTGATCATTATTTCAACAGATATCTAATGTACCTGGTGAACAACAGTATTGAACATGAAGCATGATCATAAATAAGGTCTGCATGCACCTAATGCAGAAGGAAGCATGGAGACGTGATGGACCTCACACCTCTGCAAAGCTCATTAAAACATCCACCCTACCCTGCCATCTCTTTCACCCACAGAGGTGCAATGGCCCATTCCTGCCTCACAGGGGTGATGAGAACAGAAGAACACACGCTGGTGAGGTGCCCAATGCTGCCGCCACACCAGCAGCCCCAGCGCCCACCACTGCGCCAGCGGAACCAAGGTGCACACACCGCACATGGCAGATCCCATGTACATTCTCGGAAATGGTGTGTCGATCCAAGCGTCCCTTCAGACTCCCCCTGAATCACATGACAACTGCAAAGTGCTGTAAGAATTAATAAAAAGTCAGCGCAATCTTGGAGAGAGTGGGGAAAAAAAGAAAAAAACTTAATGGGAGAGAAATTAAGTAATGGTCACTTAATTCTTTAACTTCAATGTTCCCAGCTTTAATTAGGACCTGGGGAAATCAAATGTTATAAAGCCCATCTGCTTACAGGCTCCAGAAAGATGAAAACCCTCAAAAAATTACATAAATAATAAATCTCTGGGCTGTCGGCATTTTATTGAGTTCCTCCCCGTAGATTTCAGTATATGCCAGAATTGCAGGCATAAAATTTGTTTTAAAACACATTTTGCAGAAAGTTAAGCTAATTCATTTAACAATTTAAATACATTAGGGAGGTATGATTATTTATTAAAACTGGCATTCCCTGCTCTCTGTAAGCAGGGCGGCTGAGCGCCGATGGCACGGTGCAGCCCGGCTGCTGCAGGCGAGGAGCAGGGGCTACCCCGGCGGCCCAGCGGGGACGTGCTCACCTCACCACGGGTCCAAGCACCATCCAGGCTGTGAGGGTCAAACTGCATGGGCTGCAGCGGGGAGCAGAACCTCAGGGCAACCACAGTTCCACGTTACAACCCCAGCACCGCAGAGAGCCTGTGCCCTACAGATTTAACTGTCAAAAAACTATATGGTGGGTCCAAGGTAGAGAACAAGGGTGTAAGCCAGAGCTGGCTAAAATCTCTGTTGAAAGACAGTTTGTTTTTTTCACCTAAACAGTGTTGCTTTGACCAAGTTTTTTTGGGATGAAAGTGTAGCAATGTTGATGGCATCTCCTCTCTAAGTATTCTCCATCACTTAAAGTCAGCACTCAAAGCAAACTCCAGTTTCTTCTTAAAACGAAATTATCTTTTTTTTTTTTTCATCCATTCAGTATTTTGCATCACTGACACCTTCGTCAGCAGCATCCTCCGGAGCCAGACACGGCACATACCACATCATGTCAAATCACAGCACTGCGAGACACAAAATGTCACATAATGGCACAACATCCCCGTCTAAAACCCTGCGTTTCTTGTCGGGTTGTGTTAGTGAGCGGCGCAGCTGCAGCACCCGAGCAGGCAGGTAGAAGCACGGCTGGCTCCTGCCCATGCACAGCCTGCGGGGAAGACACCAGAGACCCACCGGCCACCTCCGTCCTCTCCTCAGAAACACCTGCGGGTCAGCAAACGAGGAGAAGGCTTCAAAACCGTAACACCAGGGCTGTACTGCTCCTCCTCAGAACCTTTGGCCACCTCTTTGATCTACACCAGCCTGCTGCTGTGCACACAGGTTGCAAACTATGACCAGCACTCCTAAATATCTCAGCCAAAGATACAAACACGGCTGAACTATTAATTGCATTTAGCCACGCCAGAGAGTTTCGTTTCCACAGGAGCCAAGGTGCTCCCGACACCGCCGCCTCCCACCGTTGGCCAGCACTGACATCCTTTCCATCCCGGCCCTGAGGTGATTTTATTTCTGCACAAACTCCGCTCTCTGTTCATGTAAATACACATATTTAAAGCTTTTGCAATGAAATAAAGAAGTTTCAAAGCACTACCAAGGTATATCCCAGAGGCTGATTCCCCACCTTTTCCTGAGGCAAATATTTAATTAATTCTAAAATAACAAGACTTCAGTTGATCCTGTGTTTTGTTAGGTCCCAAGACTGGATTTTCATAAGACTCCACACTAGTAATATTTCTTCCTTTTTTAATTAGTTTTATTTTAATTCAAGACTTTCACTTGAAAGAGAATAAGAAAGAAAAAAATCCATTTTCATCCCATATTATACCTTATACATATACATATGTAACTGTTTAAACACTCCCAGAAACATGTTGTGATATGACAAACCAGACATTCAATTTTTTTTCAGTCTTGTGTTAGATTGACCACAAAAAGATTGACCTTATTCTTACAAGATGAAAGCTAAGCCTACAATGTCAGACATTTATCACAACCATGTTAAAGCTGCCATCTCTCTCTCCACAGCCCCACTCACCCCAACAGAGCAGCTCTGAAGCATCAGTTGGGTTACCCGATGGAAGATGAGACCATAAAACAGCATCAAGGCGTACGTGGAAGTTATGCCAGATGACTTTAGCTTCACACCAAACAGATGTTCGTAACGAACCTGTCCTAAATAGCTGTTACTGGCACATCATCAGCAACACGCTTCCGTCAAATTGCATGGGGCGGTGGGACAGAACTCATACTGTGCTGCTTCAGGGGATGAGAAGAGTCTTCCCCACCCTTCCAGCTGCCTGGCACTTTGTTAGGGTCACAAAACGACCACCCAAGCCTCCCAACTCTGTCCCTCTGCAGAATATAAGCTCTGCTTACAAGGATAAAGCTGCCTCTGCTGTAAATGGTCAGCTCCAGAGGTAGACACTACTGCAAATGTTAATATCTTCTGCTGCAAGTACAGGGCTCCTCTTGGCTTACCTCCCCCAGGGAGGAAGGTACGCCTATGAACACTAGCAAAATACCCAACTGTGCACACAGTACCCAGAGGAAAGGACGGCAAGAGTGGTAACCTTTCCATTACAAGTGCAGGTCCCATTACTTAACTTTTCTCTAATTACACTGCAATTGCTGATGCTTCATTGGAATTCTGCATTTTCACTAGACCTGCGCTCAAAACAATGACTGGAAAACGTAAGGTGACTTGTACCTACAGCATGAGGTATGCTTTCATATTTTCCTTCAAATGCTGGGAAAAAAATATCACCTTTTCCTTCCCTCTGCAAGGCTCCCTGTTCAGCAAACATCCTGCTGAAAGAGGCTGCCACTTCCAGCCATCCACAGGAATTACCACAGGCAACGTGCAGCATTAATTGCATGCAAAGTGCTGGTCCATAAAACAAGAGCTGTGCCACAGCTAACGAGCGATTGCAGTCAAAGCAAGGTTAATGCTTTAAGATCCAGACTTGTTAATTTCAACAATACACTTTTATTGTCTACAGGTAGCATTTTTTTTTTAATATAAGATTCTTCAATCATGGTTTTTAAGCATTGATGCATTTCCCAACTATCGTCCCTAATAGCCTGTGTTAGCCACACTTCATAGCGGCAAGCAGTTTCTTCAAGGATGCTGTTAAACCAACTGTACGTTTGAAGTTTGTGGGTTCCTCATATATCAGAATGAGATTTTCTCTATTTAAAAAAAAAAATAAATTTAATTAAATATTGAGTAAAGTGCCACAGCAATCCATTCTGTGCTTTCGAAGGAGAAACTCAGTGATGCACAATTATTTTGTTCACCGAGACAAGGAAGAGTCAATATTTAATGTGCCATGAAGGATTTATAATGAATATATCTTGCAGGAGAAATAAATATGAGTAGACATCTTTATCTGTCTGGGTTGATTCAGGGTCCATCTTTGCAGATTTCAACTTCTTTAATTATGTAGATAGAATAGAAAGAGCAGAGAAAGAGCTAAAAGTACTTCAAGGCTTTGTACAAATATGTCATGCCAGGACAAGTGTTAAGTGCTTATAGCAACTCCAGCTAACACAGAAAGGCACAGACTGCCATGGGGACCCAGACAGCACTGAAGGAGTTAAGGCACACAAAGGGTGACAGATTTGTTGTGAACCTTATGCGTGTGGCTAAAGGGTAATGTCATACAGGAATCAGAAACAGCAAATGAAGGGTAGGATTTCTCAACGTAAGTGAAATTAGACCCACCCAGAGCCACTACCAAAATTGAGGTTAATCAGCACTATTTATTTTTTTTTTTTAATAATAAAATAGAATGAGTAACGAGAACTGTGCGCTTATATAGGAAATTATAGGGAAAGAATGCAAATCAGTAATTTGCTCAAGGGCCTCTAAATACATCAGGAGCTTGGAGAGTACAATCCAAAAGGCTTACAGATGGCTGCAAAGCCTCGTGAGGCAGTTTAGCTGCAGGTTCCCCAGTCATCTCTCATGCTGGTAATTTACACAATAAACTCTAATATTAAAGAGTAATTCCACAGGCGGCAAGAAAACATGTGAACTGTCAAGGTTCTAAAGATTTTCCCTCGCTTTAAACACACAGAAATATATGCAAGAAAATACCCTTTACATTTTTAGCACATTTCCCAGCAGTTTGGCAGGCCTGGGAAAGCTCTTGGGGTATTGGTTCCTGACCAGAAATTGCCTTTCTCCATCAAAAGCTTCCCCATATCCTGACAAGTAGATCTGCTCTGGACAGAGAACAAGCTTCCCTTGGACTAGAGCACTGAACCAGCATCATTAAATCATCAAGAGAAATCCCCTATGCTAATGAATATACTGCAATTAAAAAGATGCAGTTGTAAGCTGCAAGTTACATGGTACCCAATGCCCACAGCAACCTGCTGTAGCCGGTGGCTGAGCACAGCATTGTGTATTACGAGATCAATGCACAGCTAGGCGCCCGTGCACCTACAGCATCACCAGCAGGACAGGTGCCCAACCCCAGAAGAGGTGGGAAGCTTTCTGCAACCTGCGGCTGATGCTAATTGATTGCTGCCTCCACACACCATTGCGATTCCCCCTCCCCCCCTTCCCAGTGCTCAGGCTGCCCACTCAAGCCCACCATGACCTTTCCATCATCACCATCCCATCGTCCCCACCCACCCTGTGTTGCACAGCATTCACAAGTGCTTCCACACAGCGCTGTCAGTCACTTGAGGAACTCGGCGAGGACAAAGCCATTTTCAACCATGCCTTCCCACGGGCCGTAGGTGTGCACAAGCACGTACATGGTAAATGGTCACCCTGGGCTTATAAAGCGCCATTCCTGCCTCCCCAACCCATGCCAGCCCTCGGAAGGGACCCAGTTTATGCATGGAAGAGCTGGAGGCGAAGCATTTGGGATGATGCTTCAGCAAAGATGACTCCTGTGCAACATCCACCTCCAGCCCACCTCTGACTCCAGCCCCTTGGCAATTAAGCGCCTGTGCCAGAGGTTGGTACAAACCTGTGCTCTCCTTAAGGAGCAGGCAGGATGAACTACACATGGAAAATTATAAAGTCAGATTGAACCATTCACAGCTTTCAGCTGGCACTGGCAGGATACGCCCATTGAAGATGTTTGCTATGGACTTGTGGCTTAATGGATTGGGTCTTACAGCTCTAACCAGAATGGTAAAATATGAGAGATGGGTAGGGGAGACAGCTCAGAGATGACAAATGAACAACCATGCCAGAATTTCAACAGCTACTATTTTTCTTTTCCTTAGTCTTTAAAAAAAAAATTATTTTTTTAATGAGAAAAATTTTAGCCCAGCTCTTTCAGTTGGCGTGGAATCTCATTTGTGGGGCATTACCAAAAGGAGCTGATCCGCATCCCCACAGAGGAAGGCAGGCTGATGGGGTCAGATTCTGCACTCTATGTTCTTGCAAGCCTGCTAGTAAAAACACTGGATTTATTTTCTGAATAAGCCCAGAAACGCAGAACCTCCAGCATGTAACAATATCACTGACACTGTCTTTATATAGGTCATGTTATAAAGGAAGGCACGTACCGCTCCGTATGCCATGAAAAAATAGCGCTTTCTTTTGACACACTGCAAGGACTTCTGAAGAAGTGAATGGCATCCCCGCTTCGCTCCTTGCAGCCTGCAAGGTGCCGACTCCAGATCGGCTGTCAGAAGAAAACCTGATTTCTTAAGAGTAACGATGACTTCTCATACTATCTCCGTAGGCGAGCACCTCTGAAATGTTGGTTTGTAAAACCGTAACCAAATATTACCCAAGCACAGAAAACAGCAGAGCACAGAACATGCTTTCATTGAATTTTATTTCTGTTCCTTCCTCTAGACAACTAAAACTAATAAAAAAAATAATATCTGTTGACCATGGTAAGAGGGTCAGGAGAGTTTTGCAGGGGCTGTGTGATGAGGGGCCTGGGACTGCTGTGCCAGTGGAAAACTCACATTTTCCCGAGATGAGATGTGCAGTACTGCAAGCATTTCAATCACCGAGAAGGTAGGTCGCCACAAGGGACTGTGCACATTAACACACCTACAGGGCCCTGCTAAATTAGGACATTTTCAGATTTCCATTATTCTGCCAAGTAGTTTAATTACATTTAAAGGGAGCTTCTTAAAACTGCAGAAATCAAATGTGATCCAATCAGCTTACAGTCACGCCAGATGAAAGCTATTTCAGGTAATTCTACACTTCAGCACAGCTTGCATTTAAATGAACGTGTAACCTCACCCATCGCTAGTTAGAGCCTAGCTAAGATACTACAACCAAAAATCAAAACTAAGCAAAAACCCCCAAGAGATGACCCAAACTCCAGCAGGGGAGGCATGTGCTTCACCCTACAGTGCTCAGTACAAAACTGCAGTCACTGGAAGTACAAATATATATACGTACTACTAAATAAAATGTATCACCTACAGACCAGTCCAGCTCTGTTGTCTCAGACATTTCGGATAATTTCACGGCACGCTCTGCAGACAGCTACATGGCTTTTGGAAGTGAAAAGCCAAAAAATAGCCAGGTACAAATAAAAACAAACACACACAGCCAACAGTGAAAGCTCATCTTGGCACATGTGTGTTGAAACTCCACCAGAAACCCACCTGGTCCCCTGATGAGATGGTCCCTGGTGCTGCTCCTGCTTGTTGAGGGCAACCACACAACCCTTGGGCAGTCACTGGCGAGCTAAATGCTCTCTTATGAAAGAGTCAATGGGTGCTTTGCCGTAAATGCTTGGGAGCAGCAGAAAAATTCCTGCAGAAAAGCAACCACCGGCTCATCTGCAAGTAGGATTTGAACCCTGCAGAGTGCCACAGGATGCAGCTTTAAGAGGGCAAGGTTAAACTCGGACCCACACATAAGGATCGGACTGGATCAGGATGCGAATCCTGAAACTCACTGTGACGTCCGAGCCCTAAATGCCGTACCCTGCAATCCTGTGCGCTTCCCCTGGTGTTTCAATAAAGTTTTAAGAGCAATACAGCACCACAGTGATTTATTGCCTAAGAGTTCACTGATTGTTAAACTTTTATAAGCCATAATATGGCAGGTCCCAAGCTCCAGTGAAATTATCAGCTACAAAAGTAATGACTATGCTTGCGAATAATTTAGACAAGGAAATCAATCAATTCTGCCCTACATAATAATGCTCAGACCTCCGCTGGCAGCACCAAGACCATGCGTTCATTGCTAGTCCAAATCACCCATCACTGGAAACTCACCAGCCAAAAGCAGTTCATTAATTTTACTGGCGTTTACTAGATACATTCTTAAGCAAACCTGGAACACTACCATAGGAGAATGTCTTGGACTTCTCAAAAGCTATACAGGCTTGGGGGTTTAATAATACCTTGCATTTTACATAAGCTTTATATATATAAGCATTTTATATATATATATATATGCATATAAATTTATGTATTTTATATAGGGATGCAGGCTTTGGGTGACTGCTGCCTCTGGCATGCCTGGCTGCCGGAGCAGGGAGGCTGAAAGCCCTGCTCACAGCCTGCGAGAAGCCGTCAGCCTAGGAGGTTTTCACATTCCATCTGCAATTCCAGTGCACAGCTGAGCAGGGACATCGGCATTTCAGTCTGTGCTTTCATTGGCATCCGTGCTGCTCAGCAGGTCCTGGGAGGTCAGCAGCGAGCTGCGGGACATGGCCGCTGCAGCCAAGACCTCCGCCACAGGACAGTGCCTGGTGGGCTACATGTGTAAACATGTGCTAAAAAGGGTTTCTGTCCCACAGCATTCCTCATTAGCAAGTGAGCAAATTGGACATGAAAAGAAAGATGCTATTTTGTGCATTTCATCAATGAAAAAATGGAAGCATTGAGCAAGAGCCTCAGCCACTTGCTCAAAGCCTTATGGGAGGCTTTGCAAGTCTGCCCAGTTAAGTATGTAAATTAAGGCCAGCTCCACAGCCCAGGAGCAGCCCTCATGCTGGTCCTTCTGGCCCCAGGAGCAATGCCTTGGGCTATTCAGAGGCACCTGTCCGTGCCTTCAATTAACATTTGAGTGATTTCAAAGCACAGGAGCTCACATCTCCTAGATCAATATATGAAGTAGCCTGCTGGACACGGGGCATGAGGAACACAAAACACAAGAAAACCCCAGTTTTTTAGGCTGAAGATGTAACACCCGAGCAGTCCCATGACTGCTCTGTGGGAAAGCAGAGCTCTCTGATGCTACACGGGGCCTCTCAATCATACGGCATTGCCTCTGCACACAGCCTGTATGCTAAGCAGTGCTGATAAGGGGATCTATTTTCACATCTTGGGAGAATATCAATATCTGTCCTTCATGAAAAAAAAAGTGAATGATAACTCTTTGCCTGATGCCTGCGTGATGAATTCGCAATGGAAAAAGCCCTTCGAGTAGAAGAATTGGCCTCAAGTGAGCCATTAATATCAGAGCGTTGCAGCGATGTCAGATGTTACAATATTTAAATGAATAGAATATTACTTTTTCTACTTAACCAAAATGATTACATACACACAGACCAAGAACGGCGCTGCACAGAGTACACCATGTTTTTACGCCTAGGGACAGCTCACCAGGATGTCTCCAAGGCTGTGCATACGCAGCCTAGCAGGGCACCACCGCAGCTCCCCAGCGGCAGCTGCCTGGCTGAGGGTGCAAATGCAGACTGAAGAAGAACAGGCACCTCTAGTGTAGGGCTTGCACTTGAAATTCAACTCAGGATTTCAAAGCCCCTTTGCAGAGTTATTAAAATAGACAATTGCAGTGATCTGACAACGCTACAGCAGAACAGCCCTTTGTTGGCAAGAAACGCTCAGTAGTAACATACTTACCTGTTGGCCTATAAATGCATGGGTCTCTATTAAAGTTTTGCATGGCAGCACAACTTTGAGAACGCTGAGTTATCTACAGCTTCTTGGCACCTGCTGGAGGAAGGAGAGGAAGCTTTATGGATGTCTGAAGCACATTATTAATAGCATAACAATATGGAAGCTGCAAGCACAGCAGATTCCCTGTAGCTATTTTTAATGCCATGCTCTTGTTTTTTTAGGCATCCCTTTCACTGTCTGAAAAAAAGCCAAACTTGTTTTGCTTATTAACAGCAAAATCACACAGTGAAATTACAGTAACCTTCAGCCGCCTCAAGTCTTACCTGATGCGCAGTATCAGCTAGCTGCTTGTGAAAAGCCAGCACCTCAACACATGAGAAGAAGGACAAAGGGGCTCCACAACATCTCTCAACTGCACCAGGGGGCCAGACACCCCTCAGCACCCAGCTGAGGATGATGAATTGTAACTCACCGCAGCTGTGGGTGTGCTGGGCTGGGCCACAGAGCCGCCCTGGGCTACAGCCCTACAGGTGTGGGCAGGTCTGTCCGTCTGCAGCCTGAGCAGCACCAACCCGTTGCTTGATATGGGCCAGATGGGCGAAGTAAAGATCCAGCCCAGCTCTCAGATCCCTTAGGGTGTCAGGCTAAAAACCACACCTCCAGGACTGCAACTGGAGTGCCTGGGAAGAAACCTCACAGGCATCATAAACGTAGATGCCAGCAGGACCATTTTTACAAATTGTATTTAAACATACCTAGGCTTCCTACCACCTAAGAAACATTTGGCAACAGTCAGAAAGAAAGCTACTTTTCACAAGAAACATGGCTATCAAAAAACCCCTGAGAATCCTGCGTGTCTGACTTGCTCAGGGATGCTGTGAAGCTCCCAGGCGAAGTCACCCCCGTGTCCCTGCCGCACATGAGCGGTTTCCCTGCGCAGCCAAAGAAGAGGCAGCGTTAGCGGCAGAAGAGGATGCCAACTGCCCAGCCGATGGGCGTTCACCCTGCAAAGCTGTGTCACAGAAAATGAGACATGTTCCAGAAACAAATGCAAATGCATAATCCTTTTTACTACGTGACTGGCTGCGATGCCAGCTGCCAGATATAACGTTGCCCACATAGTCTCTGGGCACACAAACGGAGAAGATGCAAGCAGCGCCGAGCATCAGCCTCCCTGCAGACACAGGCATCTCCCCTGCCCCGTGTAGGGGGAAAGCCCTGGCAACTCCCAGCTTGCCAGGGACTTGGGGGGCAGGAGGTGGGTCTGGTTCTTCAGGAACAGGGACACTGCCCTGGGCTGAAGAAGAGCATGAGCTGGGTCAGACTTAAAACAAACAGCTGGGCTTTAATTCCATGCTAAAAAGGACACCCTAGCGCCCACAGGCACGTTGCGTTCAACGCAATCACAACTGCCTTCACTGGATCAATACTTTTAAGACTCAATGCGGCATCAGGATTTCTCCAGGTATGGAAGTCTGCCCGTGGGGATTACAGGGTAATCCCCACCACATTCACGTTGATGACAGTCTTACTCATGATGGAGGAGTGCTTAATGACACGTTACAGTATCATTTCTTGAAAAACTTCGAAGCATCAAATATCCCATTCTGAATTGCACAGCAAGAGGTATGAGCCTTTATTTACCTTCGAAAAGGAAGGACAATTTTTAATGGGCTGGTAATCTTTAAATCCTTTTTTTTAAAGGACAGAATATAGGAGATGTTTTGCCGCTTTATAATAATCACTGGTATTAACAATTACATAAAGGATAGTGATGTAAAATACATGATTTCCCATGATAATTTCCTTTGAAGCAGAACTTGGGATATGAACTCAGCTCTGCTCGAGCACTGGCAGCGGTACTTTTATTTAAGTACTTTTAATTAAGCGCAGTGCTACGTCAGGCTCGGTGACAGGCAGCGCAGGGCAGGCCTGGTGCCAGCCCACCCACAACGAGCTGCACGGGCCTTGGGCAGTGGGAGCAAGCTGTTGTGGAGGAAGCCACAGTACTTCGGGAGGAGTCACCGGAAAGTTATTAGAGTGCAAGTTTTAGATCCTAAAATAAGAATATCGAAAAGGTTCTTCTGGATTAAACCAGTGGCCCGTCCAGCAGAGTGTTCTGCCTTCAGTGGTGACAACAGAAGAGGCTATTTAAGGACAGCACTGAGCCAGGACCTTTGTTATCATCCACACGTGACACAGAAACCAACCTTCAAGGTCATTAAAACATAAACCCACCTCTCCGAAAAAAAAAAAGATGGTAAAAGTATTTTGCTTTGAACCAAACCAAACTGGCTTGGGATAAAGTAAACGAATGAAAATCAGTGTTTCTTGGGTTAAAAAAAAAAGCATTTAACTTAAAAGGTGCTTTAAAAGAGCGAGGGCACCCTGCCCCGGCACCCTGCCTGTGCTTCACCCCAGGCACTGCCCCAGCACCACCCCTGCAGCACTGACCCACAGCAGCGATACCGCCCCGGCTGCAGCACTGCCGCACTCGCAGCTCTCCCACCCATGCACTCCAAAACAAACAGAGAACTGGAGAAAGTGTGGAAATCTGGCCCGAGGTTGCCACTGCAGCCCAGAGACAGCATCTTCCAGGTGAGGACAGAAAAGCTTGCAATGCGGGCAGCCTGGCTCTGTGGGGAGAGGACAAGAGGTCTCCATTACCAAAGACGGTGTTTTCCTGGAGAAAATGCTGAAGGAAGGAGCAACAGGAAACAATATCTGAAGATGCTGTAAGATGGATAAACTGAATGCAAAAATAAAGCATAAATACTTGCCAATGCTAGTAATTAGCAAATCTTTGGAAAAGATCTTCCCTTTGGAAAGAAGAGCATTGTCCATCATTTGCAGACTCCAGATGAAAGGCGGATGCCTTCACTTAGGATTTGTTTAAGTCAAATAAAAGCTACTGCAGTCAGTTCAAGGGCAGGAGGCTGAACTGCATAGCCTGGGACACAGGCGAGGTCAGAACAGATGGCCAGATGGTCCTGTCCAGCCTCAGGCTCTATGAACTGTGTGTGTAAACCCACTTTTCATGTTTGGTTACAAGTGGAAGAGGACGGATATGCCATTCAGTTATTTGATATTCCTGAAGACACAGATATTGAAGGAAAATTTGTAAAACCCTATTATAACTCAGCAAAGAGACACAGGGTCAAGGAAGCAACACAGGAATGCAATAAAATAGACTAAGAATTAAATTACTGAAAGCAATTTCTGCTTCTCAAGAACTGATGTAATGACAAAATCATAGGCATGCACCAATATTACACAGAAGCTAAAGACTCTGATAATACATCTTCATCTTTAATTTCTCTTAGATTTACTAATCTGAATGAGGAAATTCTTGGAATTTGGCCCAGAATTTCAAGCCAAGAAAACCTGAGGCTGCAGAGACCAGCGGCTCTCAGCTGTGAACTGTGCATCCTCGAGGAGACGTGGAGCAATCGCAGGAGGTCAGGAAACATGAGATCCCCCCCTGAAATTCCTTCTAGCCTTTGTTCTCATACTTCTCCTGTTTCCTCCCTCTTCCTTCACCCCTCATTTCCTGCACCCAACTCCTCTGCTCAAACAAATGCAAAGCCCGCCATTACTGTGAGGCCCTGAGGATGAGCAGGAGTGAAGTTGCAGCACCAGCAAGCCATGGGGGCAGTGGGCAGAAGGACATTCCTGGGGGAGCTTGGCAGGCTTGAACTGCAGCGACCTTGGGCTTGGCTTAAGGCTCCACTTCAGAAAGGGGCAATGCCAGCAGGATTATCACCCAGCCAGACAAGGCTCCCAGGGCTAGGATGTCTTCCAGAAGGAGAAAACGTATAGGGTGAACTCAAAAGAGAAAACAGATTTAAAATTGGGTTTGAGGTTTCAAAAAGAGAGTGGACTAGCTTGTTTTATTGGGCAATATCTGAAAGCCTGCAGGGTTGTAGGGCTAAAATATGTGCTGCTACCATCCTTGACAAATGGTTCATATTTCCTTCTGAGTTGAGTTTATGCCAACAGTTCAGGTACCATAGAGTTAGGCTTCAAAACAAAGAGCTGAAAAAAATGGTTTCCTGGTGGTTCCTTGAAGACCTATAAAACGTGGGCCAAGATTCACCCATGAATCAAGTTCCTGAGCACTTTGTTCCTCTGAAAATTCATCTAACATATGCACCAAACCTGGGCTTAAAAACAGCTGAGGGAGCCATCGCTATCATTTGATAACTAACTATGAGCCTTTTATCCCCAGCAGGGATTTAGAGGATCAAGAGTTAAATGGGTTCCCGAGGATGCTAGTCTGAACCCTAACCCAAACCCTAACCTTAGCCCTAACAATAGCTCAGTGATTTACAGCTCACATAAAATCCAGTATAAGCCTTCTGTCTTTAGGGACACAAGATTTAATCTTAACTGAAGGCTTTCCATGGTCGGCCAAAAACCTGGTTTCTAAGCCTGGAGCTGTGATGATTGTACTGTCCCTAACACAGCCACACCACAGTACTGAGCATCACCCGCTCGCCCACGTGGGTATCATCCTTCGTCCTCTGTCGCCAAACCCACATCCAAAATCCTCTATCTCCGGCCATGTGATTTCCCAACCAGAGGTCTGGTCCCCACTGAGCTGCAGGATTCCCTTACAGCAGAGGTTTACCCGTCAGCAGTCGGTGGGATGCAGCCCTGGCTGTGCCCCACAGCCCTGCCAGGGCTGGCTGGGAGCTGGAGGCATCCAGCTCCTCCTGGTACC
The DNA here is from genome assembly GCF_963210335.1 of Falco punctatus. Classification (NCBI taxonomy): domain Eukaryota; kingdom Metazoa; phylum Chordata; class Aves; order Falconiformes; family Falconidae; genus Falco; species Falco punctatus. The sequence continues at coordinate 22,349,569 of NC_137583.1, forward strand.
CCCCAGCCCCCTCCACCACTGCCACCGCTGCCCGGTGAGCCCCGTGTCCCCAACTGACTGAAGACCTTCCTCTGGACAGCCCAGCTTAGCCCAGCTCTGTGGTCCTCGAGGAACAGAGCTGCTTCCCTGCTCCCCACCTCCTGAGCCCTGACTCCCACTGACCGGAGCACTAATCCTGACCCACAGCCGTGTCAGAACTGGCTACTGGCAGCCCTTCCTCAGTTAATCCCTGTGGCCCTGGAAAGAAGCAGTAATAAACATTACCCATCTATATGTGATCTTTTCCAAAAGAAATGTGTACGAATTCACAGAGCACTCTTCCAACAAATGTTTTCTGTGCCTTTGTGGTATTTTTATAACCTGCATCTCAAGTGCATTTCTAGTGCATCATCCCATATATAACGAAGAAATACCAGACAAGGATATAACACTGCAACAGATGCTTCTACTACCCAAATGAATAATTTCAACATTAATTCAAAAATCTTTGAAGCAGTCATGAGACAACATGCAGAGTCTTATCAGCCAAGCGAAGAGAAATTTAATGTATGCAGGTGAAAGCTTTTTTTTCTTTTTTTTCATGAGCACAACATACTAAACTGAGTTTTTGTAGGTCTAATATACAGTTGGTATTTCTTATTACAGGTGTGGTGGATACTGTGTCACACTTAGGTTTTGGTATCTGAAGCTAATTCATGTAAAAGTCATTAGATTTGGTGCCCTAACTAAATTAATCTGAGTTCAAATAATAAAATCTTTTTAATCAAATGCTGAAAGATAAATAGGTAATCAAGCATTAGAACTAACGAAACTCATAGAGAATCCAAACCATGAAGGATGGAGCCCTTGCAGCCAGCCTGGTGGCTTACGGAGTTGCTCCCCTGGCTTCTCCTGAAATCTCTTAGCCAACACGTTCAGGAAGCCCAGGACTGATCTCTTTCCAGCAGTTTGCTTCCACCCCACTCAAGTTTTCAGGGAGATTATCACACTAAAATTTCATTTAAGTCATCCCCTTTTCATTCTCCAGATCAGATAAAAAGCCTAGACAGAGATTTGGGATACACATGTGCTCCTTCCCCAAAGGATGCCTTTTTTGCCTCTCCTTACCATCTTTCCCCAGCCAAGTACAAAACTATCATTAACTGCCCATTATCCCAGCACAAAGTCAGGGGAAAATTACTGTCGGGTCCTTCAACGGGCTCGTGTTAGGTTCCAGGAAGAAAGGATTTCATTAAAACCAAAAGGATGGACAAAGGCGACGCTCTGCCACAGCACAGCCCTTCCATCACCATCCCCGCTGCATCCCCGCTCAATGCCAAGCAAAGTAACCCAGCAGACAACGGCCCTGAGGAATCATCCCAGCACCAGGGAAGAGCACGAGGCACAAGGATACTCCCTGCCCTTGGTATTTTGATGAGGGACCAGAATTACAAAGAAGCTTTTGATTATTGGCTGCTGTCAATCAACGACAGACACAATTATAATGATACCAATGATAGCATGTGGTTACCAATAAAAACTACAAGGATTGATTTTTACATACTAGTGCAGCAATAAATATAATATGGACGTCATATTCAAGGATACCTTATTACCTAGCTGGTCTACGCAGCAGTAAAACATGAAATTGCACTGAAACAGAAAAGCAATCTCCATGGATCTTCTCCTTCCCCACAAAATCCTAGTTCAGCATTGATTTTTTCATGTTGAACAAACATATTGTGAGGCTGAAATAAGATAGGTGGATTCATTCTGAGCTTTTTTCTCCTAAAAAAAAATATTCTAGAAACAAGGTGAAAGCACCCTATCATTACAGACCCAGGACCAAGCAAGCTGGATCACCTGCTGGAGTGTCACCCATCCACCATGCGGGTCCCTCCTACTTTCCCCCACACCAGCCGCACCAGCGTGCTGCAGGCAGCAGCTCGGTTACTCCGTCTCTGACAGGGCAGCAAGTTTCAACAGAGGCATGAACTGGAATTGGAGAACCTGACGGTTTTTTTTCTGGTGTCCCCTTTAAGCCATGACATGAGTGTGAAGACGTGGTTTCACTCAGCCCCTGTGGCCTCCCCTCTCCCTCCCACCACACCGTCATCACGGCACAGGCAACGGCCATTTGGCACCATGGGACCACGAGCTGGGTGAAGAAAGGGGCGCTGGGTTTCTCCCACAAAATCCTGAGCAGACGATGCAATACGGCATTTGACAGCACCTTTACACTGTTCTGCTGCCAGCAGCGAGAATGTGCTGCCTGATGTACCCCCACGGCCCGTGTCCGCGCGGGGAGCAGGGTAGACCATGCATGCCTGTGCAAAGTCACTCCTTGGTGACTATAAAATGTACTCGGGTCCAGCTTACTGCTCTGCTCCCATTTTGCTTTCACACTGCCCAGATGCCAGCGGTTACCGAAGGAAGAAGACGGGGGAGAGTGAAGCCCAAAGAGTCACAGCCAGCCTCCGAGCGCTGCGGCTCCAGATGCTGTACGTCTTCCACCAGCCAGAAGCAATCACTGACTAATTTCAGTGAGATAGGTCCCCAGGCTTTTTTTATTATTTTTTATACTCCAGTGAGTAAATTCATCAGGAAAAAGAAGCAAACCCTAGAAGGCACCACACATTTCTAACCTGAGGAGTGAAAAACCTTGAGCGCTGTGAAGGCTGTAATACAACCACTGGGAAAAGGGTGCGGGGATGCAGCGCAGAGGAGCTGGTGGCCGGGAGCAGCCCTAATGTCACTGAAGGCTCTATGGGAAATTGGCCGGATTTCAACCAATGTTTACCTAATTTTGCAGTTTCAATTACTGTGAATTCTAGAGCAAGGCAAAGCCCTCGTTATTATTCATCCACAAACATATCTCCAGCTCGCTGATATACTGCACTTACAGTTGAACCAACAAAACCAGCTGGGCAGGAAGCACTGCCAGAGCTCTGCTCTCGCTGCCCCAGCTAGGTTTCAACCACTGACCATGACAGGAATGATTCCATCCCACTACAAAGCCCCCGCACCATCCCATCACCCCACCTATCTTAAAGTAAAGGCTCCAGCAGCAGCATCTTCCGCACACTCTGGGGGTGCAGAGCAGCCTGTGGGCGCAGGTGGGGATTGGGGATTCTGTCTCTCCACAACAAGCAAAGTGCAGCCAGGCCAGGCATTGCAATATGCCACTGCAGCATCCCCCTTCACCACCACAGACAGGCTCTATTTTAAGTAGAGCAAACCTTTCTTTTGCCATTGAACTGGAGTTTTCACACGTCTCTTGTAAACGTGCCAAAAATAAGAGCATAAATTATTAATTTCCTCTACATGCATTTTGTTCCTAGTTACCTTTCCAACTATTTGACTGCTGCAAAAAGTTAAAAAAGAAAAAAAAAAAAAAGAAAAGGAAAAAGCATCTCTAAAGGTTAAAACTTTGAGCCAATTTCAATTTCAACATAACGTCAGAGTAGTGTATGTTTCATTCATTCCTCCTGGTGACATTTCAAGCTTTGTTACAAATCAATCAGCAATTCCAAAAGCATTTGGACAATCAGGAAACTATACTGGATACAAATCCTACAACATCTATTATTCTTGCTATTTCACTCATTTTGATGAAAAACATTTCAAAGGTTACTTTAAAAGAAGCAAAGATGTATCTGAAATTTCAGGACAGATAAAGGATTTATGTGCAATGTTTCAACAGCAGAATAAACTTTAGCAGTATACATGGGATTGTTTTTATAATTAATTTGGTCTAAAAGGATAGAGCTTATAGTCAACCTGGTAAAAGATACATTTAATGCTATATAACACTACTCAGTATGATGTAGAAATACTGGGTAATATGTAAACTAGACAAAAGTCATAAAAGATTTAAGGTGGTCATTCTGGAAGCTTCCTTTAATATGTTATTTATCACCCAAAGCCACGATGCTCTGTTGAGGCGAGTTAAAAACCCAAAGGGCTACTGTTTTGATGGAAGGCAGCTGCTTTGATTTGAGTACCAGGAGAACTGTACCTCTGCCTCATGACCCATGCTGACACCCAGCCCGTACATCCTGGGTGTTGTAACTTCAAAGTGATGGATCAAGTGGTGAAGACAACTAACTGGGGCCAACTGGTTCCTGTCCCATGAGCAGGTACCTGGCCAGCCCCGCCACCTTCTGGGCTGCTGCAGCCTAGACAGCATCGTCCTCTACAAGGTCCCAGAAGGTGAGAAGAAGTGGGGGTGTTTCTCAGACATTTATGTTGTCCTCCCCAGAGGCTCAGCAGCTGCATCACTTCTCCAGACACGAGGAAGATGAAAGCAGCAAGCACAGACCCGCCCTCTGCCTACGCAGGGCAGCACCGCAATGTCCTCAGGATGGGGCACTGATGGCACAGTCACCCTTGGGTTCCTGCTACAAACCCCAATGTTCACCTCCAAGAGCTCAGTCTTGTTTGAGAACAGATGGGGTTTGTATTCCAATCCATTCAGTCTTGCACTTTATATTAATCAAGGACATCTTTCCTGAGGCATGTAAATGCTGTGAAGGGTGTATGTGAGTTAAATGAGTACACACTGCCTCCCCAACCTTCTTGCAGGGCCAGAGGAGAGCAGCAATTTTTAAGGGTGATACTGAAGATATTTTTCTTCTAGCCAAGTGTGCTCGCTAGTTTATTTTAGTGCCCAAGGAAGGAGTACTTCAGCTTCTGATAGCGCTGTTGATAGCCCCAGAAGTATTGTGTTAAGAGTGCTCCTCTTGAAATAAAACACTGACATCTGTTTTATCTTCCCAGCGCAATGAGGAGCAGTGGCAGGCGTCCTGTGGGATGGGACGCAGGGAAGGGCAGTCTAGCACATGGGTTGCCCTCAGCTTGAAGCCAAATAATGCATCAGAGAGGAATGGTCGCTTTGGCTGTCATCGTTAACCTAGGCTCTGCAAAAGCACATTACGTGCAGGTGTCAGGCCAGCGCTGCCCCTCTTCCTCCCAGTGCCTCAGCCCTTATCTCCTGTGGCAGACCCACAGGCATCCCCTGCCCTTGCTGCCCCCTCTCACCAGCCCACGCTGCTGCAAAAGCAAATACTCTGCAACCTGAATGGAGGCTGAGCCTAAGCCCCCATGGGCAGACAGGGAATAGTTGCAGATAAATGGTTATCTTGGTTTGCACACACCATGCTGCCCTGGCTTTTTAATCAGAGACCATTATTGCTCTTCTTTGTTTGGGAAACTCACAGGGATCAAGTATCAGTCAAGCTCAGTGAGAAAACTGTGCTGGGGAGATGACAAGAGGAAGAAAGAAACCCTCAAAACTGCACACTGCCAGCCCGGCCACGCAGCACTTGCTGCCATGTACCCATCATGTACCCACCACGTACCTGCCACACACCCATCATATACCAATCAATCAGGTACCCACCACATAACCACCGTGTACCCACCACACATCCCCAACGCCGCGTGGGCACAGAGAGCTGCTCTGCAGCCAGGCTGATGCTGGGTGGGCAGAGCAAACCCAACAGTCCTGCAGAGTGGACAAGCCCTCCCAAACGGACATACCTCCTTGATTTTCACCGCTTCAAGGCAAGCAGGAATCAATGCTCAGTTCCTGGGGGCACCCTGTGCCCAGACTGACCAGCCGTGCACGGAGGTGCCACATGGTGGGTAACTGACAGCTCGCAGCTTGTCACGCCCAGTTACCATTATTCCAAACGATGAGAAAAATATGCACCTCTGAGCACCTCTGAGTAACGTTGTTCTCTATCTGGGCTCACGCAGTGTCTGGGGAGCACAGGGGAGGTTTCGCAGGAGAGCATTTCCCACGAACATCAAGCAACCCTTTCTTATTTTCCATTTGCCACCATTCTTCCCAACCCCGGCTGCACATAAAGCTTTCCTCAGCCCTCAGATGATGATTGATAATGAAGCATAAAGTGACACAAGATCATACATAATGATGCTTTAAGTTGGAAAATGGGAAAGCTATGCTTGTATTATTTTTCATGGCCTTCCTTGCCCTACGGCAGCTCCTTCAACCACTGCCCCGTGAATGGTTTTAAAAAATGGCATCAGAAGGGAAGGCAGGTAGATATTACTGTGGAAATCGAAAAAATCCAAAGCTCTAAGCTTTCTTTAACCTCTCTGAATGTATGCTCTCATTTCCTAAGCTGTCTTTTCCCCTTATTCAAACTCAACATGAGAAAGAAATTCAGAGTTCAGGCAGGGAAGCTCTCATTAATTTTCTTGGTGATACCAGACCATTTTGAATTGGTATGATGTTAATATGCGATGAATTTGACATTTAAATGGTTTTGTAAATATATCTTTTAGAAGAAATGTAAGATTATATTCCTTAAAGAACCTATATGGTCCTTAAGGAAACCATAAATGCTTTTAATCAGGGTACGAATGTTAAAGCCACCACCCTCACTTCATTTGCCTAATTACATACCTCCCTAAAATTCTCTTTATAGTTTTAACTGCATATGATAATTTCTTCCTATCCTTTCCTAAAAATGCTGTTAATTGTCCTTATGTGATGTTAATCAGCTGCAGCATCCAAGCCCAGCCTAATTTGTAGCAATCGTTTACTTATCTCAGAGAGGTGTTAATACTGCTACATTGAGAATTTAAGATGAAATTCAAATTTTTAATGTAAATTAAGCTACAAGGCAGAGATGAAAAAGCTCAGTAATTGTTAAAAGCTCATTTTAGAAATACCCAATACCTGAATTCAGCTATTTGAAATTTAGATTCAGTGACATCATACATTCGGTTAAATGAGATGTGAAACAAATCTCACATATATATTTTGAACACTCTGATTTCATTTGCAACAAATAAGGAAAGGAAGCGAGGGTCTCTGCTCCCGTAAGAAGCTGGCTCTTCACCCAACAATGAGAAGAGCAGAAACAGGGCTCCAGCTTTCCGAGGAAGCATCTCTTCCAGAAAATAACCCAGCACTCTTCTGACAGGGCAAGGGCAAGGTACGGGCACGTGTGCGAGCAGCTCCACCACCACAACCGGTAACAGCCGTTCATGGTGTGGAATTAAGTGGATTCTTACTCTCTGCTAGGAGTGAACCCAAATTTAAAAACTCTGCACAAATGCCTCCAGCAAGCTCCTTCTTTGTCTTTATGGCTTCATCAGAGCTATTTCTGTTCCAGGATGTTATGTACATAATAATTTTTTTATTATGCAGGAAACAGCTTATTTGATCAATTTGCCCTATTTTTTCTGTTCATAAATTTAGGGAGACGTTTATCATTTTCCTGAGATTACTAGAAATTACCTGCCAGATATAATTGCAGTAAATAAAACTCGCTCAGGAGCTCAGGCTTGTATGGCTCAAAACAAATGCCTGCAATTACTGCATTTGTGGAGCATGAGCTCCAGAGAGGTAAGAGCGCAGTGGAGGAGATTAGTCCAGGATCTTCAAAGGCACCTAAGGGCTGCAAGCGCCTCTGTCCGCTGGGAGCTGACTACCAAATTCCCTAAGGCCACTCTGATAAATGCTGCCTTACTTTACCCTGTTCTGTCCTGGAGAAAAAGCAGTGGCTGTGATGCACAGGGGGTCTCAGCTGGCCTCTGCCTCCCCCCTGCAGGTCCCAGGCTGCTGGGGGCAGCAGGGGTGTCACTCCCCAGGGCTCTGTCAAGTGCTCGCCAGTCGGTTACTTACAGCAATGATATTTTCCCTTACATTTACTATTTTCTCTAATAGCTTGAACTGTCTTTGTCACGTCGTTAAATTGGGCACATTCTCCCGAAAGCGGGATGCCTCTTCTACCTGGTGACAGTTCTGTCTCAGATAGGCTTGAAAAATACTCAAGGCGTGCATAAAACATCTTGCGAGCTGACCTGCAGCACTGTGGGGCAGGGGCTGCGATGCACAGCCGGCATCGGCACAGCAGCCAGAAATCAGGGGAGGGTCTGTAGCTGACAAGAGCCAGGCAGTGGCAGGGACCGGACCTGTAAAAGTGAGGCTATAGGGGATAAGTGGAGAAAGCCGGGACCCCCTGCTCGGGCGATGGGAAGCGTGCCCCGGCTCCCTGCCCACCCAGACCCTGGAGCGACCATGCAGGCAGAGCACATGGAAGACAGAAATAAAGCCAGAAAGCTCGTGTGCCATTTTCCCAGTTATTCTGTGAACCATTGCAATAAGGCATTAATTATTAACAAGTTATTTAAAATAAGGGCTATATGAGTGTGCAAACCCATAGTTTCTATATAGTAATAAGCAGCAGTGAAAATCCATCTTTTCTAGTTAATAAACACGTCCAAACTCCTCACTCCAGCCTGTTTCTGTATTTGTTTTGCAGCACAATTTTAACACAGCAGAGGGAAATACTGAAGGGGACCACACACAGGCAGCACGGCAGTGCAGGCACTTAGGGGTGTGTTAGAGCTGCCCTCCACCACCAGCCCTGTGTACAACTCCCTGCGATGAACCTGCCTCACAGTAACCTACACCGTGATGCCAGGAATTGCAGAGCATCCCATCTGTGGGATGTGACAGTGGCTGTGGCAGTGTGAATGTCCCGTGGGGAGGGGAGGCGTGCCCAGCCAGCACCGGAGGAGCACTGGACCTGCCACTGTCAGAGGGAGCTACCCAGGGCACCGCAACTGATGGCTTCGGTGCCAGGCAAACAACGAAGACACAGCAAATGGGTTTCCTTTTGGTGCTGCTTATTGTACCTGTGTTAGCAATAAGCAGGTTCCATGTCTTTTTTGCAGCTCTCTCACTGCTTGGATTATCTCCTTAGATATTGTGCCCCATTTCAAAGAAATTCTTTACTGTAAGGTTGATGAGACACTGGCCCAGGCTGCCCAGAGCAGCTGTGGGTGCCCCATCCCTGGCAGTGCTCAGGGCCAGGCTGGACGGGGCTGGGAGCCACCTGGTCCGGTGGAAGGTGTCCCTGCCCACACAGGGCATTGGAAGTAGGGGATCTTTAAGGTCCCTTCCCACCCAAATGGTTCTGTGGTTCGATGATCCTACATCCTGGATCAGAAAGCCCCACTCCCAGGCAGCCAGACACACACGCAGCTGCCTTCACCTGCAGAAACACCGAAGCGCCTGGCGCTGTTACAGCAGGACCACGGCTTGACACCCAATAACATGATCCTATACAGCAAATGGTAATTCACTGGGGGAAAAATTAACACGGGATTACTTGATTATCAGACTTCACTTTCCCTTAGGACCATGAGACCAACTATTGTGCATGGAGGCAGGAATGGATAACAATGAATCTTCTCTTATTAAGGAGAAGCTTTATTTTGAAAACGTGCCCCTGCATTTACCTCAACGCTGTAAAGTAAAATGCACACAAAAAGGATGGCAATTTCCTACAAGTCATGGTCTGCAATTAAAAAAAATAATAATCCCCTTTAGAGTTATTTCTAATAAATACTGCTTTTATATGCTGAACAGAATGACTGGGAAATACTGCATGTACTTTATTAGCTTCCTAAAGCAAAAGCCTCAATATATATCCCACAGCAAGACACGTATCTGAGGTTACATATCCCTGCACTAAGATCGCAATAATCCTTTTTGCATTAAAAAATAATAAGCTTTATCTCATTTGCAGATTCTTAAGAGCACAGAATCCTATGGTCACTTGGCAATATGAATGCACATCTCATAAATAGTAAATGAAAACAGAGCTCTCTTACCTTCCCACAGAAGCAGGACTGAAAGCTGGGTAGTCCCACAGGGAAATACATTTCTTTCAGGAAGCCTTCATTTCAGAACAGCTAAAAATCCTGCCCATATAGGCTTGTCTAGGGGGAAGAGAGAGGTTTAAACTGGACATTTAAAATGTTTGTTTCACTGCTCCCATCTTGATAAATCTCTCTACAAATGTAATCCTTTCTTACAATGGAGAAGTGCCAGAGTTCCTGGTAAAACCCAAATCAGTCACTTTTATGGGGAACCTGCACAAACGCCTGTTTCACTGAAGAACAAATTTGGGAAACATCTACAGTCAAATATAATATAGCAGCTCACTGAAACGGGTGCCTAAAGGCAGCTGCAACCACAGAAATGAGATCTGTAACACAAGGCTTTGCCAAAAAAGTAGTCCTCTCTGTCTTCCCCTTTTCTTCCTAATACACTTGTTCATTTTCTTTTGTAATAAAACCTCCACAGAACATGGAGTCCCTCATTATGGATGTGTGTGTTCTGCCAAAGCTGTGGTCCAAGGATGAGGTTATTGCAATAATGTGCCCAAGACATCAAGAATAAATCTAATATTTGATTTTTTAAAAATATCTCACAACTTTAAAGAAAGGTCTTCAGAATTTAATAGATATGAAACCAATTAGATTTTATAGGAGCAGGGTCTATAGGAGCTGCTCGTACAGCCATCTTAACATTCCTTAGCAAGAGAGATAATGCTCTATTAAGTTTTATTCAACGCTTAAAAAATCCACAGGAAAGCCAGCCTTTTCACTTGTATTTTCCTATTCTACTGGATTGCACCTTGGCCTGTGCTCCAGCACCCCTCATGGGTGGGAGGTCTCAGGAGGCTGCCGGTGTCCTCGCCTGAGTTTCCACAACGAAGGCACAGGGCTGCGGTGCGGCACGGGGCCAGGTTTGGATGAGCACACGAGAACCTGATGTGTGGGCACTCGACGCCCCTCCCCAGGGCGATGGGCCGTCACCCCGGTGCAGCACGGCATATAAACACAGAGGTTTGCTGGGGCCAGCAGCCGCCTCTTCTGGGCTGACACGATTTCCATGGGGAAGCGATGGACAGCCAGCCAGCCCAGGGGGAGGAAGCTCTGCTCATCCATCACCACCAGCATTAACAGCATGTTCCCACAGTACCATCTTAGAGCTAAAAAAACACCCGTATTTTGAAGACTAGCAGGGCTGGGTGATGAACCAGTCCTGCAATTTTGGGTGCAACTCTCAGCCCTGCCACAAACTACTTAGCTGAAGCTGGACAAATACATGCTCTGCTCCGGAGTGTTTGCTTCAACAAAACCAAGGCAATACCGCAGCCTCTGCCTCTAATGTGCGTGGTGGGATGCTGCAATGCTAATGACCAAGTCACTGATGGAGCGCAAACTGTCTCTATCCCTTCAAATTAAAAAAATAGAAACTGAGATAAAGCGTTAAGACCTGCAGCAGCTGGAGGGGCTGTAGGAAGCTGCAGGAGTGCCACCCGGCCAGGGGGCAGAGGGAGAGCCGGGGCCCGTCGCAGCAAGCTGCGGCTCAGAGGGTCCTGCTGCTCCAGGTTTGGGCATCGCAGCTCTCCAGCTCTGCTCTTTGCATTTACTCCTGGAACACTTACCGAACAAAGCAGCATATTCTCCTTGATTTACTCCACCTTATGTAAAAATACCTTTTAAAAGTAGCAGTTGTTTTTACAGAATACTTGTATTTATTTAGTAAAATAATTGGAGAACTGCTCAGAGGTTAGGTACAAAGTAATTTCCTAAGGCAGATGTTTTTCAAGTCAGATGAGAACAGCCTGAGAACCTGTCACTCTCCCACAATTCCTACTGAATGTCAGGGACAGCAGAAAAACAGACCATTGTTTTAAATTATTATGGCTGAAAGAACCCATATTTTTGTTGTCAAAATCTTAAAATGACTTTACGTTGATGCTCCATATGTTCTCTTGCCCTAGATTAAAAGATCACATATATTCTACCTTCTCCATTTGGGGTTGCATCCTATAGCCGGTGTCTTGGGAGGGCCACACTCCAGCCTGCGAGCAGCCCCAGAGCTGCTCCACATCACGCTGTGTTCCAACGGCCAGAAAGGCAGGAGGAGGTTCAGAAGGCTTTGCTCCTCCGTGGTTAACAACCCAGGGAGGAGGTTGTGTGCGCATTAAATAGCTACAATTTGCAGCCCTGAACTGCGTAAATAAATAGCAACAGCCTTGTTTTGCCCCAGAGGAGCGGTGGCAGGAGGGATGTGTGGCTGCACGTGTGGGTGCCCTTCCAGACAGACCTAAGGGGTGCCGGGGGGGTGCCATGGACCTGGCTGTCCCAGTGCCCTGCAGCAGCCAGATGGACCCGAGGGGTGCCGGGGGGGTGCCAAGGACCCAGCTGTCCCACCACACAGGTGAGATACGGGGTCGAGCAAAGCTCGGACCTTGTGGTGCTTCTGCAGAGCAGACAGCGCGATTCCTGATTCCAACAGGAATTCAATTATGCTTCAGCCTGTCGGAAAATCCTACCAGTCCCTTTTACTTCCTTGCGAGAGCAGGAGAGAAACACGCGATTTTTGATCTTGACAACAGTTCGAAGGATCGGGGGTGCCGCTGATTACATCCTAAAGCCATGACAAAGCGGTGGGTGCAAAGGTTCTGTCCTTGCTCGGTATCGGCCTGGCGGGCTGGCCTGACATCGGTATGATTTACTTTAGGAGATGATTTACTTTAGGAGAACACTGTTGCAGTTATTACTCACGCAAATCTTTCATAGATAGCACTGCACTCTGTGCAAGTTCATCTCCAAATGTTCCCTTTCAAAATGCACACACAAGATACATGTTAAAACATTCCTATGAAATATTTCCCCTTTCCCAAACACTAGGCACATCACATCTTGCTTTCACTGCAGCTACCATAAGCCCTTCTTGTGCACTTTAACTAAATCCATTCTCACCCTTGTAGTACAAATAATCTCAAACAGTGCCATGATCAGCCAACTTCCAGGGCTCCCCGACCTTTCAGCCTAAGAGGATGTAGCTCAGCTGATTACATTTGTACTACAGACAGGAGGATGCTTTAATGTGAAGATGAAGGAAGCAACCATGCACCTGAAAATTTCTAGATGCCCTCCAGACATTCGAGCTCAATTCTACTGTCTAAGCATGTTCTGAGTGTTGATGCAGGAAAAACAATGCAAAAGAAATAAAATTAAAGGCTTGAGGTCAGGTGCTATATAACACGCAGTACACAGCTCATTTCTATACCCGGGCAGGCACTTGGGTGGTCCCCACTCTTCCTAAACTAGTCCAGTTAAACTTTTCTGCCTAACTCTAATTAGAAGATCAGACATTGATACCAAGACAGCACATATAACGAGGTTAGCCCGAAGAGGTATAATACTCGGTGGAGTATTGGGAAGTTATTTTTATTTATGTAGGACACATAGCACTAACATTGACACTTACAATGTGTTTGGAGTATTATACAAACAGAAGGATTTTTGCCTGCTTAGCATTACATATTATGCATCTGTCCTACACTGTGCCAGCTTTCCCTGCCACTGGATTTTCACAGTGGTAGGAAATATCAGGGATAAAGGGATTAAAAAGCAATGATTTTCGGTAAAGCCTTACAGGACATGTCTGCTATGATCTCAGCTTACTTGCCTCATCTACACCAGTAAAACACCATCGTAGTAGACAGATTTTTGGATTAAATACAGATAAGTGTGTAAAATAAATATTTTGCTTATAGCTTCTACACACTTTAAAATACTCTCTGTGATTATAATAGCTTCTGAAGGCTCTTTCTGACGGGGTGATTTGCAGTTCAGAAGTCAAAATCAGGGACCTCCTCTGGCTTCGGTGCAATCTAAAGGTCACGACTGAAGTATGGTGTTTAGCAATTCCAAATAATTGCATCCAGACTTCAAATGTGCCATGCTTTGTCACAGATGCCACTTAAGGTCAAACTGAATTAAAATTATATTTGTCTTAGTATTAATAGAGCTACAGTTCAGGTTAAGCCATGCAAAATACAGTTCTCAGGCGACTCTCTGTGCTTCCTCGCAGTCTGCAGGGACTACAACCACCACAGGCAAGAGAGGGAAATTCAAAGTTCACGAATCCTCATTTTGCAGTAGAGGAACAGTTTAACCACTCAGCTGAGGCTGTGCTCATGTCTGTAACAGACCCAGCAATTGAACCAACACCTCCTGAATCCTAACTTCCTAACTCTCCAGGAAAAATGCATCTTCTTCTGTGTTCATCCTTTTTCCTGTTACCAAACCCAGGAGCCTGAGGCATCAGACGCTGCCCTGCCTGAGCACGAGGCAGCTACGTGCGCCCCTTGGTGCAGCACCCATCGCTGCGCTCCCCTCAGCACCAGGCACAGCCCCAGCGGGCTGACAAGGGAGCAACTCTCCGCTGTGGAGATGCAGCAGCACAGTAACAGCAACGGGCAGCGACCACCTGCCCAGGGGCAGCAGAAATGCTGTTACTGGCCTTTTTATACCTTACATACCTTTCAGACCTATATGCCTTTCCTGTGCATCTTTTTGCTAGTAGTAGTGATGCAGCCACTGCACCTTTGCCAGCATCATCTCAGGAACATTCTTTTCATTTTGACATGCAAGGCTGAAACATTAACTGATCTCTGCAGGCACCTCAGCATCATGGTCTGGCTTTAGGGAAGCTGAATCTCCAGGATTTAGTTAGGTTAGTCAACATATGCTCAACACAAAACAACGCAGCATCTTTATTTCTACCTGTCTTTCTCCTCTCCTTTTGTCATGAAGAACATACAGCTTTACGCCATGCTGGTAATCAAGTCTTTTAACATTAAAAACATATGACATTTGAATTTAAGATTATTTCTATTAAAAATAGAAGTATCACTGTACCTGCTATAAAAGAATGCTGCCCAGCCCCCCCGTACACACACACACAAGATCATAACTCATTAAAACAGCGTATCGGTCTCCAAATTGCCGTTCTATCAGTTGGCCGTGAGTACAGTATTTTTGTTGCGGATCACTGATTCACTGAGTAAAATGCAGCCTGTAATTTACAGCAGCTTCAGATCCTTCCCCACACGTGGGAAGGATAGAGCGACCTGCTTTACCTTCACGCTTCCCAAGCAGACCAAGCACTCACTCTTACTAAAAAGTGCCAGACAGACGCGTGCAACTTCTTCCTTCAGGATGCGAAGGTGGCGCCGGGTTCGGTCTCCCCCGGCAGCTTGCAGAGCCCCACTCCTCCCACGGCTCCATCCCCTGGGCACCACATGTCGGCTCGCCCCTGCCCAGGGCACCAGTGTGGGCACCAGCCACAAATAACTGCATGCTGCTAAACAGAAACCTCTGTCTTAGAGCTAGATGGAGAGCAATAAACGATGGTCTCGGTCTTCAGGGTTTTTTTAAATGTGCCACTATATAGTAAACATACAATCAAGATCTTGTATCACTACCCACTTGCAAGTCAAAGGGTTCCCCTACAGTTTACATACTACAGAGTATTTTCATTTATTTCATACAGAATCAGGAACAAAAAAACCAAACTGCAATAGTAGAGATGCTATTTTCAGATGTCAATACACAGAAATATTGAGGAAAAAAGGTCTCGGTTCTGGCCAAGTAACATCCCATTGGGGATTCCTCTCTAACAGAGAAGGTCTTTAGATCTACAGATGTCAGCTCAATACCTCATCAGGTCCATGAATTTCAAAGTTAATTTCACACTAAGAAGATCTTCAACAGACTAGCCACAAGAAAAAATACACTTTAAAAGAAATACTGAATTCTTTGACATGGCCAAAATGTTCTCAGTAGAGAACTAGGGGTGGAGAAAAGTGGGAAAGGAGATGGTTTTTAAGTGGGATGTACTGAAAGCAGCAGCTAAACTAAGTGGGAAGAAATATTTCATTATTTCATTTGGTATGGCAAACAGCTCTGAAATCGGCCCAGATGTTATTTCTGCTACGGTGGTGCTGCAGACAGGCCTGGCAAACCCAAGTCGGTGGCATTAATGGGAGCTGGAACGCGCACGGGGGCTGCATGTCTCCTCGCCCTCAGGCTGCAACTCAGCAACTCGGTTGCAGTAACTGGAGCCAAAGAGCAGCATCACCCCATGAGTACTTACAGGATGGTTCGTACCGCTAGTCCTTGAATGGCTCAGCTACTGGGCCGGGGTTCGAACACAGCATCTCTTCTGTCCCATGCCCTGAGCTGGGTCACTGCCACTCACCCTTTAGAAACAGGTCCCCTGCCCTGGCAGCAGCGGAGCTGTGCCTGGAACACCGGCAAGGTGCTCCTCTTCCGCACCCAACCCCACTGCGTGCCACGTCCGAGGCAGCCCTTCACTTGGGTATTTCTGCAGAGTGCGTAATAGGTTGCTCTGTGCAAGTCCTTTTGTAAGAATTTTATTATCCTGGTAAAGGAAAACTGCATCTCAAACATGCCTGAGACTGCATAAAATGAACCGTCAACCTATTCAGGTCCTTGAGACAATGGGACTCCAGCTTTTCTCCCAGAGACAGAAACAACTACTTCATGTCCTGTCCATGAGGAGCTGCAAATGCAACTCTTAAACCCAAGTTAAGCCTACCTCTCTGAGACCTGCACGCTCAGCCCTGTCTGTACATGACCTCTACACCAGAAGAGCTGAGAGCTGTGAGCTGTGGGTTTCTGACTGACTGAAGGCAGCGCATCAGTTCTTGTATCACCAGATGCAAAGAAATATTTTCATGGATGTTTATCCATTAGCACATGACGGCAATCCAGCAGGCAGGAGTTTCATGCACTTTTACTCTTGGAGTAAATAAAAATTATATGCTTGCAATGAAACTCTACAATTGCCTTCAAGGCGCTGTGGCTTTCTAAGAAGCTTCGGGGGGTTCCTAGCAAAATGATGAAATGAGATTAGAGTCCCTCCTCATGAAACATTCACGCGACAGATCATTTGGGAAAAGATACATCAACCAAAAGAAAAAGCTTCACAATTAATAATATATAAGAGAAGTGAGATGGAATAGTGTGTGAAGTGACTGACCTGCTTTAAAAACACTGCATGGCATCATTTTAGCTCCTTATTATAGAATTCCCTACATAAAGACATCCAGATGTTCTCATCTGCCTACACATAGACGATTGTCAATAAAAGGAAGGGTGAACCACAATAATCCTCGCCACTGAAGAGCTGGTTTATTTCTCATGAAAAAAAATCCCACGCAATTCCAATCAGCAGGTAGAAGGATCCCTCCAGGTCAAAACAAAGACTTAAATTCTCGGGTTTTGTGTAGCAGCACCATGGTGACTGGTGCAATTGCTGTTCACATCGAGCTGCTTTTTGTAGCCCATATACACGTGATCACATCCACACTTTTGCACCTGCAATCACTTACACCATTTGTGCATGCAATTATTATATCTGCATGCATAATTGGGAATACATTATGCAAATAACCAGTTATTGATGTAATTGGTCATTGGCTTACACAGTTACTCGCTGGTAATTTGCATGTGCAGTGCTGGTACCTTTCTGAATAAATCCAGCACAGTCATGCAATTTTGAAAATAAATGCACAGCATCTGAAACACCGGGTGAAAAGAAAACCTAGCAGTGCTTCATCTGGGTAACAAAAAGTGTCATCTAGCCAAGAAACCTGTTGGCACAAAACACAACCTGTAATACTTCTTTCTCTAAAATACCTCTTTCTCTACTTAATTCACAAATAAGACTTCGTCAATAATTGTACTTCTCTTCCAAAAATTCCAGCTAACTGCTGCCTGCATTTACAGATTTACTTCAGTCTTCTATCAATTACGAGCTATTACTGTTGGGACACAGGCAACAGATTTTCACCTGGCCAGTAGCAAGTCTCTTTTCTTTTTGGTGGTGCCCCTTCTACCAGTCATTCCCATTTGATATCACTTCCCTGTTTATACATTTTTATAGAAAGGCGCATTAGAATCTCACAGCATAGTTCAGGGTCATGGATTATGCATACACTCAGGACGTTAAGCAGCTTAATGGTAGGAATGCCTGCTTCAGAGAAGAAAGGTGCTGACATGCATGACAGGTCATGGAGAGCTGTATTGTTTTATTATTATCCAGTGTAAGTTATTTAGACCTTTTTAAAGGTTTAAAAGCCTGGACCCCAAAACGCAGGCACTGCACAGACACAAAGCAGCAAACAGGTCTGTGCCCCAGAGCTGCCGGTGCAGAGAGGGACGGTATGGGGCAGGAACTGGGGGAGCGAACACGGCAATGGCAGCAAACATCAGGCTTGTTTCACACCACCTTTGGAGACGGAGATGAACCAGGGAAGCAGCTGAATGCAAAGAGAACTGAGGCATAAGGGGACGAAGCCAGAGGGCATGAAAGGAGAGAGGATGAGAACAAAGAGGCAATCAGAAAGGACAATGTTCAGCCCAAATACTGGGAAATCTCATTTTTTTCCTGGGAGCTTCTTTTTTATTGGGCCACTTGAGCAGGAGTGTTTGGGAGAGCACTCGGTTCTCCCTGAATACTGCTGACAGGAACGTATTTGCGGAAATTGTACCTCAAGCAGTTCATGGGAGAAAACACAGAGAGGAAAATCTGCTCCCCTTCTCTGTCAGTGTAAACCTTCCCCTTAGTCCAAGAGGTCCTGCATCAGCTGCTGCTGGAGCTGTGTCTGCCTTACAGAGACCAGGCTGGGGGGAAAAACAACTACTGCTACTCTTTACTGCACGAAAATACTCATTTGTAGTCTGCAGGAATGAGAGATACTTTAATTTCCATCTCAACGTTATTCTCGTTCCCAACATTTTAATGTTGTGAAAACTGCCTAGAAACGAAGACACCAGCTTCAGATTGTAAAATTTTAATGCTTACTATATTTTGCCTCCTTTTTGTTCGCATGTAGGTTTTAGGTCCATCAGGTTTATGCCTTTCAAGCTTTTCTACACAATCAGAAGGAATGAAACCTTTTTCTTTTTATTTTTTTAAAATGAAGCTGGCATTTGCTTAGTATCATTCTAGAAACTTGAATTTTAAGAGATGAATACCAGTCAGCATCCCTACAAAACCGTTAAGTTTAGCAGCAGTCCGAAAACACTGACCCCATCAGGCAGCCTGAGGAGGTGGTCAGTGCATCTGGGAGTTAATTAGTTACACTAATTAACTCCAACCAGCCTCACAGCCAGGTAAGCATGTGCTGCAGATGAAGTGTGCATGCTTCAGGACTGCACAGCCCCCTACAGCCTCTGCAAATCCTGCCTGGCTTCCCTATGGGAGGCGAAGTGTCCCAGCTGCACTGCAAGAAAAACCCTGAAGGTCGAGGATGGGGAACGGGATTTAACCACTGATGAACAACCCCTGTAACGAGACAAACTGCACAGGGCCAAAGACTGGAGCATAGCACGTGGCTTGTGTGGTGCTGGGGTAATTGTACCTGATACTCTCCTTGTCCCAGATGCTCTCCCAAACCAGGCAGTTCAGTGGATGTTTTGCTTTGGCCAACGTCTGGGCACAGCTGTACATCCCCAGCGCCACAGGGCTGCTCGCTGCTGGGTTGCACCTCTGCTCCCTGGCTGCATCTGGCATCCCACAGCCAAGTGCCAGGAGAGGTGCCAGTGGGGAACAGGGTCCGGATGCTCTGCCCAGCTCCGTGCAGGACGGATGCTCCACACAGAGCCAGGGGACCATTGGCCACGGCACAACCATAACGGCTGCTCAGCACTTTAAATCCACCTACAGAACTTGTCTCGCTTGGAAAAAAATGAGGATTTCAGAGACCGTAAATCTCTCAAACATAATTCCCCCTCACCTTCTCATGACACTAACCCCCACCTCCTCTCCCTCACTCACTGCAGCCACTGTCAGCCACCCCAGGGCTCAACCTGCAGCTGCACCACAGACCCCTGCCTCTGCCCCTGCCCCCAAACTGCATCTCCTTGAGTCCGTGCTTGCACAGGGCACTTCAGCAACCCCAGCCCTCCGGTCCCCCCAGCAGGGACACCCCGAACCTCCTGGCCAGCAAAGGACGGTTTCCCTTCTGTGGTCCTGCCATGTTTTGGGAGCTTGGCAAGCAGCGCTGGCACCGCTGCAGCTGCTGGGGCTGATGTGTGTGGGGCCACGCAGGCAGGGAGGGCTGGCAGCCTGGCAGCTGCCACTCCATGCACGCCAGCCACAGCCAGGGCTGCGCTGCCCAGGCCATGCCCACTGCTCCCCATCGCTCCCCAGGCCGTGCCCACCGCTCCCCATCGCTGCCCAGGCCGTGCCCACTGCTCCCCATTGCTCCCCGGCTGTGCCCACCGCTCCCCACCACTCCCCGGGTGCAACAGCCCCATCCCTGCCCCACGGGGGGAGGCAGCGTGGGTAATGCTCGCCCCGAAAGGGGCCATGCAGGCACCGCTCAGCAACCGCCAAGTGCAAGCAGGCAGTGACCAGTCCTGCTTACGTTGGGGCTCAGGAGGTGTGAGCTCGGTTTGGAAGCTTATTTGTGATCGTTTCACAAGTTCCTGATGAATCTTGGCAGAGAGGGGCCTGTTGTGCACGTAATTTAAAATAGTGAAAGCCTGGAATAGAGACAACATCGCCCGCAATGACAGACAAGTGTTTAGCTGCTCACGAAAATTAAATACAGAAAACACTTTCCCCCTAGCAAGCCTCACGTACCTACAGCTCTCTTCTGCTGCTGTACGTATACAGGACGGGATCAGCAGCTCTCCTAATACACCCAGAAAAGCCTCATGACCAACGACATTGTTAGTGTGTGTGAAAAATAAAGCACAGGCAGTTCCCTCAAAACGCTCGTGCCTGCTAAAGGACCATGAGGGACCCAGCTGCGTGGGGGCTGCCCATCCTCCCTCTTGGTGGGGCAGAAGTCATTTCTGCAGAGAGGTGCAGGGTGATTGCACGTAACTGGGACTATGCGAGAGGATGGATCTGCTCCACCAAGAAAGTGAAAATAAATTCCCTGTCCTGAAACAGAGAAGAACTGAAGCCATTAAAAACACAGTGGATTTTCCAAGAAGCATCCACTATTGCATTACTTCCACATCAGAAATAAGTAATAGATGGGAAAAGTAACATCTGGACTGATGAGAGCAGACTATGTGGAAGGAAAAGCGGCTTTTTGGAAGACATTGATGAGTTCTTTCCAAAAATTCAATTTCCTTAAATATGAAAAACTTCACTTTTAATGTTACCCAAATGACCTTTTAGGCTTTCAGAAAAAAATTCATTGCCTCAGGAGGAAATTGGATGCATTAACTAAAAATCGTATTTGCTACATATTTAACTTACTGTTAACTCGTATTAAGGGTCTTTCTCACTAAAAATTGTTAAACCAATTTTTCAGATCATTTCCTGACAAGTTATCGCTTCGGTGGTACATGCCAGGAGCTCAGCCTGCCTTGGAGAGCTGCACCTTTCATCCAGGCTGTGCTCAGCAAACTGTCTGTGCGACTGCAACGGCTTCGTGCAGGGCATGAGGGAGGGAATGACCCCAGGCACGCGCAGGCTGCTTGGCAGTGGAAGCATTAGGGGTGCCTGTTGAGGGATGCAGGATTCCTGTTACCCTGTGTCAACAAAGGGCACAAGAGACGAGGCAGCACAGCACCCTCCGGCGAACAATGTCAACAATGAAAAAACACGAAATAAAGATGTAAAGGTAGGCAGAAAAGCTGACTTTTATACCATGGCCAAAACTTCAGCCGGCCTTTGG
Source organism: Falco punctatus (assembly GCF_963210335.1). NCBI lineage: Eukaryota > Metazoa > Chordata > Aves > Falconiformes > Falconidae > Falco > Falco punctatus. The sequence goes on from NC_137583.1 coordinate 22,370,910, forward strand.
TGTCGAGCCAGCCAGAGACTCCTTGCTAACACAGACTGATCGTTCTTAAGATCTGACGTGAGGCTTCAGACAGAGGATACGTCCTTGGAGCGCCCTTGTCTCTGGGCATAGGGCACTGCACCACCACACCTGGGGAAGCCCCCGAAGGCAGCACCGGAGGCTTTATGCTGGGGGGGGACAGCACCCCAACAGCCGGCGGCAGACCCCCCAGCACACGGGGAACTTGGCCAGCCGAGTGTAAGGACCGAGGTCAGGACGAGAAAACGTAGGGAAACGCACAAGTCAGTAACTCCAAACTAAGATAACTGGAAAAAAGAGATGAGAAGGAAAACTGTGAGTGAGGGGGAAGCTGAACACATCCCAGGGCTTACACAGACAACTTTAAATCCTTGAATTTCAGGGTCAAATGACTCTTAGGGCTGAAGTCATAGCCTATTTATCTCCCAGCTAATTCATCAAGCTCTCATGCAAGCAGCCATCGAGGACATGCAGATGTAATCTCAGTGAGTAATGCTGCTTTACTTATCTACGTAGGAAAATTTACCCTACACGTGCCTCAACAGGTAGTGCCTGGTGCTGGGCCTCGGGGCACAGGGAGATCGTAGCACGTGGTGACCATCACACTGCCCTGCCTCCATGGCCAGAGCTTTGCCTCTCTGCAGAGAACAAAAAATCAAATATTTTTACATTCTGGAAGGCAACTACAACACACGCTACTTTGGCACTACACCTAGATCCTTTCCATCACTTTTGATGAAGCCTGTAAACCATTTAGAAACAGGATTCCAAGGGCAAGCGGCAGTGCTTCCCGGCAGGTCTGTGCTCTCCTTTAGGGTACAGCATTAATTATAAGGATGGGGATGGTTTTCTTCATTCACTCAGCCCTTGTGGTACATGTGTCGGGGATGCTGCCCCTTCCGGAGCACGTGAATGACTTTCAATAGGCAGTGGGAATGAGGGGGCGAGGGGGATGTGCGGGCAATTTCTTCTTGGAGCTGTTAACTCTGAAACCTAATGGTGGAGCTCACCCGTCAGGCTGGGGGCGGAGCGGGGGGGGGGGGCGGAGCGTGAAGGGGAGGGGTCCTGCCCCGCCCCGCCCCTCCCCGCTCCGCCCTCCCACGCCCCGCCCCTCGCAGATGGTGCCGGGGCAGCCAATGGGAGCGCAGCCCATCAGCTGACCGGCAGCGCCTACCCAGGTGCGCGCTGGCGGCGGCTCAGAGCGGGCGGTGGGCACCGGGCACTGGCACCGCAGCCTCCCGCCGCCGCTGCCCGCCCCTTAGCGGAGCAAGAGGAGGAAGAGGAAGGGCTCCATCCCTACCCCGTTCTCTAAGGCACCGCCAGCCCGCCCGCGGGGGGAAGCAGCAGCCCATGTGCCGCCCCCCGTAGCCCCCGGGGAGCGGCCGCCGGTAAGTGCCTCCGCCGAGCTCTCCAGGGAGGGAGCCGGATTTGCGGGACCCTCGCGGGGCGTTCCGCACCCCACCACCACCCCCCGGGGGGGGCGGCCCGGCGAGAGGAAAGTTTGCGGTGGCGGCCGTGCCCCCGGGGGAGCCGCTGCCCCCCCGGGCCGCTGCCGGGACGGTCGCGGCGGGGTTCCCCGCCCGGCGGCGATGCCCACCCGCAGCAGGACACCCCCTCCGCAAACGCGGGGGTCGGGGGGCACCGGGCCCCGCACCTGCGGCCGCTGGGGCGGGTGGATGCGGTGTAGCGGCGGCACAGCGGGGGCTGCCGCATCGCCCGCTCCGGCCGCTCCGCTTCCCCCTGCTTTAGTTCTGCTGTCAATCGCGCCTTTTTAAATTATTATTTTTAATTATAATTTTGATTTTTTTTTTTTGTGCTGACCGCGTGGCTCAGTCCCCCGGCGGCGGCCGCGTTACCTGCGCGGGGGGGGGGGGGGGGGCGCGGGGCCGCCTGTGCGGCAGCGCTGCCAGCATCCCCCAGCCCGGATTTGCATGCGAATGGGCGCGTATCCCGGCAGATGTCTTGCCTCATCCATTCACACGGGGGAATGTGAAAAGACACGGAGTCTTCAGTGTAACAATAGCCCTTAAGAAAATGGCATAAAGGCGCAGTGTGAGCGGGGCTGCCCGGCACCGGCGGCTCCGCCGCCCTCCCCCGCGGCCCGAGCGGCTGCCGGCGGGGCCACGGGGCCGAGCGGCCGCCCCGCACCTCGGGCACCGCGCTGCGGGGGCACTGCGGCCGCTGGGTGCTGCGCGGCGGGGCTGGGTGCTGCAGGGTTCCTCTGCCCGAGCCGCCTCCGCCGCCCGCGCCCGCAGCGAGGCTTTTTTATCGTTATTTTCATTTCGGAAATCGGTTGCCTAGAAGATGCGCGGGGCAGGCGGCGGGGCGGCGCAGCCCCGGGCCCTCCCTGCGCGGGCGCGCAGCGGGACAAAGGGCCCTGCTGGCCTCCCCTTTGTTGGGGGCTGCCGGCTGTCAGGGGCCATTGAGCGCCGGGGGCTCGCCCCCGCCCCGTAAAGCCCCTTTGAGAGGAGGCGAGTGCGCATTGTGCCGGCGGTTCTGTCCTGCCGGGGAGACACAACAGATGTTGGCCTGCTCTTTTACCTCCTTCCCCAAGTTATTTAGTGCTGGTTCGGTGCGTTTTTCCCACTGGGCGATGGAAGGAAAAGTGACAGAATCCAACTCAAAGTAAGAATACTGTCGTGCGAAGGCGAGAGATCACACGCAGGATGCTCACGCATCCATCCTGGAGCTGCACGGTAGCTCCCAAGCTCCTCTCTATACAAACTAGTTTGTGAACCTTTAAGTCTTTTTCCTTGCAGGCTTAAAAGGATCCCTATAAAACACACTTGGTATTTCTGAGCAAGACTGTAAACCTCAGAATAGTTCAGATGTGCGCAAGGTGATCTCATGGGTGCTTCAAATGCCCAAGGTCACGTACCACATTGGTCCCAACCATACTCTGAAGGGTCCTACCAAAGTATATCCAAAAGTCTGACAAGTTGAAATTTAAATTAAAGGACTGACACACTGACAGAAAGAGAGCAGAACCAACGCACACAGCCCCCCTGATGACCAAGTGTTTAGGGGTAGAGTGTTTGCTATGTCAGGTCACAGTGGGGGCTCCTTCCCCTGGCCCAGCTGGGGCGTGCCGTGTCCACACGCCTGCGCTGCAGCCCCCTGCCCTGCCCTGGCCCAGGAGGGTGAGACCCAGGCTTTGCAAGAGCTGAAGTTTAACTTCTGCTGTAAAAGTTGAAGTGTTATCTGAATAAAATTTTATGTAGTCCCTCCCTACAAAATTATATCTCACTGTAGGCATTTTGGACTTTAACAAACCAGTTACTGTGATGACTAGAAAGTATTTTCCATTTACCTAGAACAGACATGAATACTACTACTGATTATTAAAGGAAATAGGTTTTTGTATCAAGTTGTACCAATCGTAAAAGGATAAAAACTTTTCAACATTAACTGTGAAAGACCTTCTTTTAATTGACATGAATAATGCTGAGCGCATCCAAACTTACGCTGCAAAAAGAAACTTCTGTTCAGTCTGGTTCACCAGGGCTCAGACAACTGTGCAGGCGCGGATCCAGCTTGGAGGCTAGGAAGCCCTGGTTTCAAACCAGTCCTGTATGCGTTTCATTCCAAATGTGATTGCTGAAATAAGCATTAGTTAAAGCTTTCATCAGCATATCATAAATAAACACTAAGTACCCCTTGGTAGGTGAAGAGCTGCTCCTTGCCGCTGGGACGCGCAGCACAGCGGCAGAGGCAGCAGCCCACGCGGAGGTGATGCTGCAGCCTTTTGTTTTACTTCGATACAGTATCGTGGCACTGCAGAAGCCAGAAAAACTTTTGCTAATCGTCGTGCTGTATTCCTGCTGCATCCGTCTATCAGCAGGCTGCCGCCGCCAAGGCAGGCGGCAGCCACCAGCTCTTGATTATTTTTTTGTAGGGACACTTAAAGCACCTTGGATGAATCATAACCCCAGTCAAGTATTACTGCTACTGCAGCTTGCATAGTTTAATATTTACTGAAAAGGTAATTTATTTGCATTATTGAGTCTACAGCGGTTTTTTTTCTTGCTGTTAGGGATGATATAAACTCCAAGTTAATTTCAACAATATATTTTTTTTTAATTTCTTGTACAAATTGTTTTGAAGCTATTATTTCTGTTAATGATATCCGTGAGTAAAAAAAGTTTTTTTCACTTTGGTAGAGGGGTTGGAGCTCTATGCTACATTATTTCTGCCTCTTCTGGATCTGCCACTTCCCCAGGCAAGCACCTTGGAGCACGCCTGGTCCCAGGTCGGGCTTTGTGTCAGGCTCAGACTAGGATCAGGCAGCAGAAAAAGACAAAACCAAAGAAAAAAAAAAGTTGTGATGTTTATAGAAAGACACTGGTTGTTACCAGCATTTACTTTTTTTTTTTTTTTCAACCAGTAAAGTAGCAAGATGCTGAAAATGTTTACTGAAGAGCCAAACGTTTTCAGAAATAAAAATAATTTTCTTTTATGGCGCATTTTGTAACTATGGAGGTGACTGTTCTTTGAAGCCCTGATTAATATAAATGAGTTGTAATTTTCTGACCAAGCCATCCTAGTTCACATATATTATTCCATTGGCAGACATGTGGTCTCCACAGCTGTCCCCTCATTTGTGTATGAAATGGAAACACTGGTGGCATTTGTAGGTTACCATAGTTACACGAACAATACACGTGTGAGGCTTCATCCTGCCAAGCTCCAGATTTTTTCCTGGCAGACATTTTGCAGACACAGAACTGAAGAAAATCTATGTAAAGTTTTTGGAAGCACATAAATCCGTTTCTCCTCCTCTCTGTTTGTGTAATGTTATTTGACAGGGAACCTGCATTTCAGGCTCAGGACAGCTCAGTTCTGCATCTTCTCCCAGTTGGGGAGGCCATCGTGGGAGATGCGTGATGCTCCCAGGAATCATAAATTCTAGGCTTCAGTCAAAAGCAGTTAAGTAATTAGCAGGGTCGGGCCTTAAATGCTCTGAGAAATACAAAACACGTCTTTCTTAAAAATAACTTTCAGCACAGCAAGGTCTATGCAAAACAGAACATCTGAGTTGCAATAGCTTTTCTCCCAGTTGTGTTACGCGGGTTAGCAATGCCTGTTGGGCTCCTGGGGGAGTGGAGGGGTGGGGAGGAGCCAGCCCCCGCCACCCGCTCCATTGGGAGCATCTGCAGAAATCCAGGAAAGGGCACTGAAAAATATTCCCTCACTCAGTTTTGCTCTGTGGTTACCATGTACCTGCTAGGGGAAGAAAGATGGGCAAGAATAAAGAAAATCACCAAGTTGGCTTAGGAATGGGTTGTGTCAGTATATCATAAAACTAGTAAATAATGGGGTTTCTCTAAGACTCGGAGTGCTTAAATTCGGCATGGAGAACTCAGAAGACTACCTTGATAAGAAACAGTCTACAGAGGGTGTGCTTGAGTTAGTCAATGATTTTTCCAGTCTGATTCTCATCCTGTAGCTGTTACTAATGGACTTCGTAAGGTCAGGAACAGAACGTGACTCCATACGAGTTTAAGAGGTACCGGATTAAAGTTCTTGTCGACCACATTCTCCTATTCATTGCTGCTTAAAGCCCTACAATTTTATTCAAATTTTGTTTTGCTATTTATATGTCATCTTTCATTTTCCTACATACGGCACTGAAGGAAAATACTGGGTTAGCCTGTTTTGGATTGGCCTAATTCTTCTCCTGTTGAAGACCGCAGAAGTCTTTGGCATCAGTGGGAAGAGAATTAGTCTCTGCTCTTAAATTCTGCTGCAAAATGTTCTTATAACTTCACCTTCTAATTCATAAGATCATAATGTGGTGCTACAAGCCAGCATTTTCTCAACTTTCCAGCTGGCTGAATCAAAAGAACAGGACCTGGTTTTTACCTGGAGCACAGTTTCTAAAGATCAAGTATTTGAGATGGAGTAGATACCTACTGCTTTTTTCTTCTCTTCTCTTTTCTTTTCAACTTAAAGAACAACAGGGCAAAGCAATTGTAAGTAACGGTCTTGAAATATTTAACAAGGTGCTGTACTGAGAATGCACAGAAGTTATAAAAGTGCCATAGAGAAACAGCTCTTTCCTTTATTTTATTGGCTACCGTGGTCTTGCTACATAACTCTCTCTGCTGAGGTGCCGCCCTTTGGTCCTCGGTGGTGACACAGCCCAGTATTTTCCCCAGGCACTTACCAAACAGAAGCAGTGCCGTTAGTGCTGGAGGCAAAGATTACTGTTGGGGCTGGGGTTCTTTTAGACATTTGAGGGATTAAAACCATCTTGTTTCCAGGTATTTAATTTAACAAACTCTAGTGGTTCCAGCAATTTTGGCATCTGTCAGCTTTGATTAGAGCAGGAGTCCTGACCGCTTTTTGAAGCCAAGTCCCCTGCAAGGTATCTGGCAGGGTTTGCCTCTCGCTGGTTACTCCGGCGTTACCGAACACCCATGGGGCTGCTCCCACCAGTGGCTCAACTGGTCCTGGTGTGGTACAGCCTCTCTCCACATCCAGTGGTGCCTGGCCAGGCAGGGGTGGGCAGCACCAGCCCCTGTGCAGGGGGGGGCCTTCTCGCAAGGGAAGGGAGTAAAACCCCAGGGGGGTGTTGGGGTGGCTGGGGCTCTGCATGCCGTGGGGCTCCAGGAGCAGGAATAGAGCAGGATCTACCCACCAGCTTGTTCTTCCAGCGCTGCGGGTGGGAGCCATCGCTGCCCCATCCCGCTGGCAGCCTGAGTCCCAGCTGGATGGGGCAGCCCCATGTCCCTGGGGACTACCAGCGGGGAGATCGGCATTGTCAGCTGAGAGGCACTTGCTTCACCTACAGGGTCACTTTTGTAGACAAGCAAGGAGGTCTGACAGTCAAGTGCAGGACTGAAAAATGGCACAGCTGGCACTGGGAAGCTGTGTCCGGCACGTCCATTTGATGCTGCTTGTGCACATATTGAATATTAATCCTCTAGAAATGCCAAGTTCTGGTTTCACATACACATACTCAGTACCAAAGACAGCAGAAGGTTCAGGCTGACACCAAACCCAGACTCCCCTGTTTTCAATAAACACCCATCAAAGCTGGAGGAACTCCACCGCTGACAATGCAGTTAACCCAGATCTCCATCTCTAGCTGCCGTCTTTGTCCTTTTCACTGCAGTGCTTCACCAGAGGTCACTAGTCCTTATTTTATCAGTCAGGTTTTAAAGATTACATTAATGGTGTGGAGACAACTAGGGGCTGTTTCAGTTCATGGAAAATGTTGTCTGAGTTTCTCCTCCATCCTGGAGTCGGATCTATCGCGTACTCCTCAATGCCTGATTTTGTTTCACTTGTAACTACTTTTGTACAGTCAATGTGACTCGAGTTGTCAAGCAAAACGCAGCCTGGAGTTTGTCTTTATGTAAAAGCTGGATTCACGCTAAACTCATGACTAACCCCCACCTGCAGCAGCACTACTGTGGGGTGGGGGGCCTCCAGGACATGCACTGTGACGCCAGCCCAGCTCCCGGGCAGCCACAGCTCCCAGGTTTGCATACGGTCCAAAAGGCTTGGTCTACCTGGACTAGCCCAGGATTTCTGTGGGTTTGAGGGCTTGGTTGGCCAGCAACATGGTGAAGAATCAGACTGGCTTCTAAGAAACACATAAAAGTTCAGAGAGAATTCTTGAGCCTGTCCAGAATTCGGTAGAAGAGCATTTTATGTTTTGGTTTTTTTTTATAAAATATCAATCAAAGCTTGGATTGTCTTTTTGTAATTTGAAAGTGTTTGTCACTGATATAATGAATCCTACATTTTCTGTTATTTCATGCATCATACAATTTATTTGATTAAGCAAGTCCAAAAATACCTAGTAAATGCACACCTTGCTAATGTGCTGCATATAATTACTAGGATGCAGATGAGCTACTGATTGGCCTTGCTAAATGTTTAAATTACAAATGATCCATCACTCTAACAGAAATAGAGTAAATATTGATAGTTACGGAGCTCTACCACTCATAATAGGCATTGCAAAATAACTTATTTTACCCATAGATGAAACCAGTTAAGTGAACCAGCTGCAAAAAGTTTTTAAACAGGTGATTGAAAACAGGTCTTTAAAATGGTTTCATCTATAAGGCAATGAGTAAAACCAGATAAGTGTTCTTTATAAATTCACTGGCAAATGTTTTCCTCTATCCTTCTGCCCACTTCAAGTGAAAGAAGTCCAGGATATACAAATATTATTGTCCCTGAATGAATCAGCTTCATTGGGTAAAGACCTTATCTGTAAAGCATCAATAACTCAACATTTTGAGAGAAATAACTTCTATGTTTTCTGCAATAGGCAGCTATTTTAGTACCTCCAAGATTTGCAAAAACTTATGAAATAAACCTATCCGGGGAAAAACTGCTGACTTTGCCATGACAAGACTGAGGACTGAAGCTAAAGGAACAATTTATAGGTCTCTTCTTAAACATACAAATACATTAATTATGACATATTTTATCTCTCGATCACATAAACATCTCAAAACAGGATTGTGATCTCTGAGCATGAAACAAAGTCTCAAAATACAGGTGATACTTGAGATAACGAGAAATAGCTAAATATAGGGTATTAACATTTCCACCATTCTCAGCTGAATGAGCCCTCCTTTCCTGATGACATGGCAGATGACCTGCTCTACGTTCCAAGCAATACTCCTTGAACAATTTTGGAATGAAATACTGATTGAAAGCATATGCTCCATAGAACGTGTATTTTCTCAGGACAGTGTAATGGTACGTTGGGTATCAGTTGTGAATGAAAGAAGGAGGTCTTCAGAAAAAATGGCAAAAATTTTGTGTAGAAGCCCATTTGAAACCACAAAAAGACTTATAACAAAATGCAGGGGACAGCCATGTAATACAGCTATCTAACTGGAAAGAAAATAACTTTTTTTCTTAGATCAGAGTAAAGCCTTAGTTCAGAGTAGTACCAAAACCAAATCTGTGGCCACTTAATGGAATTACTTCCATCCCATCTCGACTTGGTTGAGTTCCAAATCTTCGTCTTGGTGCTGACAGCCTTTGTATTAGATCTCAGCACCTCCTATGATAAATCTGTTTATTTTGTTATTGGTATGTTCAGAGTCTTGAGTGAACAGCAAGGTGTTACTTATATGTAAATACAGCTCAGAAATAGCAGATTTGATCTTGCAAGCATGTAACTCCTAGGGAAAAAAATAATAAAAGCCTATTTTATTCTAAGGGCTGAAGTCTGTGTAAGCACGCTACATGTATAAACTGTGCAGATACAGAAGTAGGCTAACAGTAAAATACAGTTTAATACTTAACCACTAATAATTGAAAACTAAACACATAGTACAGCCACAAGAAATGGAATTATCAAAGTATAGAGTGTAATGAGGACCAGAAAAAGAACTCTTTTTCTTGCTTGAAGATAAACAGTTGAAGCTATAGATGACTGGCTAATTACATAGACTTATGCACGCATGTGTACATGCAATTTTTAAATAAGTTCTATGCACTTCCTACAGCCAGTGTTATGATGTTGATTTTATAAATACCTACTGCGATACCGACTCATTTCAGTTTTTATTTATTGGCTACCATTTCTAGCATGGGATTTTTTGGCATCCTTTATGGTAGTAGCAACTACTTACACACCGGGGTCTTTCCCAACTGTGGGGGATCCTGAATGACTCATAAAACTGGAGTTTGATCTAGAACTGTGTAGGAAGCAAAATAATCACACTGCCAGAAAGCTAGTCAGCAAAAAGAGAGGAAGAGGATCTTTCTGTTGCTTCGTGAAAATCCTCTGGAGTTCTGGCATCCATATTTCTCATGGTTAAAAATATTTCTTATGTGCTCCTTATTTCATTATTATTAATACTTCACCTCCACTAGCCAAGCTGCCTTCGCTCTCAAGAGTAGTTAAAAAAAAAAAACAAAACAGGAAATTCTACTCCAATATCCAACCCAATCTCTTAATGCCCTTGTTCCTCTTCCACAGCTCATTTTCTTTAAAACAAACAAACAAACAAAAAAAACCAACACAAAAACATACAAACCAAAAAAAAACCTCCAACAATTTTCACTTGCACTGTACTGATTTTGAGAGACAGTAAGAAGCAGAGATTATCTGAGTTGCTCTGGTATGAAATCCTCGTGAGGTAGGTGCCCCCATGGCTAAGAAGATGTTCTGATCCTTCCATGTCATTCCGAGATCCCAGATATGCCAAGACTGAATTCTATTTCTTCAAATGTGATTAGAAGACAAAGCAGTGTGTCTCTAGTCTTGGTCCTCTTCCATTCTTCACCCAGCAGATACACTACATGCAAAAAATAGTTGGAACGGGTCTTCCTAAATTAGTTATGTTCCGTAAACTTTAGACACTGTGCAAGCTAAAGCCAATTAGGTTTAAATTCTCTCGGGCATCTAATATATATGGAAGGCGGTGAATGCATTACAGCATGTACAGGTGGAAATGGAATCATTTCTCCTGTGGTTTGTCCCCCATCAGCTGCAGGTATCGCCCTGCATTTCAGTGCAGAAGGGAAAAGCTGCAAGGAAGGTCTCATGAAACCGGCTCCTAACCTGACAGTGGAAGTTATTTGGTTAGCTGTCCGAAAAGGTGATCTCGTAAAATAATTTTATCTGGTAATTATGTGGAATGAAGATAATAATCACAGACATGATTCTTCTCCGTCAAATGAAATAAAAGCCTTACTACTGCCTTCGTATCAAGCCGGAGTAGACCCTGCGTAGCAGGACATGGAAACTAGAGTCGTGGGCAATAAAAGACCAGCCCAAGTTGTCCCAAGATTGATCTATTTTATGATAGTCAACATAGTAAGAAAGTAGATAATAAATTGGGTTTCTAATGTAAGATTATTACTACCGTACAAACTTACCTGGCCTTTCAGGTTTTCAGGGCTTTTGAATGGGTTTATGAGGTGGGTTTTTTTCTTCTCTAAAGAAAAAGCAAATGAAACTATATAATTTGACAACCCATTGTTTGGAAAGCACTTATTATTCCTGATGTTTCTAATATGAATTGTTAATGGTAATTTGTACAAGATTTTCAAACAGATGACAGAAGTTGGGTTGCAATTCCATGGTTGATTTGATGGGCCATCAATATACAGTAGCTGTACTCTGCACAGTATCTAGCTCCTTCTACTCAAGATCAGTGTATGAATGAAAATAATTTTTCTTTCTCCTGCATATTTACATCAATATTTTAATGAAGAAGTCTTAGGAATATTTACATCAATATTTTAATGAAGAAGTCTTAGGAATAAACCCCAATAAATTACAAATTTTAAAGATTTAATATGCTGTTTCTACAGTGCAGACATTATGAATAGGATGCTCTTCGCGTTTTTTCTGTGGAGATAAGACTAGTATTTTTCAAAAGAACACAGATAAAGCATGCTAAGGTCATCTTGAAATACAGCAAACCGCCTTCTCAACAGAGCTTTCCCTAAAATTAAACACTGACTTTATTTTGACGAAATGTGTGCACAGACAAGAAGACAAAGTAGGCATTATTTTCAAGGAAAAAAAAAGCCCAAACCTTAAATATTACAAAACCCTGAGGATGTGTTTTGAAGCTTTATACCATTATTCACATCCTACAGGCCCTTGGTTTTGTCTTTGCTTTTAGTAACCAGCTCCCATTTTCACTTTTTGGTATGCTCTTTCAGCTGACTCGCATCATTTCCAGCTTGACTCTTCTGTATTTTGCTTATTATTGTAAATAGCTTATTTCCTGATGGTATCAGAGACTAAAAACCTCAGTGTAAAAGACTTACTATCAGGCATGATTCCGCAATATTTTTCTAAATAGAGAGGACTGGACTTACAAATCTGATTCCTGGGAAAGGAGCCCGTTCCATAGGTTAGCTGGAAGTATCCTGGTTATTAAACTCAATGGCCAAGTCCAGTCTCTTTCTCTAGGATGATCAGGGTCACTGATGCTTTTGACTGCAGTAAGCCCCAATTTTAGTGACACAACACTTCAGACCAGGTTTCGCATTGCGCTTACTCATGTGCTTTAGTGGGTGCACACACATATTCACCTGGCGCTGCTGAAATGCCTGTCCCTCCTAAAGCACGACCAAGGGCTATTGCTCACCTGTGGCACGGCACCTATAGCTCAGGTCTTCTCTATAGAAAATGGGCAGGTAAAGAACTGCCAAGGCCCTTCTGAAGCTCAAAGCAAGGCAAGGCACTTTGTACCTCTGACACACACGCAGTACCCTTTCCTTAAACTTGTCAAACTGTCTTAACCCGACTGCAGTGAACTCAGCCTGAGCTCGTTACAGGCCAGCTCATCTCCAGTGTTGCTTCTACCATGAGTAGCTCTTCAGGCTAGAGCTTTGCCAGGCCAGCCAAGCCAGGCTCGTTCAGCATCCCCTCTCTGAACAGGCTCTCCCATTCCCCGGCTGTGGAGCAAGCCTTGTGCTGATCCTCGCCTGAATTCAGTTTTCTCGAGCACCACGTTCTAGCTGAAGCTTCACCAGTTCTTACACCTTGGCACTAATACTGGGTCACTGCAGCATGCCCCAGATCCCTGGGCACAGGTGCTGGGCTGTCTAACCCGCTTCTTCCTGACGTACCTGAATCCAGGACGCAGCAGCCCAAGGACAAGTTTTCCCAAACTGACTGATGATGAGGGCTGTTTAGATGGCAGTAGTTTCACAAACGATGATGATGGGGAACAAGAAAGCTGCACGAGTCATTAGCAGAACATTAGCACAACAGACAATTTTCCGAAAGACTAGCTACATTACTTAGGCTCAATATATGAAAATGTTTCTGTGGAGAGATGGGTAGGTACTGCAGATCAGGGTGTTCTTCTGGCTCACAGCAAGTGCAAAATAAATTGCTTGTCTTAGCCCGAGGTAATTTTCTTCATGTATCTGATCCCTCAAACTTTTACCTAGGCACATTTAGCACATGTGGCTGCCAACCAAAACCTGTGCCGATGCTGCTTGCAATATAAAAGAAATTTTGCAAGAATGAGCCACTTAACTGTGGAGAGAGAAGATTTTCTGTGGTAGTATCACTGTTTCAAAACAGGCATCCAAATATCCATGTGCAAAATGTGTTGGGTTTTTTTTCCATTAATTTCTAATGGTGACCATTAATACTGTTGTCAAGACAGTGGCAACACTTTGTCTTCATATTACCAAGAAAAAATTGTTTAGTATCTGGTTTTTTTTAGTTGGCAAGTTAGCTATGCACACTTAATGAACAGTAATTTCATGATTGTCCGTTCATGTTCTCTTCTTACTGCATTGTGGACTTAAACATACTTTTTCTATGGATCACCTGAAAAACGAGACAAACTCTTAACAGCCATCAGCAAGGCTATGGTGCCGGCACACACCTCTTTCCACCCCACAGGAAAGCTGAAATGAAGGATCTTCTGCTCCATAATACCAAATACCCACCTTACAATTCCTTGGGCCAAACAAATTTTCAATATTAAACAGTTTTCACAACCTCCCTGGCAAGGGAACAATGCTTACGTTTTCTGCCCCCAAGAAACACGACCAAGCCCACAGCCCAGGCAGCCAGGGTTTGCTGGCTGGCAGGAACATGGGTTCTTAATGTACTGGGTGCCGAGAGTGCTTTGGAAAATGCATTTATTTAGCCCTTACTAAAATAATTCCCTCCATATCTCCTGTATAAAATTAACCATTATTTCTGTTGATACCAAGTTAACAGCCGTTATGACCGTTGTGGTTTGCTACAGCAGGAAATATGAATTTAATAAATGAGAGGGAAGGGAGATAATGCTAAAAGCTATCCTTCACCTAAGCTCAGTTTCTCCTGAAAGAAAGTATAATACCCTCTTACTCTTTAGGGAAATTTTTCCTCACCCGGTATTTTTAAAAGAAATTATTAACACATAATTAGAAGTGCCTTCAATCACGTGACCCATATTAAATACCATTTTCAGAAAAAGGAAAAAAAAAAAGATTTTGTGATATGATTCTGTCCTAAGGGTGGTTTTGAGGACTGGTATTCTCCCTTACTCCGAAAAGCCTGGAGCCAGCTACCAGGGATGTACTGTATTAGTTTTATGTTAAAAAAATAACAACTTCATACAAAAAGGATCTCAGTGGGCAGAATGCTGAGATGTCTGGCAGAAAAGGGGCAGACACCAGCACTCCAATTCTTCTCAATTCAGTCTCACTGATTCCAGTGAGAGTTGGGAACTTTCCCAGGAGCTGTCCCCGGTTTCTCCACAGGGACTTGGTGATTATTCATTGGCAGCTATTTAGAACTGCATACTGTCATACTGTCACAGGTTTTCCTTTCAAAACCTGGTTGTTCTCCAGCTTATAAAAAAAAATAAAAAATAAAATCCTACATACATCTCTCCTGTCTTGCGTTTATGTGGAAGGATGTGATTATCATTCTAGATAGGGCTTCAGAACCTGAGTAAGAGTCTAACATTGCAGGAGCATAGTCTTGTAGCAAAAAAAATCATGCTATTCCATTCCTTTGGACAGTACCCATCACAGCGGTGTCTGGGACTAGTCCTGCCGATGCTGCCGAGTCGGCTGGGGCGCAGGGACAGCTGTTGGTGACCCTTCGGCAGGGGCAGAGAGCTGGCAGCTGCCTCTTACAAACATGAGAGCTGAGATGGTCAAGCGTATCCTATACAAACAGCAGAACAGAAGCAGCTATTGCTATTTAGTTATATAAAAAACTGCAGTGCGCTTTTTCGCCGATAACGGCTGCCTCTCTGTTTTTTATCAGAGCAACGGATGGGGTTTTATAGCATAAGCAGCAGCTAAAGCAAAAGTCCATGACTTGGGTTTTCCCTCATGTGGTGGCCTCTGGGCTGCCATTCACATAAGCACAGCACTAAAATGGACTGGGGCGTGTGTAGCCCATCAGAATTTACTTCTTGATTACACTTTTTCATTTATAGCTTCATCCAAGCTGCCGTGGGCTGGGGGAGATTGGAGACAGTAATGTTCAGGTCATTTCTAAAGAACATTTTCCAGTTAAAGAAAATTAAATCCATTTGCAGCAGAAAATAGCTAGAGAAGAGAAAGTGTCACTAATAACTTGTAAAATCATATGTTTACAGTGATCATAAACCCAGAACTCTATTCAATAAAACCAGAAATGCCTTCTTACCAAGGATGAGCAATAACTGTAATGTGCAAATAAAAGGATATAAATATTCAACAAAGCAAGGATAAATTTGATTATTATTTTTTTCCCCAAAAATCTAGATGTGCTCCAACATATTTTAGAAGCAGCTTTGAAGTCTTTTTCGGGCACTTTAATTTTAAAGTATTACATGATTCATATAACTACATCAGTACTAAAACATCATTAGGGCCCACAGCTTTCTAAGGCGTGGACTTTTCATCTACTTAGAAAAAAGTTATGGGAGAGACTCTGGGGGCTTGACTGCCGGGAGCAGCATCGTCTCTCGTAGTGGTGTGGGGTTTGGTGCAGGCTGCTGACCGCCGTGCCCCGCGGAGCCAGGCTGGACCAGAGGCATCTCCCTGCGCAAGGCGGGGTGGCAGCTCAGCACCTCCCGCACATCTTTACCAGCTGAAATCACTGCCTGCATTATTAACAGACAAATACTTTAATTTGAAAAATTTGAAAAATCTGGAATTAAATCCATTAAACTTCAGATGTCACCAGTGTTCCTAGAACTGCCTAGCTTGGGTCAGCAACAGATGTATTGTTATTGAGAGGAGCATTCATTAAAGTCAGCATAACGCAGTTTATGCCAGCCTCCTCGTCGCTCTATGTTAATATATTCCTTACTATTACAGTGCAGCTAGGATTTTTTTTCTAAACACAGTTAATGACTTATTCAATTCTTCCGTCAGTTGAAAGTTACTTGAGAAGGAGTATTTTTCTTGTGTTCTATATCTGTTTCCCACCCTTCAGCATCGTCTCCTCAGCTCTCACTGAAGTCTCAACTACTGGAGAGAAAAATCTAACTTAACACAGTCAAATGCTTTCTGGCTAACACTCCTGTTCCACTTCCTCCAAAACACAACCACAGAACAAGTAACAGCTTGCCAAAATCAAAATGTTACATGGTGTGTTCTACTTGCAGCACTGTATCATAATAGCAAATAAAATACTGTCATTTCATTTTTAATATGCTGATCAGATTTTGAAGTAAAAGTGTTGTATAAACGGCATTCCTGTCACCACTATTTAGATGACTATTTTAAAACTGTTTTTAAAAGCTGTACTTAGTTTTATTATTTTATATAGCAGTATCTCTTCTGTGCTTTGACTAGATTGAGGCTTCACTACGTTCTAATTGAAAAAGATGCCATTTCCCGCTTTCTGCCATTACAATTTATCACTGTTACATACTCCATCTCAGCCATAGCACAACTTGATTATTTTAGTTACATAAAAAGAAAAAAAACTTTTGTTTGAGAAGTCTGAACTGCAATCATTAGAGCATGAGATTTACAGCGTTGCCTCGAATTTCAAGAGGTCTGCTCTTTACAGCCTTATGCAGATCTGTCACATGCCTTGCTTGCACATGCTTTTATTTAATTCCAAGCTCACTGAACACATGCACTAACCTGGTTAACCTTCACTGTGACTTACGGTGTGCTTTATCTGCCAATATCGATGTGCCCAACAAGCCAAAAGAAATACAGCTGGGCATGTGAAATGGCCACCACAAGCACTAGCTGGGAGAAAATCACTTCATGCAGCATCACCATCGCCAAAGCAACATAGTTGGGAGCTGAAAGACGGGCAGCCAGGGTATTTACTGGCACAGGCCCTAGATTTCAAATTTGTACACATACACACAGAGAAACTCTCAAAGCTGTACCCATGCTTCTTACAACAGCAGTAATACATAAGTTCGCAGGTAACAAACTCTTTCCTGGAGCTTACTTTTTCAATAAAGCGAAAAGGGGAAAGATTTTACTAAGAGCTTAGATGTTGCTTGAGTACGTGGCAACACAACAGATTTTCTGAGGTACTTTGGACCCTGTTGGGTTAACTTAAACATATTTGCATGAATAACTGCAGGCTCAAAAGATGTAAACGGTGTGGTTTACACAGCAATTTCGAGTCGTGGTGAGCAGTTTGCATATGATGCACAGTGTGGTACAAACCACTACAATAAGGACACTACATCCACTTAATCAAATTCACTGTTATTGTTTGGTGCTTAGTGGCATTAAATCTAAGCTGTTATCTGGAACCGATTTGATTAGCTCGGATGGATTTTGGCAAAGGTCACATGCATTTAGCTAGAAACTTACAAACCACCGTCTTCCTGAGCCTAAATTCCACAGACCTGAGCTCCGAGCCTCGGGCACGGCTCTGGCACCCCGATTCCCACCGGCATGACGCTCTGAATACTTGCTGGAGACCTCACTGTGCTCGCAAGCGCATCCCCCAGCCTTAGCATTCCTCAAGCCTTTCAAACAAATATTGCGGAGTAAAACTGAAAGGTATCTGAAAGTTTTATGTTCCGATGATTGCATACATTGTTGCAGTCACTCACTTGGGAACTATCAAAGAGCTTTCTCATGTAAATCCCAAGCAGGATAGAGTTCCAAACCCTACATCACCTAACAATACCAGATCAGGATTTTTGTGAGAGATGAATGTTAAAATAATTATTGTTTTCTGATATTTTTTCTTTAAGGGATGAAGAAATTAAATAATGTATGAAGTGTATATGAGATGAGCGTAACATATTCCTTAATCTGTTTTCAGGAACATCTTCAGACACTAATTTGCAGAAGATTCTGGGACATAGAGTTGCAGCTGAGAGTCTTCAGACAATTTCTTGCCTTCTCTGAGCTCAGCAAATTATCCTTCACCTTCTGGATGTCCAAGCCTTTCACCTTAACCACTAAGCTTTACATTTTCTGCCTGACAACAAACCACCCGCTCAGTCTGCTGCCGTTTTAAGGGGCTGGGGAGCTGAACTCAGTAGGTGACCAGCATGGCGAAGGTTAGAGTTGTCTTAACTGTTTGCCAGTTGGTGCTAGAATTGTTAATGAATTCATTAACTGAGTCTTCCATACAGAGTAATGAATGTCCACAGCTTTGTGTATGTGAAATCAGGCCATGGTTTACACCACAGTCAACATACAGGGAAGCCACAACAGTTGACTGCAATGACCTTCGATTAACAAAAATCCCCAGCAACCTTTCCAGTGACACTCAAGTCCTCCTGTTACAAAGCAACAATATTGCAAAGACCACAGACGAACTCCAACAGCTGTTTAATTTAACAGAATTGGATTTTTCACAAAATAACTTCACAAGTATCAAAGATGTGGGGCTCTCAAATCTCACTCAACTTACTACTTTGCACCTGGAGGAAAACCAGATCACGGAGATGACTGACTACTGCTTGCAAGACCTTTGCAATCTTCAGGAGCTATATATAAATCACAACCAGATCAGCAGCATTTCTGCAAATGCCTTCTCTGGCCTGAAGAATCTTTTGAGATTACATCTCAACTCCAACAAATTGAAGGTTATTGACAGCCGTTGGTTTGATTCTACTCCTAACTTAGAGATTCTCATGATCGGTGAAAATCCAGTGATTGGAATACTAGATATGAATTTCAAACCACTCTCAAATTTAAGGAGCCTGGTTTTGGCAGGTATGTATCTCACAGACATTCCTGGCAATGCCTTGGTAGGCTTGGATAGTCTTGAAAGTCTTTCCTTCTATGACAACAAATTGGTAAAAGTTCCTCAGCTTGCACTTGAGAAAGTTCCAAATTTAAAATTCCTGGATCTGAACAAAAATCCAATTCATAAAATCCAAGAAGGTGATTTTAAAAACATGCTCAGATTGAAAGAGCTTGGAATCAATAATATGGGAGAACTCGTTTCTGTTGATAGGTATGCGCTTGACAACCTGCCTGAACTTACAAAGCTTGAAGCCACCAACAACCCAAAGCTGTCTTACATACATCGCCTGGCCTTTCGCAACGTTCCTGCCCTGGAGAGCCTGATGCTGAACAACAACGCCTTGAATGCAGTCTACCAAAAGACAGTGGAATCCCTTCCAAACCTGCGTGAGATCAGTATCCACAGTAACCCGCTCAGGTGCGACTGCGTCATTCACTGGATCAACTCCAACAAAACCAATATCCGTTTCATGGAACCTCTCTCCATGTTTTGCGCTATGCCTCCAGAATACAGAGGACAGCAGGTGAAGGAAGTGTTAATACAGGACTCAAATGAACAGTGTCTTCCAATGATCTCTCATGAGACCTTTCCAAATCACTTAAACTTGGACATCGGCATGACAGTGTTTTTAGATTGTCGGGCCATGGCAGAACCTGAGCCAGAAATTTACTGGGTCACTCCTCTCGGCAATAAAGTGACTGTCGAAAGTCTCTCTGACAAATACAAGCTGAGTAGTGAAGGCACCTTGGAAATATCCAACATCCAGGTTGAAGACTCCGGGAGATACACCTGTGTTGCTCAAAACATAGAAGGGGCTGACACGAGGGTCGCTACTATCCGTGTGAACGGAACCCTTTTGGATGGGACCCAGGTTCTGAAAATCTACGTTAAGCAAGCCGAATCGCATTCCATCTTAGTTTCTTGGAAAGTTAATTCCAACGTCATGACTTCCAATTTAAAGTGGTCATCAGCCACTATGAAGATCGACAACCCTCACATCACGTACACTGCTAGGGTCCCAGTTGATGTACATGAATACAACCTCACGCATCTACAACCGTCTACGGATTACGAAGTGTGTCTAACCGTGTCAAACATCCATCAGCAAACACAGAAGTCCTGCGTCAATGTTACAACAAAAACCGCAGCTTTTGCACTAGACATTTCAGACCAAGAAACCAGCACTGCCCTCGCAGCAGTAATGGGATCCATGTTTGCTGTCATCAGCCTTGCCTCCATTTCTGTTTATATTGCAAAAAGATTTAAGAGAAAAAACTACCACCACTCATTGAAAAAATATATGCAAAAGACCTCATCAATCCCACTGAATGAGCTCTACCCTCCACTTATTAATCTCTGGGAAGGTGACAGTGAAAAAGACAAGGATGGTTCTGCAGAGACCAAGCCAACCCAAGTTGACACATCCAGAAGCTATTACATGTGGTAACTCAGAGGATATTTTGCTTCTGGTAGTAAGGAGCACAAAGACTTTTTTGCTTTATTCTGCAAAAACGAGAAGTTGAAGACTTTTGTATTTTTGACTTTGCTAGTTTGTGGCAGAGCGGTGAGGACAGGTGGATATTTCAGAATTTTTTAGTATAGCGTATCGCAATTGTTTGACACAAATGGCAGCTTCACCTAGCTTCCAATTCGTTTTTTATTTTCTTCTTTTTTTTTTTTTTTTTTTTTTAGTTATTGTGCTAAACTTAATGCTGTTCTAACTACAGTGCTGAATAAAATTAATGAGAGGCTGGGGTTGCCCTGTGATTCAAAAGTAGCACAACCCCATTCTTCTGAAGCCATCAGTAGAGTACAGGATCTTGCAAAGCTAACATACAGTTTTGAAACTGCATTGAACTAGGTTTGTAACACTGGTCTAAGGACTCATACTCGGAGAAAAGGAGACCTTGAATGATGTTAGTTGACTGTACTGTAATGTTGTATCAACTGATTTGAATGTTTTTGACTTTGAACAATGAGTTTTCTTTTTTTCTTTTTATTTTTGTAGTAGTTGAAAAGGCTTAGGTAAAGCTAACAGGCAATAGAAATATGTACATCCAATTTTTTAATGTAACAGACTAAATGTTAATTGTTCTCTTATTCTTTTTATTATATTTAGTAGACACTTTTGGAGAATACTAGAGTTTTGTTGTGTTTAAATCACCAACACATGGTGTATAAGGCAGGCAGAGTTATAATAAGTTTAGTTTTGTTCTGATTTTTTATTTTAGAAGTCACAATAATGTACTGGGTTTAGATGTCACTAGTTTGACTGGTGATCATGTTTTGACATAAAATATATCCAAAATGTTATATAAAAATATTGTGGGTTTTTTTTCTTGATGGAATTACGTTTCAACAATATTCCTTTTTTTTTTTTTTTCCTTTTGTATGCATTTATTTTAATAGCGGTGCTTTCTCTGCACTAGATGTGAAATACTGAAAATCATTTAATCAGAAAAATGTATTGGTATGGCTTTTGGACTACTTAGGGACTGTAAGTCACATGCAGAATCAAAACTGTTTGGCATAAGGTACCCAGCAAAAATAATGCAGAGTGTGTAACAAAAACATTTTCCTTTTTGTATATTTTCTGTTTATATTTTGAGCTAAGATATAAATGAAGCTGACATTTAGCTGTCATTACGATCAGTTAGGACAAAAAAAACCCAACTCTGTGCTACCAAACTGAAATAAAACAGTTGAATCCTGGCATATAATTAAAAAAAAAAAAAAAAAAAAAAACCAAAACAAAATCCAATCTATTTGGATTAACGTTCCTTCAAAAGCAGAAATTAAGATAGCTAAAACTAACAAGAAAGTAGTATGTTTGGGTCCAGTACTGAACTGTATTTTTCACAGGCTTAAAATTAACCAGTACTCTTAAGTATTTTACTGAATTAATCTGGTAAAAGTGCAAAACCTCAGCAAGCAATGGTGTTTCTGTGTGTGCACTGGGTATAATATAAATGCATAATTTATAGTTGAACCTACAGAAGCTTTGTACGTTGTCTTTTCTGAATCCATGGAAGTTTTCCACAGGGACTGCACACGAGTCATGAGCAGGGTGGGTTTCTGGTGAAGTACGTGGCGACACTTATACTAGATACCTAATCAGCAAGCACAAAATTTTCTACACTGTATGACCATTATCAGTGTGCAATTTTTAAATGTTTTTACATACCAAATATGTTCTTGGTAAGTAAAAGTTAATTGTTACAAATAATGGATGTGCCTGGGTTTTAGGGTTGTTTGAAGTTTTTTAACTCACTAGCTTCTCAACTATATCAAAGACACACACACACCAGTATTTACAGATAGCTTCAAACTTCTTTTTCCCCTTCAACCAACTGTTTAAAAGTGAAAAAGTTATCACCATAGTTTCACTAATAAGCTGCTTTGGTGTAAAAACTTCAGTACATCTCTCGGATACATGCCTTGTTGATCTTGCTTTTCAACGTAAAGCTGAGTGAAGCTATTAATTGCGCGTTTAAATCAAGCACTTATGCAGCTAAACGCCATCTTTTATATGTTCATCGGATCTCACACACTTTTAATCGTGTGACGATTTGATGTTGGGATTAGGCAAGTGTCTTGATCATGGAGAAGTAACATGGTGGAAGCATTTATTGGTCACCTTCTCTGTATTTGTTTTTAATGTTAATGGAAAATTTCTTCTTGCCTTCTTCTCCAGAAGAGCTTCAGAGCAATAATTATCATCTCGTCTATGTGCTATTCTAACCTTAAAACTCCTTCTATTATTATAGCAGGCATGGTGAATTAAAACTGAGATCACTTTTGCGTTGACGATTCACTACTTTTTCCAGAGCAAAGGACACTGAGGACAAGGTTGACAACAAAATTACAGCTTCCAACTCGCATGACATCATAAAACTGTCTTTAGAAAATCATTAATTGAACCGGTGTCAGATGGTGCAGAGCAAGCCCCTCTCTCGATCACCTCCCCGGCCTCCTGCAGCACTCGTACAGCTATACCATAAACGCTCGGTAACGCAGGTCACGCAAAGCGCACGGCCCTCCACCCGAGCCTCCCACCCAGCCTGCGGATGAACACATCACCGGGTCCACGGCACCAGCTCTCCAGCCGCCGTAAGCTCGCCGAGCATGGGGCTGCCCTCCCACAGAGCGTCCCGCTCCTCCTCGCGGCCCCCGCCGCCCCCCGTCACACACAGCGCAGAGATCCCTCTGCCCTGGGAACATGCGCGCAGCGGCCCGGCTCTGCTGGTGCAGGCAGAGCAAGCGAGAGCTTTGCTCCGTGTGTGTGGCCAGATTTGTTTTCACCTGGCTGTCTCCTGCACTTGGGGCAGTTTCAGAGCCAAGTGCCTGGCAAAAAGGAAGGCGGCAGGGACTCATGGCCATGGAGGAGGACACAGCAGCACTCCATGGCGTGATCAGCCATTGCCAACAGCAGCTGGGGCTATGGGAGGGAAAGCAATGCTTAACATGCTCCTTTGCACTGGGGAAATAACGGGCCTTTTGTTCCCTGCAGACCTATTTGGCAGTTTTATGTCACTTGTTATCTTTTTAGAGCAATGCTGTTGAACAACAGCAGGAGAAAATGGCCTTATGACAGCCATGCGCTTCTCCAGGCTGTGCTGATCTGCAGTACTGCAGGGTAGCTGATGCTGCTGGGACTCCGGGAGAGGGATGCAGGTTACCTGAGAAAAGCTGAGCAGCAAGAAGCACCTAGTTAACGCGGTATATCCTGCACACACAGCCACCAGTGTTCAGTATTTTCAGCCCTGTAATCTGACCCCTTAGGATTCTGTACAGATCCCCCAGAAATTTAAAATTTTGCTAATAAAGGAAAAGAAGCAGCTAAAAGATTAATCACATGTGGCATATAATCTTAGTAATAACCTTCAACCTTGTGCTAGCAATTTTGTGCTTGCAGTTTATTGTAAGCAAAAATAAAAATACTCAGCCTAATTGCCTTCAAAATGTATTTGCATCTGCTATTCACTGAAGACAAAAACACAACCCCTGTTTGCTCAGAATCAGAGACTGAGACTGGCCACTTTAAAAACAGTATGGGAAAAAACATTGTTATCTTTCATTTGGCTAACAATTTAGAAACGCTGTGTAGAAGTAGGTATTTCATACCCAACTAAACTTCTGCAGTGTTACTTCCACTTGGTTGCCCAATAATAAAGTATTTCAGTCCCCTGAAGAGTAAATAGATCACTCAAGTGTGGTATGCAGCAGTCCAGCTAAATCCGCTTTTCATTTCCTCACCTAAATCATAATATCCTATTGGATCAAGAGAGGCTATTTTCAACCATGAACCAAGACTCATACTGGACGTGGTCTTGGAATAAAGTGCACAAACACACGGATGCTTTCACAGAGCTGTGGTCCACCCTCCAGCCCTGCCTCATGAGCACATGCTCGGTTAGTTACTGAAAGAAGGGCATGAAGAAAAAAGACCAACAGTTTGGACCATTGGTTTCATAAATGGGTTTAAACAGGGAATAGATCGGCAAATCTGAGATCCAGGGAGAACTGCATGAACTTGCCCTACTGCCACTGACAAGACAGGACGTACACTACAAAAGGAGCATCTTTTTGAGTTCAGATTAGGCAACTCCTTTTGCTTTGTGCTGGCAACCTTGAAAACAAGACTCAAGACTGAGGACAAACCACTGCAATGAAATTCCTGAAATTAAGTGGGATGAGCTGCCGGGGGCTACTTCTGCAACATCTCCACCAGAGCCAACGCACCCTGTTATGGGAACAGGACAATTCACTTGGGGCATATCTCTTTCTAATCATCCTGCACAACATCGTGATGGACACGTGCACAACGGGCAAGTTGTGGTGGAAAAGCACATGGGCGTATGGGACCAGTGCTGGAGGGAGTCGTTTCACAGTCCACCCAATACACTAGGAGTAGCTGTTTGTCACACTGTGATCCTGTTCCACGACCCACGACCAAAATGCATGCCATGAATTTCTGCTGCAACTGGAATCTGCATTCTCACGCTCACCGTGCTGACAGCATAGCTGCTGCAGCCCCAGCGCACACCGCTACGAAAGCCCAGGACTGAAGGGCAACTGAAGGGCAAGGTGAACGTGCTACCACTGAACTTCTTTTTTCAGGAAAACCCAGAGTGCCTGAGCTGGAGATATCAAATGCTGTTACGCATAGCCCTCATTAAAATACTGGCACTGTATCCCTGAAAAAAAAAAAAAAAAGACAGTACCACTACCAAAACCCCTAGGTAACAATTCTTTGCAGTGTCATACAGAAGTGAATGTTTTCTCTTTCCTCTGAACTGTCAACCTTTTAATCTTCTCCTTTTCTGCTCTTTCCAACTATTGCAGTCTTTTGTATTTGAGAACTTATATCCACCCAACTCTCTCCTACGTTTGCTGTGCAGTCAGCCTTTCTCCAGTCTCCTCCTGCCCCATCCCCTTCTGCCATTCAAGGGCAAATCTCTACAGCCTTGGTCACCACGAGCTCTCGAGATATTACAGTAAAGGACTTTTAATTTGTATTTAACTTTGCAGCTACCTGTTTTCTCCACCAGCCTTTTTCCCTTCACCTAATTCCTGCCGTTTTCCTTTCAGCCGTTTCCCTGCGGAGACCCCAGCGCTGTGGAGGGGTAGGAAGAGGCAGTGAAGGATGCGCCTGCAGCAGGCAGTGCGGGGGGCTGCCCGGCTGCACCCACTCCGGCTTCCACTTAGTAAACACCCTCCGTGTCTTCCCACATCTCTGCTCCAGTTCTCTGTCTGCCCGCATTCATCAGGTCATTCTGACCCTCTGTTATGTTTTCTACTGGTATTAAAGCAACAAAAGACTGATTTTTTCTTTTTAGTAAGGTAAAGGTGATTTACCAGAAAATTTGTACTATTGTATATTTATGTCAAGTAGACCAAAGGAATGCTGAATCATAATAAAAGCATCACAAAAACAGTTTTCGGAATACATGACAATAAATACTTTGGAAAATCTGGAATTGATCGTTAAGTAAAATTTTCAAAAGCAACTAAATGATTTAAGAGCTTACATCTCTTAGTTACGCTAGATTCAAAATGAGATTTTTCTCAAGTGCATCTGGAAGTATTAACTCTCCTTCAATTATGAGCATCTGTGAAACTTTTTCTGTGAAACTTTATAACTTCCCTTCCCCAAAAAAATCACTTGTACATACATACGGGGGGGGGGGGGGGGGGGGGCATGGGATTTAAATCCTGTCACCCTCAGTGGAGTTACTGATTTACAGTGATTTTACTAGACTGTCTACATCTTTAAAAACTGCGATTCCAGGTTTCTGCTCACAACTGGAATAAAAGTTCTTGGCAAGTTTTTTAAACGGTAGCTTTTCCTACTGTGGCTGATTCTGCTGGACTTGATTACAAGCAAAAATTAATGTTATCAGAAAAGACCAGGGTGGGCAACAAAGAGAGATCACTGGAGTATTGACTACTTTCAGTTTTGAACAAGATCATTTCATGTGAACAACCCCAAAGACCCTGCAGTGTGTTTAAAGACTACGTGCAACCTAATAACGCAGGTCATTTACAAATCCACTGCTCTAAAACGTGAACAAGAGAAAATGTTCAGAACTATTTTTTTTGTTTGTTTCGGGTATAAAATTACCCTTTTATCGCTCACATTCCATTTGAAGATTAAAAAGGATTCTACATCCTATACTCAGTTACATGTTTGTTTTTCAATGTAAATCACAGCGCACCCAGAGAATGCAGACACACAGCCAGCTGCTGCAGCATGGCATGAATGCTTTCAGCAAGACTAGGAAGAAACAGCCCCAGCCCACATATCTGAGGGTTAAATGGCAACACTTCATTCACACAGCTACATATTGAAGCTGCCACACCACATACTCCACAAATCAGTCAGTAACAGGAACAGAGAATGGATGTGTTACCCTTTTGCTAAAAAATAAACATTGCCACCTATTTCTGTCCAAAAGTACAACAGTTTTTGTTGGGGTGGCTCTTAGAGATCTGTGCTGTGCCCTGATGCCAAATACTCTAATTACTGCTAAAAATCATGGTGTCTTAAAATTAAGCAGTTGGGCAAAGCAGTGCCTCAAGTTAGCATTCCCATGGGAGGAAAGAGCCACCTTCCTCCTAACAGAGCAACACGAGCATCCTCAGCCTTTGCCTTTGTTATCATGTCACCAAAAGAGAAGATTTACCCCATTTCCTCTGAATTTGACCAGGAGCACACTAACACAGCTGGACAGCCCCCTGTGAGCAGGGCTGGATGCAGCCACACTGCTAGCAGAGGCTGCTCAGCATCTCTCTCCACATACGACACGATGTTGGGGCGGGGGGGGTTGGGTGCTCTGCTCACGTATGTCCTTGGTGTGACATCCCCTTGGCCTTCAATGAAGCTGCATGTACCTGCTGCATCCAGGCGCTGGCACGGTGCTTAGCTGACATTTTCCAGAGGACAAGCACAGGGAGCTCCAGTTCACTTCAGCAATCAACTGCTCGATATTCTGTTCCCTCCTTGCTGCTCTGTAGAGCTGCCCAGTCCCTCATCTGCAGCAAACCATCCCTCGAGGGGCTGCTGCTCTTCACTGTTAAAACACTGCAAATATGCAACCGAATTCAGCTTCAAAATATTACCACAGGAAAAGGAGAACTAAGTAAGCAGACTAAGGCCAAGAGGTTTGGGTGCCCAATTTAATTTCTCTGGACCCCGAGTTTTCCAGAGTATTTTAGGTTTAAACACAGCTGCCGTGACACCTCTGTGTAGCCCATGAGAAGGATGTAATTCATACTGTTCATAAATAAAGACCAAGTTTTTGTGACTTGCCTCACGTCCCAGAGGAGCTCTTGTTGGTGGGAGGCCAGGACCCATTCCTAGGGAGCAGCATCCACCTGCCTGAAACTGCAGAGCATCCTTCTCCTGTGCTTTCCAGCCTCCCTCCCTGAGCACCTCTCAGCTTTGAGACATGAAGTGGAGGCCCAGCTGACATAGCAGCAGCCCCCTTTTTCCATACAGACTTGATTTATACCCGGGGCACGTCTACTTGCAACAAACCCATCTGAAAAAGTTGTGATGCAACGCTGTAATGGGGTGGCCACATACAGCACGCGTGCACTAGTGAACGGTGGAGAAACGATGCTTACACAGACTGCTCCCAGCATTTTCTTCCAGTGCAACTCTGGTAATTCAATAATTCTTTTTTGTTTGAGTTTTGTGTACTACAGGTTTTATATATAATATATGTACAACGGCTTATACAAAACTGCAAAACAGACTTTTCATCTGTATCAGTATTGGCAGGCGTCACAGCAGACTGAGACATCTGCGCCTGCACGAAAGCTGATGCAGTACCTGCATGCTTTAGGGACCGCTTTTACATGCTCTCCCATCCCAGCCACAGGCCACCCCTGTCCTTCCTAAGCCTTTCCTCTTCTCCTCTCGTACCACTCCAAGTCACTGTTCGGCACACACAGGTCCAGCCTCCTTACCCAGCCTGCTGCTTTTCACCCAAGTCACCGTTCATGGTCTCTCCCCTGCTCTGCCCTCCCTCCCCCATGTCAGGCACTCTCTCCCTAGGATGATCCATAGCACAGAAATATATCTTTTGTTTAAATGGGGGTGGGATGGGAACACTGCTGACATTGCCCAGTCGATGGGCTGGCCAGAAGGATGTAGCTCCTGCACCACAAGTAATAAGCTAGCAAGCCTGGAAATAAGCTGAAGATTAAGGTCACAGAACTTGGAAAAAACATCTAATGTTCCATAAATGGAATAACAAAATGCTCCTGGTTTCTAAGAAGAAAACATCTCTAGAAGAAACCTTCCTCAGTTTCTAGAGAAATACTCCAGATATTTCCAGTAGGTTTGTTAACGGAAATAATGAACTTCTGTTCAAGGAGTTGGTCCTAAACCAAAGCAGCACCTACAGCAATCCCTTGGTACACCCCAGCCATTTGTGACACACAGATGTTACACTGGGTGGTGACTACTTTATAAAGCCCTTTAGGACTTATGAGCATATCTCTGCGTGTGTAGGCAAGCATCCATTCTGATGTAAACAAGCAGAAACAAAAAATAGTACTAAAGTGGTTACAGAGCTCTCTTCCACCAATGTATTCACCAGCAGCAAAACCAAAAAGCAAGTGGGAGGACACCTCTAGTTCCACTCTGCCTTACCAGTTTCTATCTCCCCAGAATGGATTACTTACATACAGCACATCACTATCAGTTTTTCTGCTTCTCTGTCCTTTGCTGAAACAAAAACGTGGTTGTTTTGACATGGCTTTGTAGAAAAGGCATTAATAAATCCATTACCAAAAATATCGTCTCACTGGTTTGACTCATACCATCAGTTCAGCCAACTTCTGCCGTTTTTTGCAAGAAACAGAGCTGAATCCCTGTACAACATTTCAGGAGACCGAATCATAGCCTATATAAACTGCAAACTAAACCACAGCCCAATATTCTGCTGATCAAAGTACACAAGGAGGGAAATCAGAGTATGGAGCATCTGCACAGCCTCCTATTTGTACAGTCACTGAACAGCGCTTAGTCTGAGAGCGAAGCCCGGGAGTACACAGCTGTTCCTCCCCGAGTCCTCTGCTACTGAAGGGGGGAGCAGAAACATTAGACACAGCAACTTTTCAAGATTGACCTAAACATATCTTGGAGAACAATTAAATGTAGGTGCAGATGTTTAAGTGTGTTGCTGAACAGCACTTTCAATGAGCTTCTTCAGTGGCAAGAGCAATTTAAGGCCATTTGCAAGTCCCCAAGCAGCAGATTAAAATTGGTTTTGTGGAAAATGATGTCGTTAGCAGTTATTGTATTGCTCCCTATCCTCCCCTAGTGTGAAGTTTTGCTGTCACACATCACATGGGACTAATGCTAGAGAAGTGGTTTCCGTGGCTTCCAAGTTCTTTCATATCAAGACAGAAGCTGATAGTGGAACTATGGATGTTCAAGGTTATCGACCTCAATGAACTTTTTCTGAACTAAGTTTATCAGAAAAGACCAGGAGACTTATGCTCCAGCTTCAGTTATATTTTAATGGAGTTTGGACACCTAATTTCCTTTGGAACAATTTGAAAATCTCATCTCGAAAGAGTTTTCAGTTAGTTTGCCTTCCCCAGTGATTCATTCTCCTTCACATAATTGTATAAATTGAACTTACACAACGTCTCAGATCCTTATCTTCCTAGAGTCAATAAGAACCGTACTGCTTCTATAGGTAATAGGTCATTTCCACAGCCTTCTTGAGCTGTCTTTGAGAATTTATATAGGAGGCTGCCCTGACAGACAGAGACTAGGAGAAAGGCAGCAAAAAACATACCAAAGAAAGACATCACAAACCATGTACAAGTGCACCTTTTTTCTTTCTAGTCCTTTCCTGTTCTCTCCTGTTTCTTTCTCCCATTTTCAAAATTTTAACCCGAGTATTTATTTTATATTCCCTGGGATGAAGCAATGCCTATTTTTTCCTTCCGTCAAGATCTAAGCTGACCTTTGGCTATCAAGTAGAAGCAAAAAGCTAAATGGAAACATTGTAACTCCTTTGCACTGATAGCCTATTTTTTAAATGTAATTACAATAAAAATTCATACACTGAGCAAAGGACTTCTATAAAAGCATTCTGAATATGTCTCAGACAAGGACTGTGTGAATAAATTTTTTATATCATTCCCAAATTCTGTTCATTGCCCCATTCCCTGCGTTTGATCAAAATATATTTTGACTACTGGACAGCTACTGCACATTGACTCCGATTCCCTCTAGGAGACAGCGCAGAGTTCAAAGTCAGCTCGGCACAGGGGAGCGTCAGGCTAAAGGCACAGCTCTGTCCTTCCTCGCCTGTTGTGGTAAAAAGCATCTGATCCTTGTCTCTATTAAAGATCCGCAGCAAGACAAACACTCTCACTATCCCAGCATAAAGAACATGACCTTGTATCAATAAAGGCAAGGAGCCTTTGTCTCCTCTGACACACAGAAAACAAAGCAGCTTTGCAAATCTTTCACTTGATTCTACACTCACATTTTATCCAGTAAGCAAACACAAGCCTAATAGTACAGGTCAAATGACCATCACAGATAAAATGCATATTTTGACTATTTTGCCAATAGCAAATAATCAAAAAGTATTTAATAATTCAAATCTTGTGCAAACCCAGGCTAATCTAGTATTTAATATCAAGTTTTCTTGTCTATATAGTGAAGTCTGCATAGAAACCATCAGCACTGGATGGCAGAGGCCATGGTATTAATGGGTTAATAATATTTCAGGTCTCCTCACCTAAAGAGCCCCAATCTTCTCCAATACCTTAATTTAAGCCAAAGCGTTCCTTTCCTTTCCTCTGCATGTACTTTTCCATGACCCCAGAGGCAAGCGTGTGACCTTCCTGCCCTTCTGAAGCTCCCAGAACACAACCATCTACAATGCTCACAGCACAAGCTGGTTCAGGCCCTCAGGTCTTCTGGAAACCACCTCCATTCCTTTGCAGAGAAACAGGCGAGATCTCCAAGGTCTCGCCTCCTCAAAGAGCAGAACTGCTTCATTTTCTTATCCCTTAATGGTCTGAGGGAGGAAAAATAGTTTACACATAAAATAATCTATCTTAATATTTTTTCAAGTAGTTCTGTGTAATTATGACCCCTGCCATGAATGAAAGCAATAGCTGTCAAGAAATAAAAGGGCAAATAAATACTCCACAATTCATCCAGAAGATGAAGTCTGGAAAACCTCCAGCCTCTCAGTCTTCAGCAAGTGTGTGCACGTCCCTGATAGACTCCAACTACACTGAGCTAAACACATTTCTTACCATTTTATTTGAAAAGCTAACTGATTGATAGATGGGGGGCAGGAGCTTATATTATTAACGATGTAGAGTTCTGCCGGTGAAGAACCATGGCTGTCTCGCAGCGATGACTACCTCTCCATTTAGCAGAAATACGACTCTGCCAAGCACACAACACGAACAGGCGCAGTGGGGATGAAAAGACAGGAGTCGAGCTGCTGTTAGAGAGCAAACTTGCACCTCAAGAAAATTTTGTGACAGTTTCCAGATCAATTAAATATAGCAAAGAGCCAATAGCACAGCACGTGGAAAAATGTCAGCGCTTTTGTTTAAGCACCTTGGGCAGGGGCTTTACCCCGTCCCTGCGGGTGTGATGGCACCACTGCTGCCCTGGCTGCAGCCCCCGCAGGCTCTGCTGCGCCCTGTCCCTCCACGCCACACCCCAAGTACAAACCACCGGGCCGGGTGAGGAGCACTCTCGGGGGCTTCCTCCCTCCCCCCCGCAGGTGCCCTGAGCAGTGCCCACCAGCCTGGCAGGGTGGGCAACGCTTGCGGAGCAAAGAGCGTGTTATTTGGGAGGAGGTTTTCCAACCTGACTCACAGTAGCATCGTACTGTACATTTCTTTAAAAAAAATATTTATTTAAAGGAAACCGTAACCATCTGCTCATCTCCCCTGTGCCGATAGCTCTAACTTGTTTTTGTTTGAACCACAGCACTGAAAGTATTCAGGCTTGATCAGAAGGTATCAAGAAATGGAGCATTTCCCATATTCCTTGGTAATTTGTTCCAGTTATTAATCATTACACCATTAAAACTTGTGTCTTGGTTCAATTACAGTGGCTTTAACTGCAGCCACTCGGCACACTGATTTATACTTTCCTCCTCTAGATCAAAGAGCCCTTCAGTCCCCAACAGTCATATACTGCAATCGAATCACATCTTGATCTTTTTGGTAAATTAGACAGATTGTGTTCTTCAACACTTTTGCTTCCCCAGTCCTCACCTCTTTCTTTCCTTTAATCTCTCCAGATAAGCAGTTGGCACACAAACAAAAAGAAAAAAACTGATTTCAGTTGTTTCCTGCCGAGGATTTGCTACATCTATGCAGGCAGAGTTTTGGGAGAAAACATTGTTTTCTCATGGCAAGGTCTATTCAACGTGACATGCTCTACGGCAGAACCAATTAATACTGACCCAGAGTTTGGTAATGCTACCCAGATTGGTCAATACACAAGGAAAGCAATCTCCTTGTTTAGCTACCAATGAATACATAAACAGGAGGGTATTACTGCCTGAACCATTTACCACCCAAGAATAACATGACTACTGACAAGACAACAGCGTTTCCTGCAGCTGAATTCTGAGAGAGCAGAAATTACATCTCTAACCAGCATAATTCTTTGCAGGTTCAGTACATGCCACACCTATTAGAGACAGGATCACAAAGAAAATTACATGGGGATACTGGCTCAAGCCTCGACACATGCCTGCAGACACCCGTCTGTACAGAGCACAAGGGGAGGAAGACACATTTCCCTGACTAAGGTACATAATAAAGAGCACTTTCACCAGTGGCTTGGCATGTCACAGCAAGGGCTATGAAGACAAATGAAATGGCCAAAAGCTCAGGAGTTATCAAAACTGTGTTTACTCATCCTGCGGTCCTGGGATTTATTGCACATGAGGACTGTGGGACATCTCACGAGTGGATTCAAGAACAAACCACTACCCTAATTCCTGCCCCCTTGCATTCGTAGCCAACAGAACTAAGACACCCAAGAGCTTTTCAGATCCCATTCATATATCATTATAATTACAATAAATATTGTATCATTTAATATAAAACAAAACATGATGTTCTATATGGTATAATTCCCAGACACTCTGATACATCCTGAATATACTAGAGCATTTGGGAAAGGTTGCTACAAAATGCTGCGTATGTGACACAAGGAACTCCAGAGACAAAAGCAGTCATGGAAAGGGAGCTGCAAGTGACAGTGAATAGAAAAAAAGCCAGCATGAGGGTGCAGAAAGACATTAAATTTCAGCAACCCGTATCTGTCTACCCCTGCATATGTACCTGGAGTCCTCTGCAGTTTTGATCCCCCAAGCAAAAAACGCATGAGGTAATGTGAACCCCTTTCCTGTAAAGAAAAGGAATCAAAACAAGAAAAGGAGTAGAGAACGATCAGAGAAAGGCTGAGGAAAGGGAACGTATTCTGGTCAAAGACATTAAAGTGGGGTTATCTGTGGTTCAGTACTAAGAGTAACAACTTAAAGGAGGAATAGGTACCATTTTTTCTGGGCATTAACAGCAAACTGAAGAACAGATTAGTATGTATTAATGGAAGTTAGGGCCAGAAGGGCTAGGACCTTCTTGTCCATCTTTCTGCACAGCAGCAGGCATATATTTCAGCCACTTCTTCCTGTATTAGGTTCAAATTAAATGCAACTAAGTGAGGCTTGAAGAAATTCTGAAAGATGTAAAACCTGAATTAGAGAGTATGTGTTGCTAGAGTCCTTGGCGAAGCAGCTCCAGTCCATCTATTTTTTTTTAAATGTCCATGAGTTATAAACCTCATTTTTAATAATAATTTTCCTAGGTTTTTTTCACTGTTCAGACATTACTAGTATAGATTCACTGTGACAAACTCGTAGTGGAGTGGGCTGCACACCTGTATGGTCAGAATACTAATGTTTGCTACAAATTAAACACCCACCAAAATTTAAAATCATGCTGATGCCAGTCCTACTGTGATAGCTTCTACCCTAATATTGCACCTCATTAGAACTGGAAACTGTGCAATTAACTCCTTACTCACACACAATTTGTACTGTGACAAAGGACAATTTTGCTTAAATAAAGATTTCGGTGTTTGACTTGCAAGTTGTACGTGTCGTGGAAACATGGCCAGATGACTGATGAGATTCTTTCTGCTTTAATTGCAATTCTGCATGGGAAGATGGTGTTCTGCCATGCAAAATAGCAATAAATCACAGATATGTATTCCTGTCATGTGAGGTAGAAGGAAAAGTGCTCTCAGTACAGTAATACCAGTTTGACTTTGCATATTTTTCTTCCTTTCCTCTTTTGCATGTGCCACTTACACTGTGACAGAATGGAAGAAAAAAATGGAGAAAGTTATCAAGTTTGTTTATTAAATAGCACTTGCAGAAATGAGAATGACAGTTTTAGCCACCATCCGATACACAGAAATTAACAGGCATTCATTCCCTCACATTTGTAGACGTATTCATCCTTCCCTTCTATTCACCCGAAGTCTGAAACCCAAGCAGAGAGACACAGCCCTGCATCTGCCATACGCTGAGCAAGGCAGGGCAGAAGTGGTCCATGCCCTGAAGAGCTCCCTCCCCTTCTGGGCAGAGCTGAAGAGGGAAACAGTGGCACAGCCAAGCAAGGTGGAAACCAAACTGGAAACCAACATCCCCAAACAAAGTGATATTCAAAGTTACAAAAAAAAATTTAACAAAATAATTACAACAAATCAGTCAATTTCTAACGATAGCCTTTCTACACATTAAAACATACAAATATGGAGGAGGAGAAAGAAACATTAATGACATCAGAGAACTGGGGGGGAACCTGAGTTACTGTCACCTGTCACTCCCAGTTAGTTGTTCCTGTGCACCCCCTCCCCCTGACCCGCCGGGACTGAGGCAGTCGCTGTATCAGGACTGACCACCGTGGAAGGATGCTGGATGGATCATGAGGCAGTTCTCCCACAGCAAAGTCATCTCTTCCTATAATCTATACAGTGTTTCAGAAATGCTGAGCGCCACATTTTTCTGTGAAGCCCTGAAAGAACTATTTACGGGGGCTCCATAACATTTTGTAAAGACATCCATTGACATTATCCACACATCTTCCATAAAAAGTCTTCCCTTTTAAGTCTCTCTCCAGAGGAAAAAAAATTACCTTTGTCACAGCCTTTTTTATCAGCTACAAAGGTCTCTCACTTTCAGCCAAATCTATGCAGAAGGCGAGTCTCTCTACACTCTGTGATACACTCCTGGTCATCGTCTTCAGTCCATTAATTCATTTTATTCCGTGTGATTGTATCACCCCCGGTCTCAGAGCTGGAGGGTTTTGGAGGGGCTCAGGCAGGTTTCCTACTCAGGGCACTATTATCTGTGTATGTGTGCAGAGTGACAAGAGAGCAGGGCATTACTAAAGTTTACGGTGTACACACTGCAGAATGCAGTAGTATAGATGATATACCATGTGTATTTTTTATATAATACATATATAGCTCAGCACTGTATACACACACTATATTTAGTGCTATATACTTCCACTACACATAGAACATAGTGCTACAGAATATATAATCAGTCTATACCTATCACTAAAGTCTAATTTAATAGATAGCTTGGACAAAGACAAATCAGTCACCAAAGGAGAGAGACATACCAGGAGAAAAGCAGATATCATCTTAACTTTCAAATGTTTAATGATCGATGTGTAAGAAAATCTGCAATCTGAGATGACAAACAACTCTTCGCATATGTATATATACCTGTATGTATACACATTGTCACACACAAAAACTCAAAAACATTGCTGCTTCTAAGCAAGCTTTCTGTGCAGCATTTTTATCAGATTTTCCATTAAGTAACATCTAAAAATCACAAAAAGATCTAGATGTTATATATCGAGTTGGCATTTTAAAAAAAGAGCTAGAATGTATAAATATCGTTAAGCTTCAGTGCCCTAGGTACAAAATGGCTTTTACGAAAAAAAATCCATTACAATTACACAGGAAAATAGCGAACAAAGTCTACACTGGAAATTAGACATGTAATAGGCAGGTTCTTACTTAACTGAAAATCATATCAGCAATTAACATCTCCTGGAGACAAATGACCAGTAAACCCCACAGCTGAAGTGAGTTATAAAGTTTCATTATACCACTTACAAGACATTTAACCACACCATAAATTAAAAACATTTTCCATCCCTATAAATGTTTAAGTAAAAAAAAACCTAGAGAGAAATAAAAAATGTACAAAAAATCCCTGCTGGACACCAGTGTTAGGAATCCCACACTTAGACAAAGGAATTAGCAGAGCTGCACAGTTCTGGGAACAGCCTAAATTGGGATTTACATACACACACCGATGGCATTTTTTCAATTGACAAAGGGATGAAGGTAGCACGTTTTGATCACGATGGATCTGCAAGGAAAATTTCATGGATGGATTTGCAGTCTGCTGGATTTCTTGCATTTATACAAGCTGGACAATAACTCCAGCTGCCAGGAGGCACCCGCGCTGTGGTGCCCGGCTGGCAGAGAAACAGACAGAACTCAAGGGCACCCTATGCCTAATGAGCCTGAATTCTGATTTGCAAAGCTGCCCGCTATCTCAGCCACAGTCTTGCACAAATCAGCCCTTGCCATTTCCAAGAAAATGTCATCTTAGAGATACTGAAAAAATATTCACTAGAGGCTAGGTTAATGCCAGCAAACCAGCCGCTGCCCGAAATGGCATTTGTCCACAGATCTGCAGACAAAGCAAAGCAAATCATTGTATCAAATGTGTTGGAGCAGATCCACTCAGATCTCACTTCCACAGCACCCTCATCTTCTGCAGCACATTCTTCTTCTTACCTCTCACTTCTTATTGACAAAAGAAAAATAATTCTGCTTTTGGCTGCTAAAAATATTAACACTACAAGAAACTGAATTAAAAATCTGCCAGATGGCAAGTAACTCCTAATTCAGTAACTGCAACCAGAAAGGAGGAACAAGGCTAAAATTAATGCAGCTGGCAGAAAGGGGGTGACTGAGCATTCAGCGCAGTCCAGTGAGAGTCTGGATACCCAACACTGTCCTGCATCGCACTTCCACGTGCCCACAGAGAGCGAGTCTTGCCCGTGACCGAGGCTCCGGCTCGCTTTTGACACACTCCACATCTCAACCTTTTTAAAAAACGTTTTGGGGTTTTTTGTCTTTTGTGTTTTTTTTTTTAAAAAAATATTCCATTTTTCGTGAAATGTAATGCTCCTGTTCAGAATAAAGAATAAGCTTTCATCCTGCACGCAATCTGGGCTGTCACAGGTATTCATACACAAAATTAGTACGCAACTAGGAGTACATCCACAGTGGTACTGAATTCATATGGAAACCTCTGACAAACGGCTGTCAGCTCACCCAGGAGGCAGACAGGACCCAACTTTGATGTACTTTTGCATATTGCCCTTCTACAGTTTTTAGGTCACTTCAAGACAGAAAGAGTCATTATCTTTTCAATAAATATAAAACAATATAAAGGTTTCTAAGTGTTTCCAATATGCCCAATGACCTAACCCCTGGCATCCCCTCCCAGAAGGAATCTGAGTGAAAAGCTACCTGCTGCATTAGAACCATGGCTGCACTAGAACGGTCACCCTGGCAGGAGCAACTCAGCAAAACACTTGCTGCTTTTTAATGATATCCCGCCCCCTCCCCCCCCCGACTTTCTCTATCCATACCAATTAAATAAAATATATGAAAGATCTTAGGCATTAATTAGAAAAACACAGTTGCTGCATGTGAACATGCAGGAGGAGGAAAGTTTAGGAGGAGACCAAAACAATGCTTGCTATAAAAACCCAGGGGGGCGGATTTATTTATACCCTTTATCTCATTTTCCCAAGCTAACAGTGGCGCTGGGGTCAGCAGAGCTTACAGCAGGTTGTTATTACTGCTCCACAGAAATTGAGATAAAAGCTTTCAGCTCTTCCATAAAGAAAGACAGCACAATACAGGACACAAACAGCCCATGTTAAGCGCTACAGTTTCAGATCTCCCTAGGTGTAACTGCAATTTCATGTACAAACATAAAATTTATTTTGATGACAGAAGACACAAATCCACAGTGCTGCTAACGGGGTGCCTGGGCACTGTGAGCCGCGGGTCCCCCTGAGGATGGGGAGGGGGAACCAGCTCCCCAGTGCCTCCGGTTGTGAGCAGGTCCCTGGCCACCAGGTCTACAAGGTACAACCACCCCTTTGCCCCCGCCAAGCTGAGGTCCTTTGGAGACCCTCACTGTCACGGCCTCAACCCTGCAAATGTGTAGACCTGATTTAAGTCCTGCACGGGGATGCTGAGCCACAGGCAAACAGCACTTGGAACCGCACCAGTTCAGAGACTGCTGTATGCCAGCATTCACTGGTTTCAGGGATAACACAGGAACAACAGACAAGGCCAATTAGTCCACAATTCCTGTTGCAAAAAACATATATTCTTCTCTTCAGGTTTCTGAGCTTTCAAACAGAAAATAAGAGGAAAAGAATATTCATGATGCATCTAAACAAGTTATCACTAATTCCTGCAAAACCCTTGGGACTGCCTGCACCCTTCCCAGCTGCCGGCAGCTGCTGCACCTCCAAAGAACAGTCAGTGATGTTTGAATCAAAAAGAAATATTTACTTTGTCCTCACATTGATCTAATGCGTTTCTATACTGTTGTTCCCATGCAGGCTGTGCAATGCCTGCGGGTGCACCAACGCACCAGCAATGCAGAGCATGCAGGCACTGCACTGGGAGGCGGCTGCAGTGTCCCCGGGGTGTCACACCAGCACCCACTGGTGCAGGAGCCCAGGGTATCCATCACAGGGGTCTGCCGCAACTGGTAAGCGCTGAAAAAAAATTGTTCCCCCTTCTATAAGGTTATAAAGGTCCCACCCTGTATTCACCTGGGCAGGACAGATGGGAGGGCAAAGGTTTTTTCCCTCCCTGTGGAGCACGACTGATGCTCCTGCAGCAGGGTGGGACTCCGCAGCCCTCGCTAACGGCAGCTGGCAGGAGAAAGCATAAGGGCTTACTGTAATGCATCTACCGCAGCAGACACGGAAACAATTTGCTTCTGGAGACAAGAACAACCATGGTTTGGGGGTTTTTTTTGTTTAGTATTTTTTTAATGCAGAGAAAGAAGAACAGCAAGGGAACCAGGGTGCAATTCACGGCTCCTTCACTGAGCTGCTCTTGGGACAACACAATAAAATCCTGCTGCTCTCTGCAGTCAAGCTGACACATTTTCCAATCTCCCCTGAATCATTTCTGAACATCTAAATGAAACTTTGTATTGAATATAAATGGGAAAGAGTACTCGTTTAGCTCAAATATGTATTTTTATTTAGTCTTCGGGGTGGGGGTTGGTATGGGAAAAATGATTTCAGGACAATATGAACAGATAAGGCAGTATCCTGCAAACTGAGGTTCTGCAAAACTGTCTCCAGGCTTCAAAGTATTCAAATTACTAATTAGCTTCAAATAAAACTAGGATAAGAGATGTGCAAGAAAAAGGCACAGACCTTCCTCATTTCTTGTACATAAGGAGGCAAGAGTCAGGAAACTTACTGATGCTAGGGTAAGAGCAGAGAAGGACAGTAAGCATAACCACAGAGGCAGCGTCACCGATACTATTTTTTCCATTTTTCTCCAATTAAATGTGCCACAGTATATTGTAGCTTACATTGTAAGTTGTGCATAATATAAAGTATACACTGTGCTCAGCACCGCCAAGTCAATATTGCTTTTGGTGTATACATAATTGCATTCCCTAATTTTGCGTGCTTCTGCCTGTAGAACCCTAGTGTTATAGTCTCTTCTTCACAGTTAATACCTTGGAGCTTATGCAAACTAGTTAAGCAGCCTCTAAGATATCAAGTCTTTTATGGTATTTTCACAAAACAGATATTGTAATAACAGCCTGAACTTATATGAGGACTATCTTTGAACAATCTTGTTTTTTTAAGTCAACCCAAAATGACATTTGCTTCTGCTGCTTAGCTG
Source organism: Falco punctatus (assembly GCF_963210335.1). Classification (NCBI taxonomy): domain Eukaryota; kingdom Metazoa; phylum Chordata; class Aves; order Falconiformes; family Falconidae; genus Falco; species Falco punctatus. The sequence goes on from NC_137583.1 coordinate 22,411,145, forward strand.
CCATCAGTATATAGTATACATATTTGTTAGATTTGTTGAAATGCAGTTGACTGAATGAGAATACCATGCAAAGTGAATTGCTTTCCCTTCAGGCATTAATTATCAGTGTTTTCTCAACTGTTCCCTTCCACTCTTTACATTCTCTGACGTTTCATCTCTTCCCTTGATTGGGTGCAACCATCCTATAAATAGATTTTTTTGGCAGTAATTGGGAATAAAACTGACTAGCGTGGACTGTAATAATTTGGAAAATTTAGCCTCCAACTGAGTAATTGTACAGTTTTGGGATGCCTGATATACTCCCTTGCTGCCTTTTTTAAAGGTTATTTTGCAAGTAATGAGTCTTTGTCGGTTTAAGGTAAGAAAAAAATAATATTAAAAAGCTTCATAACAGAGTAGCAAGGCTTTGGAGAAGATATGCTGGTTTACTGGCCCAGTATTCCGGAGCCTACGCGGCTGCTACAGAAATGAACCAAGCGTTAAGAGGGCTGACTGGGACACCTATGTGTGGGCCAGCGCTCCACCGGGGACAGAGCCCGGCACGGGGCCCTGCGACCTGGCCCGGCCGGGGCTGCGCGCCACCCTCTGCGCTGCCGCCCCCATCACCGCGGCCACCAGGAAGGCTCTGCAAGGCACAAAAAAATTTAAATAAATCAGGGGTTATAATGATCAGCTGTGAGATAGAAGGCATTATGTGAGTACCTAAGGAGACACTGCTAGCTTTAGCAACATGGCATTTTTGAAGACAAGGTAAATTCTTCCCACTGGTGTGCCAACAGCCCGGGAACCCCTTCCCACCTCCCAAAGGCGGGTCAGCATCCACGCTCCCATCTGCCCAGGGCAAACCTGGCGCACGCACCGGCCCTTTACCAGTCCTTTACAAGAAATACCTTTTGGAGATAATCTTATTTGATATACAAAAATCATTTAAATGATGATAACCAAAGTAGAGAGTAGTTATTTTAAAGCTGAGGTAAATTAAGTTTTAATTTAAATATCACCTCTTGTTTTATACAGGAACCAAGTGTGACGATAAGAACAGTTATTTGCCCACATTGTCTAAAAGAAGTTTTTCAGCATTTAAGTAATTGTTCAGATTCCTTTTTCAAAGAAAATTCAACATACCAAGTTTCAAAAATCTCTGCAAAGGTGCCATCAAGTCACTCAGACACTTTTGCCTAATGTAATGTAAACTCGCCAATAAAAACGTACGAGTAGCATGGCCTACCACAGAGGAAACAGACTTCCAGAGACATCATAAATTCATTTTTGGACCAAGTAAGCACATCTTGTTCATGCAAGTCCATCAGTAAGAGTGTATTTTTGAATATCCTGTTACATTTTGCATTTTAGGGTCCACAGTATTGTTGTCTTGGGAATACAACAGGATTATCTCCCTTGCAAGCCCCATTTGAAGACAAGTGGCGATTAATCCTGGGAAAATGGGATTTTTGTAATATTTTTTTTTTTAAAAAAAAGATAAATACAATGGCAGAATCTATCAGGACTTCAATATTTCACCCCCTCCTTCATTTCCCAGCTGTACCAGAGCTATTCTGTATGTTGCTCTTCATGAAAGAAAAGGATTTATAGATATTATTTTCTTAGTCTTACAAAGCAATAATCCAAGCAGGAAAAAAGTGCAAATCCCAGCATATGTTGGCCTCAATTTTTCCAGACATTTTAAAGTCAGGAATAACATCGCAGCAATCATCCAGACATATCCCAGCAGAAGAACATCTGCATAAGAAAAACAGCCCTTTGGAACTGGGGGCTCTTACAAGTATTCATAAATACTAAATATCACATACCACTTTTGGAAGGGCTTAATCCACTACGGGATTATATCAAGAGCTGGAAAAAACAATAAAAGACCTCAGCACAACTAAACCACTGCTCGCGTATGAGTATTATGAAGCCTCTCCTGACAAGCTGTGGCCCCTCCGAGGTGGGACCCTGATGCTTGCCATTGAGCTGCTACGGGGGGCAGCAACCAGGCTCTGATCTGACCTGCCAAAAAATTCTTCCCCAGGTCACAGCCAAGAGAGGAAGCAATGAAAAATGGAGAAACACGACGGGAAAGCAGAGCAATCACAGCACAGTTCTGCCCGGCACGAATGCAAGCCTGACGCCGAAGCCGGGCAGGGGAGCAGCTCCCGGCATGGCACGCATGGCCCCGGCAGTGGCACGCGGAGCAGGCAGAGCCTATCCACACTTCTTCATCCTTACCAAGTTTCAGGCTTTTGCTTAATTTTACTCCCCAAACCCTCTGCAATGAGCCGCTGTATGACTCACTGCATCCCAAAGGCCCCAGGACAGTCTCTGCTGGGAATCTCCAGCACGCTGGACAGACACAGCCCAGCCCAGGGAGGTGGGTTTTGTGGAGCCAGCCTGCACCGATGCCCACTGCCCAGCCCGCCTCGGGGGGCTGCAGCCCAGAGAGCTCACAGGCATGCAGTGCACGTGCGTGTTTGTGTCACTGCTTGAAGCTTCATCCTTTAATTAACCTGCAACAAGAGGGAAACTGCCCGTGTCTCAGCTGTGGTGCAAGGGAAACAAAGATTCTACAGCTCATAACCTATAGAAACAGTGGCAAAAACACATAATTTACAGCTTACCATACCGGAAACAGGAAAATAAAATCAAAATGCTCAGGCACCTAAATTTTCACTGTTTACTTTGAGGACACAGCCTAGCCACGATTTTAGCAAAATCTCTAGCAGACCCAAAATGTGCACCTACATTTTGATTATGATGATGTACAGCTTCACTTCTGTGTCAGATTCCTGCAACACTTAACATCCAAATTAATAAAAAATTCTGACTATTCATCGGTGCTATGGAGTCAATCAAACTGACACATAGTATTTCTTGCAGCCCTGCAGAATAAAGATTTTGCCAAAAAAACCCTATTCTTAATCACATTGTTTTGAATCATTAGTTCATTGACATTCCTGTGCTAAAGAAAATATCATTAGTAATTTATAGAAGTTGCATGAAGAGCAATAGTTCAGAAAAGCCCAGTGTGAGATAAAATTAAGCCTACACCTTCATGAAAATCATTAAAAGGTAGCTATAATGATACATCCCAGAATTATCATTCAGATAGGGTAAGCAGGAGCCCTGCCAGATGTCAAGCCACCGTTATCTCAAATACTTAATACTATAGCAGCATATAAGGATTGTGCTTTGGTTTTGGAGAGGTGCCAGCAAGTCTGCTGGGACTCCTGTTTTGGAGCGTCTGCTGCAATCCAGAATAATGGGGAAAATGAAATTCCAAAACTCCTGCAGAAAGAATCACTTTGCTTCCCTTCACCAGAGGCCCCTCTGTGCTTTCTCTCCCGTGCTGCTTTCCATCGCTGCCTGCAGACCCATATCACTGGCCTCAAAACACTCAAACACTCGGTGGGGTACGCCTGCCCCACGGGACTGCAGAGCAGCCGGCTGGGGGTCTCTGAGATCAGGGACATGGTCACTACCACTTTCTCCATGGGGGATTTTTTTGGCCACCTTCCATCCCCCCAGGGTGAGCTTGTGTCCCACCTCCTTTCATCCTCCGGTCACAAGTACATCCACGGCAGCTTTTTGTTGCCAAGCCTGTACGTTAGGGAGGGCTGATGCTCTCTCTATCCTTCAGCACCCAAATCTTTTGTATTTCAGATATTTCCACATTATCATACGCCCCGGAGACGTGACCTTGCACCATGATGCTATCATTTACTTCATCTGTTTGCTCTCATCACTCTATTTGCATGTCCTTATCATATTATTATTACAGAGTTCCACAGCCAAGAAATGTATGAATTAAGTAACGTACATGAAGGAGCGTTACCAAATGAAGGCACATCATCCTCAGTTGTTCACATTAGCAATACAAATGATGGCAGGAAAGTGGTCTGTGGCAGCCTAATTAATTTCCTGCTATCTTTCAACCAATTACTAGGGGCTTGGGGATTTTTTTTAAACTTCATAATAGGAAGCAATATTATTTGTAGATTTACTTAGTGAGGAAAAAATAAACAGTGTGAATTAGAGTGATGAACTTAAAATTATACACATTTTACACAGATACAACCTCAGCTACCTGAAAGAGTATTGATTAAACAGACTCACCACTTACAAATTAAATTCATTTTCAAAATATTTAAATGTAAAGGAGGCCTGCACAATGTACAGCAGTCCATACTCATACCTAAATGGGTTTCATATTGAAAAAATATTGAAATAGCACTCCTGTATCAACATGAGGATTCCAGAAAACAGCTACTGCCTTATGTCCTTTTTCAAAAATAGATAACAGCTCATCTTGTTTAGGAGAAGAACGATGATATCAGTCATTAAATATTCCAGTTTATTTTTAATCCTGATGATAGTAAATGTGAAAGGATTGGTGAAAACAAGCTCTAGCAATCAGCTATTTTTATACAAGTTCTCTGCCACATGGTAACGTTATTTGGCTGTGGTTTACTATCAGATTGACAGCCACCTCCTGAGGATCTTCACGAGTGTTACGAACATTTATGTTCGCTGTATTGGTTTGATTAACTTGAATCCAAAGCCGAGAAAAACTTTTTTGATTTGGTCCAATTGTTGCATTGCTCTGTTCTTAGTTTAGAGTGACAACAAATGAAGGCTGAGCATATTTTTCTTAACTTGTTTTTGTGTGTGACTCTAATTTATGAAAAAGATTTCGAGGCACAGCCCAAGTAATGGGGAATCTCAGCAAAAAGGAGGCGGCTGCTGAGGGATACTGACACAGAGATGGGACCTTAGTCAGGAAAGCTCTTTGAAGATCATTTCCTTAGTGGTCAGTATCAAGCCGCTGTTTCTATTTACCACTGAACACAGAAGTCATGCCAGCATGCAATGAGATCTCGGCAGAGCTCCTGTCCTGCCAGGCAGGCTTCTGGGGGGAGCAGACAAAAGGCAGGGTCCCAGCCTTACGCAGCCCTCCCTGCCCCAGCCCCAAACGGTGCTGGCAGAGCTGGCTTTGAATTCAAGTGCTCCTGAGCATTTAAACTGCATCTGCCTTCAGGCTTTGCTCTTGCAAAGCCCTGACACTCTGTAGAGAAAAATGGTCAGTTCACCCAAGCACATCGCTGGTTTCTGTCTGCAGTAGCCAGCAGCACAGATCAGGAGGAGATTTGCAGAGCGGCGCAGTTGGTGCTGAGGTCCTGCCATCCATAACACACACATTTCAAAAGGATTTTTCTTCAAACTAGTGCTACCTTTGACCTGCAGACTGACTGTCTGCAAGCAGTTACAGCACGTGAGCCGAGCTCCTGGAGCGCAGATCCTGTCTGGCTCCATCCGAAAGGCGCCCGGTCCACGTGCTGCCGATGCCCCCCGCACACCCCGGGCAGCCGCGGCGAGGTCGGCCATTCATTCCAGAAGCACACTCCTGCTCCAAACTGCAATGCTAATGCAGATGTACCAACTCAAAAATATATCCACGTCGGAGCTGGTTTTAGTTACTAAAATAGTCTTTTCAGAACGTGAGTCCTGATCAGCAGAACTTCAGAGCGCTTTGGTAGCAACGCTGCCGAGTGCGGTCTAATTGCAGCAGTTTTGGCGAGGGCAGGAGCAGACGTCCAGCTGCTGGGACTATCTCCCCATCTCTCACCCACCCAGGCAAGCTGCCAAGCCCACGGCTGCCGCCCTCCTTGCTTGCTGCCAGGCTCCCACCCTGCTCCCCTGCCCACTGCTGCAGCACCAGCCCGCGGCGTTCCCTCTCCCTTGCTCACTCGGCTGTCCTGAAGCCAAAGTTACTCACTTTGCTTGCTCAAAACGCTGCAGATCCCAATACATGCATATATGCAGCGTCTTTTGAACCTTCCTTATTCCATCCAAAACAGTTGGTATTTATCTCCTTTTCATTAAAAAAAAAAAAAAAGGATGCTGCAGATATTTGATAAGAGAGTGAGAGATCTCACTTAAAATTCAATTGCTTTACAGGGATGCAGCAGCAAATAAGTTGTATTTTTCTCTTCATCTTGTTTTCTGTAAGCTTTTTTTGCATGCTTGCTAGAACTTTTATCTGATCAATAAAATAACAGTTAACCAATGGGAGATTTGGAACTACTTTTGCTTGGCTTTTCCTGCCAAAGCTCTTTTAGTTACCAACAAACGCAAAGGGGGAAAAGACTCACACTTGCTGTTTTGGAGAACTGCCAAGCTCCCAACAAAACCTCACACGTGCTCCTGAATTCCACATCTCTCTCGCTGCTGTGCAGGCAATTGGCCCCTCTCTGTTATAAGTGATACAGAGCTCAAAAGAGCCTGAAAGAAGAGATTTACAAAAGGAACGCGGCCCTGCGCAGCCCCCAGTACTATGTAACCCCCAAATCCCCTAACGGAAAGCTGAGTAGAGAAACCCCAATTCCTTCCTTTTACCTGTAAACGTGCCCTTCAAGCACCATTAGTGGGTTGACAAAAAGGCATGCACTCTCGTAGCAACACAAATAAGCCTTCTCATATATTAAGGATTTATATGTCCCATCCATGAAGGATTGAATGTTTTTTGCCGAAGGAGAAAACAATTAATAGCCTCAGCGCACAAACATACAACATATGGGCAAGGTGGCAGCATGCATACACACAGACCACCTGTACAGAATCCATATGATGCACGAACAAAAGTGCTGCCCATCACTGCCCTTGGCCTTATTGAAGGCACAGGATCCAGTAAACCAAACCACAGCTTGGTACAGGACAAGGGTTTGAAGATCAGCAGTTAACAAGGCAGCTGCTTCAAAGCTTACTGAATTCCAAAGCGGTCACACCAAGCTCCCTTGATGCCACTGACAAACGTTTGAATGACGGTGAAGATGGTGGCGTACAGATACCATATGCCACATGGTCATGCAGATGAAAGTAATAATAATCCATGTAAAGTCTGACCTGCAAACACACTAAAACAAAGCCACCACATTGCAGATCAGAGTGCTTTCACCTGCACCAGCATCAACTGACAGCTGAAGGGACCAGTAGCCTGGCTCTGCTGTTAATAACAATCCAGTAATAAAGCCAAAAGGCAATGGGTCAACACCAGACAGGATCTATTACCTGCAAAGTAAAATCAAAACTCTGTTGTCAAAACACTCGGAAGCATGTTTCCAGGTCTTGCATCTGCATCCCGGTTTTGGTGCCTTCTCATTTTGGCACTTCCAACAGTGATGGGAAGTTTGTGCATCATAAAGATCAGAAACTGTCCAACAGAAGAAATATTTTTGTGTCGCTTCACTATTTCATTTATTATGGCATTCATCTTCTGCTTGTATAACAAGAGGCAGGATTCCCTGCTGTCGTTGTGAATCAGGACAACACATCACTTGTTTCCATGCAAGAAATCCGCAGGGAAAAGGCACCTTACACTCACGTCAGTGTTCAGTGTGTGGGAGCTGGGCTTGGCACACCACAGGAACAGATGCTGGGATAACTTTCTAATTAAAGGGATGCACATTACTGACAGGTCCTTTTGGCCTCACTCATTCTTTCACACCTCAAAGATAACGACACGTGACAGCCCGCGTTACTGCACCAGTTTCATAAATCTGCTGCACTGCCACTTCAAGGGACCGCCACGGTGGCCTGTGAGCTCCATAGATCTTCAAAACTGCAAAACCATTCCAATGAAGAGACACTGCTACATCCCAGTAGTTATTAAAACAATGTGAAAATAGAGATCATGTGGGGCAGGGGGGGAGGAGAAAGAGCTTTGCTTAAAGCTGGGTGCCTCTAATACAAGTATGTCATTTTCATGAAATCATATAACATATGGCTTTTGTATAATCTTGCTGCACTTTTAACAGAGACTTACTGTCCCCACTGCCCTGGAGCAGGCACAGCCACTGCAGCCTCCAGGTCCAGGTGCTTCACCACGAAGAACCGCCTTTCTGGCTGTATGTTAATGTATTGTCACCACGCAGGACTCAACAGGTGGCCACTTACACCCTACAGGTATGGACCTGCCAAAGAGTAGCAATACATTTGAAGCCTAAAGGCAGGATCCTTCCTCCACAGATGTACTCCTCACGCTTTTCAATGCCTGCCCTCCCGGGAGTGGTAACAGCAGCTCCGGGTTGAACAAGAGCATCCTCCTGGGACTGGGTGTGAGATCAGCGAGCGCTGACCCAGCTCACAGTGCCAGGACAGCGTGGTGAAAGCCCGCAGCATTCAGCCTCCGAGATGCACAGGCATGGAAGATGTGGCACAACTGAGATATTTTTTATTGTAGATTTCATTGCCTCCTCTTTAGCTCACGACTTTACAGGATCAGACCGTTTGGGAAGCAGGCGTGGACTTCGAGACATCTGTTTTCAGATAAAGTGAGAGCAAGTGAGAATTATGCTCAAATCAATTGACTTTTAGTGATTAAAGACCTATAGGAAAAGGAAGATAGAGAACATGGTATTCACTTGCTGACTCATTGGGCGTCGCTAAAACAGGCTGTATTAAATGAATGCAAAGCTTCGTTAAACACGTGGCTTCCTAAGGAAGGAGCAGCAACCTTTTGTTTGTCCACTGGATCTGTGGCTTAATGAAACAGCAGATTGGAAATCTGCTGAAAACGCCAGAAATTCCCACAGGGAATTAATTTCAGTATGAACTGTTCTATAAATAATTCAGCATAATTGACAAGAATCCCATTTAAGAATACCCAAGTAATCTTAAACTTTTAGTTAGAATTTAAAATAAAAATTTCACCCAATCTGATGCAATCAATACAAAAGTCACTCCCAATAAAAAGCAAATACAGAACAAAAGAAAAAGGCAGATGAAAACGAGCAGCTGGTTGCCTGAGATCAGTGAACTGTGAAACTAAGCATTTAAATGTTTACAACTGTAATGGATTTTGCTCTGAAGTTTTCTGCATTGTCTACAACATGCTGAAGGCTGACTTGAGCTACAAGCAAATGAGCCACAGAAATGCCTGAAAGTCAATCATCAAAACTAGGTACATAACACCCAGCAATACATACGGCAAGTTTTTAGACTCTGCTGGTCAAAACAAAGCTTGTAACACTGGGAACATCTGGCTATCATTAAAACGAAAGCCTAGCAAAAGGTCTGTGTAAATTTAATCCTACTCATTACGAGGGAAGCATACAACAGACAACACAATTGCTTCATTTTTCTATTTGACTTCAGAGCCTGTTCATGATTTTTTAAATCTTTTCACTTTTACATGAAACAATCAGATGAATCTAACCCTGGAAAATACACAGCCCTTTATCTCCAGCATCCCCAGAGATCACAAACAGCTCTGTGTCCTTGGGGGAATAGGAGCAGCTAACGATTCACCATTCCTAGGGTGAAAAGCAGCTTAATTAACAAAAAGCAATGTTTTTATAGAAGTTGTTTCTTTATTCAAGTTAATGGTGCACAATAGACCTGTGGACAAGCCTTGCACTAAATTCCCTAGTGTTCTCTTCCCATCTCAGTGGAGCAACCAGTTCCATTGGTAAAATGCATCAGTTCCATTTTGCTGCTCTTTGTTGCTATTCCATCTCTCTCTGGCCTTATACAAAACATTTACTCAGCTACCAATCCTCTGCTGGGTTGAACAGCAACATTTCCCTCTTTTAATAATCTTCTATATTTGTAACAAAACTCTCAACGTATTTACACATATAGAAAATGAACCAGGAAATACAAGACATTCATCATAACATCCCCAGGACTCACCCAGAACCTCAGGGCTACTTTATCTGTTCAAGTTGCTTTGTTTGATGATGTAGAAACACCTTTAACAGCAGCTAGTTTCTGCATCTATAGCAAGCAAAATCCTGTGGCATACATGAATCATTTCAATGTAAAATTTAGCGGAATAAAGTTAATTGAAGGTAATCGGGGGTTTTGTCCAACCACCTCCACCCACCCACCCCCTTTTTTTTTTCTGTTTTGAAGTGCCTCCACTGTCTATTAGCACGGGGGGAAATAGTATCGCTTTGTTAAAGCTGATGGAATTAGCACGATATAAGTAAGGGTTAAATGTCAGGATGGGGACGGGAGGCTTAAGCTTCCTTCAACAAACAGCAGATACAAAAAGAAGTGCAGAGAGGTATGTTTAATCAAAAAGGGGGCAAAAAAGAACTTTGACATCAAAAATATATTTGTAAATTACAACAGATTGATATCTTGATTAAAGATTATAAGGTTTCCAGTTAATTATGACTATTTGGAGACCAGACTGTTTTGCAATGGGTTAAGTCAATAAGATGAAGGAAAATCAGTTATGCTAGCAAGAGCCAAGCGGTGCTGCGTGAATCCGTGCGCACAGAGAGCAGCAAACAGGCTGCATAGCTGGAGCTGAGCCCCTGTGCCGCCGAAAGGAAACATTCCCAAACCCAGCCAGTAGCTACTCACAGAATCACAGGAAGGCTGGGGCTGGAAGGGACATTTAAAGATCAGCTAGTCCGATCCCCTGCCAAGGGCAGGGCCAGCTTTCCCTAGATCAGGGTGCTCAAAGCCCCATCCAATCTGACCTTGAATTTAACTTAAAAGAGCAGATTACACAGGCTAGAAAGAATACTGTTATTTTGAATGGCATCATTCACTCAAAGCAATCTGAAAATTGTTTTGATTATCCTAAGTTACAGTTAAAGTATGAAGAAAGCATGGAAGAAGCTGAAATACAAAACAAGAGAGTAATTTTTCTAGATAAGATCCTAAGCGAAACATAGTTAATGAAGCTGGGAAATTTAAGTAGGTTACTCTAGATCACAGAGTAAAAGCTCTTGAATAAGCAGACAGAAAATGTCAGAAGCAAAGAGTACAAGAACGTAACAGTTCTAAATAAATACAAGTGGAATCTAAGTTTTACTATTGCATTTCCTTTTCAACAATAAAAATGGATTGTGAAGAAAGCGAATGGCTTCATCATTGTACTGGCTCCTCTTATTTCAAAGAGTAGGCACCAAGATTCTATCATAGGCATTTAATATTTTTCATAATTTCAGTATTATCTGTACGAGCAGCCGCTCATCCTATCATTGTTACTCCCTGGAGGCACCTGCAATTGTGCGAGTGGAATAATTTACCATTCACATACGATAAGCTAAACACTTGGGGATGTGGCATTTGCAGCCACAGCATCACTACACAGGCTGCAGCTCAGTTCAGAGACAGATGATGTGCTTTGCATGTTACTTCTCCCAGTGACACTACTCAATTTAACTGTTAACTAATATTTATTTATTATTTAAGAAATGTAAGAGACTCAAGCAGTGGTCACAGAAGCCCAAACCAGTAGCACCAGCAGCAAAAGTATCTTGACATAACTTAGTAAAGAGAAAGCTAGCGGACTACGCAGGAAATACTTTTAAATCATAACATAAGAGGGAACAATGTCTTCTTTTTTTTTTTTTAATTCTTTCAACCATGCTATAGTGGAGAACTTTTCTATTATCAAGTCTCATTAGAAATTATTAGAAAAATAAATATGGCCAAAATTTCATGTGGTATTATAAACTGACTAAAGTTTTCAAGAAGTAAAAATATTTCAAATTCAGGTGTTTCCATGCCATCGATATGCCTTCTCCGGGCTGGTGCAGATCACCAGCACTCCTCGGCCAGCGCTGGGTCAGACATGCATTCTACCAATTTGTATTTTTATATTCGCTAAGTCATTTGCATGTCTAAATCATATATAAAAATGCACAGAAAGAAATTCCAGTGCTATCAACTCGTATTTTATATTCCCTTAAACGGGAAAGTTTTTATAGAATTTCCAATATGGAAAATTGTTAGGATCCCAGGACAACTTTGTCCTGTCTGTTTCATGCTAACCTTAAATAGTATTTTATTTGGTATACCATATGCTTCGATATCTTCGTCTGCCACCTTCAGATTTTACTTTCTGAGCTGCAGAAAATAGTATGCTAAATAGCAAGAAGTCCAGTGGTAAAATCATGTTAGATTTCTCTCCCTTTAATAGAGTGATGTTGGATTAGAAGTACACCTCAAAGAGCCTTCATTTTAAAGACTAAAACAAAACTTCCCATCATAGGGTAAACGCATTAAACCTCATTACATCGATGTCCTTCAAAGCAAGAGAGGTCTAAATGCAGGCTGAAACACACGCTCACCACGGATGCTCTGATGGCCGTGCAGCCAGGCAGAGGGCTGAGCCTTACAGAGCGCTGGGGCCAAAGGCAGGGGCCAGGGGCTGGGCACTGCGGTGGGCTCGGCACAGCCACGCTCCGGCCCCAGCCCCAGCCCCACCGCGGGTTGCCGAGCTGCAGGGGAAGGCGGCAAGGCTGCAAGGTGCAGCTCAGCAGCCATCCCGCGGGAAGCCTGGTCCATCAGCTGGCTCTTCATTGGGGTCTTCCATTCATGATAGCCAGCCATCACCTGTGTCACTGCCTGGGTTCAGGGCAAGGGAACCACGGACTGATTCTGCTAAACTTCACCCTCTGGGAATTCATTTTCTAGTGCTGAAGGTGGATTGGGCTGAGTTTGTCCAAGCTATCAAGTACAAAATGAGAAAAGGATACGTAGGCTTCACTGAAAGAACATGCTACAGATAAGAAACACACCAAGAGGAAAGCACCATGCTGCCAAGCAGTACGCCAGCTCTGAATACTTCACCTGCAGCAATGGAAAGCCCATCATTCTCACCCGGCCTGGTATTGCTCCCTGGTACACACGGAAAGATACTATTGGCCAAAACAACTTCACAGTTAGGAAAACGGTATTCCTTTAGATCCTCTGATTATGAAAAGACTTTTACCTCTCAGCCCCAGGCCCTCATTCAAGCACCTCACATTTCTCCACATTGTTATTAGAGCTCTGATATTGAACAGATACAGTATCTTCATCTTCCGTTGGAGTGACCTGAATTGCATCAGTGCTGCATCACTGCCTTCAGAAAAGGTGACCATGGCTCAGAGACAGCCACCAGACCAACACCAGCTTTCACAACGATCTTGCAACAAGGGAAAAGCATGCAGTTTAAATTTCTGTGTAACTGGGAAAACACGATTCAACTCAGCACTAGCATCTTTCTCAGTAATACAGTATAAATCTCTCCACAATAAGGTAACTTTTTTCAAAAGCTTTATCAGAAGAAAAAGGAGTTACCTTATGTCCAGCTCTCTTACAATCTTATCTCCCTTTGGAAAGCAGAGATTGGATGGGTGCATTTCCAACAGCACATGCAGCTTCAGTACAGCTGTGTTTCTGCAGGACTCAACACCACATCACGTTATGCCAGCACAAAGAGTGCAAGGCTGGCCATTAACTACCGTCCACAGAAGAGTCAAAAACTGTCCCACTGCAAGCTAGTTTTCTGGTTTTGCAGCCACCACCAGCACTAATGACACACCAGAGCATGGCCAGGAGCCAGCCACTAGCAGTATTCCTTGCTGTAACATCTCCAGGTACTGCAGCCGGACACAAAAACGCACCAAGACCAGCAGAAGTCTTTTGGTTTCATCACTGGAAGTGGCATCAAGTTTGGTATTAGGTTTCACCTCCAGAAATAGTTCTTGCAGCTCAGGCAGTTTGTTTCCTTCCCAAGTTGTTTGGCAGTTGATCAACTACTGCTGCTATAAAAAGCAAGCACTTGGCGATGGACAATCTAAGAGCTGGTTAATTGGACAGGGAAATAGTTTAAGCACCATATTGCACTGTATTATGACTAACTGAAAATTTGCAGTTTCATTTCTCATCAACTGTGAAATTAAAGGACGGGCTCAGCCCATGTGGTGACCACCCCCATCTCAGAGGCACCGGAGTGGCATGGCGAGGGGCTCCTGCAGCCTCTCCGCAGGCACCTTCAAGACTGACTTACTCCCCCCTGCATCACCCCCAGGGACACTGATGGGACCTTGTGGGGAAGCACGAACCCCTCCACATTGATGCATTTGTTCTATAAATACAGAGAGACCTTCAGCCTTCCAAAGTGTCTGGAATTTGTCATCCACACAGTAATTCACTCCATTTTAACAAAAGCCTAGGATATGAATAAATAACCTCCCCTTCATATTCCCTGAAAATGAGAAGTACTCTTTTTTTAATTATTCATGACATTTTTATTATTAAAAGACAAAGTGTCATTTAATGAAATAACATTTTAAAAGTATGATTGCATGAAAAACAGAATGCTGCAGTTTTATAAAAACATCTGCCTCCCTCACTCCATGTTGAATTACAAGAGAAATGAGCCTGAAATCATGCTTGTAGCTCAAGAGAAAACTCCTCTCTGATATACAAATCAATACATGATTTAATTGTGTTTTATTGCTTCTTTTGCTTCACTCTGGGGTCAGAAAAGACCCTGAGAACATCGTATTTGCTACTTTCCCAAATCATATTCACTCAACGTGCACCTGTTTTTTAATTCCAACCTTCAAGCTTTTTCCAGCTGCAAGGCAACAGGGAGAGTGAGGGAGCGAGCCTGGAACAACAGCAAGCTATTTATTCTCTTTCATGACTGCTGCTTCTTGAAAGGTTTTTCCTCTCAGATTGTCCTCTGAAGATGCCAACAAAATCATGATGGAAAAGGCAGAGTTAAAATTCTTTATTATGCAGAAGTGTATGGTACCATCAAGGCAGCTCCGACTCCTGCAGTGGTCTCTGAGCACGGCTCAACACATCTTTTTGCTAGAAATGCTCTTCTGCATAAAGCATGGCTTTGAGCCATTATTGTAAGTTTTAGGGAAAAAAACCAGAATACTAGAAAATGCAGTATTTCATCCATACTAGACTAGGAATTTTTATTTGATTTGATTTTTTAACTTCCATTACTCAACATGCTTCAAAGACTCATCAAACATTGTTTTGGGGTTGAGCAGTCATTCTCCTCATAGACCAGTAACAGACTGGTTTGCAAATCCATGGTCTTGGCTGATGCCCCCAGTTACATGTACTAATCCCAGTGGATAAATTCTCATGTATGGACCCCTTTAATCCCCCAGATATCCCTAACAGTGGAAGAATTTCTGAAAATTCTTAGCCTCAAGACAGAAACCTAGGTTCATGCTCTTTACCTAATCTCTATCTTCTACTCTACCATTCAAAGCTCTCTAATATCAATACAGGGAGCTGATGGCTCTGTTTTGACTTGTACTCTGGAAAACAGCTATAGTTCAATTAGAATTAGTAAGCATTTTAAAACTAGAAGCTAATATATTATTTGAAAATGAACTGCTGATTTTTATTCTCCTAGAAGCTAATATATTATTTGAAAATGAACTGCTGATTTTTATTCTCCATGAGTCTCTAAGGAGATGTTGAATTTTTAGAGTATTTATTTAAAGTTCTTAAAAAAGCTGAAATGTATTTTATCTTGTACGTTACAAATGTACTTTAAAGCTCGATTGAAGGAATTAATGGAAACCCGTGTTTTAGCTTGACGTTATGCATTTATCCAGCCATCCTTCCCCTAGAAGTCTGGCAGGCACAGAGCTGAAAACAGACCCTCAACTCTCTCCGTCATTCTTTGCTGCTGCCATGCATATGCAGCTGTCCCAACAGAGCAGAGTGTTCCAGCTGCTCTGTGTTGCCTTCCGACGGCACTCCTTCGGGGCTGGCATGGGAACTTTCATCTCCCTGCACCTACAGGTAACCAACGACTTAAGGGAAAATCTTAGATGCACCCAGCCCCTCCTCCTCAGCCTAAAACAAGCACCAATTTGCTGTTTCTTACCACTTTTCACTGGTGATTAAATCTGCCCATTGCAGAACTTTTAGACAGGCATTTATTTTTCAAGATACATAAATGAAAAGATTTTAGAAATTAAGTAAAAATATCAGAAGGTCCCAATTATATGAAAAAACCCCAAACTGGCACCTGCCAAAATCTACCCAGAAGTGTTTATTATTTCTTAGTAAACAGACATGCTGGTAGCAAAATGACTGCTTTCTGCAAACAGCCAAATGATTTGTTTTGTAGGCTGAAAGCAAAATAGACAAATTTTCCTCAGTTACGTTTATATGAAAATTTACTTGAGTCCTAGTGCGAATCTCGCAAAGGCACATCATCTTTCATTTGCACAACCAGAGTAACAGGGACTCCTGACAACAGGCTTTGGTCCTACCAAAAGTCGTCTTCTTGAAGAGAACTGAAGATCCATCCCCAAGGCACACAAATTGCCTTCTGTACTTTCTTTTCTTGCTTAATGGCCATTATAGGAAAAAACAAAACAAAACAAAACCAACCACAACCCTGTATTTCAAGAAGCATTTTCCTCCATTATGCACTAATGGTTAATTCAACACACCAAGAAAAGCACTACTTAAAGATCAATTTTACAATTGGAATTGAAAAAACTATGAACAATCCCTCTATTCAAGGCATCACTGCAGAACGAGGAGTTTGATTTAAAGCAGCCCCAAATTCAAAAGATTACACTATCTACCAGAACACCCCGCCAGTCTGTACGTTCAAGAAATTCTGTACTGGAAGTATACGGGTGTGAATACATAGTCACTGCTGACAGCATCACCAAACCACAGCCCTCTGAGCAGCTTAGGTACCCGCGCTGCACCCAATACACCCGACTGAAACCACCACAGGTTAGCGGGGTCCAAACACAAAGGCAGGAAAGCAGCACAGCAAACCACGCTGGTTGCTAGCTAGATCTCCCTTTCTGATCTAGCCATTTCTTTTCTAGATCTCCCATTTGGGTTTATTTCCTCTGCTGACACCTGCCTTGCTACACTTACCTTCCGATTCCTCGTTTTCTGAGGAAATCTGTACCTTGAGGCCGATTTTGCAGCTTTCTCTAGACTCATCAAGTACTACAGAGAAATTAAATATAACCCCTTTTCCTAGCAATATGACAAGTCTAACTCCATCCGTGGTCTAATTATTGTTCCAGTATGTATTGTTCCAATATAAATCCTATAAAATGACAATAGATTTAAAAATAAAATAATCAGTGATACTACTATTTGCCTTGCTCCATTTTCAACAACAAACTTTCCAAGTCAGTCAAGGGTATGATAAAAAGTGATGCTCATGAATACGTAACCTAACATGCATCAATACACTTATTCCAATATGCATCCCTGGAGGGATTTTGTGCATTACTGTGATGATGGGAAGAGTACAGCGACATCCACATTACAGTTCTCACGTATACGGCTCCACCAGAACGGCATGCCTGGTGCCCTCCATTGCTTGCATTGGCACAGAGGAAAGGTCCCGCACTTGCTGGGTGCTGGGGTGACCCATCCTGTCCCCTGTCCCCAGATGCCCCCCTGGAGGGCCTTGCACCACTCCTGCTCCACGGACCGACTGGCACAGCAGTGGCCCTGCAGAGCATATGGTGTTTTTACTGCACAGGATAAATGATGTATCTTCTAACCAAGAACTGCCAGACTGATGACAAACTCTGGAGTATGAAGAATTAGGAAAGCCCCACAGAGCTGGAGGCTACGCTGCCAACAAAAGAAATAGATAGGAAAACACAGGTGTCGGGAAGAGATGGAGTGTGAGAAACACATCCTTTGAGCTCTAATCATCTATCACAGGAATATCACCAAATCACTCTTTTTTTGTTGTACAGGTACTGAGATGAGTAAGAGAAAATACTGAAGTCAAATGCTCTTGCAAAGCCCCATACCTTCGGTTGTGGTTTCCACCTTGGCAGATCAGCTGAAGACACCTTAACAAAGTGTTCCCACCCAGCAAAAGCCAGAAAGTATCTCGTGATCCTTCCAGCTTTATTTCAAGTATTTGCTGTTTCCACACTCCCTAAATTAGTTATTTTTTTTCTGACATTACGCAATACTGTGAAGGATAAATAATTTCCTTTGCGTATTTGTAAATATAGTTTGGATTTTACTCTCAGGCATGAACATGAAGTCACAGAAGCTACCTAGAGAGTTATGGTACTTGCAGCAAAGAAAGTCAGTTGAGGTCTACCCACTATTTTTTGAACAGTAATTCAGCAGAAAATAAAATGACCACAAAGCATGACCATTAACACACAATTTTATAATAAACCATGTACTTTTCACTGCTGTTTTCACAGAGTCAACCTTTGGAACGGAAAGAACAGAGAACAACTACCAGGCCCATTTGGAGAAGTAAGCTTTTTGGGAGGCAGTTCCATGGTACTGAGATCACAATCGCCTTCATCAGTAGTTGTGGCCATACACAAATGCAGAATGCAATGCTGTGGTGGGCTGACCTAGAATGCATCCAGGGGGTGGGGGTGGGGGGAGAATATCAAGGTCTGTCAGATGGAGAAGGACAAGAACAGAAAGGGACTAATGAGGTGTTTCCAAGATGTGACACCAAAGTGATTCATAAGGGGGCCGAACACACAAATGACAAGAAGTGGATTATTTCAGTATTTTCCTTCAGTTTTGACTAGAAAGTTTTTCTGTGCATGTATATTCGTGCAATGTTTTCCTGTAATTAAAACAGTCTTACTAAATGTGTATGATAAAGAAGTCTTACTAGAAGAACTCAAGGTGGAGCTTGCGAATTGCAATATTCCAAGCAGAAGCTTCACCTTTTAGCCAAAGCACAGCGATAGGCATCAAGAAACTAAAATTCTATTCTCAGCAATTCCACAAATTTTCACAGAGCTCTTTCAATTTTTCTGCTTCAGTTTCCCTCCTGTGCCACGGAAGGTCCCGCACCTCTTTCCCAGCTGCCTGAGCCTCAGCTTGCTGCAGCGGGAAGCGCCGAGTGCAAGGTACCGATCATCCAGAGCCGAGGATCTGGAACAGAACAGACAGCAGGTCCAGCATCACATCACACAAACCCGAAAGCGTCACAAGGAATGTATTTTCTTGCTTTTTTCTTTCAGGATATTTGAATAACAGTTTCCAGCCCAGCTACCAACTTGCACCCCAGCGATGACTATAAACCACAGCAGACCCGTAACTTAACACAGGGCATTATCACAGCAGATACTGTGTTGAATGTTGCATGGAAATTTATTCTGGAGATCACTAATTTCTTCTAAATTGCTCCCTCAAAGGTTACGGTCTACAACTATCTTAGCCCAATTAACTGAAGAGAACATTAATTGACACAGAGGTCAGCTTAAAATTGACTGGTGGGGTGTTTTTGAAGCATCGCCAGCCTACCTGAAATACTCCTTCACATATACTGCTGCTTTTAAGTCTCACTTTTAGCGAGCAGATGAATTTATCGCTGCACTCAACAGACATGTACAGTGTTTTTTAATAGATAGTTACTGAGATCTTCAGTTGTGGGTACAATCTTCTACCATATATTAATCTCACCCTGTAATTAGCTGCCTGGGGAAAATGCATATCATTCAGGGGACCCAGGTGAAAGAAAAGATAGCTCCACAGCTATGAAACTCCTGATTTAACTCTCCTCCAAAACAGAAAGGTGAAGCAAGGCACGTCCATTATACACATTTGACAATTTTGCTCTGCACATTGCAAAGTGCAGTTCTGAAAGATGAACGAAAATAGCACTGCTGAAATTCCAAACTACTTATTTCTGATACAAGAAAAGAGCATGAAAAACCTTGCACTTAAAGATCTCTGCTAGCAAGTTACACAGAGGCTGCAAGGTACTGTACAATATTTATGAGTATGAGATATATGCTATAGGTTAATTTATAAATTCTCCATACATAATTTAAAGCCTATTTACAGAGTAAAACAGTCATCATGCAGTAACCACCACAAATGCATTCACTTAAACTTAAGGGCATTTGTAATGACTGCTCAGAAATAAGAGCGCCATAATAAACCAGTCACAGTCAATGACAAGCTGACTAAAACACACTAAAATGCACAGGAGTAGAAAGAAAGGAAATGCATTTTTAAGGCATTTGATGTGCTATAAATTTTTAATGCTCTATAAAATCTTTCATTTAGTTAGATATATTTATATAGTATTAAGTACGTTATTCCAATTCAGAGTAAGAAATTACTCTTAACTTGTTTTGCAGAGCACTTTGATTTTCTTTCCTAAATTTTATCCTTGTACTAACATGCTGCAAATTGTGACTCAACAGATTTCTACCAAAGCAGCATAATTTATCCATTTCCTCCAAAAACCTCCCTTGAACAGGCCTACTTCTCTAGTTAACAATAAAAGCAGTTGTACATCAGTTTTTTAGTTATCATGTGCAATAAATTTGATGACCCAAGTCTGAAGTTACGTATACACACAGGCGTAAGGCATGCGTTTGGATGTAACTGAAGACCCCTAGTAAGTAACATACTTAAGCACACATCTGCAGCCTCCAAATAAAAGCAGAATTTGCTGCACTAAGGGCAAGGAGGCAGCTCGCTGTGACTGCTACGATTCCCACACACTGGAGGGAGACAGAATTGATCTGGCTCCAGCTCAAGGCATCACTGCTGCGGAGCAATTAAAACAATCAGGCCTTTAGTTACACATCGTTCCACTGTTTCCCCATAAATCAGCTGTCAGATCAAAGCCTTAAATGATATGATATCAGATATGCATATTAATTTAGTTACATATATTTTAAATTTCCATAAAAGGCACAGGGAACATCTCTTCAGGAATGCGTACGATGTGCTCCCTCCTTCATTAGTTGGCTTCAGGAACAAACTGCAAAAGGATCTTGTTACCAGCCAGCATGCTTCCCTTTGGAAAAAGAAGATGCTAAAAAGCAGCAGTGTAACTGTGAATCACAAGGCCCAAGATACACAATTAGCTTTTTGGGTCTGGGGTTGAATTGCTGCAATAAATGATGCTGCATGCCTTGGCACAAAGCCAACAGATCTCATTCCTGAATTGAACAAGCTCTTTTTGATGACGTTTTTTATTCTTTAAATGTCTTCATGATGTTCCTCTGCATACATACAAAGATTTTTAATTGCTATTTAATATTAATGCGGTTTTCAGAATCGAAGAAAAAGTATGTGTTTTTGTTTTTTTTTTTTTAAAGTCCACATCAGCTTCAGAGTTACAGCTATCAACATGAGTGTCAGAGAAGGACATACCCAGGGGCTATCCAAGGGTGCAGTTTATTCTAAGATGCCCCATTTTTAGTGCAGGCTCCTCAGAAACCTGTCGTGACCCCACAAAGCCAGCGAGAGCTGCCTGGTTCTACCAGTGACACTGTCACTTCCTTGACAAGCTCTGCTATTTATATTTTGTGCTAGGAAGTTACAGTTAATTAGTAAAGTAAAACTTATTTAACTCATCTGCGATTCAATCATTTTAACTGTCATCTCAGACATGTTTGATAGCAGATCAATCGCTCATGTTTCTAATACTAGATTTGCTGAGAAAATAAATCTTCCAGTGTGGCATTTTTCTTTCACCTAGTGACATTTTAATTGACTTCAATGGACAAAGCTTATTTTATGTATTTCAGCTTCTTAAATTGCTGATCACTTTCCTGGTTTTCTTTAACACAACCATTTTAAGTATTAGGTTATTTAAGAAGATTAGTGAGCCTTACCATTGAGAACCATGCTCACAGTTACAATTGAAATACACTGTGTTTTAGAAACTGGTTGAGGAAGAACTTTGAAACACATTTTGAACATGTTCCCTCAGTCTGTTTCACACAGTTGCACAGATCCGAGCCTAAGGATTATGTGAAAGAGTAAATCTGACACTGCTTAATGTATCAAAAGGACTAGCCTCCACCTACAAAATCTGTAATTATGTGTGATTTGCATTAATCCTTAAAAAGCAATTGAAATCCCTAAACGAAACAGAAAAAGCAGATTAGGAGTAATATTCTGTTGACAGTACCTCACATGATTTATGTCAATTAAGATAATTCCCACGCTCTCATGAAACCACCTTTCACTCCATCACTGATGAGGGGGGTGCTGACTGCTAGGATCTCTCAGCACCAACGCAAAGCAGTAAAACTCCATTTCCCAGAGAAAGAACAACCCGTCTTAAAGTTTATCCAGTGAAAAGTCTATTACATTCAACACAGCTTCAAAGTGCAAGCTTCAAAGCTATCAAACAGCAACAAGAGAAAAAGTCATTTTTCATTATACTTTCAAGATGTTGCCAAGATGAAGCTATTAAGCAGCGTGTCTGATGTATGCAAAAGGTTGAGCTATTCCAAAGCAAACTGCCGCGTACGTCTCGCACCACTACTGCAACGATCAAAGGTCACCGATGACGACAGGAGTCAGAAATTGTGCTATTTTCTTTCAAGAGAGGCTGAGAGCACGTATGCTGATACAACTCTACGACACATTCTTAACCTAATGGGAACATCTTCAGGAATATTTCTGGCAACTGATGAATCACTTTGCAAGTCAAGGCAGAAAAGCTATCATTAAACCCACCTTACTGTTACTTCAACAGGCTGCCTTATTAAGAAATCTGCTTCAGCTTTCATTTTGCAATTCATTCTTGGTGACTTTGGAGAAAAAAATTTCCCACCTATCAGAGGCTTTTCCCTTAGATATCAGCAGAGCTTAGTGCTGATCTACAAAATATGTTAGAAGAAATATCTGTGCCATCTGAAAATACCCCATATCTGCATGTTAGAAGATGGGATAACTTCTCCAAAAGCAAGCACAGACTCGCCAAGACTCAATAGCAAAACCACAGATGATGAATCAAAGGCATCCAGCAAAGCTGCGTTCACATTCCTGGAAAGGCCCAGCACAAGTGTCTGCACAGGTGTGCAGGTGAAATGTTCGCAGACAACACACTGGGTGATGTAGTGGGCTGTATGCGGCGTCCCCAGCGAACCACCAGTGCTCCTCTCGCAGAAGCTGTTCCCACCAGCCATCCCAGAGAGCAAACCGCCACTGCTCATAGACAAACCTCACGCGGATTACCTGTGTACTTACACTGCACTGTCATGCTTATCTTCAAGGAAAACTGACTAAGAGAAATGACTAATAAAATGCAAGAATACTTAATTGGCATATTGTTAGAAGAATGTTAATTGCCAACTATAATACACTGAATAAATTATCACAGCCAACAAGCTGTGGACTGACATGCATTATCATGTACTTCACACTGACTTTTTAATTATTCAGAAAGCAAATAAATTATTTTCAAGCTTGCATTTTCTTCTGTTTCATGTTGTCCTCATGTCTTTTAAATACATTTTTAAAAAATTCCCTTTTACATTCGAGTCTATCAAGCAACAGCAAATCAGCTTTTTTTTTGTCTTCTACAGAAGTATATAGAAAGGAAGAGCAATCGTCTCACCTGTAAGATCTCCAAGATTTTAGTCAGATTTGTAAAACCTAAAATTTTAAAGCTTTAACACCAGAAACAATACCTTTCCAGAGAAGCAGGAGGAAGAGCCCAGTGATGTCAGTCTGAGTATCGATGGATTTAAATACAGTATACTTACTGGTTTTGAGCTCCCCTACACAAAAAAAGACGTAGCCAGATTAAAACCTAAATAACCATAATGTGGCTAAGGTAAGTTTAATTACAATTTTAAAGGCTCTTTTCTTTTTTTTTTTTCTTTTCTTTTTTTTTTTTTTTTTTTTTATAACCACCACCACTTTGAGCTTAGCAGAAAGGCCCACCATTACAGGTAGCTTCGTTTCTGACAGGCGTCTCCACGCTCTTCCCTTACTTTATAATTCACAGGCTTGTAAGTATCTCATCTCTAGCTCCCCCTTTCACTCCCATTCATAAAGACTATTTTTAGCTAGACCAAATGTCAGTGTACAAATAAAATTAAAAATGCAATTAACATTACCAGATACAATGAAATGTTTAATTACCCTTGAAAATAGGCCTTGTGAAGATCCAATAAACTTTGGAGTGCTTTTGTTACCAATCAAATTAACCATCCTAAAGAGCATCAAGAGTGCCTGCATTACCCACATACAAGGGTCTAACAGTCAAGACAGCAGAGCAAGGAAAAGCTTCTGCCATTAACCTCACAGAGTGCTAGAGGAACCTGTTTTTCCCTGTCGTGCCCTGCCAGCTGGAAGCACAGCCCTGCAGAGAGGGCATTGCCCCAGGGCGCTGGCAGCGCCCGCTCGCCATGACCCATCCCTGCCCAACCTCCCCACAACGACCGGGCTGCTCCAACACAATAAGGAGAACCTGTTCCCAAAAGACCCCAGTTTGGTTTTGAGAAAACGTCTATGTTCACTAGACCTCTGAAGCTGTCACATCAGGAGGGAACTGTATGCCAGCCCGCTTGCCTCATTTCAGAACGTAAAAAGCCCTGAAAACACTGCAAATATCTGTGTATCAAACCAAAAGGATACAACTGTCATTTGTCACTTGTGGAACCACACAGGAAAGCAGTGATGTCCTTCCCCACAGGCCCCATGGCAAGGTAAGACCTCCAGCCAAGATAGGAATCCATTTCTCTAACCCTCCCGCTGCAGCCCTGCGGCCCCGTCCCCTGTGCAGGCGGCTGTGCCATCCATCACCCCAGAAGCACCTCTTGCTCCACAGAATTGCCCCCCTCCAGGCTGGCAGAGATGTGACCCAACCAACTCCCCTTCCCTTTCTCTTTCACTTGCCTTGTGGCTCCCCGCTGGCCAGGAGATGCTCGCACACACCAAGGCTCTTTGCTCAGCACCTTGAACCAACAGCAGTGGGAAGTGCTGAAAATGTTGTTACTGAAGCTGTTCTCAGTCCTAACTCTCTAAAGAGATGAGAAAAGGTTGATAAACTGTAGAATATATAAAATACTTCTTCTCTACTGCTCCATCTGCCAAAGCACTGAACAAAAATACTTTGTACTGAACCCTGAAGCGCTGCAGTGCAAGGCAGTGTAAGCAGTTTCACCAGATTCACGAAGCTCCATCATCCTCCAGAACCAAAACTCCAGTTCACAGTGCAAACCTCTGCTGCCAGCAGACAGTGCTGAGGAAAATAAGCTTGCATTTAAAATATCAGAATTGTACAGCATTATCTTTAATAAAAGCACGATCTTTGTATTAGCGCAAAATCTTTAAACCTTAAGCCTAGCAAGTGTCAATCCATTAAGAGATTTTTGAGTTTTGCACACATCTGGAAAACAACCAGATTCAACAGGGGCTGAAATATAAATTGTTCTTAAAAAGTAACACTTGAGAAGGAAGATGAAAGAGCACACCTGGCCAATGGACATGACATTTTTAAAAATATCTAACAGTTACGAAAGGAGGTCAGGCTCTCCTGGTGGGAGAGCGCTGAGTGCCTGCTGCTCCCCAGCCTCTCCTCCCCACGCGCACGCAGCACAGGCACCATCCACAGCTTGGTCCAGTCCAGGCTCCCTTCCCGTACATCTGGCACAGCACCTTCCCCAAGGATCCAGGAATTAAACCAACACTGAACTGGTCAGCTGCACTGAACCCTTAATAAACACCCAAACCCAGGTGGGACACTATGGATAGAACACTTTTTTAATCAAAAGCCATCTTCTGCAAGATAAATTTTGAGTGGTTGGGGTTTTTTTAACACTTCCTAAATATTGCGACAGTTAAACTGACAGATTGGAGAAGGGAAGTCTGCGCTGCACTAGTTACACAGCACCGGGAATGTCCTCTTCTGTGAGCAATACAGTATTTCAGCACCATGCATATTCAGCATGCGGCTTGCCTGCTAGACCGCTGACAACCCAGTAGCTATCTGCAATTACGGCAGTGACTCTTCTGACATAAATACATGCCACTTTGAGACGACTGATTTCTAACCGAGCTATGAAGCATCCATCAAACACTAACTTCAGTAACTTCTATCATTCTGGACTGCATTTTGCTTAAGTGGCCCGAACAAAGTTCATATAAAGATATTAATGAAAGGCTCAAGAGCTTAGCCATTCACTAGAATAAAACAGTTAACCAGAATACAAAATGAAACAGCTTTGTACTGCTCTGCCAGATTTTAATTCCAAGCAAGTATGTCATGTAAGGTTAGATTAGCCTTTATAACCATGTTTGTTGTAATGGAGATCCTGACAGGCCCTTGACTATAGCGGCAAAAAATGGCAGCGCAGTAATTACTTTTCATCTTTGTTAAGATAATCTTCCTGCAATTGTGAAGCTTTTAGCACAGGATAAAATGATAGCTTTGAGTAATTCTCAAGTACAACATAGCCGAGCATCTTTCTGTCATTTCACTGGGCACTTCCACTTTATTATTTGACAGCATCACTGAACCCCTGAGACGGGGAGGGAGGACAACCTCCTGGAGACCATCTGGCCCAAACCTCCTGCTCGAAGCAGGGCCGGTGGCAGGAACAGCTCAGTACTGTGTCCACCAGGGTTTGAATTTGGTTTTGGCTCTCACCAAGATGGATTCTTCCTTGCCAGAAGAGCAGTTCTTTTTATGCTTTAAAGAGGAGAGTGGACAGAGAAGTACCAAACCTGCTTTCAGAAATGGCAAGCTGCTCTACTCATGCAAAGCTTAGAATTGAACCCAAATTCACTGACTTTTAAGGCCAGGTCATTAATTGCTTACTTCCATTCTTTACAAAACAACTAGCAGCTGTAAGACCAAACCTCCTGAATTTCACAGTCCCTATGCATGACTGCCTTCCCGCCGTGGCACACATTTCAAATGCAGACTTTCAGGTTGGGACTGACGCATAAAGAGGCCAGGCAGGCACCCTGGGACCCCTGCTCACATCTCCTGTCCTCACCTAAGAGCAATGTCACGATGAAACTTTACTTAACCATAATTAGAAAGCAAACTAATTACTGACATGTAAAACAATCTTTATAGAATTAGGAAAAGTAATGTTTCTGACTGACATATCAACTTAATTGAACTGCCCATCTAGCCATGTAAGAAAAAACAAGTAAATGAGAAGAGAGCCAGATAGCAGTCATTAGTAATCCTTTAAAGCCCGAAGCCCAAATTATTACTTGCTTTTCTGACACTCCTAATGGTTTTGGAAATTGCAATGGGTACAAAGTTGGTTTCAGCTAATTTTAAAGAACTGCCACTATACCGAAGATACTTCCAAAGAATACTTTTCCAACATATGCTTAAAGAATCAATGATCATACGTTTCCCTAAGACAGTACATCAGCTGTACACCATGTTTTGTACACCATGTGCTGCAGTTTTTAAACATTTCACAGACCAACATGACATTAGACACTATGAAATTATATAAAACATTGGGCATAATTTGGCATTTATTTAAACATTAGAATCAGCACATCCAGGGAACATATAGGTTAAGATACAGTCCAGTGTCAAGCAGCACTTGTTGCCTGCTCTGCCACAGCCTCTTTCAGCTCTAACCAAAACATCAGTAACAAAATACAAAAAGCATTCCTGAACTCCAAAGGTGCTTCAGTAAAAAGCATCTAATTCAGAACCGTACTGACCCATAAAAGTGTATTTTAAATGGTGCCAAAAGCTGCACTTGTAGAAGTCAATGGGCCATTTGTCACCGGGCTCAGCAGAAGCAGAATTTGTTGCACTAAATTTTGATGCTGGAAATGCAGCACAATAAACCTTGTATGGACTTTTTGCCCAGGTTCACACGATCATTTTGCATACAGGGGAAACTATTTATGTCACTATTACTTTTTCCTGGACAAAATCAACCCCTAGAAAATTTTGATTAATATGCAACTTGATGCATAAAAAGTGAGCTTGTGCGAAATTACCAGAAGAGGTAAATAAATGATTCATGTGGGTTGGTTTTGCATGAATAAATTATTTGTTCCTTTTCTGTGTTTCATTTGATAGAAGAATGCAAAATTAATGCTATTCCATGCAAACAGAAAGCCTTTTATAAAATTCTGACCTAATTATAGGTGTTTGCTAAGAAACACATACTTCAGTTTTCAGGAAAAAAATTCTTGGTGCCATATTTGTGTCATGGAAAGAAAGATTCAAACAATAAAATATGCCATTTGAGGGTATTTAATAGAGAGAAATACACATTATTAATATTCTGTCTTCCTAAACCATTTTCACCCTTTTGGAGAGGTGATTAGATTACTACCAGAATACTACATCCCTACAGCTAATGTTTTAACACAGCCTACGATTCAAATGAAATCACTGTGTATCATAAAAATATGTGTATCCCAGATGATTTGCATTAATGCCAATAAAATAGATGGCATTTAAATTATCTTGTAGCCAAGGAAACTGAGAAGAACCTGACAAGTATTATCCCTCAGCCTTCCTCTCCCTCAGAGGCAGCCGATACAAGCAGTTGCATCCAACCCTGCAACAGGTGATGGCCAAATTAATTCTTAAAACGTTAGGGCTTCAATCACAGTGGTGCCTGCTGACTTGCAACGAGCTTTTAATAAGAACTGCTCATAAAAATAATGATAAAAATGCCAAATTATTTCTAGATAACTACCTTCTGAACCAATGGAAAACATCTTCGGTGCTGTGCCCAGCAGCCCCACAGACAGAAGAACGCAGCCTTTTACCCCCACAGCGCGTCAGAGGGCTTCCAGGAGAGGGCAATGACCCAGAACTGGTACCAGCTGCTACCACAGAGCAAAGGACCACCCCAGCTGGGCAGCGTGAGCCTCCCTCATCTCCCAACACCAGGCTCTCTCTCCAGGACCCACAGCCCTCTTCCAAGGAGAAGTTTCATTCCAGCAATGTTTTGCATTTAGGTTTTCTGAACCCACAATTTGGTTTTCATTCATACCCTGGCTTATGTCACAGCACACCAGCTGCCTCCTGGTACCTGCCCACACATAGGTATACCCCCATCCCTCAGGTTTCATAATGCCACTTCCCTGACTTAAATGTGAATTTATAGCATTGACAACAAGAGCAGAATTAATTTTTATTTTATAGCTTTCCATCTTTAACTGCTAATTACTAAGAAATTCCATTAACAGGATTTCATCAGAGTAACTGTCTAACAATTTTGCAGAAAATATCCATCAACTATCTCAAGGGTTCAGACTTAAGTAGAAATCACCAAACTGAAAAGTACTGATCTGTGAATATGAAGATACTAAACATTCTGAGTCTAAAGTTTCCCTTTAATCAGCACATTAGCAAAGCCAGAGGAAGCATCTCACCATAATGCTGATGAGAAGATGGGGAGGAGCCACAACAACCAAACAACAGTTATGCTATGAAACACAATGTTTTCCACAGCAGTATTTCTTTTAGACATTCTAATTAAAGCATGCAAAGCCCTTCAAGAATGTACTTAAAGACTTAATTTAGACGAATCAGAATGAATGAAATGAGTATTACCTGTTTGACCCGTACTGCGTGCTTTAGGTATGTCCCTGCTAGCTTTGGCGTATTTGCAAGCACTTACCCGCAAGGCAGTCCCGCTGCTCTCACACTTCACTAACAACCACTATTTGCATCCATGATAGATAGACAGATTGACTGACTGATTGATTCAATCACCTTGAGGGTTGCAAGTAGTATTTTCCAACAGAATCACACAAGAATTTTCCATTAAACAACTTGTCTGCTCCTAGCTCTGCAGATGCTGGGTCTTCAGATAGAGTCTCTCCTCTTCACTCCATCTCCCCTCCTGCTGGATTACAGCACATCACTGAATGATCCCAGGTTACCAAGTGATTTAGCCTATGGGCAAAGATGTTAATTACTCTCTGTTTGCCAACTGCAAATTTAAACAGCTGTAACTCGTATTTGTTACCAGATGACTGAATTGCAACCTAGATACCATTCCCCAGTAAGGACTCCTCTTGGACAACAGCCTCTACCCATCTGCACTGAAGGATGGAATTCCATCTTAAATGTGTGATACATATTTAACGCAAATTTAGGGGTAATAATTATTTGAAAGGTCTTTCCACAAGGCAATGAGACATTTCTCAAGCTCCAGTAGTCTACTGCTGGCCATATGCTCTTTACCAGCAGTGCAGGCACGATCCTGTGCCCAGGTGCTTCCTCAGTGCAAGATGCACCAGGCATCTCATCCCCCAGAAGCGAGCAGTTAAGGCACAGCTGACTTACATTTAGATAAATCTGGCAGATTTTACAAGTAATGTGGGTAATTAGCAAGCTACAGGTTAAACAGTCACAGTACTCTGGTACTTTATTCTGAGCTTGAATGCCCTTGATAGAAATCAGGGAGGTATCTACTCCAAACATTTTTGTTTCTGTACACAATGTGGCTGCTACAATTCAAAACAGACAATTTAGTGGGTGGATCTGTAATTAAATTATTATGGCTCATATCTAATTAAAACAGATTTCAAGGCACATTTCAAGCTGTGGTTGGATGTCAGTTTTAAGTTGCCTCACACGGCTTGGCAAGCAATCAAGCTGAAGGAGGGCAGAGGGAAACAGCATCCAAGACTAAGAAAAGGAGGATCTAAAAATAAAAATGTTTTGGAATGACTGTTTTTCATTTTGAACCCAGCATTTCATTATTGGCATGATACCACCCCACACCACGGATCTCTCAAACAGGCCTGGAGACTCACAGAAAGAAACAATAAACAATTAAAAATGCACAGACCACAGTGGTACTTGGGATCTATAAACGATTTAACAAAATACAGCTGAACAAAAGCCTTCCCACTTTATGGGAAAACACTTTCAGAGTAAATATGCAATTGCAAGGCTAGTAAGACACACTACACAATTCATGATCTCATAATAATAAAAAGGTTCCAGGCTTTACCCTGGCACAGATCGTCCCAGTTGCTTTTGCTGGTGTGCAGGACAGACCAGGCATTCCCCACGGCACCCAGAAACTCCATCTTGGCACCCTCAGCTGGCAGCGCTGCTACACGCTCTCACGACAAGGCAAACCATTTCAGTTCTTGGCGGACAGGCAGACTTACCCTGTGGGAGGAAACTGTACAGGTCCAGTGGCTCTGCACCATGCATTCTTGCAGCTCTAAAGGGGGAAAAAACACAACAATTTATATTTAAAATCAGAATTCTATGGTACACTAAGATTTTGGGTCAACGAGTACACTAAAGATTTTGGGTCAATGAGCACACTAAGATTTTGGGTCAACAAGTAACTCATCTGAAGAGCAGCGGTCTTTTCATATTGTCAGAAGAGATGTATTTGATTTTTTTAAATTATTCAAAAGTCTAGTGTCAATATTATTCCTGTTCCAACAACTATTTATGACTACTTTGCCCTCACCAATACGTTTTTCCAAAACGTTGATAGATTTTCTACCGACCAAAGCCCTTGAAATGATCAGGGAAAAATGTAGGGCCTGACTCAACAAACGAGTACTGCTCCAAGGGAATTTTGAATATGGCCTTTTTTCACAAGCTTTGTAAATGTAACGTGATAATTAATTGTGATCTCACGTGTTTACATACAATGCAGCACAGCTGTTACCCCCCTAAACAACACAAACCGTTCCAGGGTAAATCCAGCAACAAGAAAACATTAACTTTCCTCCATACAACACAATGCCTTTTTCACCTTTCAAAGAGTCTCTTAGAGTATTCTGTTCATTTTGCATGCAAAGTGTGAGACGGTTCACTTATTCATCAATCTTCATCTACCCTACAGATCCTAGATACCCTATAGATACAAACATTTTCTGGCCTCAGTATTTGCACTGTACAACATGTACTTATCTCTTGGTTATACATTTCATTGCCTGCTAGATCTAAAAATTTTTCATGCTTGCAAATAGCCGAACACAGAAAAACATTTACACAGACCACATACCGTACTAACCTACATGCAGCCATATATACATACATAATAAATGCAAGCTAGATAATGTACCTGGCTAGTAATATGCCATAATAGCTACAACAATAAAAACCAGTCATCAAGAAAACATTACTGCTACGTTATTGCTCAGATTCTTGCACCTTCCTTCTTGTGCTGTCATGGCATCTTATTGCTTAGAGTAAATGTTTCACTGCAAGAAGAAAAGTGCTGTCACCAGAAAGTATTTCAGTCACTTCAGAATTAGTGGTTAATCCAAATTCACTTTACTATCAAATTTAAAAGATGTCAGCTAATGCTCTGCAGCCACGAATGCAGAGCATCCATTACCACCTACCTGATAGCTTGAGATGTGTTATGTACAAGCACACAGATTTATATGGCTTCAAATGTGTGAAACGCCTTTCATATTACAAGTGGTATCGAGCCAAACTCGACGGAATGTTATTAAACCGTGTTAACGTGGAGCCTGGCAGATGCTCCTTCCACAGTGGTAAGCTGCCAGAGAAGTGAAATGTCTCCCAACAAGAGCTGTCCCCTCCGGAGCCGGGCGGCATGGCTGTCAGGCTGCACTGCGGTGGGATCCACACAAGCCGACAGGCACAAGGCCACCCCAGCGCAGGAGGGCAACCAGCCCCCCATGCCAGGAGCAGGCTTCTCCACTGTGACCATCTGTAGCCCCACGAGGACAGAAGGCATCTTCCTCGTGACACATCTCCAGCGGCAGAGACAACGTCCCGAAGGACAAGCAGGGACAGCAGCCCTGAGCCCACCAGAACAAACTGCCAACCACCTTCCAATCCAGCCTTCTAAATTTGTTGTTCTTCACTGAAATTTGGTTTTGTACATGCAACTGTAAAACTAGCAAAGGCAAAACTATTTGTTAAGCTGAAAACACACCTTGGGTTTTTAGCTTTGAACACCAAGAACTCAGCCAAGAAAAAAGAACAGGTGTTCCATGACCACCTTTAACAAACTATATAAAAGGGGTTTGAAACCAAGTTTGAAAGTGTTGCTAAATTACTTTTTTTCATTCATTTTCTTCCATTCACTCAAATGGGATTTTATTTCTACACAAAATTTAATGCTAAATAAATGGATATATTTTCAGAAGACCTCCAGGTGCTGAAGCCACCGTGGGACTGAAACCACAAGAGGAACCATCAGGAACTGCAAACCCAGCTCTGGCTGCCTTTGGGACCTCCCCCCCACGACACCCACCCCGCTCACTAATTACTTCACCTCCCTCTTTTTCTGTTCTTTTCCTTCTGCACTTAAATACATTTCAAACATAATTGCATAAAAAATTGCCTGGTTCACCCAGGAACTAATAAGTCCATGTAACCACTATTACAAAACTCAAATCAAAGGCATTGAGTATTGCCATTGCAAAGTAATTAAGCCAGTAAAACTATCGGTGACTTGAAGCGCTCTTTCATTAGTAAAGAGAATGCAATTATTTTTCTGCCACCTTTTCTTATTCTATTAGCCTGACATGCAGGAGCAGACATACTAAGCAGGCTGATTTCTCGCAAGGCTCCCTGCCTTCGGAGCACATTTACGCACCCAGCTCTCTCCCGTGGAAGCCCTTCACGCACAGCTGAACAACTGATGGTCACCACATTGCCTCCTCCGCTAGGACTTAACACTGGCTATCGGGCTTAAACATCTCCTGCCAGCCAAACCGAGCAGCATCCTTAAGCCCTTCAGCTTTCACTGAGTATCAAATACAATTCCAAACGGTTAAGAAGGGAGCGCACACAGCATGAGGTATCTGGGGGGAAAACTCATAAGGCATTCTTCGCTTTATTTGGTTTTTACTAAGGGCACGATGTCTTCAGCAAGAGGAATAAATGTATTGCTGAAACACAGCTGCTGACAGTGGTGACACACCAGCATAATGTAATTCCAGGAATTCTTTCTGAATTCTGTGTTGCTATGTAGTATACCGCTATCTCACCTCTCTTTTTTAACCCAATTCTGAATATATCTTTATATTTCACAATAGTGTGTGAAAATGTAATTTTGTAATTTCTAGGTGTATTTTATGCTCTTGCCTCATCACAGCTCCTAAGCTAAGCAGTATCAACTGGCAGCACCATTTGTATTGATAACCTTTCAAAAGAAAATCAAGACCCTACACAGCGTGACATAAATAATTCATCAAGCCACCCAGATCTTACTGTAGCGAGGAGACAAGCAAGTCTGAACCTAGTACGAGTGGTCTCTAAACAGATGAGCCGCCTTTAAATTATTCAAAAGGCTGAGCCCTCCCGGCTCACAAGCTCTCCCTGAGCACGCTCGGCCAGCGCAGCCGCCAGGCTGGGGATCCGCGGTGCCTGGGTGGGAAGCAGCGCGGGGAACGCGCAGGGCTCCCGGGGGGCTGGCACGGACAGCCTGCCCACCCTGCGCCCACCGCCGCGGCTGGGCACACGGACCCACGCGGAGCACAACCGCCCGCTCTCAGACCCAGAGGTGGAGCAGCCCATTCCTACCACCCGTCCCACGCTCAGCCTGGCCTGTTCCTCTCCCAGCCCACCCGGCCGAACAGCTTTGGCATGGGGGTGCAGGCAGGTCCGAGGGGAGCGCGGGGAGCGCAGCCGGGATGCGACAGGGTGCCGAACCCAAGGTCGGTGATGGAATCACTTGATTCAAACTTTTTGCTGGCAGACAAGACTGGCAGGCAACCACCTGCAGAAAGCTGTGATTTAACACAGTCACAGGAGGTTTGTTCTAAGGACAATGATTGCATAATATTCCCACCTACCCTCAGATCGTTGCAATGCACAGCTGGATGTAGCAAAGTCTGGAGCAGGAGGGACGCGTCCGTACCTAGCTCACCGAGTGCAGCACAGCCATGCTTCAACACTCATACCCGAGAGGAGATGCATTTTTTTAAGTAGCGACCCCACCCCCAAATGCTCCATAAATGTCACACGTGAAGAAAAAAAACCCGGACATACTGGTTGTTAAAGAGAATTCAACTCCAATGACAGGCTTTTGACAGACAAGGATGAAATTACAGTGTAATTAAGGGTATTAACTAAAGAAAAATTGACCACTAGCTTAGCTACAGATTTGCTCTTGCAAGCAGAAATAGAACTTAAATGAAGATGGAAACACAAATTAACATATGTTTCATTAAAAAAAGCAGAAAGGACAATTCTTGATTTCCAATTGTAGCAAACTTCTCAGAGCGGTTCACATGAAGCACCAGTAACGACCAGAGAACCAGGCAAATGAGGCTAATTTCTGCTGAACTCTAATCCTAGCTGTTCGCCTATTAGTTCAGAAGTTGTATTTAAAATATTCTCATCCTTTGCAGTAATAAATGTTTGCAGTTCTACTGTTGTTACCTGAATCTTCCACTGAGGCAACGTGACATGCTTCAGAATTCCATGAGCCTACTAATTAGGGTAAGAGGGTGCTGGGTTTGATTCCCCCCCCCCCCCCCCCTTCCTTTTTTCAGTAACAACAGAAGTTGGTGACTGATAGCACAGAATGCTATTGCCCTGTGACATGTGTTATGGGCAACACGTAAAAACTCAGAGGAGCTGTCACCCAGACCCAGCACTAGTTCCCCAGGCTGTGGGACAGCCACAGAGACAAGGACAGCCCAGGCTGCAAAACTGTTGAGCCTGACATCTAAACCCGCTAGGCACAGCTTCCTCTGCATCAAGGGCTGCCATGGCCAGCACCAAGGTTGCTGGAAGTCCTACAAGAGGTACACAGCAGTGTGCAACAGAAATACAAGTAACTAGATTGGACAGTGAAATCCATTTGAGATTAACTGCTGAGTAATCAACCTGACAAAGTTTATGATCCTTGAACTAAGAGTAATACAAAGATACTATGTCAACAGCAAAGTGGTTACAGCTGAGGAGAGTACCCTTCTGCAAGGAAAACCAAATCCTTTTTTCTTTGGCTGGAGGCAAAGGCAGCGTCAGACGATTTCAAAAGCAACAAATGCACCTTCTTTGAATGGTTCTAAAACATTAAATTAAATAATGCTTTGCTCTTTGAGTAATCTTTGGTAATTATTGGGACAAAAACCCATTTTTGATGCTTTTTGACTTGAGTGCAGCATGCATCAAAATTTATATTGAGACATTTGAGCAGTAATAGGAACATCTTGCAGGAGAAAATGTCTTTATTTGCAAATGCACAGAAATTATATTTAAACATTACGGAATAAGAACAAGTCATGAAAAAATTATAATGCAATATTCCCCCATAATTCCTTATTCTTTCAAAAAGTTTGAAGGCTGAGCAAGACCAACAGGTACATCACCTTGCCAGAGGCAACCCCTTCTCCAGGGCTGCCACCTTACTTCAAAATCACTCATCTTTTATTTCACCTGAGATTACAGCAAACTTGTGTAAACTTTTAAAAAGTACTCTACTTTTTGCCTTTACAGGGCAGACACCGAGCTGCGTCTTTTTTAACAAATTCCAGACACTGTTTCAACTCCATGTTAAAACAGGCGCCTTTGGCTATATTGTTTAAACTGTTTGAAATCAAGTTAAACAGCAAGAAGAACAGAGTTACATTTGAATCAGAGTACGTTAAAAACATAGAAAACAAATATGCTACGCAAGTAACGACTCTAGCTGTGCATGCTGAGACTCTTTAGCCTGCGTATTTATAATGAGGATTTACTGGGAAACTGTCAGTGCATCTTAATACTAAAGAAATTCAAACTGAATACTGAAAGAGACAAAGATTGCTTGAAATTCAGCTAAATGTGTGCTTCTCTTTGACATACCAGCAAACCAAAGGAAAAAAAAAAAGTTTTTAATTTCAGTGGGTGGTACAATTCCATGACAGAGGGAAATAAATTTTCATTGAGTATGATTGACGTTTCTGGAAACTGTGTTAGCTTTGTTTCCAATCATCACGTCAAAACAGATTTGGGTGTTTCTATTCAGATCAGCACCATAATCAAAAGACTAGAAAACATCTCCTTCCTACCACACCATTTCAAAGTCATGTCTTCATTTTGCATTAGGACTTCCTCTGATCTTGAAACCTACAATATTAAATAAAAAAAATTAAAAAGTCTTCTGAAAGCCACGGCCAGTTTTCTTCATCATCTTTAGAGTACTTCAGGTGTGACAAAACAACTTCTCTTTGGAAATGCTATATTGTCTTACAAATATTAATTATTAAAAAAATTCTGTGCTTTCAAAACATCACACAATTTTTGAACTGTGATTACTTGTAAAAAGTCATTTTCAACCCTAGCAACCTACGGAAACACTGCTCGCTCTATCCACGCTGAAATCTGAGCAGCCAGTAGAGGGAAAGATGTATGAAGGTCACAAGGATGATTCGGTACTAACGTCATGGTTTCACACGTTGTCAGCCTATCGTGAAAATTCCATGCGGAGGTTTGCAAACAGGCTCAACCACACAAGAGTACCAGGAAAATAGCCTCCTTACACCCTTCTCCTCTCATTCCCTACAATCATGATACCTAAGACACTGGGACCATACGAGTTTATTCCTTGCTTTCAGCAAATGCAGTTCTGCTCAGCGATGCTACCACAGGGAAGAGCAGCAGATTTAGAAGCCAAGTGGGGAGGCTCAGTGCCCAGCCTGGGGAAGGAGGAAGGGCAGCAGCATTATTTCTTTTTTATACTGAGAGAGAATGATGCATCTGCTAGTCAAGGCACAGCATGCTGGCCTGTAACCTCGTGTTGGTAACTTTGGAGATGATTTGATATAAGCACACCCAGCTCATGAGCTGCTCAGAAGTTTCACCTCCCAGTTCTGAGGCTTCTGATGTTTGTGGTTTATCCAGCTGGCTATTGATTTACATTGATGTAACCCAACCACCCCATTCAAAGGTTCAAATATCAGTACCAGATTTATGGCTTCTTCAAAGCATCTTCAGCTATTTGTCACCTAAACTACAAGAAACTATTTTTTTTTCATTCATTTTACTGGGTTTTAATTAAATTTTTTGAAAGTGACTGCACCAGCAGCAACGATTGGAGATCATGTTGGCGGGCCATCGCTTTGCACGCTCCCGGCCACTCACAGTATGAAGATGACAGTGAACATGTATTTCTGCCTCAAAGCCATTTATTGGAAGAATTTATCTTCTACAATCAACACGATTAGGTCAGAAGACAGAGGGTGAGTGACTGCTCATGCACTTTGGGAGGAATCCATGCTAAACACTCACACCTAACTAGCTCACACAATTACTGGTTACTTCCAAACACTAAGGATGTGTAAATTACACATCATTTGCTTACAAAGAATAAAAGCAAAAAGAGATTGAGGAAAACCTGTGACATTTTATAGCATCACTTGGATTTGCACAGATGCAGCCTCCACTAGCACGTGGCCACTTGCTCAAGATGCCTTGTTCCACAGGTGTCAGGAGCAGTTTGCCGGAGACAGTCTTCACCATCTAACACACAGATTTATGCTGCCATTTAACTGATCACATTATCATCTGATGGACCAACATGGCAATCTGCAGGACCAAATCCCTCACCTGCCAAGACAATTTATCACCTATATTTGAAAACCAGGCTTCTATGCATTTTCTTTTAGATAACACACCAGTCTCAAGCCTTTTGCTTACCCTAAGTGACTTCAGCGATTATCGTCTGGGCAGTACAATTGCTCTGTTCATATTATTTGAGAAGGCATGATGGTGCATTCCCAACGCTCTGGACATCCCAAGCTGGGTCCAGTGACATGGACAATACTAACATTTTGTTACATGGTCACGTTGCTTACAGAGAAAACTTCCAAGGAAAGGACAGGGAAAACGCTGGCCAGGTCAGCAGCAGCTGTGTAGAAGAGCAGCAGCTCCAGAAAGACGTACTGAGTTTATGAAGTCCCATGGTACAGTCTGTTTAATTGGAATGACCCAAACTTCAGCAATCCCAAGCGGCTGGAGTATTTATGAGCAGAACACCAGTGCAGTCAGGTAAAACAGCCCTTCCTGGGTGAAAAAATTTACAAGCAAGCCATTTGCTATCCAAGAGAGCAATAAAGCAGTTCCTGAAGTACAAATATTTACAGGCAGAACCAAGCTCTTTGAGCTGTGAGTTACTGGCAGGTTGTGACTATGCTTCCAAAGAGCTTTCACCTTAACAGCTGCTCAGCGCAGCAATTGGAGAAAACTCTTCAGTTCCTATCTGGAAGAATTAAGTAAAAAGCTGGGTTTAAAGCTGAGACAGTGTGTGCGTTCCATCAGCTTTAAAGCTCTGTGAAGGCAAAGAGAAAATCAGACTAAAAGATGTGAAAAACACTCATATGAATATACGATTAATGTGAAATGTAAGTGTTTCCCTTTAGCCAACTACTATTCAAACCCTCAAAGTCGAACACAGAAGTGTAAAATAAATATGTGACATTTCCACATGCTACTAATTTAATTCGTTTAACAATCACAAAGATTTTTGAACATTACTACCACTGTATCCATGCATATAACAAGATGGTAAACGGACAACATCTGACACACCCTTGAACCACTGGAATGTTGGGAAAAGTCCCCAAAGCTTCTCTCCACAAGCACGGAATGAGTCTGTCCTGAATCACCTACATTTTTCTTTAAGAAGCTGAGGACATAGTGTGATTTCTGAAGGCATCAGACGATGTGCAACTGCAGGAGAGTACTCTGACTTGCATCAAGATTTCATCTAGAGTTAAGCTAGTTCAACAATAAAAGATGGCAAAAGATAGTGAGAAGACCATGTTGTCTACACATAATTGAGCTGCAGTAAGCATCAACTCCACGAAGCTGGGAATAAAGCCCAGAAGTTGGTAGAAACGCAGAAAATTAAAATAAATCTTTGACAACATGCAACAACTTATTAAATCTGATTTGAATTAGCAGATGAGGTTATCAGCCTCCTTTTTGTAATGGCAGTACATTGAGCAAACTGATAGTGGCCTGAATATAAAAAACGTAATTGCAATCAAACAGAGCCAAACCTTAAAATAGTGCAAAAGAGAGCTTCTCCTGTTGCGCAGCATTCTGGAATGCAAGAGCTACTGTCAGCACAGGTTGGCACTAAAATCAGCCATTTCTCTCAGCTCTTCTCTGCTTGCTGTGGAAAATAATGATCTGTTGATCTTGGTTTGTCATTCAAACTGTGTACCCACTAAGTCAGCATCTGTCTCCTTACTGGATCTTCTTCTGTAATGTTTACCAACACCGAGAACCAAACAGAAACAAAAATACAAGTACAAAACTTCTAGAAATACTTTTAGAAGGACATTCATCAATAAGCCCTGACAATAACGGCCATCAGAGTTAAAAAATAACCTCACCCACAATGGTATTATGACCATGCATACGTCTACACAGAAGAGCACGAACCTTTCCCCCTCTCAAATTACCCGGTTACCAATCTCAAAAATCTTACACAAAGTTGTAACTTTTCTATAAACACAGTGAACAACATCTTCATAGTGAAGATGAGAGTCTGAGATGGGAAAGTAAAGAAAATCACTACAGGTACCATAAGCTACAGTCTGAATGAAAAGGATCAAAGATTCCGC
Source organism: Falco punctatus (assembly GCF_963210335.1). Taxonomy (NCBI): domain Eukaryota; kingdom Metazoa; phylum Chordata; class Aves; order Falconiformes; family Falconidae; genus Falco; species Falco punctatus. The sequence goes on from NC_137583.1 coordinate 22,451,183, forward strand.
TGGCAAAGCCAGTCTGGCAGGTGTGAGTGCAACAAGCTTTGGTACGTGTATATCTCTGCAGCGTACGTCCAAGCAGCCTTGTTAAGTTACCAGGTCTTAAAGAAAGAATCAGACATTTTCTGAAGCAGGAGCTAAGCCCCACACTGGGGAAGGCCAAGCGGACAGGAGCGGTGGGGTCCTGCACCTGGGACAGACAGAGGCAAAGACAAAGGCATTTGTGGCTGTGGCCAGGCAAGGAGAGAGCTTTGCTTTTTTCTACTTGAGGATTTTGCCTGAATTGGTGTGCTTGAATTAATAAACGGTTCCCTGAAGAGAGGGCCTGAATGACATTAATTTGTTTATGGGATTTCAATTCTCCTAAGTGGAAGAAGAGAAATCTGTCAAGTACCTTAGCACCTATTAGACCCATGAAGCTGAAAGAATCCCGTAGCATCAGTAGGAACCAAGTTACAACAACTTTCCAAAACCAGCCAAAAAAAGTCTCCAAACTACAAGATACTTGAAGTCAACAATTTCTTCAGACTTAAAGGAAAAGAAAATTGTAAATGTAGCAGAAGAGAATACCAAAGCATTTCAACAGGCCAGAACTGACCTGTATCTTAACACTTTCTGTAGTTTCTCGTGACTGAGAAATGATAAGAAAAGCAAGTCACCCGCAGACTGACCTGTGGCACTTGCAGCAGGTAAGGCACAGATTTCAGCCAAGGACAAGGCAGCTGAAGAATACAAACACCACTTGGCGATTTTTTCCGCATGTTCCTGCAATATGACAAATGCTGGGGAGCAAGAAATGATCTGTAACATTTTCCATTTGTCACTGGTTGGATCTGGAGGAACTGGTTGGAGCAGGAACGGAGCCATACCAGGCCTGTGCTGGGGGGACCGTCAGCCCCACAGACTTTACTCATTTGCAAAGTTCACTCCCAAGCCCCCAGTGCCTGGAGCTCACTGTGGCGCTCCCACCAACTCCCCTTTGTCATTCAGTTGCAATCCAAGAGCTTCCCATCAGGAAACACCAGAAAGTGTTTCTATTCCCTGTAGTGAAGCAGCTACAAAAAATGAAAGATCAGCTGTGCTGAAGCTGCACAGCATCACCCTAAGCAGAGTATTTGAATGGGTATTAGTGACCTTCCACCACAGATGCCTTCAATTCACCATGCAGAAGCCAAGCTAGTTGGTAACTGTGAGGAAGATTCAAACAGGAGAAGGATTAAGCTCACCAAGAAGTATCAACCTGAAGATGATGTTAAAAGACCTGCTAGCCCTAGTCCGCTCCAGCGCCAAAGCATGGTTCAATTTCTAATTACAAACAATGCCCCCAGAAATAGATTCTCATTTAACACTTCAATAATGTTTTAAACTTAAAGTTAGACACACCACCATGTAACCAAACTTGTGTGCACAAGGACCCAATTGTGTAAAATAAATAACTTAGCGTCAAGGTCATAATTTGTCACACTCACAAAAATCCCCCCAATCTGTGCACAAGCAACATGCAATTTAGATGTTCAAGTGCATCCCTTCCTAAATAATCTCCATAAACAGCCAGACAGCATAAGAAAATGTACCACAAAGACAGTTTTCGCATTGTAGACACTGCAGCTGCATGGCGAACACAGGTACAAACCCGAGCAGCCCTGCTGACAGGCAGGGGAAGCCCGCAGCCCCAGCCCTGCAAGCGCGGCACACGTGCCTGACTGCAGGCAGAAGCTACGCCCAGTACCTGAAGCAGAGACATGCTTAAGCTTTTGCAGGATCAGGAAATAATGAACAAAAGCATAAACAGCCAGAGACAGCAGAAGAAAACAGCAAGACAGACCTACTCCATAATGCAAGTTAAGCCAAAGAAAGAGGGTATTGCTTCAGTTATTTACACCTGAAAACATTTTTTCAGTAACACAGCATTTTAGTTCAAGTCTTTCCATACTGTCACATCCAAAAAGATTGATGTGAGCTCCTTCCAGCCCTCCAGTTTTGGACAGGCAGCCCACATGTCTGCCCCGCTGTCGCCCATCCTCCCCCCACGGCAGGGGGGGGACGGACAGCGGGAAGACCAGCTGGAAAGCTGGCACGTCCTTTGGATGGAGACAGGAGAGTTTTGGGAGAAACAGATTGGAGGAAGCTGCCAAAAGGTGCAAGATGTGCCTGTCAGTGATTTAAATGTGGATTTCCCCCCATTTTTCTGCCATGCGGCTAATCTATATTGCTGCATTAACAAGTTTTACACGGTGCAGCTGGAGAATGGCAGGAGCCTGAGCCAGCTCCTCCTACCTCACAGAAAATACTCTGTCCTCCCTCATATCGGCACAGGGACTGGAACAAACTGGAGCCAGGGCTGGCGCTGCCATGAATCAGCTCTCTGTGCCCAGCTGCCTTGCCAGGCTTAGGGATGCACCCTCCAACACATTCAGACATTCACTCAGCTTTCAACCGCTCCGCAACACCAGTGGGAGCAAAAAAAATAAACTGAAGGGAAGCTTTTATGCTCTTTGCAGTTTAGCCAGTGCCCTGAAAGAGGCAGACAGGGCTCCCGATCCCAAAATGTGGCCCCTGGGCACCCATCAATAGCTCAGGAAGCTCTTCCACACCCTAGGCAGGCACAGCGTGACTTCTGCCAGGACCGTTCCTAGCAATCTTCCAGTTTAATTAAATATCTTGCCTTTATGCAAAAATCTTAATTATTGATGGTCTTGATTAGCCCATGTGTTATCATTAAAATCATTCTAAAGGCACAGACCATTTTTTTTAGCATGAATTTTGAGTAATTGTGAGAAAATGAAATCACTCATTTTGTGAGTAAACTTATCCTCATCTTTCTAGTAACACTCCGGAGAGGCTTGTCTAACAGCCCTCCCCCTTCCCAATCTTCATTACATCCCAGAGGGAGATAACGAGGCACATAAAGAATGTGCTTTATTGATCAGAAAGGCTGGTGGAATCGTTAACAAGGTTCAGATGGCAGGATGGCACACACAGGGCCCTAGAGGGCTCTCCGTGGAGAGCCTGAAGGAAAATGTTCCTTAAACACATCAAAAGTGGCCCACTTTGCCTTGTAATTTGGCTCCCTAGAAAGAGATTTCCAGAGTAGACAGGAAAGTTTCCATTGTGAAGGTGAAGGAGCAGAAAGACATTAATTATGCAGCTGAAAGCAAGCAGACACTCAAGTTTGCCAGCACTAAACTCTCCCTGATTACTTTGACACAATAAATATGATTTGGTTGCACAGAAACAATACTTCTGTAAGTTTTTTCTTTCTATATGATCTGAAATCAGATTCTAGCCTGGAAATTTTCTTTCAAAGAATTCTGGAGTTTTAAGAGCTCAAACTGTATTTAGACAAAGACAAATGATCGAGGAGTTCAGCCTGCTCCTGATACATCCCTGTGAAATGCAACTGGCCTTTTGGGTTTCCAGAAGAACAAGATAACGTGTCTATGTTGATCTAATGAAAGATCACTTTGCCAATTATGAACTTTATGAGCGGCACTTTTAGGTGCTCAAGTAATGGACTGGTCCTTCTGTGTTCCCTCCACACTGCATGGGGACAGCTAGCCCCTTTCAGCCCACAGCTGGAGGTGCCCGTGTTGCTGCTGACCTGTTATCTACAGAGGAGCATCTATTTTTGTTGCTTACAGAGAAGGGATTACTGTTGGGAGATGAGTGTTCCCAAGACCGATGAACCCCACTGTTTCAGTCTCACCTTACCTGCAAAGAGTAGATGTAGACACCCACCAGTGTAACACAAATCCTTCTCGGGAGGATGATAAGAAATGCTGCACACATAAGAGATGAACTGGCACAAACTTCTTGATTAGAGAACAAGCAATCAATGTAAGCACACTTTAGGTTTTGCAGATAAATGAATGTATTTTATGGGAATCCTGATGACAGTGTCCAGGAGCTTCAAGATACATCCTTGATAACAATTCAGTATCCTCAAACAAGAGTTAAGGTCATTGGCTTATAAATTACTAAATAACCAAAACCACGACTGTCTGATTGCCCAGTATTACTTCTTGAAGCATCCAATTTGTTCCGCTCTACAATCCACTGTATAAATTGGTTTGATGGACTCCAGCTCTCCCTATTTTATTCCATCTGACCATCTGTGGGCAGGTGTTACAGCAGCAAGCATATTTTCTAGGGTAGTTAGGAGTTAATGAAAGAAAAGAGGACATGATCAATCACTTTGAAATAATCTCCTTTTGTTTAGAGAGGGAAACAGAAGAGTTAGCAGCAATGCAAGGGAGGAAGCGCAAGTGACTGACTTCATCCCTGCTACACAATCTCTCTGCTTGCCAGCAGCTGGATTAGCAAGCAATATGGTACTGATTAACACCTGTAAGCAGTTTAGGAGAAGGGCACATAAATCATTTCACTACTATTACTCTGTCCTGAGTTCAAGAAAAAAACCCAACAAAACCACCCTTTTGCTAGTGGTCTCTAAATTTAGAGAATGAAGTTCATACCTCAATATTTTTGAGAGGCAGACAGAAATACAAGAACACTGAAAGAGAGATGACAACGCAAAACCCAGAAGGATATGAGCAGGATATTATTTTTTTTAAGATAGATATGCCAAATAAATATGACTACTGCTGCCAGAACTGAGTAATTCACTAAAAGCTGTTGAAAAAAACTACGTAATACTAATGCAAAACAAATACATGTACAAACGCTCACACAAGCAATATTTACAAGCACTGCCATGCCTGTCAAAAGATGAATTTCCATGCTCCAATCACATAATACCGCTAACAGAAGACTATACATCTTTCTCAGAAGGAAAGAATTAGTTACTACTGACTTCAGTGGTTACTGATCCCAGAAATCGTTACTAACTTGAGCAGTATTTGCATACATAATCAGTCCCTCTGCTAACACGGCTGCGGTCCCGCTTCCACGTGTGAGGAAGCAGAAAGCAAGCACTCCGGCTAGCCCAATTGCTGTGGCTGCCCACCACCCTGCTCCTCTTCAGGCTGGAGTCTCTTCTCTCTGTTCCTGCTACAAGGCTGCTCCCTTTCTCCTCTTCCTACAGAGGAGAACAAAGGTTCTTAGAGAAGCTAAAATGAAAGAAAGGGGGAAAGAAAAAGCACCCTCGCTCCTGAATATCTGGAGCAGCTCTTGTGCAGATACCAGGTAAAAAAAGCACAGAGAGCTTCTTATAAGCGAAGGTCACAGAGTCAGGGTCTCCATTCCAGTGCCCCTGTTCTGCATCGCATGGTCACAGTAAGCCACAGCACATCACACAGCACTTGTCTGGCAAAGCAGACATTGCAGATTTAAGATAAGCAGCAGCTTTAGAGATATGGCTTGGTCTGGATGATAACTATTTTTAATATCCATACCTTTGCCAAATTTTAGATTAGTAAATTGCACTACAGAAAAATACAAATATAGTATAAAATATAACCATTCAGTTCAGAACTGGATGCTAAAGAAAATCAGATTTATATATAGTCTGCACAAGACCATATCCCTTACCATCCTGAGTAACTTCTTTGTCCATGTTACAATACGATATAGGGAACCAACCATAGTTTGCAGAAATAGATTTAAATTAATATCATATAATTATGCAATGTATAAAGTAATATCCGTTGAAAATTCTATGATATCAGCCACTACTATTCATTAAGACTTAAATTTCCATGAATTTCTGAGATTCCATTGGTAACTGCTACCTCTAAGCTTGTTGACAGGTTTTTCTCATGGCTGCTCTGAGCATTTACATTTGGGAGCATCAGTTTTCAGTTTCATTGACTGTTGTTATTTACAGTGATCAATAGAGCTATGACTAGTACATAGTTACCCTGAGTTTACTTACTGATGTGAATGCAGAAGTCAACCCAACATTTTGGGTTACCTGGACATTTTGAATACCTTATTCTAAATATCAGGATAATTATTTCTCAACAAAGCCTTTATGTCACAGTCACGGCAATTAATAAGGCATCTTTCTATTCTTTCTACATGCCCCATTTCTTTTAAGCATAGCAAGTGTGTGAGTTAATCACCTCTTCAGGACAGCTGGAAGAAAAATGCTGCAGCACCATCATACATGCTGGCCACGACTACTAATTGCACCGATGAGAGGATTAACATGACACAGGTTGTTATGAAAGGGAATATATGCCCAGTACGCTGCACTCTTTAACATGTCGGTGCTATGGAAAAAGATACCTAAACTAATAATTTCTCTCAGTTTTGTAAAAACCTCAGCACAATGTTTTTCCAATCCAAACATATTTTATTTTCAGACCACAGACATTAAATCCAGCTGCTGCTAGGTTCTTTTTAACCTCTGCATCTTCCATGGCTTATCTTTTAATCCAAAAATACATGGTAAAACAAACTCAGACAAAGAAAGCCTGCCCAAACTCCGACATTATTTTCAGGTCATTCGAGCAGCTACAGAGAGCTGGTCTCAGCTCTTCACAGCAGATAACAACAAGGTCTGTAAGTACCTGCCATAATGAGCCCTCCAGATATTTCGAACGGCTCTGGCTACTGTTCCAGTCCACAGGATGAGTACAGACCAAGGGCACTTGGCTTTAGCCAAACTTAATGTTGCTTTGTCCACAGGTCTAGAAAGAGGGACACAAGACAGGCAGGGAACCACCCTTCCTTTCTGTTACGGATGCAATGTTTTGCAAGGTCCTCCTTGAAGGAAGGGAAATTCATTAATTTAACATTAATTAACTTTGGATGCAGCTGTAGAACTCCACAGATTTCTATTTTCTGTGTGTGCATAAAGGTACATGTGAGCACACAAGTATGTGTATGCTTCCATGCACGTACAAGCACAAGGTGAGGGGAGCAGCTCTCCTAATCCGCAGCACTGGTACAACACACTGAAATCTGTCACAACTTGTGGGCCCGCGTAACACACCTAGCATCTACGGCTTCTGGAGTAACTACCAGGAAGGAAATGATCTCAGAGAGTTTTGTCATCATTCCCTTAGTAATGGGAACTAGTTTTTTGTTATCATTCCCCTGAACACACTCCACTCCCCTTTCCAGTGCAGGCAGATAATACGTTTCTTACAGCGCTGATTATCTCAGAGATGCTTGCAGGGGAGGAGGCAGCAGAAAACTGTTTCTTGGCATTTATCCCTTTTATCTCCTGCTCACTGCAAGGCCTCTGTTCCCATTCCACAAAATGTACTTTGCACTTGCTTGCAAATGATCTACAGGCTTTCTGGAAGCCAGAAAGAAAGCCTGGCATACAAATCCTGCTTTCTTCTTATTTTAAGGGCACTGAAACTGTTTTTACCTCCTAAAGTAGGAGTTCTGAAGGGGCAAGGAGCCCAGGAGGGCTGGGCATTCTTCAGGAAGGACATCTTCAAGGCGCAGGAGCCGTCCATCCCCATGTGCCGAAAGACGGGCCGGCGGGGAAGACCGGCCTGGCTGAGCAGAGCCTTGGCTGGAACGCAGCGGGGCAAGGAGAGTTCATGCCCTGCGGGAGAAGGGCCGGCAGCTCGGGGCACTGCGGGGTGTTGGGAGGTTACGCAGGGAGAAAATCGGCAGGGCCAAAGCCCGACTAGAACTTCACCTGGCTACTGCTGCAAAGGACAGTAAAAGATGTTTCTGTAAATATATTGGGAACAAAGGAAGGCTAAGGAGAATCTCCATCCCTTATCGGATGTGGGTGGAAACACGGTGACAGAAGATGAGGAAGAGGCCGAGGTACCCAACGCCGCCTTTGCCTCAGTCTTTAATAGTAAGACCATTTGTTCCCCAGGTACGCAGCCCCCTGAGCTGGAAGACAGGGACAGGGAGCAGAATGAAGCCCCACAGTCCAAGGGGAAATGGTCAGTGACCTGCCACACCACTGGGACACACGCAGCTCTGTGGGGCCGGGTGGGATCCCCCCCGGGGTACAAGTGGCAGCGCTCACCAAGCCAATCTCCACTGTTTCTCGGCAGCCCTGGCTAACCAGGGGGTCCCAGCTGCCTGGGGGGGGGCAACGTGACTCCCACCTGCAAGAAGGGCTGGAAGGAGGATCCGGGGAGCCACAGGCTGTCAGCCTGACCTCAGTGACGGGGGACGTTATGGAGCAGATTGCCCCAAGTGCCATCAGGTGGCACGTACAGGACAGCTGGGGGATCAGGCCCAGCCAGCGCGGGGTTATGACAGGCAGGTCCTGCCTGACGGACCTGATCTCCTTCTGTGACAAGGTGACCCGCACCACGGGTGAGGGGAAGGCTGCGGACGGTGCCTGCCTGGGCCTTAGCAAAGCCTTTGGCACCATCTCCCGCAGCAGCTCCTGGGGACACCGGCTGCTCACGGCTGGGGCAGGCGCTCGCTTCGCTGGGCCCTGGGCGGCCGGTCCGGGGGAGGTGGGGAATGGAGTCACATCCTGCTGGGACTGGGCACATGGGGTGTCCAGGGCTCAGCGCGGGGGCTGGTCCTGCTCAGCGTCTTCATCAGTGACCTGGATGAGGGGATCGCGGGCACCTCAGTATGTTTACAGATGACACCGGGTGTGGGGGGTGTTGATGTGCTGGGGGGCAGGAGGCTGCAGGGGGTCTGGGCAGGCTGGGCCAGTGGGCCCAGGCCAGTTGTGTGAGGTTCAACCAGGCTGAGTGCTGCGTCCTGCCCGTGGGGCACAACAGCCTCATGAAACCACCTCAAGTTGCACCAAGGGAGGTTTAGGTTGGGGATTAGGAATAATTTCTTCACCAAAAGGGTGATCAAGCACTGGCACAGGCTGCCCAGGGAGGTGGTGGGGTCACCATCCCTGGGGTACTTAAAAGATGCTTAGAAATGGCACTTAGGGACACAGGTTAGAGGTGGCCTTGGCAGCGCTGGGTTAGTGGTTGGACTCAATCTTGAAAGGTCTTTTCCAGCCTTAAACAATTCTATGATTCTACAATTCTAAATAATGCTGTGAACATTTCTGTACCAGCTCCTACAACAAGTCTTTAATTTCAGTTTGGGGTTTTTTTCTCCCTTAACAACTAATCATTTTGCCCATCGCTGGTCAGCTTTCACCCTGACAGTATACCTGTCCTTGAAACCACCTTGACGGTACACTGAAAGTCCCAAACCACACGGATGGCATCACTGGGTAAGTGCGGATTTTGCTGGTAATGTGTCTGGAGAGGCATGGATAACATATGCGACTAAGTAGGGATTTTTCCAGATTGTTTATCGTAAGTGTATGATAGTCTTTAAATTCACCTGCAAAAACAGCATATGTATGATTTGTACTTTATAAAGTCAATTTTTCATTGTATATTAGCACTTGCCTATCTCTAACAAATGAGTAGCCGAGGGAAATCAGTGGTATTTTTCACCTACTTACAATTAAGCTTGTCTGCAACTACCTTGATGAATCAGATCTAATGTTTCCTCACTAGGCAGACTGCAGAAACAGACTGAGCCTGAAAAAAGAAAGTTTCAGTTTTATCAATGCCTCGAGCATGTTTATTTATATTACATATCGTTCCAGCACTTAGTACAACAGGGTGCTGGCCCTGATGAGAATTCTAAGACATTACAGTTGTAAGTAAATAAGTAAAGCTGGTTAAAAAAACAAACAAACCAAAACAAACAAATAAAAAAACCCACAAGAACAACAATCACACTAAAGAGGAAAAAAATAAAGTATATTTGTAAGCCATAACTATGGTAGCAAGAAGTTAACAAACCTGTCAACAGAACTGGAAACCACACAGAAACCCTGATCTGCTGTTAATGGAACAGAAAATATTAACTTTTCTATAAAAATTTTAAAAGCTCAACAACAGTCCCTGATACAGTTACATATTTGCTACATAATTAGGTTAGAAAGCCCTGGAGGAAGGTCTTTCTTTTGTGCCACATTCTATTATATCCTTACAATAGTCTGCTATAGATTTTTTTCAGCCACATTTAACTCTGCAAGACTTCTTCAAAAGGTTGTTCAGAAATAGCTACTTCCAAAGGCATAAAAATCAGGAGCCCCACCAGAGAGCAGGTCCAGGCAGTGACCCCAATAAGTGTGCGTCTGGGAGTTGTGATGGCGACGCAATGGGCAACAAGGGCAGCTGAGAGACCAGCAGAGATTGTGCCTGCGAGGGATGGCTGCTGGGTGCCCAAAGGCAGGGGAGGGGATCCAGAATCACTAGATCAGTCTCAGGATGGAAGGATGACAGCAATTAGGAAGAATCCATGTCAACAGGTTTGTGGGCACGCCTCTACACATGCCAAATAGCTCTGTGACTGTTTTTTTTAATAAATGCACATTTTAACAGTTCAAAGTGTAACTGCGTGAAAGCCTTAAAAAGGTCACCACAGGTAAACAGAGGACCCTAGACAAAAGGAGCAGGGGTTTTATTCAGTGACACCTGTAAAGAGTCTCTTTGCATCAGTAAATTACACATTCCCAATAAACACTCAGCATTCCGCCCAAGACAAGACCTTGCACACACCCGTGAGCCCTGAGGCTTTCCCTTTTCTGACATCCCTCAGAAAGCCTGGCAGGTGCGGGAGGGCAGCAGACCACATCCAGCCCAGCCTGGTGCTGGGTGCTCCCGGCCTGCACAGCATCGCCAAATAAACCATCACAGGAGCTAACTATAGCCAGAAGAAGTAAAAAGAGAACGAACTAAAAGTAGTTAGAGGTGGAGTGAAAGGGGGCAAAATAAGCTCAGACGGGTATTACACTGTGCTCTGTTTTTCACAGAGGTAAAGCATTGCAGCTAAATAATTTTAACCATTAATCTCATCCCTCTGTGCAACGCCACCAGGTTTTGTCACTAGCTTTTATTCCACACTGAATTTTCAATTTGTTCAAGTGTCAGTCTAGGTGGCTTTGTTGGAAACCAATGAGGTGAGATTATTTGAACAATTATGAACTAGATGAATTTCTGCATTTGAGAAACCTACTAACAAAAAAGAAGACAATAATAAAAGAAAACCCTTTTTGTTGTTCAGCAAGAAGACTGGTTACAAGCTTTAAATCCTAAAGACGCAGGTCATCCCTGAGACATGCTCAAAACACATGCAAGTCTTACTTTTCAAAATTTTAAATAGTCATGGAAGAAGTAAAAACGTTTGGGGTATGTTCTTGGTTTAACTGAGCTGAAGTTTTTCTTGCCACATCAGATTTGCTGTTTTTATGCTTTAGTTTTCAGAAAGCATGAAAAATTTGCATAAACGACCTTCTAGCTTTGTGTCTGCAGAGGCTCTAACAAGTGGCTGGGAAATCTCTTTGTTTATAAAGCGTACAGAGACACATGTTAATGTAAATTAAGAACAGACTAAGCCTCTTACCTATTTCAGTACTTTTTGCCTGTATTTTCACTTTAAGTGCCTAAGAGAACAGGGAGAAAATGCTATAGTGGCCAGTGACAGTAAAAAAACCAAATACACGTCCTTACTGGGAAGTGATTGTATTGCCACAGAATGCAAACTTGGGGAATTTATTTAATGGAGTAGGATATGTTGGCCTTGATCCAGCAAAGGATGTAAATAAATCCAGATTAGCTAACTGCATTAAGGACTGATGACCGGACCATGCCCTGCATCTTCCACTACAAGAAGTAACCTACTTCTAGACTCCCCATCTCTGAAACAGCCTGGCACAGCATAGCTCAAAAGATTCCTGAGGCTACCAACATCACACCTAACCGCTCTCCTTCCAACTCTAGGAAAATTCTTAAGCTTTAACTTGATGAAAGAAAAAAAAGAAATGTTTCTGTGCAGATCTGATAGACAGATACGGGAGGTACCTAGAGCTAAGTCCTGCAGAGTTCATTAAAATTGCATGTCTTAAAACAGGCAAGACTGTGGGGTGCTCTGGCTTTCCTTGCAAAGAAATCAGATAGTGGCAAGTTCAGGTCAGGGTCTCATTCACATGAGTATTTCTGCAAAATTAACTTGGCCAACATGCTATTTGTGATTACTACTGCTTTCCTCTTCAGTTAAACTGGGAACCAAGCTCTCTCTTTAGCTCATGTGTCCTACTGAGCTGCCCTGGGAGCAGGATCACCCCTGTAATGTGTGTTGGGTGGGGAAAGAGAAAACCAGGAACAGCTAAACACTAATCAAACTTGGAAATGAGCACACTACAGCCCTCTGCCTTGGCTCCTGAGCAGAGAGCTTCCTACCAGCCCCACAGTTTGGCTGAAGCCATTAGCACCACTGTCAGCTCTATGGAAACTCTGGGATGTAACCTATAAAATGGAAGTTCACCTACTGAAAATCATATCTGTGCTTTTTTTTTGAAGCGAGTGACCAATGTCAGAGTCTCCCTATTCACTAGATTTTGGCTTTCCTTCTCATAGAAGCAAGGCCCAACAAATGTGTTTTTCCAGCATCCTGATTCTAGTACCTGCAAGGCACACAGCAGAGAACAGACATTACTCTAATTAGAGACCACTTTTCAAAAAATTTAGCCTGTGCTCTGTCTTGCTCAAGGTCATATGCTGAGTGGCTGGTGAACAAACAGATTTGCTAACTTTCACCAGAGTGAAGAATTAAAAACTGATTTAACTTCAGCACCAGCCCTGGCACCTGACACCGTCAAAACCATTTTCTGTTTTAAACCAACAGCAGACTATGAGTGACACAGCAAAAGAAAACTGGCAATGAAATGAGACTTTGTAATCGGTTTTCTTTTTTTTTTTTCTTAAAGTTAGGCTACCTTCTAAGAAAAAGGTTGGTCAAGAATATCAGTTAAGCAAACCATTAGTTCTAAACCCAGTATTCGTGGTTCTGCTAGACTACCAACTTAGATTCTAAATTTAAACTAATAACTAAAAAAAGGCTTTCCTTACATACATTCTTCATACTAAACATGCAGTGCCCAAAATATCTTAAACACACCCTATTTTTTTCTTTTCCTCTCCTCCTAATATTGAACTTGGTGCATAACAAGTTGCATAGGCTGGTGAACAGATAGAACAGTATCAGTATTTCCATAATTTTATACTTTGCAGTTACTGTTCGATAAAAATAATCACCTGTAATCATGCAGTATCTTTTCTTAAAGATCATTATGAAATTATTCTTAGAAATTTATAATTTTTCTCATTAAAATATGATTGCCAGTAGTACTTTATTGCTCAGTACTGAGCATGTCACTGGTTTTCTACTTATCTCCAACCCTGTTTTTCTCAGCACATCATTCATCATGAAATAATCAGGACGTTAAGCACTAAATATATGTTACCATGATGGTCTACTTAAACAGTTCATCTGACATTTTAACATTTGCTATAAACCCATACTGAAAATAAAACACAAGTGGCAGGTCTTGGCCATTGAATAAAATTGGTATTTCTAAATTGTCTTGGAATTGAAATAAAATTCACTTGCCTTAGCTACCAATTTAATTGATACTGATAGTTCCATGTGCTAAGACTTTAATATACACTAAATTCCTGCTAGAATAATCATATAGTCATCAAGGATTGGCTTCTGATTTACACTTATGCTCAAACACAGAATTTGTTCCACTGCTGTCCTTGTGACTACTGATGCAAGGAAGGGCTGCCTGCACAAGTTTTGCTATAACTAAAAGAATATTTTTTCAGCTGCATGACCAACAAATAAAAAAAAAAAAAAAAAAAAAAGAAATACTCGTGTCACACTTAAAAATAAGCACTTTTTCCCCCAATGAACTACTGAGGGAAATGGATTCTAAGGAATGAAAGAAGTTGTTTAGGTTAAAACAAAAACATTTTGTACTTTACTAAATTCCATTAATTTGGTCTCTTATTTGGAAGGTTTACAATTCAAGTTCGAATCTACAAGCTAAGACTCTCACGACTCACAAATTTTCCAGCCAGTGCGAATCTGATTGTTAATGAAAGGGGGAAGAGACTGACAGGGTGTAGGCACTGTCCTTACACTTCCACATTAGACCACCACTAAATGCCGATTACTTCAGGATTACGGCTAAAGCACCGTGCTGGAACAGAACAGATGAGGCAAAGGTGCACGAACACCTGCTGCTCTGCAGCACCACCGCCTTCTCAAATGCAGGAGCAAGCACACTCAGAGGGAGCTTTAAATACACAGGCTTCCCTGAGTCTCTAACGCCAGCTTGCTTCATTAAGCCTGCCAATGTTCCAATTAACATGTGAGGTCGCAGGAAGACTTGGGGTGTGTGTGTGTGTATGTGTGTCCAAATCTGGGGGAGCTGGAAAGCAGATTTAAGCCACTTTTTCCTTTTTCAGCTGCTGCCCTTGTCCCAGCGCCTCTTCTGTAACCCACTGACATCTGAATCCTACCATCAACTCCTGCTGACTTCAGACCAAACCTCGAACATCTCTAAATGTAACGCTCTTTGAAAGACTGCTCTGCTGTGCCTACTGGAATTCAAATTATTTCAGTTATCACTTAAAAAATATTGTTCCTTTAACTTCTTTTGACAGATAAAAAAAACAGGGCACACCATAAAACGGTCCGTAAGCTATTACGGATGGCATTTGAGATAATGCACGTCCTTTTGCCAAGATACACACTACTGAAATCACAGGAGTCTGAAAGCTCACGGAAGTTTAGCAGTCGACAAGCAGCGATTGACACAGCTCTGCTCCTAGTGCGAAATGTCCTATTTCAGGCTTGCCGGGATGCACTGGCTCAACAGACGGACTGCAGCAGCGCTACTGTTCGCCTCCTATATGGATTTAAGAACTGGCACACAAGTACAATGCAGAGAGTCCCTGCTCTCATCTTCCGCGCTGTCATCTCTAACCACGTGCCACACAGAGAAATAAGGCCAGGTCAGACTGTCTGAATCAAGAAATGTTATTTTTGGTTGGTGCCATTTTGTCTCAGAGTTGCTTTATTTCCTTTGGTAACCCCCTTGTCCTGTAGCTTCCACGCCATCACGGCTTTGGGAAGGGGAAGGCCGTGCCACCCTCAACACCAGACAAAAACTCTGTTTTGGTGGATGCCCAACTGCAGATAAATACAGAAAAAGAACAGAACTGGAGGCAGACAAATGAAGGAAAGCAGCACTTTCAGATACCTAGAAATAACAAGTATATGTAGTTTAAACCTTTCCTTTTGGAGACTAGCCACAAATATTAGAAGGAATTTTACAATTCCTTTCTCTTTTCCATTAACATCAGCACCAAAGCCTGACCTTTATCCAATAAAGTTATGGGAAGATTTTACTTCTCTGTACTGAGGTGACTATCTTTACTAAATCATTTGTAGGAGGAGTATTAAGAAGAATCCCTATCACTAAAATGGGAAAATTAGAAAGATATGTTCTCATTTTCAGCAAACTAGCGGGGGGGGGGGGGGGGGGGGGGGGGGGGGGAAGCATGTTAAAACAAAAAGGAAACCGGATATGAAGATGAGTCAAAATGGTTCATTCCTATGATACATGTCTATTATAGTCAACTTAAACATTGAACAAAAGGTCCCTTTCAGACTGGAAAAGTTAAAACAAGTGCAAATAAGACAACTGAGAATTTTCATATGCACCAACCTTTGATTTCAGTAATTTACTAAGCCAGACACTTCCCGTGGCATACACTGGATTTTACTGAGCTACCTTGTTTCAGGGCTGGGAGAACATTTCCACCTCAGTGGAATATTTTCAACAGAAGTGCACACCTCCTTCTGGAAGACTCCGCATTCTAAAGTGACCTTCTTACTCCCTGTGTGCCACGCAGTGTGTAGTGGCAGCATGTGTGTGCACGCTGTGCGTCCATCACAAGATGAAAGAGATTCATTACTCTGAATGTTTAGGCAACAGATGCCAGAAAATATAATATAATCTGATGAGAGATAAAGTAAGGCTGCAGTGTTGAATACCTTCTAAGAGATTTGAAGGACTGTATTTTAAAGCAACATACTGTTTTTAATGCACAAAATTTTACTAAGGAAACATCCCCATGTTTTCAAAAGCATAGAAAGGAGATTACTGGGTTACATTTTTCTTTGAGGGAAAAAAAGTGTGAGGTTCTGCTGTTCCCTAGTGAATTGATACAACGCCAGCTTCTACTTTGCTGGCTCAGGCAGGACACGAGTAGGCAGTACAAACGATTACCGCAATGTCGACAACTTTTCAATCACCAGAACAGGTGTTAGATTTGAAAGGCAGACCATGAGATGGAAAACCTTATACCATTAACAGTCTCCCGAGACCACTCTCCCTCCCCTTACAAGGCCACGCAATGGGAAGGGCTACTGACTGACGTAACCCGATGTGCCATCAGACACCGGCAAGGTCAGGGGCACGTGGGTTCTGCAGGCACAACGCCTGATCCCCTGCTGGATTGGGAGGCCACTGGCTGAGAAAGGAGAGCATGCCTTTGCTTTCCTGGGCCACTGCTCACAAAAACACTGCTCTTCCTACTTGCTCATGTACAGTGCCTTTTCCACTGTTAGAGCTACAGGCCAAGGTTTTTCAGGTGTCAGAGTCCAACATTAGGCACATTAAATGGAACATCCTTATCTACGGGACTACGTGAAACTGATGGGTACCATCCACCTGCAGCAGTAAGGACCACAAGACCCAGATCCAACAAAGGGCCTACAATTCAGAGATGTGAAAGTACTCATTCAAAGCTGCTGAACTTGGAAAGCTAAGAGAAATTCTTCTATCGGTCCACCTATCAATTCCACTCCTTTTGCTAATTGTATTACTGCAGTTAAAGCTTTGCTTTCAAATCTGCAACTTCTTTAGAAATTTTGGAGAATTAGAAGTCCCCTAATTTTCATCCTTACAAACTCCTGTCTCTTGCAGGCATGTGGGCTTTGAGTAGAACATCAGACAAACCTGTTCCTTCGTTAATTATCCACAAGACTTGTCAGCTACAAGCCTTCTACACAAGTTTTTTTCTCTAAAAAAGACAAAAGAAAATTTCCATTTCATCATATTGAAAAGAGGCAATAAAAGCCTAGCCTAAAAGAACAAATGCATTAATATTTCCAAGAAATATTAGCCTTGGACTTGTCTTCTTTTGCAAGGGAACTTCTCAGACCAAGACACCAAATAGGTACCAGAAGGAGCATTATTATTATTAAAGTATTCATACAGCATGGATAAGTCTCTAGCTTTACACAGAATCCAGTACAAACACTGCCAAGATATTGCAATGATTTAGGAAGGTACAAAATGATGTTCAGCGCACTGCATTTTTAACAGAAGAATGACACGGTTCATAACTAGCACAGCATTGTATTAACTGAAGAATGTCAGATCAACCAAGAAACTTTTCTATTACAGTGCATACTCTCACTGCACCAATTTCAAAACATTCGGACACAATCAGTCCTTCTTCTTGTACCCACCTAGAAGAAAATAATTCACACCATGAGTAATTACAGCATTAATAACTGCAAAACTAGATATATCATTAACATCATCAGTTTTGAAGGCTGTTGGTCTAGTTTCTTTTCAGAAGGCAGAACAATAAACCTTGTCACATTCTTCTCTAAATACTTCATGTGTATTGTTCTTCCTATAAATAAAAGCCAGCAGAATAATTCAAACCTCACTCTATACCAGCCTGGGGATTTCTAAACCAACCTGGCTGTTCTTACAAGCTCCCCTACAAGCCATTTGCCTCATGACTTGACTTCAGCATCTCACACAAAACCGTTTCCCAAGTTCATACATAACTATTCAACCTCTTGCAAGGTTGTATCTAAATACTGTTAACAGACATGCCGCCCAGTAACACAGGTTTGTAAAACATTATGCTTCAGTACTCCACAGTTACATACAGCTGTATGTTTGGGTTTCTTTTCCAATATGCTAACATCAACCTTTAAATAACTTTGCACCCAGAAAAAACAGGCATCAACTGTCAATATGCTGAGGCAAGACTGTAACAGCAAGTCAACGAGTGACATGAGAATTGCCATAGTGGTAATTAAATCCACACTGAAAACCTCCATCAACTCCTAGGTGCAAGGAACTATTTTGATTTTTGTAAGGGAGTAAATGTCTTATTTCTGTCTAAAAGTACTCTGACAGTAATTCTGCACTGTAACAGTAATATCCCCAAGGTGGTAAGTGGGAGTCATGTAGAATGGATGCACATACCCGACTGTAAGAAAGGATAATTCAGTACTAGGAAAAGCAGCAGAAGGGATGACTGAACAAGTTGCTCCACATTTTGGTTACCCCGTTTACAATTTTTTCTTTACAGAACATGAAATTTCACGAGGGGGATAAACTGACAGTTTATGGATCAAGTACTTCTGCTGGAAATATTGCGTTGTTTATCTTCAGATTCAATCAGCCTCTGCAAACTTAAGGTAAGCAAACAGTCATAGGAGTAAGCACAGTCTCATTTTTAGTATAATCTCCCAGAATCAATGAGCTACAATGCAAATGTTTGCCCACAAGCATAAGAAGCAGGAGCCCTGCCTGCACTGCCACTGATCATGACTAATAGAGACCTGACATGGGAATGGATAGCACAGAATGAAAATGACTGCTGTGCAGCTTTGTTTCATTTGTTTCCATTTTCAAGTAATAATGCAATATAAAAATCTGTATTATTTTAGCTGCTGGAACAGGTGGCATAAGGAGAAAAATAATTTAAGATCTTATTTGTATGAAAAAGTGGTTACGTTCTGCAATATTCTTCAGTTTGTACCAACAAAACGTAGAATTAACTGATTCTGAATAAAATGTGCTTTTTTATTAACTAAATTTCCTGCTCCACATCCATATCCCTGCACTCTGCAAAGCACAACCACTCTGGCATGCAAAATTCCTTGGTGAGTTCGTCATGTCAGACCAGTGACTCCTTCACGAGGCAAGGTGTGAACCAGAACGCTGGATGTGCCTCAATTCACGGGTCAGGCTGGGGGGGCTTTCCAGCTCCCCCCCAGGTCTTTTGAACATGCTGCAGAACATACATCTATGGCGATGCCCCACCACCACCAGTACAAGCCCCCCCAGGGTTACAGTGGGATACCATGTGAATGCCTTGGCCATTTCTTTTCCTTCTACCAACTTCAAAGACGATCCTTTGCCAGAGCTGCTTAGCTGAGACAGCACCTGAGAAGCTCTGTGCGAGTAATTCCACTCACAGAGCCCTCCGGGCTGGCACCTCCAGACCCCATCGTTGCTGGAGTCACCACCCCTCTCTCATCACTGGGTCTTCAGCAACGGTAACTGAATGAATGAAAAATGCCTTGTGTGAAAATCCTTTAGGACTACATTAACATGCTCAGCTAATACAACTTCAAAAAGCATCTTCATCCCCGCTCAGATCTGCATTGTGTTACTGCCCCACTGTCAGACTTTCTCAATTTGCCTAAAATAACCACCCATGCCAATTCACAACTCAGATGGGCCACTTGGTCTGATTAGGTAAATTTGGGCAAATACTGCTTTTGAACAATTATGCGCAGCTGGCAACAGACACTACCTCTAATTCATGTCATTTCTGGGCTTCTTCTGTGGCCATGACTTTTCTTTCCAGTTCCAGTATTTTGCTGCTTGAAATATACAGAATGAGAGTACTTTACTCTTGACCTTGGTTAGCGCTACTGAATTTCAATTGTCGCATCTCTAACAAGCCATTCTAGAAGCCACAAGAATTTTGACTGTCCCTGTGTTACAGCCTTGGGGATCAAACCAGCCTCCAGGGCTGCGGCTCCTGGACACCCTGCAATATTGGTCACAATAGCTGTGTTTTACCCGATGCTGGTGTAACAAGGCACAGGACTGAATGATGTAGTTTGATGTTTCACCCTTTCTATCGTGGTGCCAGTGAAATTCCTTTCTTGCCTATGAATAGAAGCGGTAAGATTTGCAGCAATGAAGCATGGATTACATAAGAGAAAACTAAGAACAGAAACAAATTCTTAGGAGATAAGAAATTAAAACACTTAATTGCAAAGAAATACACAAAAGCAAACAGAGCTCTATAAAAAGAAGTAAAAATCTATCATATACCTACTGCCACAGGGGACAAGCCAAAGGCTATATAGATGTCAAACAAAAACAAATTGTACTCCTAAAGTTATACGAAGACTGATTTTGCACATAGACGCAGCAACTCCGCATTCAGATGAATTTATTACAAAGAATACAAGCCGTGTAACGTTTGTCACTATTTCTCATTTCCTGCTTCCATCTGTTTAGACCCAGTTGAAATCTGCTACTGTATGTTACACAGCCCCTTTTCCTTGGGTCTCTCTCATTATTACTATAAAAGGTGAGTAATGAAAAGGCTAACGTTAGATCTGGTGCCAGTATTTTCTACACAAAGAATTACAGTGCCATTTTTGCAGTACTGCAGGGTTTAGAGACAAATGAAATGCCTAGCAAAATTAAAACAAAAATAAAGCAGAAAACCCCCTGCTTTCACAATCTGCTTCTAAGGCTGTTACATGCTATCAAACCAGTGGCATTCTTCAGCAGTAAAACCCAAATGAAGTCTACAATTAACTTGACCAAGGGAAATATGAAGCATCACAAGACAGAGGAACGGGCACAGAACCTGCTGGTTCACCGTGAATTCTAATTGCGTAAGCAACTCACTATTAATACTAGCTAGATGATTTATTAAAACAAAAAGTCATCAATATTATCTCTATTACAAGTGCAGAATGGGTATGGATGAGTGTATTGTATTAGTTTCTTTAACTCTTTGGGAGGACCCACATTATGTAAAATTTCTGAACCCGCTGAATATTGCAACCCCGTCTTCCTCAGTTATCTACAGGCAGCTAAACAAAACTAGCTCTCTGTAGAGTTAAACTGACACCATAAACTTATAACTGGGTACAAAAAGCTGTCAATTATTATCAGAAATGCCAGAAAATTTGAATACGCCATTTCCTTTCAACACAATCGCAACCTACTTTAGTTTCCCACAGTTTATGCTCCTGCCCACTGATTAAGCTTGTGTTACCCAATCTGGGATTACAGAAGTCAACTGCTCCATATTTAATTACAGAAAACTCGAAACCAAAAGTTTAAATAACTAATAACAGCTTACATTATCTAAATAACTGTTTCCCAGCCCTTTATTTTCCATTTCTTCACTAATACTTTTTGATCCACACCATATGGCAGTTTTCTAACTGGATACAAGCAAAGCAATTATTTCACCTAGTGCCAGGTAACGGCTTTTGTGACACAGAAGGTCAGACACCATCACCTTGACTGCTTCCTCTGGTGTTAACATCATAAATGTTTTGGTTCTTCAAGGAAAGGGTCAGGCTAAATAAGGAGAAGTTTGCAGCAACATGACTAGGCTACAACAGGCTAAATTCTAGGTAGCTCTGCTAGCAGCATTCTCACTAGAACTGGGATGAATCACTCTGAGTAACAAGGAGACGACAAAAATTCAAATGAGGAAGCTGGACATATGACATGTGTCATATATGACAACATATTTGACTAACTGAAAAATACTCTCATAGTTCTCATCTATATAGAACTGTTGAGTCACGTATTAGCCCTGAAATGTGACATTCCTGAATTTCTTCCAAGAGATTCCTCATAAACAAACCTGCTTATAGTAATACAGGTCAGCATATTTTATTAAAACATTCTGTACATATTCTGTTTATCAATACACAGACACCTGCATGTGGCAACCTAGGAAGATTGACTGTTAATAGGTTCCATGATTCTCGCCACATCTGTCTCCATTTCTCCCGTTGGTACAAGAAACCCCGTAGTGCTCTCCAGCACTTCTGTGGCAGGAAAAAAATCCCCATGCCAGATGTTCTCCTGCATCTTTTTTCCTCTGATTACAAGGTCAATTAGCATCCGGATATCCATAAGAAAAAAATCTTTATATTCTACTGTCCAAAGGAGGCACAATATTATATTTTGTTGCAGCACGTTAAAAACCAAGAGTTGACTAAGAATTTTCTTTGTGCTGTTACTTGTGTATTATTAATTTAGATCTGTAGGAATCCTGAATGTCATCGTGCCTCTTCTCCCTTGCCTCCCTCCCTCCCAGCACTGTTACAGACAAGTCACTGGCTTTAAAACACCTCCTTTTCAAACGCTGCGAGAAGGATGGGAGAGGGAATCTTCCACGTGCCCTTTCTGAAATCCGCACAATGAACATTTTAAGGGTTAAGGCAGAAAATACCAAAAGTTTTTTTCTAAACCATTCTAAGAGAAACACATACACATTCTCAGCACTGAAGTGAAACAATATAATTTTATATGGTTTAAATAAAATGAGGCCAGTAGCTAATACTAAAAGTTAGCATTTTACCAACACTCAAACTAAAGAAAAAAGGCTTCACAACACACTATCAGTAAGCTGGCACCCAGGGAAAGGACATGAGAGGTACGGTGTTATGCAGATGAAATTGTTGCAGGGGGTGGGGGGGTGGTAACGTAGGGGGTTTTGTACAGCCGGTACAAGTAGTTCCTTTTGCTGGACTGGAGATGACAAGCAGCTCCCCACCTTCCTCCTGGGAGCGCGGCCGCCACAGGGAGGTGGGATGCTCCAAGCTGCTGAAGGCTGGGAGGGTTTTTTGAGAAAACAGCCAGAGGTGCCTGCCCTGTTCTGAACTTGACAGGCGGCCACTGCTGACCACTGCGGGAGACATGCTGGTTGGACTGGACATCAGCCGAGCAGATCACTTGCCTCCATCAAGGTGAAAGAGTGAGCACTGCAACAGTCAGGAAATCACAGAAATGCGTTTAGCTGGACAGGATAAATACAACTGGCACAAAACAGAAGTCAACCTTAAGCTTCATATATTCGGTAAAAATATCTTCCTATGCCTGAAATAACAGCGGAAAAAAGGAAAACTGGAAGATCTGCTTTAGAATGGACTATACCAGATGAGACATGTATGCTAAGTCTAATTTAAGGAAGCAGTTTTGCAGGATTTCTGATGCACAGGATGATCCCTAACAAACCCACCACAGAAGCAGGCAAAGCGCCCAAGGTAAAGCTGCCGCAGCTGCCAGGTTTGCCACCACGAGACAGGGCTTTCGGTCTGGGAGACAGAACAGCAGGGGTGCCCCAGCCCACTGCATCTTAAGCCACTACCTGGTCAAGCTTCAACTCTTTCAAGCTTTGTATTTCACTGGAAAGTTAAAATTTGCTCTAAGTATGATTTGAAATTAGCTATCAGCCATCAACGATGGCTTACTCAGACACTTCAATACCCAGAGAAAAGTCCAGGGAAATACCCCGTGCATGAAGAGCTGGAAACGCCAAGTGGGACTGCTGTAACCTGCTACGGGCAGTCACCCAGACACCACCAAACAGGGCACAGGGAAAGCCATTTCCCACTTGCCAGCACCAAACAGGAGCCCAGTGGTGCGGGTTTCCGTGCTTGGTTGGCGTTATTTTGGTTTTTATTTTAAATAAGGAAAGGAACTGAAGAAATCCAGCTTGAAATGCAGGGAAAGGTACCATCAGTCTCTTATCTAACAGCCCAATGGTTAACATGCTCATTTCAAGAGCGAAAAAACGTTCCTCCTCTGCTAGCAGAACCGCTTTTCCTCTAAACCGGAATTTTTTCCATTCCTGCACCTGCACTGCTTAGGTTTTATAAAATACTTCTGAGAATCAGAGGCAGATGCATATGATTTGGTAACGTCTACAGGGCAGCTTCAGTCCTGCCCCAGGAACGTGGCACTTGACACGAGTACAGCACCACCGCTGGCACAGCACCCTGACCCCTGCGGGTGCCCAGTAGCCCGGGAGCCGTGCCCCTGCCAGGGGAAACGCCGAGCCCAGCGCTTACACGATGGATAAACGATACAGCTGCTACCCTGCTGGAAAAGGGACAGACATTACCGCCTTTTCCCTTACCTTTTCCCACCTGAAAAATACTTGCCAGGGCTTACAACCACCACAGAGTAAAGAGTATTTCTGGCATGTTTACGACCTTGCCCCAATAAAATACTGAGGACTGTAACACAGGACTCTTCAATATCTACAGAATAAATAGTAGGAGATGTGTTAAGATGGAGCACTAAACACTGCCAAGGAACTACTGCAGATGGTTTCACAAACCAGTCACACGTTACTGGATTTTTAATAAGCAGGATTAGTCAAATGAGAAAGTGGAAACAGAAGAGTAATGCAGGACCAGTTGTTAATCACAGAGGATTGTGACAGATTTTTGGCTATTCATCGTTAATTTCAGAAAATACCTAGCATTACTACGTTTTAATAAATACTAAGTAAATTTTTAATAACTGCAACAATTAACCAGTACTGCAAAGCAATTATAACGCAGCTGGCATACACGTGGCTAAATCACTGCCACATTACTTTTCACATCAGCTCAAAAGCCCATCACAAAATTGTGACATGTTGCATTGAAATCCTTCCACCCAAAAACGCATAAAAAGTGTCCTGTGCTTCAACTAGCTTCATCTTGTCTCTTTACGATTAACTGTATTGCATTGTCCCATCATTGATACTATTATTCTTTTTTATTTAGCCAGGTATTTCTGAATTGTTTTACAATGCAATAAACAGAAGGTCAAGTACAGAAGTTATTTATAACACCAAACAACCATTCCTTGTTGTTCTCACCTCAGAATACTATTGCCAGTGCCTCACCTCACTCTGTGATTTGCTCTTTCCAGCAATTTACGACCCCAAAAGAAAAATGGCTTATCCCTTGGTTATTTTGAAAACAGGATCACATAAAGGACTAACAGTCATTAGGTCAATGATCCCAAATAAATAGGACTGGAAAGAGTTGGGCAACACATCTCACACACAGAGAAGTGACAGAGAAACAAGAAGTTTATTGATTAGTGTTACTTTTGGTCTTTTATTCAAAAGCTTTACTATTTGGCTTTCTGCAGATTAAAAAGTTCCTTGTTAAAAATGTCGCTTACTTATATCTGTAATCATCCTTGCCTTTAATCACTTTATACAGAACTTTTCAAAGATTTAAAAGCCTGTGGGAACTGAGGACCAAAAGTATCATCTTAAAAAAAAAAAAAAAAAAAAAAATAAAACCACCCCAAAACCAGGAAAAAGCATTGCTTTATTAACATAATTATTAACATAAGTGGTCAAGCTTTTTTATTTGTTGCAAAAGATGATGTGCAATGAGTGCAGTAAATAACAAGTGCAATGCCTTTTTTCCTTTTTAAAGTGTAACTACTGTAAACAGTACCTTTGGAGTTCAAGGATTTTTCATAGAGAAACAACTTAGTGTGCAGTGAAACTCCATATGAAGAAGAGAAATGTGTCAGCAGGCTTAGCAAGGTTGGTCAGTATTTATGGCTGGACTCAGGGCCCTACCACCTACACCCAGGCTACAAACCTCTAAGGCATCGGCCCCCCACGCTGCATGGTAGATGCTGCAGTTAGGAGCACGGCTTTGGGGTGCATGGCCCAGGGTCACCCACGTCTCTCAAGGTCAGCTGGAGCCAACGGCTGCGCTGCTGGGGGACACCAAGGCTGGCTGGGGCTGGGAAACAGGATAAGGAGCCAGCACCAGTGAAACATGGGGTATCTCTGTGGTACGTGACACTGCCCCTCTAATTACAAGCAAGGAGGAAAAAAAAGTGCCTGGCATTGTAGGCTGCCTCGTGATGAGAGAGAACTGGGATCATCATGTGCAACATGTTCTTGTACAGTCAGTAAGCAAATTCCTGTTATTAATCAGAATTGCTATTTACAGAAGAACCAACAAGGACTCCTTTTGAAGGAATTGTGAAAGTGCTGAATAAGGAGAACCTCAAATAATTTTCCATTTTCTCTGCAATTACAAGACATTAAAATAGACTTAATTTTCCAGGCTTTTATCTAGCAGACTTCCAAGACACAGAGCTATAAAATAAAATCCTGAAGCAGCTATCATGATAGTGACAAGGGAACATCTATAGCGTCAGAGATACCAACTCATCCAAACACTGAAAAAACCCTGCAACACTCCAAGACTCAAAACAACCCTGACAGGAACTCAGACAACAGACTGTGAACAGACCAGTGAGGAAGAGCATGAGCTACGGCGCTGATGGAGACCAAGATCTGCAAACAGCCAGAACTGCTCTATTAGCCATTTGCTGTGTTGCTAGGATGCTGGAATGTTAAAATAGCAAAGTAAAACTCAACAGTATTATGCTTTGAATGTTCTTTTTTATTTTCAATTGTTTTTTTTTTTTATTTAGGGAATAAAACTCTTTCATGAGGTGAGATGCTGCTTATGCTATTTTCAGAAAAGTCACTTTTACTGCTTTCTAGCATACACTGTGTTAGGTACCTGTTCAAACAGCACTGTCCCTGAAATACGAGCATCTCAAAACAAGCTTGAAATACAAAAACCTCAGTCTTTAACTGCGTTGTTTAATACTGAGAGTGAGAAATCAGGACTGCCTCTAGAAAGAATGAAAGCCATTTGGCCCAGCATGGGACAATCCGTTCACTATACCATACTCCCTGCCAGGTTGACTAATTAGTTTTTTGAATGACCCAAGTGTTTTTGTCACAGAAACCTTAACTACTAAGCTATTCTACACTTTTTAATTATCTGGAACAAAATAAAGCAAAACCCAAGAGAATTACCCTGAAATACACAGTGAAAACAGAGAATAAACTTGCATACCAAGAGAATAAAGCTGCATACCATGTAGTGACCACGAGATCCTTAAGAAGACACCAACCAGAAAGGGAATAAAATGTTTACTGGAGTAAGAAGTCCTTTAAAATGGACGGATGTAAGAACAGATGGATGCTAAGCAAAGAATAAAAAGACTTCAGCAAACAGCATGGGGAAAAAAGGTTTTAAAATAAAAAACCATCGGAAGACTAAAGAGACCAACGTTGGCTCTGAACCCATTTGCGAGGTTCTGTGACAGCTCAGAAGTGGATGCCACGGTGAAGTTACACTGTGTTATCAGAAGGTGGTACGGTCCCAAGTTACTGCTTAACTCTCCCATTTCTCAGCCTTACGGCTTGCAAGACGCACATGCCCCTAAATGCCGTACGCCAGCCTACTTCAGCAGGGAACAGGCAGTTCTTTTCTTCTGACAGTTTGCTGACACCTTGCTACAAACGCTTGTACAGACACTGCTGCGCGATCCAACAAACTGAAGGACAGTACGTAATGTCGGTAAAATCTTTCCAGTTCCCAAGTCAGTCTAAAGGTCTGTTACCCCAAACTATAAATGTTACTTTTGTCAAACCGAGGAAAAGGGTTTGAATTTCCAGCTGTCTCTCCAGAAAGAGCCTGCTGGGTACCTGCAGCACGGTGCTGTTCTGTCACACCAGGCATGAAATGCTCACGTGGGTTTAAAGGAAACGTACTACAGGGACGGAACTCTGAGAAGCTCTAGAGGTCTGTCTGTTTTCTTTCCAAATCATGCTTTTAGAAGGGGTATGGAAGACGTAAGAAAGAACACTATATTTTAAACAGTTAATTTGTGAAAAATAAGGTCAGGATTAATGATTCAAACCAATGTGGAAATAAACAGTCACTGGAACAAAGAATAAGATGCCAAGGCACTTGACAAACTGATATACCAGGTGGATACTGAACTTAGCAGCACCAGAGAAATCCTGACATTTTATTTACTAATGGTTCAATAGAAAGTAATAGTATTATATTCCAATGATCCATAAAATAAGGAATATATAAAGTGACATAAAGCTAAGACTACACCGACCGCGGTAAGAGGACTGCTAAATTCAGAGTCGCAAAGCCAGACAAGGTTTGCAGAAAGAAGCAGCGTTATTTTCTGACTTTGTCTGTCATTCCCTGTATTTTTAATACAATTTAATACAATGAACTCAGTTATCTTTATGAGACTACTGATTTACTAGTGATATATCTGTCATTTACTTAGTCATACACATTTCTTCCCTATAGAAATTCAGACAACTGTAACGCACCAGTTACTGTAAAGAGTAGGTTTATGCTTCCTGCCCCCTGAAAATGTGTTTTGAGCCATATGATTCAAGCACAAAGGTTCAAATCCAAGCAGTGGGATTTTTGATCTCTTACTTGTGGAATTAATGGACAATAGTGAAATAACGGGAATTGCAAAAGCTTCGTGGAAGTGCTTATGGACTAGTAACTAATAATGAAGATTAACCCAAGAAGCCCTGAGATTTGCTCCTTTCCTCAGTACTGTGCCAACACTTACAAGGCTGTGCATGCTTTTTTTTTTGGTGTCTCAAGCATTTATCTTATTAATAAATGCAGTCACAGATTTCTCTGACACTCAGGCTCCTTGATTTAAGTCTTTCAAGGCGAGTCAAACCTTTTCTTTTTCTCAAAACCTTTCCCGGTCCACAGATGTAACATTCCTAGCTCCTCTGGTTTGAAGTAGGAGAGCACAGTACTTCTAAACTGTCATCCTTTTTAAAGGCTACTGCATTTTCATCAGATAAAGACAAGTGGTAAATACCAAAATAAAATAATAATAATAAAAACCCCCAAACTAAGTAACAGAAAGCCCACGAAAAGATAACATAACCCCAGGCAAATAAACTGGCCTCCTTTTTCAAAGCAATCTTATGTTCTACCAAAACCCCTATCATTTTTAAGTTAAAAATATCTGGTATGGCGTGAGCGACTTCCACACCAGCAAGCGAAAGGAAAAATCATCATCCTGTGCAGGCAAGAGAAAGGCCAACATTGCACAATTTATCAGCGAATAGACTAAGAATTAGGATTCTTCATAAAAGTGTTCTAAAAAGGGTTTAATCTTGAGTCTTTCTCAAAAAAATAAAAAGTAAACACAAAGTCCAGATACAAACCCCAACAATGAATAGCAGACCAGGTTGTACAGGAAGGTAGAAGCAAAGGAGGAATAAAATCACATTTTCCTCACACATGCTGTCAGCAGTATACTAATAACAACTTGCCTTCACCAGAAAGCCAAACACGCTTTGCTGGAGCCCTCACAATCCAACTCAAGCCGGTGCTTTGCAAACACGTGTGAGAAGCTGAAACGGAACTTGGGCTGTAAGAGGGCGAAGCGGAATGGCAAGGTGGCCTGACCTACCTGACCGCACCATTACTGGCTACAACAGATTTTAGTTCACGTGCAACTGTGACAAGCAAGCAGACCATTTTCTACAACATGAAAAGCTCATAAAGGTCACTCATTCATTTAAAAAAAAAAAAAAAAAAAAAAAAAAAAAAAAAAAAGTACCCAAAAGTATATGCTGAGGCAACTGGCACAGGAAGGGCCTCCAGTGACACAGTGCAATAAGAACAGGACATTATAAAGACAGAACACAAACCACCAACTTTCATTTCATTGCTTTGTGGATTTGAGTTTAAGGTCCAACGTTATCTTAATGTGTTTCCTGACTCCCATAATTAAATTCACTAATCCCCAGTCTTAAGGCATCAGCAAGTTAAGCTAATTTAAAGTTAGTACCTGAGCTTACATCTTTTTTTTTTCCCTTTAGCAAAGAAACAAAATTATTGGACCCTTTCTGTGACAAGTAGGTATTTTTGTCCTTAATCACTTCTTCTTCGCTCTCCTCATTCTGTACTGTAGGGGTTAAAAAGGAGGTTTAATATATTAGTTTGTGAATATTTAGATATATCTGGATACTTAACCAAGCTACAGAAAAACATCTCACAATATCCTCACTGCACGGCTGCTTGATACTCCCAAGCTGGCATTTATGCTGTATTTGCAAACTCACACATCTGTTTTGTATATCTTATTTCCTTGTTTCAGGGTGCTGGGATTCTTGAAGGTAATACCTAAAAAAATCAGCATGTCAGTCATAGCTTCTAATACCATGATCCTGACAGACATCACAACCTAAGCAGGATCAGTTCGCCATCAATCTGTACGCTGCAGACAAACACAATTACTAGATAAAAATCTCCTGGAAACATGACGAGCTGGAAAAATAAATTTGCCCTGTTATCTGCAAAAATATCACCTAAGTTTCTCCATCACTTCAAAATAATGTACCTAGGTCATCTTTTTAATTATACAGAGATTTTTTTCAAGTATTTCCAACTATACAATCTTTCACTGGATTTTTTTATCAGCAGTGTTAACCACCTTATGACCCAATTTTCGCTCTGGCAATTATTTGTCCTCCCATTGAAATTCCTTTTTGCAGTTCCAATTAACACAGTGCCATTTGACTCCTACCCCAAACCGCAGCACTGGTTCATGTGGCTTCCTCAGCCCCCCCCAGCCACAGCACAGCGGGATACAGGCAGGAAAGAGCATCCCGATCCTCAGCCATGTTGTGCCAGACAGTCTGGCACAAACGAGCTACAGGCTGATGCGTTCACATTGCTGTCCTGCTAACATATCTAAAAGTTTGATGTGAGAGACACAAAATGTTGCAAAGTATGTTTTTGCTGTAGACCGGCAAACAGTTGTTAGACGCGATCTGTACTGCTCATCTTCAGTATTTATGAAACCTCTAACCCAAGCCCAAAATTTCAGTAATGACTACTTAACTAACAATGCAATGTTAAAAAACAATCTTATTTCATGTCATGCTTTCATAACTCTTCACAGATAATGATTTTCTGGTAAAGCTTTTAAGTAATGGCCCACTTTCCAAGTGGATTTCTCCTCAAAGCACTTGTTAAATGCCACAGTTATGCTTGTCCTTTGCCAGATGCTTCTCAACCAACACAGATCCCAGTAACACAATATGTACAAAATGAATAAAATACAGATTTTTCTTTCTTGTACTTCTTGCTGAACACCAGTAAAGAATCAAGACTCTTCCTGTCGACCAGGAACTCACCCTTTGGCCTCCAGCCTCTTAAATACACTGAACGATGAGGTTCATTCATTAAGATCTGACCAGAAGTTTATTTTTCATTAGAATCAGTCCAGAAATTCCAACTCCCAAGTCAGCCATGCACCCTTACTGCGGTATTCGTCTAGGTAAACAGTAAGCTACGATCAGAAATGACATTTTGAAGAGCTCTACGTTATGTGCCCTCAGCCTTGGCTAACGCGACTCCCGCAGAGCACGGTCCCAGCAGGGCTAAGAGCCCCCAGCCAGCTCCAGCTAACACAGCTTTTTTTCTTTTCCAAATGACAGGTCACTACTTTGTGCCTGTTTTAGCATCACAAATGATGTATCTCAATTATTGCCATGCACAAAGCGAACTTAGGAAGGCAGGTGAAGCACTGAGATGCCCACACACCCCCACAGACCCCCTGGGAGCGGAGTTACCTTGCAGTTAACTCTGCATCCAGAGACAGACCGCTCAGCGCGGGGAACTGTGCTGGGAGTTTGGAATTACCACATTTAAGGGAAGCAAAACCTCAGTACATCCTATTACATAGAAAGATTGTCAGGATTTTGTGGAAGCGCATCTCCCGCTCCCCAAAGTGCCCCCTCCTACCTCTCTCATCAGTTAGATGAGAGGTCAGCTCTTTCAGGTGGGAAGGCAAGCTCTCCAAGCCGGCAGGTCTGCTCAATACCTAGGATCTAGCCACGTGATAGTTACCTGCAATAACAAACATCAAAATATCAACAGTAGAACATTTACAAAGGTAATCCAAATGAACGCTGAAGAGGGTTAGCAGATACAAAAGAAAAGATACTTTTACCATGTATTCTTGCTAGAACAGCTGTGATTCCGTAACACATTTTCCTGCTAATTTTATTTAGTGCCAAACCCACAGCTGATGTATCTGTCCGGATGAAACCAAAAAGATGGATTACACAATTTATACACAAATAGCAGCGTATATATATTACCATCAGACCTTCTTTGACTGCTATCTTAATTAACAATCTTATCTTAGTAGAACAAAATGTGCAGAGTTAACTCCAGAGGTCTGCTCCTGCTTGCCCAGAGGGGCGGGAACACTGCTGTTCGCTTCGGCGAGGGCAGGATGGCTCCCTCGTTACCCCACAAAAGCGCTCCTTCTGCGAGCAAGGGGGGAACCACCCACGGTACCTGAAAGCAGCAACACTGGGTTCCTCACTGCCCCAGCACACAGCACCTTGCAGCATCATTGATCACTCTGAAGGATGGTACTGCTTGTTAAACTTTGGCTTGTTCCACCACTTCTTTTTTTTCTTTTTTTTTTTAAACATTAATTAAACTTTAAAAATGCAGTTAGGAGAAGGAATTGGAGAAAAATGATGGTCATTTTATTGTTTATTCCCTAATTGCACACGTAATGAGGCAAATTTAAAGTGGTGTACCTTAGAACTTACAGTTTAATGATGCTTTTACTGTGGCCCGAGTACTAATGCCCTCATTTTTATCACCCATTACTGCTTTTTAGTGACTGCTCAAAAAAATGTCTTGTTAAGAAAAGCTTATAAGGCACTGTAATTATATGTTGTACATACTAAGATGACAGTTAAAAAAGCCAAGAATTTAGTTTGTGAAAATGTATTTATTGTGTATTAAAATTTCCTTGTTATGGTCTCTCACTACTGTACAGGCACAAAGAAATCTTTTTGAATACAAGCCAGTGTTCTCCATTTAAATAGAAAGTGGTAATTTAACATAAAATTATGCTCTTCTGTTTTTCTAACTTGATATGCATACGTCTGTCTTTAATGTATGAAACACCAAGAGCACTTCCACCCTATTCTCCTAGCAGTAAATACACAAAGTTGAATCTGATGTATTTTCAAAATGAGTTTTTTCAACTACATTTAATTACTAGCTGCTTTCATACCTTGGTTTCTGATAGCTGCCAACAGGAACCGGGTTCCCAAATCTAGTCTCGTGTTCTCTCCATGGATCCATCCTCCAAACCACCCCTTGCCAGGCCCATACAAGAGGGATATCCCCCTCCTTTGTATCAGCACAGCCAGGGACTCCTCCAAGTGCAGCACAGGACTTGCATGCTCCCCCTGAAGCCTCACAAGAACAAATGCAGAGGCTGTGGAACATAAATACCTGCATTTTGAATTCTGCTAACAGAGGGCTGAGGAACACTTACTTCAAGACAGAATTATTAGTGTCATGAGTGACAGCAGAACAATTCATGCAAGCCTGACCTTGAAATAACCAGTGTATCAACGAAGACTGAACTTTTAGGTCTTTCAGTCTTTTAAATCTTGAAAATAATTCCAGTTATTCTTATTTCCCCTCCCAGCCTATACACTGTCAAGGCCCCACAGCACAGTGCATGACACTATATCCTGGAGGACACGTGGTTACCATCTTCTCTTTTTTTGTTTTTAAAAACTGACTGTATCACTGTAGCTTCTCACAGGCCAGAGGTTAGGTCAGAAGGAAGCACCAGGCTGCGCTGAGCAGATGAAGCATCCGAGACACTGCAGCCGCAGTCCTGCTTCTCACAAAGTGACCCGACATGAGAGGAAGGCCCTGACCCATATTATAGCCCTCCGCAAGACGAGAAAAACAGAGGAAGGCCCTGACCCATATTATAGCCCTCCGCAAGAAGAGAAAAACAATGTTAAGCTTTCAAAACTGTCAAGATACAGTCTATTGAACAGCAACAAGCTCCCCAGTTCCTATGAATAAAACCCCTCCTTCTCAGATGAAAACTTCAAGAGTAACGAGTCCTTTTTGTTAAACATCCTTTTCTATGTAACTACTTCTGTTATGCTGGACAACTGTACATTTAACCTCATAAAATCTCAGAAAGTGCTCCCACGAAATAATCCCAAAAGCCCCGAAACAGTTATAACTAGATAGGCCTTGTAAACAAACAATAAAGAACCATTAATTGTAGCAGGATATCACCTCAAAACTGAACACTGATCTATTTCCTCAGGTCCCATGGGGATACCTCGTTTGTTAAGGCAGGCACTCATCCTCTTGGAGACCCTAAAATACTTTGTGTTTCATATTGCTCAGTCTAAAAATACCTGCAAGATATATCTGCTAAAGATGTTCAGTTGCTGCAAGGAAATAAATAAAAAATTTAAAAAAATATCTGAAAACCTTCCCCAGATAAAGCAGCAAAGGCAATATTTTGCTTCCGAGTCCCACAAACACTGCAGCAGGCGGTGGCAGCCAGAGGATGCAGCAGATGCGGCTGCAGCTTTCCCATCAATCTGCGCAATGAGAAACTCGGGGTTTATTTCAGTGCTCTAACAAGTTTCTCTGAAAGAAGGAAGGTTTAATTCCTGCCCCATCCCCAACCACCTCAAAAGGGTCCTGTAACATGCTCCACTAACAAGCCTGAGAGCCTCAAGCAGGAAACAGTAAAATAATAAACAATAATTTACCTCTTCTTCATGCTAAACTTCAGTGGTTTATAATTTAGCTTTCTCAATACAAGGTCTCAGCAGGAGGCAGGTAATGACTTTTTCCACTTTAAAATAAGCTGTTCCACAGTGTGCTAGGTAAATCTCACTTAGCTTTGTGTGGGAAGTCTGAAGTCAGGTAAAATAATAAGCCTCTTATGGCACGAAAGAGAAAAAAGAATAATATAAGACTAAAATTAGTGGTATGGTTTAATAGCAAACTTTTTGCATTTACCATCAGCTTTTCTTTTTTCTTCTTTGACTGAATCGGAAGTGTGTTACCATGAAGTAGTGATATTCAAATCCAGCCCTAAGCAAGCAAGAGGAACAATTTTAATAAGGAGCTAGAATACAAAATGCAACAGCTTATTCACAGTAATTGTATACAACATACATCACTCAAGAGAACACTCCTGTTGTTTGGAAACTGTTTAAGTCTCCTTCACTTGACATCAAGTTTCCCCAGTTCCAGGTTTAATTATATGTACGTACACAGCTACACTGCTTCAGAGCAGGTGTCCATGAAATGAGAAAAAAAAAAAAAATCAACTTTTTTGTGTTTTAGTAGAGAAAAAAATTCTGTGGGTCTGAACACTGAGAAACATTTCCACAAATGCATTATTATGACTCATTCTTCAAGGTCAGCTGTTGACTTGCAGGTTCAGACTTCCAGTCTGCAGACGGTTTTATGTCAGTTATGTGCCAACACACCTTCAGGAGGGAAAGCCCTTGTGTCCGGTTGATTTTCCCTCCCATTAGCTCCTGCCTTGAGAAGACAGGGACAGAGCGAAGCAGCTGACCAAAAGGAAGAGCAACTGAGATGAGTTTGGCAAGCAAAGAGAGAGTTGCAGAGAGAATTCTTGCTCTCATGAGAGAGAAATTACTGCAGAATTTAACTGTCACTAAAACCGGACACATTCCCCAGTACAATGCAGTTACGTTACACAGAATTCAACACAGCAGATTCTCCCTTGCCCAGTACTTTTTTCCACAGAATCTAGTAGACTGAGTAATTTTCGAAGACAGAAGGTGCCTTCACCTAAACCTAATTTTTTAAAATTTGAAAAATACTGAAAAAGAAATGGAAATAATTACAGCAAGAAACTAAACTGGATTCTAGGGGTTCAGTAGCTGAAGTGGACAAGAAAGTCTGCTAACAGGTATCTTTTTTAAAAAAACAAAAAAAAATCCTAAACCAAAGCATACTTCAGTAGTGAAAATTAGGAAGAGACAACTATATAAAGAAGACATAAGGACCAACGGACATTGTTGATAACCAAGACCTTTTATACTCCTTTGCTCTGGTGTTAAAAACCCAAGGACAAACACTGAAAAACATTTCTGTGTGTATTAAAACAGCCTTCCTCTCAGAGGAGTTTTAAATGTTTGAGGATAAGCATTAGTTGGGAGAGAGTTACTTAAAGGAAACCATGGTGGTTTTTATACCCCTGTGTCTGCTTTGCCCTGCCAGCCCCACGGTGAAGCCATTAATTGCATCCTCCTCCAGTGCACGGTGCTTACACGGATGCTGCTTAATAGCTTTGTGCAGAGTCTCGTCATGAGAACAAAGCCCAGCGGCATCCCTGCTTGCTCAGCACCACCGGCCTGGGACCAGAGCCTGCACGTCTGCCTCCTGCTCTGCACGCCACGCCTGGGTTTCCGTGTCTCATACCGCAATCCAGTGTGGATTAAAAGATGCTCTGAGCTCACTTCAGAGTTTTCAGACGTGGTGTCCACTTCTTCAGCTCTCACAACTTTTAGGTGAAGGAAGCGGGGGGTGGACACCGGGCAGAAAGCACTTTTTCCAGACCACAGATGCATCTATTCATCAGTTTAACATGGTGCTACTGTTAGCAATGTGGATGTAAGGGCTGAATCTCCGAGAGCAGCCTGGATGGTTCAGGAGAGCTATCGCAAAGAGGTATTTCAACAACGTGAAAGGAAGAATTCTTCATTATTTTTGTTAGAACATCACAACTGTTATTTCACTATTTCGATTCCCTCACATAATTTCCTGTCTCAGTCGTTGCATACCATATGTAAGAATGGATGAGTTGCACATCTCAGCAATCTTCATTTGCATGGCTTACATTAGCTACGTAATGAATTCCCACAGCTCAAAACAAAGGTGACTAAAATTTACTGAAACAGAGATACATATCTATTAATAGTAATGCAGTCCTTCTGTCAACAAGGCTGTTAATTACTGTGCCAGAATAACATTTAACCTGCTACAGTCAAACCAGACTTTTTAATCCAAATGGAAAGCTACTATTTTTCACACATTAACACACAGTTCGTCACCAATATTCCCATTTCCATGCCAGGATGTCACAGCATACAGCAAAATACCGCTGACTTTGCAATGGTTATGCAGTCCAGTCACTAATGACAGTAACCTAGTCTAACAAGCTGTAACACTGGGTTTACTGCTGTTTTGCACCACTTGCCGTATTTTACTGCCAAGCTCTGCTACTCTTACATCCCACCAGTCCTGTACGTGCAGTCGTTAAAAAAAAAGGCCTCTTTCTGTGCAGTGTTTTGGAGGGAGCAGATAACAAGTTTAAGGTTCAGAGCTCAGCTGCAGCCATCAGCAAGCCGTCAGAAGGCACAGGCAGCGCGTCCGCTCAGAGCCACAGCACCCATCGCCGGTGGGTGGTGGCACTGCCACCTTCCCCGGCACAGGGACTGGAAAAGGAGTCACTCAGCACCGCCAGAAGCACCAGATATTAACCTGATTGCATCAAGTCTGGCACCAAGCCGAGGACTGAGCCCCCTGCACAATGTGTAAGGTGTCATGTCAAGGTGACTGGGAAAGCTGTAAGGAACAACATGCTGCGGCACGCCTTGCTAAGGCAAAGTGCACAATTTCTCTTACCAGAAGCAAACCTCTTGTTTTGTGGTTCTTCCAGCAAAGGTGAAACTATTTGGAGTGGTTTGGCTGCTTCAGCTACTGTCTGCTCAAGTAAGAAAACCTTTCTAGAGATGTACACATAGGTCAGTGACACTGCAGTAAGCACTGATTGCGATGAGTGCAGGACAAGAGTGTTCACACAAGAAATTCAGAGATGCTCACTCCCTGAAAACAGCGGGAATCAGTTTACCCTCCCCTCTGCCCACAAACACAAAAATAATTTTAAAATAGCTTTCAGTTGCCAATGCATTCTGATGGAAAATACACTCCAAAATTAACACCATCTTGCTCAAAGGTGTTTTTCTGAGTATCATTCCCAGGTCTTAAAAGGAACACCTAAGAACTGATGGAGCAGGGAAGGCAAGAGGCCAATCACGCAGAGCACCCTGTCTGACAACAGCTAGCTGCAGACTTTTTATGACAAAGATGGCATAATCACCAGGCTGGGGAGCTTCTGAGCCAGAGACTTGCCCTGATACAGTTTTGTTTAGTATTCACTAGTGGACTCGGCCTCAAAAAAAATCTGTTGAATTTCTTTTTGCATCCAGTTGTAGTTCAAATCTGTGCGACACCCTGTGCTGATGAGCTCCACAATGTAATTACATGCTGTGGAGAGAAAGACTGCTGCCTTTTGGTTGTTTTAAACATACTACCTAACAATTTCACTAAGTACTCACTGTGGTTTGTATGGAATGCTGAAAAGCCTCCCCTACACATGCTGTTTATGGAGCTATATGTTAGCCCTTCACTATACATTTCCTTTCCTGACCAGCTACAAATACAATGATGAGCACGAAACCAATAATTAATCTGTTTGACCAATGGAAAACCCCTTCAATTCAAATTAAAAGAACTTTATTCTTATTTTCTGTTTCCTATGTGGTAGCAAGTTACTCAGGCATTTTACACTATAAATAAAATGGTGGTGCTTTCCCCCCGCCCCCCCCCAAGGGACCATGCTGAAAGTGCTCTAAAAAAATTAATGTACACTATGTTGACTAGACCACCCTTACCCAAATATCCATTAACGCCTTCAGACAAATCTGATTGATTTGCCAGGAGGCACGACTTCCTTGAGAAGTCAGATTTTCCTGCTATATTGTATTTATGCATGTGTCTAATAATCTTTATTATCTATGAGTGTGCCAGCACAGAAGCCACACTTGCCTACCTGTAGTCCCTACTTCACCTCTCCACCTTCATGTAAAGAAGTATGATCTTTTCTTCTCGGTAACACTGAGGCTGATTTAAATGACAGGTTACTCTACAGTTACTAGTCCATATTTAAGTTCCCTTTTCAGCAAAGATGCTGCCATCCGTTCCTGTCATTTTGTCACTTTATCGATTGTTTTGACCGTCTTCTACTGAAATCAATCCATGACAGTTCCTCAGACCACTGCCACAAGGAGCCAAAAGGGAGCCCTTCCTATAGTGAGTGCTAAGGGAAATAATGCATTTTACTCTTCTACTGTCACATTACTTTCCCTGAATGTGATTTGCATTATTGTTTATTACTTTACTATTGATTACCTATTAACTGCAAAAGCAGGATGACTGCCAGACTGTTAAAGACTTGGTTTCAGAGTGGTTGCGTTTGTTGTGTGGGGTTTTTTTTAATTATAACTGCTAATTCATCAGAATCTTTTCACCTTTTCTTGTGGTTTTACAGTTCAATTAATCAGAATGTATGTTCTTTAAGTTTTCCTTCTTTTGCTATTATGTCCGGTATTGAAGATTCTCATTTGCTTCAATTTTTAATCACACTAGCTTTTGGTGTCCTTTCCAAGTCATTCTGCCCAAAAGCATTATACTCACCACTGTTCCTTTAAAATTATTTTTAAACAGCCTCTTACATAGGTGTGTTCTTTGAAGTTAAATGTTTTACTGTGCTGGATCTATTGTTTCTACCAGGACATCAAATTTGAGTAACACCATGACCAACTATATAGTAGTATTTTGAATCATCTCCTGTTTGCTATGCAGAATTAAGATTTGTCCTGCCTTTTCAGACTAGATTATTCATTTTGTTCCAAAAAATCAGAGGTTTGTAAGATTTAAAATCTTTAGCCTCTTACTTTCAGCCTCAAACCCAGCCAATACACCCATAACTGCAGTCTAATTTCTGCTCTTGCAGCTTTTCTACTCTCGCTTAGCCTTTCATGGACATTATCAGTATATTGTGACAATAGCTTCTCTCATTGTCTCAAGTTTATAATCTTTCTCCACAGATACAATTTCTTTTAATTCATAAAATTTCACAGCTCTTTTGGATGCAATTTATTAGTTTATCCTATTTGAGTCAAAGCTGTCTTGAATATATATAGCACAATTCCTCCATAGCATGTCCTGCTCCACCAATCCTACACAATTATTTCCCTGGAAAAAGATCATCTCTCTAAGTAACTTCCCTTTTTATTCAGAGAATAAATAAAAGTATATGATGCTTGCCTAAACAGGCAATTGCATGATATGTGAGAATTTAATTCAGAATTTTCATGCATGTAACACTTCAGACCTGAAAATCCACAGAGATCAGGGTAGAAAGACTGAAAACAGGTTTTGGTCACTCTGGTTCCTTTATTGTACTCATCAAAATAATACCTGCATACCTAAAGGCTGGATTTAAGGAGAATCAATAAAACAATATAGTGCACAGAGTGGGAAAAACCATACCAAGCTTTTAAAGAAGCAAGAAATAGCACCTATGTGAGGAGCAGCCGCAGGGACAGCAGTTACAGGGAGCGGAGCGGAGGCAGCACCCCCGGCACACCGAGCCGCAGGAAATGCCATCTGGATCCAAGCATCAAAGATTAACATCAACATTCAGAGAGCTACCCGTCAGAGGGAGAAAATAAACAGAGTATTACTTCCTTGAGTTCTATCCTAAATAAGAATATTTTCCAAGGCTCAGCAGCTGGGTTCGTATTCCTCTCAGCCCGAGGTGCCAAAACCTACTGCCGATGCAGAAAGTTAAATCTGTGTAACAGGCCAACATTTGAGCGATTTTCTCAAGTAGGATTGATAAAGTACACTAAAACCTTCACCATTCTTGCTTAGGCTCTGTTCTTTTATTTTATTTCACTGAAATGTCCCCTGTGAGCAGAGCTCCCAGACCCGCGTGTCACAAGGGAATACCTGTCAACTCTGCTCCACAGGAAGAGAACGGAAGAAGAAAGCCCCTTTCCTGACAGATACGGGTTTTTAAGTAATCAATGCTTTCATCATCCCTGATCAGCGAGTAGTGCCGATGCTCCCGAGACGCCCCATGCAAGCGCAGCTATAGCGAGCTCCCTCAGCTCGTGTGACCCCCCCCCGGACACGAGGACCGGTGCGCATGCCCCCCAGGCGTGTCAGGGCAGCAGTGGAAACGAAGTCGGCTTCAACATCAGCACCAAGGAGCTTTTGGTGACCGCTCGCACCTTCACTCACACTGGAGACAAGAAGGAGACATAAGCAACTTTCACCTCAGCGATCGAACCCATCGTGCTGGACCCCCGCAGCGCCGGGTGCTGGGGCAGAAAGGCAGGTGGTGGATCCAGCCCCGCCGATGCACAGCCAGTTCCTGTCCCACACTGACGCAGAGGGACCAGACAAGCTGGCAAGGACCCTTCCTCCGTGCAGCTCGCAGGCGTTCAACAGCTAAGTTAGACCAGGTTCCCTTGACTACATACAGCGATACGAAAACTACAAATATTTTGACACTATTTTGTATCTGCAGTTGCGAGAGGCTACTTTCCAAACCAACCTGCTTTTCTGCAATGCAGGCCGAAGCCGGGGGGGCCCATGAGGGTGCCCTGCCGCAGCCCCTGGCCGCAGGTGCCACGCACCACCCGGGGAACAAGCCCTGCCGCTGCCAGCACAGCACCGAGACGCGGCTCCACAGCCATACCCGCAGCCCAGCTCCAGCGGGGAAGCACTAACCTGGACGTTTGCAGACAACTTCCAGCCAATTACCAACACAGAATTTAAAATGCACTCAAGCAACCTCATTAACTCCACAGCCAGAAATATGCTGCTGTAACTCTTACCAGCATGAGGGTGCAAGTGTCTGTCTGGTGTAAAACTCCTCCAGACACAAAAATAAAATTTTTCCTCAGCTGAAGTTTCTTTATATCCCCTGGGTCATTCTCTCAGGGTTAACGGTGTCCCGTAAATCTGACTTAACCGTGTTGCATAAATCTAAGTTTTCAGTGACAAAACCTTACATAAATGGATGATAAAACAGTCTCTGTCTCCTCACTGGGGGCTGGATCTAAATGAGAGACAGATTTAGGGTTTCAGATGAACCAAGAATACTTACAGGCTCTTCTAAATAGGGTCTGGGATTAAAAAATACGTTGTTGTTTTACCTCAGGCTGCCATATTTCTGTCTCAGCACAGAAATACATCCATATGCACCACACTCATGCAGGCGCTCCCCACACCTCCACCAGGCAGCAGATTTACGGCGCACGCACAGGCACCCGCAGCTCTGCCCGCAGACAAACGGTTTTCCATGGGAACACAAGATATCAGGAGGAACACTCCAGTGCACCTTGTTCCCTTAAGAATGCAACCCCTGAGCAGAGGTCAGATGCAGAACAGAGTTATTTTGGTTGGCCAAATGTTTTAAAATCCAATACAAATAAGTGACTGCAGATGAAAAAAAGCAATTTGTGTTCAACTACAATACTTGCTGCGATTGAACAAGAATTGTTATCATGCCAAAAACCATTTTGTCCAGAGGCACCTTTTAACCACGTTCCTATGAAAGCCAGAAAACCACAGATCAGGTCCCGAAGCGCAAGCCACATCCTCACCACAAAGGCTGCCCTGGGCAGGCACCCCTCCACCACTCCCCCAGCAGAACCCTTCACCTGTGGCAGCCAGGACCCCTGGAGACCCACCACAAGCAGGGCTGCTGCCCTGACCTCAGGGGGTCTGAGCACAGCAGCCCAGCGCCTCGCCAGCTCAGCTCACGTTTTGGTGCCATTGCCGCCCAGCTCAGTGCTCGCCCGCCCGCTGGGCACGGCTGGGCTGTGGGCTACGAGCCCTGTGTGCCCACCCGCAGTGCCCACCTGCCGTGGCTCAGAGCTGCAGGCAGCGCCCACACACCCCCGTGCCTGGCTCGCTCTGGTTTACGGGTTTGTTTTCACTTGCATTGCCACCGTTACTTCAAAGATAACTCCGGAATACTTGAGAGGAAGATCTTGTCCTGTTTCTCCTACTGAACCTGTTCTTTTTTGCATAAATAAATATTCAGGAGAGACAGAATTAGAATCCAG
Source organism: Falco punctatus (assembly GCF_963210335.1). Classification (NCBI taxonomy): domain Eukaryota; kingdom Metazoa; phylum Chordata; class Aves; order Falconiformes; family Falconidae; genus Falco; species Falco punctatus. The sequence goes on from NC_137583.1 coordinate 22,493,428, forward strand.
GCTCTCTCTGTCTCACTTTGTCCATCCCAGGAGCCCTCTACCCCACCGGCTATAATCACTCTTTTCCATCACTTCCCTCTCAAAGACTAAGTTTCCCCTAATAAGTAGAGCAACTTCAGTAGAAAAGATTGAGAAATTCACTCTGTAGAATACTCTTTAGCACAGTGCTTAGAATATTTATTGGATATTACAGGAAAATAAAGAATCGAGCACAAATCCCATACTAGAAGAAATTAATGATGTGTATACAGGACTCTTAGCACTGAATAAACTATTTGTACAAAGCAATCCCAAAGTCACATGGCAAATGTGCCATGAGGAGCGGAGGAGAAGCGGGGTTTGCACCCAGAACGGTTGCAATACAGGAACAAAGGGCAGGACACAACTGTAGCCCTGCACATCCTCTTCCCCAAAACAGAAGTTTTCCAAGAAACCCGACCATTCCCACACGACAGATTTGCACCAGAGGCGATCCCCCTCCCCAGAGGGCTGAAGCCAGGCAGGAGGCACTGCTGACAGATGGGGCCATTATAGCAGCTTCCAAATCCACAGCCAAAGTATCGCAACTCGCCCGAGAAGCGCCAGCAGAACTAGCACAGGGCATCTCTGCAGCAGGGCACCAACCACAGCGAAGCAGCTCAGCCACACTCAACCCCCATCCTCCCTACACACACACTTTCTTTTCTGGGAGCTTCTCTTGTTCATTGAAGGTAATTAAAGCTGCTAGCAAAACTACCAGCTTCCTCAATATATTTTAATCATCTAAAAGTGAATCATTAATAACTAATCATAATAATATCCGAAGGAGGTTCCAGGCAAACAGTACATTACTGAACAACCCACAGCTCTAAATACGTTAGGAACTTCCCAGAACGGTGCAGCTATCACCACTGATGGAGTGCACCATCATCCACCAAACTATCTTGAAGATTTATGTATTCCCTCCATTTTACTGTTTCAAATACCTTAGCAGATGGATAAATCTTTTTTTTTTTTTCCTACCAGTTTCTCAGAAAAATGAGTTCTATGTACAGATCAACCTGCAATTCCCCTCTGCCAGCTTTGGCCTCCTTTTTTGATCCATAGCCCAAGCTAAGAAGCTTCCAAGTTCTCCTTGGGATATCGTGCCTCTAATGTGGCAGAGAGCATCACGGCTGCGAACGCAGGAGTTGCTTTGTCTAACAGCAGTGGGCTGCTCTATGCCTTTACAACAGCAAAGTTAACATGTCAGGATAGTCCATGCTAAACGTGAACCAAAGGAGGATGGCAAAAGTTATCTTCGGCATATGCAGAGAAGATGTTTTTAAAAGTCTTAGTTTTTCAAGCATTCGCCCAACTAGACATGGTTATTAAATCTGTTATGAGCACAAAAGTCTCTTTGAATACCTCCACAATTTCAAAAAGCGAAATACAGTTCCTTATCAGTTTTTTAAATGAATTGAAGTCAAGTATTAACATAAAACCAGTTAGACACTAATCATCTAGCTGAAGAAAATGACATTACAAACCTAATGAAAACAGCAGGGAAGCACAGGGGAAATAAGAACAATTCTTTGCCAGCAGCAGCGTGTCTGTGGGCACACCAAAGTTACCAATGAGCTGACATTTACTAAACAGAGCACAGATGCAGCCAACTCTTATGCGGGATTTTAGACCTCCTGAGAATTTGCCATCAGAAGGATCTCAGCTCGGAAGAGCTAATCGCATCCAGCTCAGCAGAGCTGTTCTCTGCAGTGAAATGGTTGAGCTTCCATCCAGTCTGACACTGGATAGGACTACACAGCAGAAACAGCCAACTGATCAGAAGGCAGACAGCGTACTAAATTACAATGCCAGAAGGCAAGCAAACTGTCTTCAATGTAAAAATACATTATTTTGCTTTTATTAACACATAACTGTGCTAACAAGTCCTGGGCACAGATTGACCAGGATGGGGGCCAGAAAGCTCTCCATTCCCCAAAAGCAATATACACTGCAACATAGCTTTCTCTACGTTACGGTTCATGCTTGTGGATCTGCACATACTCCCAGCTCTTAAATTTCAGGTCCATATACGTAGCAGGACTTCAACCCTGGAAGAGGCTACAGCAGCCTTTAAAAATAAGCACCAAAACAAAGGCACACCTAGATCTTTCCTCTATTGGAATTTTAAAACTGCAACAACTGCTTTAAAGGAAAAGGGAAATCTTCTCCCAGGGAAGACAAAGAATTAAAGGCTGGTTTCTTGTAAAGACAGCAGCAGCAAAAGTATGTGCAAAATACCTTTTACAGAACGCATTAAAAAAAAAAAAAGTTATCATGTTCTTCAGGCCATTCTGGCATTACAATTTCCGTAACTGATAAGAAGAGAAGCAGCAAGTACTCAGATTCCCAAAATACTACTCGTTTTCTGCAATAGTTTAGGTAGCCTCTTATGCTAAAAAAGCATACATTTACATGATTTCATGATTTAAAAGCAAAAGGAATAAAACCCCAATGCACTCAGTTATATAACTGCTCTTCTTGGTATAGACCTAAACTTTCCCTGCATCTGTGGGCAATAACAATTTCCAGAACTCACTGAAGTGCCTCTTGAGGAGGCTGGATGTGTTAGTGGAAACAGACTGAAACAATGCTAAAGGAACACGTGGATTTAGTTCATCTGTAGCAAAGAACAAGGCCAACGGTCACTACTGTTTATTCCAACTGTGTACTCATTTTCTAAAGTTACAACAAAAACAAGATCATCAAAACAATTATTCTGTGTGAGTATTTCGTTTTCTCTCTGTTTTATAATTTCCAGCAGTTCAGCTGGCAGCACCGCAACGCACAGGCTGCCAGGTACACACAACATGAACAAATGACACAAGCAGCCAGGAGAAACACTGAAGTGTTGGGGCAAGCTCAGGAGGTCAGAAGGGCTGGGCAGCCCCCAGCAGAGGGTCCTGCTAGCAGCTGTAAGTGGGCAACGGGCTCTCCTCCCAGCTCCAACCCTGTGCAGGTACATCTGCTTTGGCTAAACCCCGCTGAGGCACCCAGAGGCTTCATACCACCAACGGTGGGCAATTCTGCATGCACGGAAAGGGTGAGACCACAGCTGAGTGTGGGCACACAAATGCTACTATCACTTACATATCCCACCACCACCGGTAGCTTGTCAAGTACAGTTAGGTGCCCATGTCTCATGATTTCATCGGGAGCTATTTTCTTGTATCTAGCAAGAGCATGTCTTCCTGTAGCAAACCTGGTTGGAATGCAATTAGCTCATTAGATGGAGGGCTTCAAAACCGAGGAAGCAGCAATCCACAAAATGGAGCTGAGCCTAGAGCAGAAAACTTTGTCAGACATAAATGCAACAGCAATAAATCACACCACTGATGGGACCTGGAGAATTCTAGTTACGTGCTGTTACTTGCAACACGTACCCTTAAAAACTACAGCTAGACAGTCTCTGCCTTTTACTGTTTCCTAAGTGTTCAGTGATAACAAGCCACACCTGATTAATCCTTCTTTCTTTTGGGAGTTAAGGGCACCAAGCACAAACTAGTCCAAGTTAGGGCTCTCTGGCCCATTTGACAAAATACTAATGCCAAATCGCACTGAAAGCCATGGAAGCTGAAAAATCTTTAACAAGTCTCTTGTAGCCTGGGTCTGGATTTATTTTTTTTCCTACTTATTGAGTAGCAATTAGAACACCATACACCTTGAGAAAGTGAAATGATACAAGGAGAGATTGCTATTAAGAATTAATATTTTTATTGGTGTTTAACAATGAAATTCAGAAGCAAAGCTTCAATCCTAACAGCACAATAGTCAGAAGGCCAACAATCAGCTAACATAAAGGACACATTTTTCATAAATATACCTCCCCCTGGCTCTGCCTTTCTTCTTGTGTGCTCAGCTGTAGCAATTAGGAGAATAATCTATAGGAAGCCTACCCCAAAAAGCCTCTCAGCTTTCTCCAGCTGTTTCCTTCTTTTTGTTGTTGGCAAACTCAAGCTCTGAAGAGATGATTCACCTCAGCAGGACTCCAAACTCTACATCTGCTCTGGGGGCATAATCTTTGCTGGGTACATGGAAATGGTCTTTAAACTAATGGAGTCACTAGACTAAGCAAAAATCCTCTTCCCTGAATCTACACACTAAGGTTTTATTCTCAATATTTCTAGCTGGGTATTTTCAAGATTATCATCTTTCTTCTTTAATGACGATGACGCTGCTTTGCAACACACATTGCTCTTCTAAAAGTTCTTACTGCACTATATAAATGCAAAGCTGTGTCGTCTTTTTATAGATAACGAAACTATTTACAGTGTCTTGTCCAGCAATGCAGAGAAAATCCCTGGAAGGAGTGGAATCAGCATTTAGTTACAATAACTCTCCCAAGCTACAGCATAGTGCTGCCCCATAACCACCACCGTATTATTGAGCATTAGAAAAAATTTGTTTTGAAAATGGATTTGAGCTTTCCATTCTTCAAGGAAATGGAGTGTTCTCCCTTAATTACAGCAAGTGACTGTAAAAAAAAAATTGTATGACTGTAATGCATGTGAAGTACGACTACAGAGTGCTCCTTGGCCCAGGGAGAAATCCACAGCAAAACCGAGATGGAGGAAGAGGGTGGAAAGATTCAATGTGCTGAGGAGGAAAGCTCTGAAGCACTGGAGCTAGTCTGGACAAGCTCATTGAAATTTTTTTTTCCTAGGTGGTAGATACAGGAAGAGATGGAAGGGAAGTGATACAGACAAGACCAAGGAATTGCAGATTACACAGCCCAACCCTCTTTGTGCCTCTACGTGGGAAATGTGTTATTATAGGCTGAGGAAGGGAAAAGGTAAATGATTTCTCCCTATTTATACAGAAAGAGTTCAGATATTTGACTCCCAGAAGAGTTTCTGCAAATCCCAAAAAACCACTGTTGCTTATCACTCAAGATACTGTACAAAGCAGCTCCTCTTATAACTCTGAAGGAAACTTATCTTTATATTTGATAAATAAAATTTTCCTTTCTCAAGAAAGAATACATAATTTCTGTGAAACACAGAGAAGCTAGAAAGATAAATGCTCACCTCCATCGTAACTTTTCCAACTGAACCAAGAAAGACTGCACAGGAGATCTAATACGTGCCTTTCTTCATGCTATGGCAAAGTAGTAGTGAACTAGAGTCTTCTACTAACATAAAGAGAAGAGGGTTTGGAAAATAGCTAGTGAGAATCTACCAACAAGAGGGAAAAAAAAAATCACGGAAAATCTCATGGGTATCTAAGTACTGTCTAAATGGAGCCTCAACAATGGTTTTGTTCATAAATATAAGCCACAAAACAATGTTCAAGAACAATTATGTTCTTGAGAGAGAGATTTCTTGGCCAGAAACTAGTCTAGGATCCATTTAGTCCAGTTCTTCCATGACCACAGAGAATTCGTCAGTCACATTATCCTGCTTGGAGGAACAGGACCACAGAGGCATTTAAACTGATGCAGAGATCAGGTGAGAACGCCAACTTCACAGCATATCCGAACCAAGGAGAGGCTGTAGACAAGGCCACTCTTCCAAATGATGGTATCTTCCCCAATATTAGGGCTACACATGCACGTGAAAACAACTTGAACTTGTGAAGTCCGCTGGAAAAGCAGGACATTATCCACTGAAAGATCTTGACTCAGAATTCAAAGGAAAAACAGTCATATAGAAACACAAATACACATCAATCAACACTAATCTTCACAGGAAGGAAACAGCTACAGATAAAACATTCAGGTTTATGTGCTTTTCTGCAAAGTAACACATTTTACTAATGCGAAGAATTACGCTTTCCTCCCCTTACTGGTCTTCAGTGCGTTCGATACCGCACATCACAAGAACCATTCCCCATATTTACAGTCTGAATTTCCATCACCCAATGGTGTTATGGCTAAAAGAATTTCCTAAGGTTATCAGAAACTTCTCTCACAGATGCCGAGCAGGCCCATTTCCACTCTCTGGAGAACAAAAATTCTCTCTTTAACTACTGTGATTGTGAATTGTCACTACCTCCACATTCATTACAGAGTCACCATCTGCCAGTAACTAATAAAAACAAGTTACCTCGTGCTCGTAAGATAACTAATCTCATCACCTTTTTAGAATCATTAACAACGAAGAAAAGCAAGCTTATTAACCCCTCCCTTGGTATTTGGAATACTAGGAATATATTATCACAAATAAAATTAATTTTTATTGTATATTCCACAGCGTGGGTTTCCATATAAGACACAGAAAAACCAAGGACTAGGAAACAAAGACTGAAAAAGGCCAGTCAGTCATGTATTATGATTTGCCTCCCCAGGGAGGAGAGGATGAAACACGGTCCAAAGCTCAGACTGGAGCTTAGCTGTGGACTAGCCGTACTAAAATAATTTAACAAACATAGAAAGGGACCCATAACCCCAAAAAGAACATCACAAGGACTCCTGAGATTATGCATTTTAGCTTCTGAAGCATAACAATAGGACCTACACATGGTCACGGCATAAAAAAAAAATTTCTCTCAATAATGAATTTGCTGACTCCTACTCAAGTAGACATTGTTACCCACAAAGAGCTCAACAATCTGTTGTTTGAAACACTTGCAACATCTACTTTTGTGTTTGTCATAAAAACATTGAGGTAAATAGCCAGCTAAAATCAAATGCATCACAATGTCCCACACTGGATCTGCTGAGGGGCCAGCGGGGCCCGGCATGCAGGCGCACCCTCCTCCACACCCACTGCCACCGAAGCTCAACTCACAGCTTGAGGATTGCACTTGCTACAACCTTCAATTAAAAAGAAGAAAAAATTATTTGTCCTTAAAAGAACAGCCTTTTCAACTCAAACGCTGATGTAATGGCAATGGATCGCAATGAAAAACAGACCTTCAGCCTGCATTAGACCACCCTCACACAACAGTCACCCCAAATTCTGCTGCAGTGAAACCACCACAGCTCCAGTCACACCGTGCAGCTTGTGGCATCAAAGGCAAGCAGAGGAAAAAAGGTTTCAACAAATTCCACATTTGGTAGCGCTGAAGATATAACCTTATTCTACAAGTCTCACCTCTGTTATGGTCTCTGAACATCAAGGCTACCTTTTAATACAATCAACTGATATAACTGGGCAGGAGGGGGGGATCATATAAACTTTGAAGTACTCAAGCCCTGAAGAAACACCTAAAGCTGTACTTACATGACCAAAACCTGCTTGGTTATTCTTATCCTTGCTGACAGTTACTTAAAAATAGTCTATATACAGTCCTCAACTTTGCCTTTCACTTGGTTCATTACCAAGACTTGAGGCACTGCTTGCAACACCAAATGAAAGCCCGTCTGCGGCAAGTGACATATTTAAGTTGACAACCCCCTGCTACAGGACTCTGTGCTGGCTATCAGTTATTGTCTCTGTGTAGTCAGGAAAAGATGCGAAGCAAATGTATTTCTCAGTACCATAGCCTACTCATTTATTCGTCTGCGTTGGGTATTTCTGTCCATATCAGAAAATGTAATTAGTCTCTTGCAACTAAAATGGCTTCTTTTTACTAATTTGTACTAGACAAGAAGGACAAGAACACTTTACTGACAGCTTACGAGCGTTAGATGGGTTTCCTAACGCCACGTCTCAGCTGCATTTGTATCTTGCTTCATACTGGCCATTTTAGGGAAATACCCTTTATTGTAAAACCCTTGTTGCCTTGCATACTCTATTTTTCTTTTTGTCACAACTAGAAAGCTAGGGTCCAGATTATAAACCAACTGATATAAATGCAGTTCTTACAAAACATTTTAAATGAACGAAATATTAGTAAAACACCACAGTGGTTTTCAGGCAGGCGGTGCAATGAGTTCTCCCCCTCATCCCCAAAGCAGGGTGGCAGCCCACTGCAGCTCTGCGGACCAGGCACCAGCTGGCTCTCTGCAGTCTTTCCTAGCGTGAACGTGTTTTTCAGTTCTCCTGGAAATTCCTACCTGAGCAAACCACAGCTCCAGTTTTCCCAAGGTTTCTGTCTCCTCCTCACCCTTCAGGCTCTGGCAGCACCCAGCCCTCACACGAGAACTCCTGAAAAGCTGCCACCAGTGACAGCCTGTTCCAGCACCCCTGCCTCCAGGGCTTTGTGTTTCACCTTGCACAACTGCAGCAGCAGCACCACCCTGCAGTCAGAGCTTACAGATTTTTCACCGTGTCTCTGATATTTCAGTGTGTCTCATCTAACTGCAGCTGCAGCAATGAGACATCTACCTTTCAGGAAGGCTGCCAATGCACATCAAGCTGAGACTGCCATCGGCTGCTGAGCCTATTGAGTGAATGGGGACCCACCTCCACAGGTAATATCAAATTCAGTCTTTTTGTTCACGTTCAGCAGGGCCTCAGTTCCCTGGCAGCCCCTGCGAAGGGCCAGAGCAGCATGCACACCTTCATCCCCATGGCAGGTCTTGTGTCTCATCACACAGCAAATGTTTGTCCTTGATGACAACAAGCAGGATTTGAATTCTCATCAATGAAATCCTTAATTTTTGCTTAGTGAAAAACCTAAGGCAGATGGAAGCAGCAAGGAGGGTTAGAGAAAACTCATTATTACAGAATATGAATTATTACCCACAAGTCTCTTAGGTCACCTCTGCTATGCTGTGGAACACACATACTCTTAGCACAAGGCTTATTAAAATACAGACTATCTGACAGAATGGGGCTATTTTTACCTAGGCTGAACAATATCTAGGCATCTTTCCCCAGCAGTTAAATCAAACTCACACTAAAAAGCACATTAGGAAGGAACTAAAACCAAGCAAAGCATCTTTGAGACCAATTTCTGCCTTATCCCCACCTTTCAGCTGTTTCTAGTAGTAAATGTGGTACAAACAAAAATGCTAACAGCCACCAAGAAGCACCAAAATGCTATACAAAGGAAATCAAATTATCTGAATTTCATAAAACACACAAATCTTTCCACAAGATCGCAGCTGGCATCTCAGTGTGCGATCTTCCATCACAGTTATTTACACCACATCTATACTGTGCTGATTCTCCACCAGCTGGCTTGGCTACTCTGGATTTCATGGCTGAAGCCAGCAGAGATGTAGGCGCCCAGCCTGCCCCAGCTCGCTGTTACCATGGCCGTGCTGCAGCAGGGCCGGCTGGCCAGCCTAAAGCCAGCTCCTGCACGTCCCCATCGGTGGCAAATCAATGTCACGCAGGCACTCCCTTAAAGAAAAGGCAATGCTAGCTGCCTTTGTGTGCTACAGCCATTCCTGGCAAAAGAAACTGGGAAAATACTTCAGCAGGAATTAGGGTTTTCTCAAACACTCCCAGCAGTCGTTCCAGAAAAAAATACCACTTATGTTGCATGCTACAAGGCATCATTGCGCGGACCACCACCACCATTTGAAAAAGTTAACAACTCAACACATACCAGACATCTAATAAATCAATTCTTTTTTGCCAAGAGTGTAAATGACAAAAGAGGGAATGGTCACTGATACCGCAAACTCCTTCCTTCAGCAAGACGAAGAACTGCTGTTTTTAAAAAAGACATTGCCTGGAATATGTTGAAACCAGTATGACATGATCTTTGCCTTCTGCAATAACCCAAATACGAATATAAAAAGCAAGAATAAATACGTGTTTGCAGCCTGCCCATTATCAGGTATCAGCAGACTGGTACGAACTGCACACACAAGAACTGCGGTGATAAAAGGATACAGACAAGTTGTCTGGTTATGACAGTATTCCTTGGAATGGTGAGATATTCACACCTGTGTTGATAGCATTCTAGTCAAGATTCCTTCTGTGAATCTCTACTGGCCTTGTGAAACGTGTATGTCACTGATTTCCGATGGTGCTTAGCTTTTGCCTTGCATTATTGATCCCCCACCTACCGCACAGGCTTCCCCAAGCGCATCCCCAGCCCAGCTCTCCAAAGCAGCCCCTGCTGCCGCTCCAGGTGCCCCCCTCACGCTGCACATACCCAGGCACCTGAGCACAACCACTGCCATCACAACAGCACAGGCGGCACGTGGGGCCTGCAGCCATCGCATCCAGCAGGGCAAGGCAGCAGCAGGTGCTGACAGCTGTCCAGAGCCAAAGCCACTGCCGTTGCATGGATGCTCATCCCACTAGGAGCTCAGTGCTTACCTCCATCTCACTGTAGCTCTGATCATAAAGCACACACCCAACCTACTGACCAGAGAGCACCTAATCAGTGAAAAGCCTGCCCGTTATCATAGCCAGGTGATACTACTTTTCCTACTCGGGTGATACCACTTTTCATGATTCAAAGGGTACAGAAGAGGAGAAACAGCTGGTTCTGGGGGCTCTGCTTTTACCTCTCAGACTAATCAGTCTCAGGTGGCCACAGACTGTTACGTGGGGTACAGATGGCTGTTAAAAGCACAGATCTACTTGTTAAAATTCTGGCCAACCGTAAGGGAGGTCAGAAAGGCTGTCAAAGCCCTCCTGAGACCTTATTTCGTGTGGTTCTCTTTAATGAGGAACGTATGTAAAGAAATCTCAGAAGTAAATGTACTCTGAGCAGCATCATGCAGGACACTGTTGCCTCTCAACTTTAGTAAACAACAGCTTATCTGAAAGTCATTTTTTTTTTAAACTAAACAGGGCTTCAGCGTATCAGATTTAATCACCAAGTTACAATCTTTTGCCTTCTCTTACATACACAAACTACTGTCTTCTCTTTCACACACACAATCCTACTGAAAAGCCTTCTCTTCTTACCTTCTTCCTATCTCATGTGCCTTTTCTTACCCCAGGCATGCTTTTAATGGCATTACCAACTGGTTGGTAATTAACTTTTAGTCTGGTTTAGTTATTGACCGTTTGCCCGGATAGATTATGCAGGAACGCTTATTTCACCCACAGCATGGCTTTAGCCAGAGGTAAAAGACTATACCTAGTAACAGATAGTCTTTTTTTTTACCCTTCTGGGAGAGTAAGTAACCATGGATGCAAAAGAAACAATGCCTACAGATAAAAAGAATGCCTCCAGATAATAATGTTTGTCAGAAGAGATTTGCACATTTCTTTGAACTGATATATTTATATCCTGCTAATTATTTGAGAAAAATCTCAGAAACCATATCACAAAGAAAGTCAATGCTACGGTTATATTTTTTCCCCCCTCAAGTCTAGGTTTCTTTTTGAAGTATCCCTCAAACTTTAAAGTTTGCTTTTAACAGTCTTCAGCTGCTTTAGTAACTTACACCTATGCAAACACCTCTACCTTAGAATATACTTGTACCACTTGTCAGGAGACATCTTTAGAATCGATGCCTATTCGGATTTTTTATAAATGGCCTAGGTCACATTTTGGAAGACCTGACTTCACTATTAAATACTCACTCTCTTGCTCTTACTCTGCTTTTCCATGAAAAGCAGTAACAGCAATGTCCTACGCTACGCAAACACCACACAATACAACTGACAGATTCAATAAGCTGTACAAGCAGGAAGCAAACAACGATAGGGCACCTTAGGGTCTTTCTTTCCTTTACAGCCACTGGAATAGCAATTTAGAGAATGTTCTGCTCAGCAGGTTTTCAGCTTCTGATTTTCCCTCTGCTCTTAAAGGCATAAGGGAGGCAAAATAACAGAGGAAGGACTGTGTCACAGGCTTCAAAGAAACACTACGCATGGACTGCAGGGACAAAGACAGACAACATCTCACCTCCCAGACTAAAAGGAGAGTAAAATACTCTACCACTCACCTGCAGACCATTTCACTCCATTTCTGTCACCTTCACCAGTCCCAGCTTGGCAGACATGAGTGTTTCCTTAAGGATACTGCAGCTGGCAGCAGACCCCATGCGACCCCCCAGCGATGAGGGGATGTGAAATGGCAGCTTTTGCTGAAGGGGCAACTCCACGCTGGGACCACTTCCCTGCCCTGCCGTGGTTGCGTGGCCTCCTGTAGTTGGGAATTACAACAGAACCACACTAAACCCACCTTCACTTCAGAGACACAATGCCCTATTACAGATTCTCATAGCACCAAGTACCACACCAAAGTACTTCTTAAATTTCTTAGTAAGATGCACCTGATTCTCTTTCAGCAAATAAACGGACAGAAGTTGATTGCCCTGAAGCTTACATGGAACACCCCAAGTAGCCTGAGCAAGCTGAACTGAGGTACAATTGTAGAAAAATTAGCTCTTTCAGGTAAAGTACAGGAAGTCTACAGTATTCAGTACTGATACACATATGCATCTCACCCGATAATCACTGACACCACAGAAAAATGATTCCACATACAAAAGTATCCCTTACTATAAGGATTAAAAAAATGCAAAACTACAAACTGCTTCTTCACCATTAGGGCAATGTTTACTACAGGAGCTTCAGTCTGCAGATTGTGTCCTAGGAAATGTCATTGTGTTATACTACGCCAATGGAAGTTGACATATTTCAAAAATAATATGCTTAAAATCATTTTACTCTACCGAACATGCAAAGCAAGCACAAACTCAGGGTGTCTTCATGGAGGATTGGATACCTCACACACAGAGCAATTCCTTTTATAAACCCCAGTGCCTCGGTAATTCAATTCCTGTTTTGTTTAAATGCTTAAAAGTACTTTGCCCATTATATGACTGAGCACTAGTCTACAAAATCTGAAATGAGTGACTAAGGACTTATACAATATGTGGAGGTAGGGAAAAAGAATGGCCCGGATTATCAAATTTCCTCAAGCTGACAAAATCTAATCAATGGGTACCAGAAGTGTGTATTGAACACTAATTTGTGAAACTGAGACTGTGTCCAACTCCTGAATTCAGTTACTTTACAGAAAAGAAATTTGGAAATGGCAGTGGCAAAGTGCATAATGGCAGAGATAACTTTAGAACACAAATACAAAACAAAAAAACCCCAAAAAAATAAGAGATTCTAACACAAACCCACTTATCAAATCATTCCTTCAGACCGTTAAATACCATAATACTTTCTATGTTACCATAATACCTTCTATACTGCTTTATTACTTCACTTAAAATTAAACTAAACCAGTAAGTTATGGTTAGTCATTCATATAGCAGCTTATTTAAGTTCATATGAAAATATTTTCATTTATGTAAATAAATCAACCTGATGTCCTTTAGTGGTAGAGTCTCAGCTGGTGCCAGCTGTCACAAATCTCTTGACCTCAATGGAGGTAGGAATATTTTTATCACCTAAGATCCGTTTCTCACTGTTTTTATAGAAGCAAATCAAAAACAATCATTTAAACTGGTCCAACAACTATTTTGTCATTACTAAAGAGTCTGAGTGCTTGAAACAAAAATAGGAAACATATGTATTTTATGAAATATGGCTCTTTTCCCTCTTGTATACAAAATATATGCAGGCATTGTAAAGACAGCAAAAGCTGGTGCAGCAGCCTGACTGCAAAGGGACAGGTTCTACAGTTTCCCCTGAGGAGTCTCAAACTGTGACCCCAGGAATAAAGGCAAATACTATCAACTTGTCTCTTCTGAAAATTTAGCTGGAATACATTAGGTATCCAGAGATTCAATTTACAGCTTTTAACGCCAAAAGGTCCATTGCCCATATATTCTGGCATCCCCAAAAAGCAGAGTCCATTACATTTTACCAGCTGCTCCCTTAGGATGAGCTGTATTTTACTGTATTATGTTTCCCAGAAAACGGACTACCTTCAAAAAGAAATATCAAGTGTAGAATTGCCCTTGGCAGCAAGTACCCTGAGAAGTGGCTCTGTATGGCCAAGAACGTTTAAGTGCAGAAAACATGAAGCAATGTGCAAATGGGCAAAGACCCCAAAGATCTGGCCCTGCTCCACTCCTCGGCTCTTTTCCACCACAAAAGATCCCTGCAGACTGTGCACCCTGCAGCCCTGTGAGCGGTGAAGGAGCCAGGAACTGAAAGCAAACCTGGCCTCCCAGCACACTGGGGATGCTGGGGACTGGCAACATTAGGAAATGCAGGGTAGCCGAGTTTAATTTGTGACTATGGACACTGCTGGGCTTTGCTAGATATGATGGAAATACAAAAAAAAAAAAAAAAAAAAAAGAGTCAGTCTTCAGCCACTGTAAGCAAGCTAGGGTTTATTTCCCCTTTTTGTTATCTTTCTTGTGCGTTAAACAATTTGTCTGCTTTGTTTATACTGTCAATAGTACTGTGTGCCAAGTGTGATATAAAAATTTATTTAGAATTTAATTAAGCTTTCAAAGCCACCAGGAAAACAATAGAAAGCGGGTACATGAGAAAAGTGAGGGTAACATTCTCATATTATTAAGTTTGAAGCTCTTTTCCAGTTCTTCTGTTAAAAATAAAACAAATCTGAATCATGGACATGAACTACTTAGTCAAATTCCTTCAACACAGCGTACATCCTTCTCAGGTGGAATTAAAATTCAAGCCACCAGAAATAAGCTCAAGTGCATTTCATGATCACAGGCTTGTGTATGTGGCTGTACCCTGGAGCCACTTCGAAAATATCTCCCTGAAACAGGCCAAGCCTGGAACACCAGCATCTTTGCTCAGAAACCAAAACTACAAAACACTGTGAGAACACAACTGAAGAGCAGCTGCCTCTGATCAATACTACCGGTTTTCTATTTTTAAAGCTTGTGATGCACTTCGTAAAAGAACACCAGCAGTCAGATTCCAATCTCCATTATAGTTGGCAATCCAGTATAACCCAGCAGAAACCAGCACAGCCACTCTGCATCTACACCAGCAGGAGATTCAACCCAGCTGACTCCCACAACAGAGGGGGGAATACTGCAAACACGCAGCTCAAAGCACTGCTCAACTAATTATTCACAGTGATGAAAGAAAGCATTTCAACCATAACAGAAAACAACCTAAATCACACTAAGGTTATGTGGCAGAATTACAGGAAACGCAAAGGTATGAAATGATGTTGTGAAGGTAGAATAAAAGAACAAACTCAGGTAAGAGGCCACATGAAGAAGCAGATCCTATAAAAAAAAATATTTGGTTTTGTTACTTTCTATAAAAGTCTTATCAGAGTCTTCACTGGAAGGAAAGTGTCTCTGTTAGAGAATGAGAGGAAGAGAGATGCAGATCTGAACAGGGAACAAAAGCCGATCAGTATAGTATAGAAGTCAGCAGCCAGTCCCAAAACAGTCTGGCACACAATAAAACGTACCAGTAATTACCAGCTTCTGAGCAGACTTCGGTGACAGACAGTGGAAGAGCTGCAGATGACATGAATAGATGGAAAGACAAAGCCAATCAGGAATCAAAATACATAGCTCCGGCAAGGAGAGTCTCCGCCAGTGTATATTTTACAGTCTTTATTTCTGTAACTAGGTCAAGTAATTTTTACCCCTTAACTGCTGCCTGCAGTAAAAAGTTCTGAAGCGAGCAGGATGGATCCCTAAGAACCCCCAAAAAATAGACCGAGCATGTATGGAAAATAAACAGATGGCTGAATGTACTGGTGTGGGAAGCGCCTTTAAACAGGGAAGTGCCACAAAGACACAAAGTTACTTCCAGCAACGTAAACAAATCACAGTTTGTACTAGAAAATGTAACCAAGGTACAGAACCCTGCACTCCAGGAGAACATATGGAAGGGATAAAATACAAAGCGGTTTTCAGAACGACCAGAGGTGCAGGGGGATTTTACGCAATGCTGACAGACAGCAAAAAGTCTCGGTAATTACATTCAGTTTTCTTATCAATAGGAATTACTTTTTTCTCCCCCCTTAAACTTCCTCAATACTCTGCTACCAAAACAAATCTGCGATGTTAATAATAATAGACTTTATTCATTAGCAGTCCATGACCACAGGTTTGTGAACGTATCAACTAACAACTCAGGAGCAAACTAACTGGTTGTTCAACTACAAAATCTAGTCAACTACTAAATAAAACCATCAGCAGACATTACTGTACAGGCATTATCAACAAAAGGCTTTCCCTCTCTCTATTCCACCCTGCACACTCAAATCATTCAGATGCTGCACTAGTGGCATATGTGTAGATAATCCCGAGCAGGGATGACTCTGAATGCTAAGCAACAGTTTATTTTGACTAAGTGGGAACACAGCTTGGCCTTTGGACACAAGTTTCCATGCGATAACGCACAACAGCCTCAGCATGCTTTTTGGCACAAAACACGGTCCGTCATTTCCAAGAAGCAAGAATTTAGTCAATATTTGATCTTAAAAGCCCCTGAACATCATAAGAATTACAAAGATGCTTAATGTTGAAGATATGTTCCCTCCCCTGCAAAACCAGGCCTAACCAAATGCCTGCTGTCAGTGGGAGGACTCCCACCACCTACTGGTGTTTGGCCAGAACACAGAAGGGAAAACCAGCATTGCCGGAGCCCAGGGGTAAGGAGAACCATGGCAGCAGCAGGCTGTGTCGCTCTGCTCCAGCTGCGGCAGGTTGGCCAGAAGACTGGGATGGACTCAGAAGCCCCGAGTCCCATGCCGTGCCCTGCTAGGCAATCTTTGATGAGTCATTTGTCCTCTCTGATTTGACCTCACTTATCCAGTCCTTCATCACCTCTTTTGTAAAGTTCTCCAAGACCTCCTGGTGTCATTTAAAAAAAACCAAACACACAGCACATCGAAGCTCCTCTGCTGACACAGATCAAGGTCCAGTCCTCTCCAGACTTTTGTTCAGAGTTTAGCTTCCCAATTGTACACCTTGTTGGCCAAGAACCAACCTTTGGTCTCCCTCCCTGCCAGCCACCTGCAATATAGCTGAACTGAGACACAAAAGCACTGAGATCAGGACTGCAATCATGGCTTTGTAACAGTAACAGCAAACCAGCACCATGAAGGACAGCTGAGTTAAGGTGTATTTCCAAACAGTTATAAATCTCATTCACTCATTACAAAGGTTACTCCTTCATTTTCTTCAAGTGAAAAATGTCTTTAGAATGACAAGATTTATTAAAGCTTTCAAACCAATGAAAATCAAGAGTAAATGAAAAAACAGACAAGATGTGCACTGGGAAAGAGACTTCACATTGACTCAGAAGTACAAATTATAAAAAGCTATGAAATTGGAGTAAGAGTATAAAATATTTACTATAGCAAGGGAGACATTAGTGAGCATTATCAGATTGTATTAAGAAACAGAAAAACAGTGAAAAGTGTATTAAGAGACAGAAATTTAGACTGAATATTAGGAAACAAAGTGCTATTGATTAGAGAAGTAACATCCTACGTGAATGGAGGGAGCCTCCTCAACTGACAATTAAAACAACTTTGGAGTGAAAAAAAGCCCAGTAAATGTACAAGGCGGAGTAATTCAGAAAGAAGCTGGCTGATTCCGTCTACAGAAAGCAGTAGTGCCTTCCTCAAATGGGACTCTGGTTCCCTTCCCCTCCAAACTATAATCTTAACAGTGGCTTAAAAATGCTTTAGTTAGAGACAAACTCTCCAGAGTGCTTTTTACTGATTTTCCACATCCTGAACTACAAAAAAAAAAAAAAAAAAAGTATTTTAGAAATACTAGAAAGTTAACCTAAGGTGGGGAACTAGCTGTAGAAGGGGGCTGAGTAAGTCAGGAATGCGACACTTAACATCTCCCACACAGCCAAACATGGCAAATTGTCCATGTAAACCCCCTCCAAACTCAGAGGAAATGAAACCAGCCTGACACCTCACCACGGGCACCAGAACATTCTGTTATGGCCTTGGGTTCATTGTTGTCAGTCTTAGAAGCTTGGAAAAGAGCTACCATGTTATAAATTACAGGCACAAGAGGGTCAGGTGAAGACCAGCTTCTTACACAAGGTGAGACCATACCACAGGTCCAGATACACCGCTATCTGGAGAGGAAATAAATTAAGCTCATTACCAGATTTTTCTGCCCTGCGTCCATTACTGGTGACTTTCAGGTCATTCTTGTGAAACAACAGAAACTCTCGAGAAAGACTTTAATCACCTGAGACGGAATGCAGGATTTGGACTCCATTGCTCTCCTGATGCCACTGTGTGCTGGAGCACCTGGAGACTGCTCTGGTTTACATCAACACCATCTGCACCCTCAAGGACCATGAGTCTACAGAGGACTGAATAAACAGAGATCCACCCTGCCTCTCACCTCCACCCCCTCGGTCTCTCTAGCGTCACCTTGGCCAAAGCAGGATCACCATGACTCGTGCAGCTGCAGCTTCCAGCAGCTACTCCGCACTTCCACTAGCACACAGCCAGGGCGCGGGGACCGGGGTACCCCTGAAAGGCAGCGACAAGATCCAGACCTTCTACTTCACACCGAAGGCACAGAGGAGCTGGACTGCAGAGTGGGCCAAAGTCATTTGCAACAAACAAGGGTTTTGGTGAGCTGCTCTGTTTGTTTTTGAAGCTCTGTCTGCTCTACATACCTGTAGAAACTGACACCTGCAAATTCCTGCACCAAGCAGGTCCCGGGCACAAATTGCTTAATTATCAAGAAACTGGTAATCTCCATTTTATATAAATTTTCTATCTCTCGACAGTCACTACACTTCCCTTACTAGTCAAAAGCAGCCAGCCAGATACAAGTTGCATCCATTGTAGTTGTTACTGAGAGCAGCTGGGAAGAAATGAGCAGAGTTCAAGGGGACACGCTTAGCAGAGATGCAGAGGGGCGCCTGGCCGTGGCCTGGGAGATGGGGGGGGTTCCTGGGGCTGCTGGCATCCCCCAGTACAATGGGTCCTGCTGTCCAGGCTGGGGCATCCTGCTCAGCAAGGCCACACCTGAACCTCACTGACCTCACAACAGTTCAGCACCCCAAGCAGGACAGGAGTGTTACTGACACACTTGTTACAGAGGCATTGGCAAGCGAGCAAAACGCATGGGAATGTTTGGGGTTAGAATGGTATCCTTAAGCAGAAAAGCTAAGGAACCCTGCCTGTCAGGTGAGGTTTTTTTGTTTTTAATAAAAACACTATGATTGTATCTTTCTTCAGAGGTACCAACATTTTTTTTTTTTTACGGGAGGAGAAGGAACAGAGCACTTAGTTATGGCTACTTCACAGTCTAGTGCTAGTGTCATGGAACCAATTAATGTGTTTTCTCCACAAATATTTGTTTTAAAGGGGACATTCTCAAAGAACAGCTTTCCAGCTTGAATTTAAGCCTTTCACATGCAATGGCAAGGGAGTAAATGCAACAGACTTATAGGGCAGCGCTAACAGCAGCCTCCAGTGTCACCGGGACAGAACGCAGCACACAACCAGACAACATGAAACCCGCAGCACGAGGCCTGATGGTGGGTCAGGTCAGCTAGTGGCATTTATTCTGAAGATGAACACCAAGGCTTCACTGACTCCTCAAAGCCTTCTTCTCTCACATAGAACTCTATCAACAGCAGCATCCAAACAGTTAAAATCTACAGACTGCCTCTGACTGACATCAGGAGCTAAATAACACTCAGAGGTACAGGAAGGTAAAAGCACTGACAAACTGTTACAGACTTCACTTGCATCTGTCAAGTGCAGGCACAACCCACCAAAACAGAAAAAAGAACCCTCTTTTAGGCATCGTCTCAAGTCTGTTTGGTATTAACAGTGAAACGGAGCACTCTGCAGCTATCCTGCTGATCTCCCACCCACCTTTTCCAAGAAACACTTTGGTATTCAGGAAACAAAAAATTTTTTCAGCATTAACAGTTCCATGTTCTGATGTGCCTAGCATGTCTGAACATACAACAGAGATTCAAGAAGTGCTTTCAAACTAGAACGCTTGTCTGTTCTTGTAACTCTGACAAATGAGAAAGATTACCTCTTTCTGCAAGCTTCACCTCACCTGAATATACACGGCACCTAACAGAAATACAAGGTGATTTATATTTGGGGGTTTAGGTTTGTTTGTTTGTTTTTTTTTTTAATATTCCACGGCTAACAGAAATCAGTGTTGCACCACTGTCAGCGGATCTACACCAGCTGTACACAAGCTGGAGATGACGCCAGCCTAAGAGCTATCTTTGGATTTGTTGCGGAGAGAGACTGAGAAACCAAGGCACAGGTTAGAAATTGACTCTGCGTGCAGGATGGAAATATAACTTTCGAGAGATGAACAGAGCACTGCAAAGCAGGCATTCATTTTAACTCCTGCTTATTTTCTCAAGCCACAGCCCGTCGGAAGCAAGCTGATACATATGTGGGCCTGTTCTAAGACAGGCCACCAAAAACCTCAGGGAAGAAGGCTCTGTATTGTCAGTTACTGGATTTTCCTAGGAGCTCACCCAGCACATTGAGCAGCACTGCGCTGCCATCTCTTGGCAGATACTTAGATAACAATTTAAATTCTATACAAGTACAGGAATTGGCACTAAAAAGACTCTGGAAGATATAAAAATCATATAGAGACATGTTTCTCTTACTAGCCAAATAAAAACAGACTGAAGCTCTAGGTAAACAGTCTAGTCTATATCCAGTTTCCCTCACTCTCAAGATTTGTACTTAACCTTAGACACACCTAAAAAAACAACTGTTAAGAGTTTAAATATGGTCTAAAATATTTTTTTTATTATTTTTCCACAAAACAGTAACTAATTTTTACAGCCAGCTTATTTCAGTAGCATGTGACAACTGTCCTGAATTCAAGATTTTATCCGCTTGCTTTAAACAGTATCAAAGTGCCTGCAGAATCGGGAGCAAAAACATGGCTTAAAAGTTCTTGGTCCTTCCAAGTACATAAAGTCATAAATAAAATAATTTAAAATATACAGCAAAGACAAAGCTAGGACTACAGCTTAATGCCACCTGTATATACTGGAAATGCAGAGGCAGGAGAAAATACTTACTAACAGTTTCTGTTGCGCAATGTTTACACTCTCTCTAACATGAGATCTAAGAGTTCACCAAAATATTGCACGTAACACCTCCATAAAAAAATCACTGGGATTTAAATTATGACAGCTACCAACAATTCAATATTAGGCATGAAGACACATCACCATGCACTGGTGGAAACAGTCCATACTAACATCCACACGCTCCTAAATCTACTTTCCACATCTATGGTAGGCTAGTCTGGTGCTCAAGATGTCTCACCCTCTGCCGCAGATCCTCTCCTCTACACATATACAGTCTGTCACGCTCCAGTGTCTGGCATGTTTTGGTATACACAAAACAAGACTGAAACACAACTCTCCTCATCAGGAAGGGTTTTAACAGAGATACTACAGAGGGAGACAGAGCACACACAGCCACCTCCTTGAGCTGGGAAGAAGAGTGACTTCTGCTCTGATTTTGCAAGAAAGAGCTCCTTCCCCAAAACAGTGACACCCCTGCAGAAGGGGAACCTTCTGTGTAGCACTCAATCGGGTTTCTAAATACCTTTACCAGGCTTTTGGAAAAGAGGTTCATGTACCGAACTCAAGAGCTGTAAAATCTAGTCTAAAAGCAAGTCCCTACATAATTTGAGAATTGAGTCATACTGAAATCCAGCGGCACTTATGGGCCTCTATAAATGTTAGCCATAATTTCTATAACTATGTTTAAGTCATCAACTAAAACATACGATGCAAACTCAAGCTACTCTGCAGCATAGACACAAAGTCTTGGCGGACCCAAGCGCACACAGAGTAACACCCATAACACGGTCTCAAGCGCTGTTTTCTAGGGAGACAATGGACAAAGAGCAGCTGAATAACAACTCCTACGAAGCACCAAGCCTTGCACCTGTGTAATTTACCATTATTCCATTTGAGCGAACAGAAACAATTTGCAGCAGTTGCAAGTCTAGTCCATCAAATGCATCCATTCGCAACATAAGGACAAGAGCGTGATCTTTAAAAAAAAAAACCAAACCAACCACACATAGAATTATGAGGTTGCAAATGCTGTGCTGAGATAAACAAGGTCACTGTCTACTTACTCGAGATGCAGCTATACGAATCTGACCTTTCTGTAATAAGAGGTAACTTTAGTGAAAACAACCTTTCAATTCAGAAGGAAAGGGAAGTAAGTCATGTATCCTGCAGCTGCAGTTTATGATGAGACTCCCAGCCCTAATTTAAAGGTCACCAACAATCCTTTGAAAGTGAGATTGCTTTCCACTTTTTCCACATTTCATATAATGTCGTCAGAGCTGACAGTCCACAGCAGCAGCACCACACAGCCACCTGGCCAAGGAGGAACTTCTGCCTTCTTTCCAGTACTAATCACCTCATTAGGCATGCCAAAACTACCTGCAGGAGAGTAAGAATAATCAGTGAGAATGCTGGCACAAATAATTATTTTGCTAATCTGTATTACAATAGTCACATCAGTATTTGCACTCTGGTAACAAGCAGAGGAACTGAAGATCTTCCTGTGCTAGAAGGCTACATGAAGGTTGGGACCGGACAGTCAGGATTTGCTTCCCGTTCTCCTAAGGAGGGTCACAAAGTGTGATACATATGGAAGCTTCCCTGGTTTTGTTTTTTTGGGTTGGGTTTTTTTCAACCATTCCTAAACAGATTCTAGAAACATCCTGATCTCTATCAAAATTGCCTATTCTTAGGGATCATGGAACCAAGAATACTAGCTGCAGCCGACTAATTTTCTTCATTTCTAAGATTAAAAAAATATGTGGACATGAAAACTAATCACAGCTTTTAAATCCGATGTGTTCACATTTGTTCAGTTCGCCAGCAAGGCGGCAAGCAGCTCACCTGCAGCTTTGGTAAGTACAGGTCTTCCACCTCTTCCTTATTATTTGACTGCTGTGATGAAAGAACGTAATGCATTCTCAGCCACATAGTAAGACAGAAATAACCATAAATCAAGCAGCGCTTTAGAGAAGTTGGGAGGAAAGATGAAAAAACAAGCCATGCCTGAAAAGATGATGTCATATTTGGGAAACAGTGTTGTTAAATGCAAATACCCGAGGCAGACCAGTCAGCTACTAGTTTGTAGATGTGGCCGGTTAAATACTACTTCTGAAGAAGATGCTAATTCCTGTGTCATTCATGACATCGCTCAACTGTGCAACTTTCTCTTTGTTTCCCCAAACTCCTTAAAATAAAGAACCAAATGCCATTCAACCCAAATAATGCTAACCAGAAGCCAGAGCAGACTATTTCCAGGGTGCTTCAACTGTTTTCAAAAAGGAATAGCGTTCCCTCCTTCATCTTTGCCTGCTCAGCAGATTGTGACGTGGGCTGTATGCAAAGGACATGCTTCATGGAGGTTAGCATCAAAGACAGGATTAATGATGTTCGGTGATAAATTCCTAAAAAATTCACTTCCTACACGGAGACTCCCCAGCATAACACTGGGATCTTCACATCTGCGGTTTTAGATTCAATTTCTACATCTGGAAATACCTGCTGCGAGGTCCTTAATAGAGCTGGAGAACACCCATGGGGAACTCAATCTGTGGGATGCTAGAGCCTGGAAGCATGCAAAGAGCTTTGTGCTTTCAACTTAACCTGAAGAATTTCTTCAAACACATACTAACCCCAGTAAAGCTCTCTCCCGGGAAGAGATTCAAGCTGATACTGAAGACAGATAACAAGAACTCTGTGACCACGCAGTACAGCTAAGCTAAGGACCTTCCTGAAACAAGAAGGCCGGCACCTCTTTCTCTCCACCGAGTTTGACATGCTAACCAGCAGGGAAAGCTCCACTGCACATCTGAGGAAGCACCCAGTGGCGGAGACAGGGCCACCGCTGGGCTGGTGCATGGGAAGGAAAGGCGATGCCCTAGCACACCAGCTCATCTGCCTGTTCAGCTCCCGAGGACCATTTCCTTCTCCAAAGAAAACACAGATAAGGTCTGCTGGCTGCTTTTAATCCTTACATTCCTTGTCTTTAGAGGTAAGCCACTTGCACCTAACTGAAACACCTGCAAACGTCTCTCCATCACCACAGCAACACCACCGTCACTGCAAACCAGCATGAGTATCTGCACACTTGGAAAAGTTTAGTTTGGCTTTAGGACCAACAGACAAATGAGGGAACCACTACAGCACTCTGGTTCATTACAAGCTGACCAATCTTTAGTATGAACAAATCATTTAAAAACTGAAGTGATTAAGTGTCCAAATACAAGCCCGTTTTTCTTGAAAACAGTAATGCTCATCCCTTGCCTTATGCCTTTTCCCCAGACACTACTATTGCTTCCAGTATATTGGCTGAGCAGCACTGCAATTTTCTTTTCAGTTTGCATCCTACGAACTGAGCATTTTTCAACGTGTTGTAGTGAACTGAAAGTTTTTAAGGCCACAGTCCTGCCTCACTGATGCCAAGCTGTCTCAGTGCAGTCCAGATTTCCTTTTTGCAGTGTCCACCATGGAGCCTGCAGAATGACAGACAACACTACGTTGCAACTCTGAATTTTTTATTTTTTTTAATCTTTTCTTCTCTGAGGATTTTTATACATGCATAAAGGGTGATTAAGGTTATGCTGTACTTGAGCTGAAAGCAACCAGAACCCAGCTGCTACTGGGCTTCCACCTCCCTCACACTCCTTTAGCAGGATAGAGGGAAGAACACACACATAGATAACATGCCCGTTGTGCTCTAAAAAAAAATAAACCTATTACTGACTCTCTTTCCACCTTAAAAGCTTTACACCATGATGGAAGCCAACGTGGAGAATCATACAGTTCTTGGGTATCCCTTTAAAGTCTTGCTCGTAAGAACCTCTAACTCACTCCCAAACTACCTGACCTGCCAGATCACTTGGGATCTTCTGTCAAGAGTTTTCTCTGCCCCTCACTGGGTAATGCTGCCTCCTGGTACCGGCACCTTTTCTTTCATTTTTGTTTCATACAAAAGGGATTCACTGCCTTTTCTTTATGGCCAGTGAACTGGGAACCCAGGAATGTGACCCTGCCCTTCCCTCCACCACCCGTTTATTACCTGAAGCAGGTAACCACGGATTTTTTCCCCCCCACACTGACTGCTGGATTATACAAACTGCTGCCCTCTGCCAAGCACAAACCCCACAGGACTGCGGGACCACGCAGGGCTCCTCCAGCACGCTGAGCTGCTCCCTGCTGCGCTGTGGTAGCACAGCCCGGGGAACCTGCTTCCAGCACCTGCACCAGGCTCTGACAGCCATGCCGAGGGTACGTAACCGACTTGTACCGCACACAGCCCCATTGTCATCATGTCATATAAAACACACCCATGTTTTATATGGATGAGCACTTCTAAGCAGTCAATGTTACAACAAACAAGGATGACAGCAGGCTGGAGATTACTTAGAAACATATTCAAAACATGTCCTTTTCACAGAGCGCTGCAGATGGTTAAGACCAACATTGCTGACCTTATCAAACAAACCCTGTTCTTCCCCTGCCCCCCATACTGGTAGCTGCTGTCCCTTCTCCCCAGAAGTAGAAAAGGACAAGTAACTTGCCACCAAGCAGAGGATAGCTAATGATGTTCAAAAATTTGGTGACGGTGGTGATTTCAGCTCCTTCCCAGAAAAAGAGCAATGAATTTGTCTGTGTATATTCAAAAAAAAACTTTTCCTGGAAAACTGTTTCTCTAACTAGACCCTCACCAGGCAAGTAATTTCTGAACGCTCTGTTGCTGCAGTTACCTGTTACAGGAAGGTCCATTAAGGGGAAAGCAGTATTACAAATGTAGCCACCAAGAGCAAAATGACATCTAGGCAGATTCTTCATATCTTCAAAGTTCTGAAAGAAAATTAATTTTTTTATTCACTTTTTTTTTTTTTTTTTTTTTTGCTTTAGAACCTGCATGCATCACTCGAGAGCATCACTCCACAGTGCATCACCCCATGGTTCCAGCTTTGAAGAACTCAGAAAGAAGCTACAAGGGCTTCCTTCTGAGGTGAAGCTGGCAGCTGAGGTATGGGCAGAGATCACAGCTGCTGATTCACTCCCTGGGCATCCAGGAGGTAGTGCCTCCTGCTACCTACAGTATGCACACACATTCATGCCATTTAAGTGAGACTTGCACCTGCCTAAGGGTACAGAATTAGACCATTTCTCATGGCTCCCATTATTTGGATTGCATTTCACTGTAAAGCATTGAGAAAGACAGAGGTACTCAAATTTTCATTCCATAAAACATACAGAAATAGCTTTGCACAGAAAACTGATAAAAATTGAGAGATTACGTCAAAATGAATAGTTTTGAAAGGTAATTAAATTCTAAGCTACTGGAATGCTACATAAACTAACATTTGTTTTCTAGTAAAGCATTATTTTTCTTTTTCTTCCTGAATTTTCTTTTAGAAGGAACATTTAGCAAGTTTTAAGCATTATGCCTTTGAGATAAATTATATCTAAAGGTTACAGGCAAAACTAGATACCTTAGTTCTACATAAGATGGCTTATTAATTACACTAGATATGCACATACTCATAAATTTGTTTGTATAATTTGACAAGGGGAATTGATTTACTATCACAGTGAAATACTACATTAAATGCACATAATTCTTTATACTACTCCTCCCCTCCTAAAAGCATTCTGTTTGAGTGCATGCCATTCTGAATTATTATTCTATAATCATTAAGTGATTTATTTAACTGCTACAGCACATACAGTTAACATTCATCTATATTCTTACTCTAATTTCACCTTCATGTTTTCTGTTGTCATACCAACAAGGAAAAATTATGGATTTCATTTAAACCAGAGTATGGTTATGGAACAGCAAGATAAGATAAGGGACTTCTTTATTCTCTTGCGACACATCTTTCTCAACAATGCAAATACAAAAAAAATGCAAAACACAATCTTTTTGAAAGCATAAATAGTACAGAATCATGGGTTGATAACTTTGTAATATATTAAGCAAATATTGCTTGGGGAAAAAAGAAAAAATACGACCCATTTTTATTACTGTCAAATCATTTAATAAAGGAAAGGCTGTAGACCAAGATGCTACGTGTGACAAGAACTGGAAGGACTTGTTCCGCAATCCATCATGCCTGACCCAACATTCGCTGAAGATAAAAATGATTATTCCTGACTCAATCTTCTACTTTACTCTCCAAGCACCATAGTTTTCCATCAGCCTTAGCTCATGTGCATTTTCAGATGACTTGCATTCCAACAATTTTTGGGAGAGATTAACCAACAAGATGAAACCAGATTAACACTACAGTCTCAGAGTGCACTGAGTTCATTTCACATTCAGTGCAACAGCCTTTGCATGCTCATCTTTTACAGCCTGGGAGATCCCTACAGTGTTTGCCAAGATGGAACTGTACATTTCCCTCTACACCTACATCGATTTCGGGCTCACACTGACTGGAAATACAGCTGATGCACAGCACGTATGCCTGAAGACACCTTTAATCAGCACAATATACAACAGAGTTGACAGTAAAACACTGAAAAGAACCACTCCAACAAGAGTATTAACACACACCAGGCCGCACTAGCAATAAGAAATCAAGAGCAAGAACCTAATAATTTATTTTAAAAATGAAGCCAAAAAAAGTGTCACAAGGTTTCCAGAAGTGACAGTGATTCTGAGGGAAGGGAGAAGAAGGGAAAGCAAGCATACAATCTCATCCACCATCTGGATCTTTACTCAATATCCTGAAGCAGACCTGGAAAAAAACAAAGCCATCTAGATGCTCAATTCTGAGAAGACTACTTCAATCAATATAGTCCTTTGGAACAAATTATGCTAGGATTTTAGGCGAAGATGAAAACACTGTCTTAAATGTCTATATAGACACACCAAGGACGTGTTCATATACAAAGGTAGGTACCCACCAAAACACCGAGGTACACACTTGGTATGTGTTCCTACCCTAAATAACGGCATTTCTGTTACGTCCAGCAGCACCACTCATGTATCCCAGCCCATGGCTGCGAAATGTCAAGCAACCCCAGCTCCTGACTTTCAGTCCACAACAAATCCCCATTATCCAAAGGGACTCCCTGCACCAGGGAACAGTAGTACAGTGGAACATGCTTTTCCAGAAACTCTCAATTATGTAAAGAAACATTTCTAAGTTAAATGGGGGTGGAAAACAAAACCTGATCCCATGGAAACTATACTATTTTTCTTAGCTTAAGAGAAATACCTAAACCAAAGTAATCCTTGAGGACACAATCTCCCAAATGACTGCCAAATGAGAAGGATAAATAAAAAAGCCAAAGTACCTATTTTCAGAACTCCTAGAAGAGCTATTTTTTCATACTGACAGTTAATTATTTTCACTTTTCTTAAAGGTTCATCCAAAAATTATACAAGCACAAGAGTTCAACTACCAAAGTGCAATTCCAACAACAGTTTTCAAAACACATACATTAAATGTTTCACAAAATACATGTGAAA
Organism: Falco punctatus; assembly: GCF_963210335.1. Classification (NCBI taxonomy): domain Eukaryota; kingdom Metazoa; phylum Chordata; class Aves; order Falconiformes; family Falconidae; genus Falco; species Falco punctatus. The sequence goes on from NC_137583.1 coordinate 22,521,628, forward strand.
TTACGTGCAGCATGAAATCAACCATATTGTAAACAATCTGACTTTTAAATAAAAGCAGCTCTATAAAATACTCATACACAAATTAACTAACCCTAAGTATGTTATGTTTGAGTACTACATCTGTGATAATTTACAAACATACTGGTTAATAACAATGTTATGACCTTCAACAAAATGTTAAGCAGAGAAAAAAGCAATCATGGGTTTGGCAGAATAGCATGAAAATAAGACTCCCAAAGTCCCACAGAAGTAGTTCCCAAATAAAGTCCTAATACTTCACCAAAACTTTTTTTAAATTTCATTAAATACTTTCGGAAGTGCTCATTATTTATTAAATACAGATTAAAGTTATATAAATGGTAAACAATACTCTAATTTTGTATTTATAACTACAAATTCAAAAAGTACATGCCTGTGTTCAGGAGGACCAAAATGCTTCCCTACCCATATATCTCAGGAAAACAGTATTTTGGAAAATATATTTGACTGTTGTTCAGGGTCATCTTATAGTATGTGAACCTCTGCTTCTCCAGCCTTAGTTAGATGCTTTCCCTTCTCTGGTAAATACTGTGGAAGACTGAGGAGACAGCACATGGCAATCCTTCAGAAGTCTCTAGCCTTACCATAGGACTAAAAAAAGACATCTTCTTTCAGTCTCCCAAGTGAAATTCTCCATTGAAATTTTAGGCAACAGTTAGACAGTCATCTTCTATGACCTAATTATCTTAAGCAGGGATGAGAAAGAAGCTGTGTCTCAAAGAAAAACAAGATTGGGTCTGGGGAATCCCCATAATAGTAAGGGAAACAAAAGAAACTTGAAGATCCCAGCACTGTGAACCTTTCCTCACAGTGTGTATGTAGTATGAACCTCTGCAATGACCAGCCACACCTCCAAGCACAAAAAGTCAGTATTGCTTTCTATACATAAACATGCAATGTAAAGGCTAAGAAAACATGTATCCCCAAAATAAACTTCAGATAGCCCTCAAAACCCAGCTATACAAAGCTACCACTAACTCTGAGCAGCAGCAAGCCCTACCCTGGCACCAGACGTGTACCTTGATAACCACAAGCACATCAGTCACAACCACCTTCGCGACGCACCACACCAGTGAGCTTCCTGCAAGCTCCCCACAGTGACAAGGTGCCATTGTCACTGTCTGCTGTAAGAAGAAACTGAAGCTTCACCTCAGTCTGGCTTCAGCTACGTGTTCCACAACACGTGGGGGTCACAGACATACATGATCATGACATACCCACCTGAATGACCAGGAATTCACGCAGCAAGTGCTAAAGTAACTCAGACTAACTACTGCAGTCAAATCTATCTGGCACTGAAGACACCAGACACAGCCTAATAAAAATGGAAAAGCTACACTAACCATGAACTAAATCCTTCTGTATAGGCAAGGGTCAAATGAACTGCACAACCACCGTTTTGGTGAAAGGCAGCCATCAGATCTACACAGATACTCTCTCAGCCTCATTTACTCATTTCCTGCAAGCACTAGAACATGCTTTGTATCTGGCAAACTGCTGAAAAGAAGCAGCATGTTAAGTGAACCTACGGAACAAATTTTGCAGCAGAACTTTGCCAAGCACACTGTAATACTAATACATCAATTTGAAACACTGGCTTCAATCCCTTGAAACCACCCATTACATATGTAGTCCATAGAAGACCCGAGTGGTGTGCAAATACATTTTCCCTACCTACACAGGGCTTGCCAGAGGTCACTGATGTCAAATGAAGTTCTCTCATACAAAGCAGCTGAGGAGCACCAAAGAAATTTGATGTGCACTTCAAAGGGAAGAAATTCCTACAGTCTGCGAGGCACTTCTGTTTCCAACTTAGTAATGAGTTTCTTTTGAAGTAATATTGTTACACAGAAATCTATTTAATTGGAATGCTGCTATATATTTTCTAATAGCAGAAGTAGAATACTACAGTCAGGACAGATTGCCTGCAAAACATTATTACAATTTTAGTCAGTAGATGGGTGGTCCATCTAGTCTTTCCAAGTGGCTCACCCACTGCTGTCAGGCCAAAATACTTTATAGATGTGAATTTATTTAACTGAAACACATTGTGAGACTAACATTCACTGAAATACATTGCTACTAATCAGGAAACAATTTGCATGACGAGATTTGAATTGTTCCCATTGTTCCAAACTTGTTTTGCTTACATCTAAGGATGTGACAAAATGTTATGTAACTTTCTTACTCATATGAAAGTCAAGACTTTGGGAGTGTTTGTGTATTGGCAAGATTTATGGTTCATATTACTTAGTCAATGCTACAAGAGCAGCATAGGAGGAGAGATGAAATGCAGAGTCATGTGATAACCAAGAACAATAGCTCAACCACTGGTTAACTCATTTCATGTGTTTCTGCGTCAGTTTTCTTATCTGTAAAAGAAAGGAAACAAAGTTCATCTATCTCTGCAAAGCACTTTGAGATATTTCGATAAACTATGTTATTCAAACACAGCATTTTCCAAGGTCAGTCTTCTCTGCAGAACTAGGGCATACTTCAACTTCAACTTCTACTTCTTTGGATTTACAAACATGATTAACAGATATTTCATTCCAGCATCCACTTACTTATGGAAGATTTAGCCAGCTCATTAGCACACAGCAGGAGACAGTTCCACCAGGCAGGAGCCCCAGGCACAAGAATGACCCTCAGAAGTCCTGCTTCCAAACCTAGTGAGGGCCAGGTGTGACTCACAGATAATGAGCTCGGCCTTGCAAAAAGCAGGCAGCGTGCCAGCCAAACTCCACTGCAGGACACCACAGCAGACCTGCTGCAAAGACTGCAGCCTCTCACCATTTCACATTCTCAGCCCATAAAGTACTTCAATGTACTTCACGAGCGATAAAGCATAAATGAAATGAGCTGTAAATGGACAAAACCTTGTTTCCTAGCTAAGCAATTAGTTGACACTATTAAAGTATTTATTATTTTTTTAAAAGACAGTAAGAGTAATCCAGTGTATGGAGGTGAGTCATACCTGTGGTCAGCCAGATGTTTATGAATAGTACTGAATACAAGTAGCATACCTTAAAATAACCGTGGACTGATCTGAGAATAGGTCAAAAGTCGGAAATAGAAAAATACCTATGTTTTCACTCCCCATCTTCAAATGGCAGACTACTGTGCAGAGAACAGGGGGGCAGGCAGGGGAGCTCCATTCATCATCTATATGTCGTAGGTATCCACACTGACAAAAACAAACAAACAAAAAAATTTTTACACCTGGTCTTCTCACAGTTCTCCAAGCACTTAAGAGCAGATGCTGGTATGCAATATCAGATAGCTCATGTCTATATACCCTGCCTAAATACATTATAGAGCATTTATTTTCAACTGTTTTACTACTTATAAACAATAAACTACAAACATCAGAATAAATCCATGTATCTTTCTGCACTTCCAACACTTTTTAAAATCTGGTTGTTTGTCACCAGTGTTCCAGCCATGAACACACACAAAACAAAACCCTAACAGGATACGTATATTTCATCTCATCTGCCTAGCCAAGACCACACGGGGAAAAACCCTAACACCGTAGTGTCTAGACGCTAGTCTTCGAACCTGAATAAGCCTTAGAACATTGTCACTCTACTCCACTTAATAGAATATTGATTTTTTATACTTCACTCTCTGCAAATCAATATTCTAATAGACACACAATAGACTGGCAGAAGAATAGAGAGTACGTGCCCACTAACCTTATGGGGATGATTACCCAGCAATGAAGGTCAAATCAAAGGAAAATTTAAACCTGACATGAGAACAGCAGCACAAACAGTCTGTAAGCAAGGGAATTAAAAAAAAAATAAAATATAAAAATATCTAAGATTAACCAGAAGGAAGAAGACACAACCTAAAGAGAGCATGGATAAAGCAGCTAACAAACTCTCAGACTGGCAGCTAACAAACTCTCTGCACTCAATGCCATGATTTAAGAAGCACTTCAGGTTTCCCGTAGGAAACATCTCCAATATATTGCCTGGGAGACATACTTCCTTTTAAAGTAAAATAGCAAGTTTAAATATCTGAGAACTATCCCGGCAGCCCATTCAGAACAAAGTCAGATAGAAACTATGTGCAATGTAAAATAAAATACTTAAAAGGAATATCCAGTTCTTCCAGAGATCAGTTCTGTAGGGAGCTAGTAAGCTGAAGAGAGCCTTCAAACACGCTCTTAGCAAAAAGCCTTCTTTTGATCGCATCTTTCTGGTGCAAGCAGCAAACAACTTTGTTGTTTGTCGCTGTGAAATTAGGAGTCAAAGCAGCCACCTTGCATGGCCTAGTAACTTGCCAGTGTAACTTAAGGCAAGCTCGAGACAGAAAATACTCCAACAGTCCAGACCAGTACAAGAGTGTTCCTGGGGCTGAGTATCCCCATACAGCAGTGCCCGGTGGGGAACTGATGGAGCAGCAATCCCACGGAGAACTACCCCAGGGGTTACAGTGGAAGCCAAGCTGCAAGTAAGCCCAAAGTGCGCTCTCTTTGTAAGTTACGCAAACCTCGCGCCAGGCTACATGAGGAGGAACACAGATCCAGGGAAGCTACTAACGCTCTCTGTTTGGCACGATGAGGTAGCAAGGCAAGCTGTGGCCAGTTGTAGGCCCTCCAGCTCAAAAGATATGTAGAAAAATTGGAGATGACCCAGCAAAGGGCTACCAAGATGGTCAGAAGACTAACCATATGACCAGTAAGAAAAGCTTGAGGGACATAATTCTTGCTTGTTTCTGCAAGGAGGACACTATGAGATAATCTAAAAGAATGCTATGAGGAGTAGTTACAAAGATAGCAGAGTAAAACTCCTCTCAGTAGTGATAAATAAGGCATAAAGGCAAAAAACTGCAGCTAGGGAAGTTCAGGTTTGACATTCTGAAAAAACTCTCACTGGGAGGCTGGTACAGCCCAGAAACTGGTACCCAGAGAGGATGTGAAATCTCAGGCCTTGAGAGTTTTCCAGAAGTCAGCTCATGAAAGCCACAGATGGCCTGATCAAGTATTGGCAACACTCCCAGTTGAAGAAAGGGTTGCACCAGATAACCAGAATTCCCTCCCAACCAACAGTACCGATGATGACACTATGCATACATGAAATCATTGTAATATGTATTAATCACTTGAGATTGCTTAGCTTCCACCACACTGAAATTAGAAAGAAACCTCTTAGAAAAAGCTTCCTTGATTCCAGGGGCTTCTGCCTACCGGAAAAGACATGAAGCTTCATATTTATTTCTTCTAGACTAGGACTGTGCCTAGTTTTCTGAGCACTGCTCCCTTACTTGCAGCCTGGTAAATCACAGATTCACACACCCCCTTGAGTTTCAACATGAAAATCATCAGCCATGAAAATTCAGTGAAGTGACATGAAGACAGCTCTCAAATGAACTCACAGTTCCAGGCCCAGTTAACCTACCAAATTCCAATTATCAGATGGATATTATGAAATCTGAGAAACTGCAGAGAACAGTCACAAATTATTAATGAGCAGAAAGCATTACCTACATAGGGAGAAAAACCAACAGCTAAATGCGTGCAACGCATCAAAGAGAAGTTATTCATGTAGTCTCATCCTAGAGAGAGCATCGTGTGCTGCAAAAGAAATTCACAGCTGCACCAGGTGTCTTGGTTCAGCATCACAAAGTTCACATACAGTTCACTCTTTCAGCTCCATTTTAAGCTTGCTTTCAACAAAAATTTTACATAACAAATAAAAGTGAGCTTTCATCAATTTTTCACCCAACCTGGGCATTTCAACAGTTCAACCCATTCACAGTTCAATACAATAGAAGCACTGGGTGGGAGAAGGAGGAGGAGGAAAACAGTGGATTTTCCATGACCTTTTGCAGATTTCCAAAACCCCATCTCCTGTAAATGTAAGCAATCTGTTTCTTTTACTACAGAGTAATGACTCATTACTTCTGTCATTTAAAAATGGAGAAGAATTCCATCTGGCACTAAGGATTAGCAGCCAAATTATGTGTGTCTTGATCTAAAGGTCAATTTGGTAATAACATAGTGCCCTAAACTACAAAACCTAAGTGTATTTTAATATCTGCAATCACTCAAAGTTCCAGCATCTATCTCATAAAACTGATCTACCACTTTCTCCACAATGACAAATGCTCACAGGATGAAAGCATCAACCCCAAGAAGGCAGGGCTTACAGGCATCTGCGGGAAACAGCTGTACGGCTGCCTGGGTGGACAAACTGAGACTAGTAGGCTGTATTTAAAGCTTTCCACCATTTTCATTACATTCAGCTATGAAGCGCTGGCACTACTGGTACATTTCCTTTACATTCACAGCAGCATACACTGATCCAAGGTTTAAAATGACCAAAGCCTTCCCCAAAATTATACCGGCCAGATACTAGGACGCACTGATCTCCACAAGTTCATCTTCTATATCTTCCCTTCTCTTACAGGCTAAGTGCAATCCTGAACAACCCCGTTCATTCTCTTCCTGTCAGTTCTGCTAGCCCCATTAACTACCCAACACACAAACACAGACTTCACCATCCAGTCTCACCTGCACCTCTCCTGGCGCTGCTCAGCTCCTCTTCCAGGCAGGAGGAAGGAGACACAGCAGGTGAAGGCTCTTCCCATTGCCTGGATATTGCAGAAAGAAGAATCGGAATTGAGTCACATAAGTAACCACCACAGAAAAAGCAGCACACAACTAACACCCTGTTGGAGGGGCACAGAGCATGCTCCAGGAATTTCTGCCTCTTAAGTCTGAGGAGCCAATTTCTGGATGTGATAATTGATTTTAAAAAGAAAGCACCTGGATCACACAAAGGGGGAAAAAAAGGTGAAAACATAGTAAGAGTTTCCTCAGCCTTCAGCTCCAAAACAACTGACTCAAGGAGCAAACCACCAGCACCTGAAGAACACAAGTCCGGCTCCTCTTCCCCAGTCACAGCTCAGCCTGCAGTGCAGACAAAGGATGTGACACCGAGTGTGGCTGCTCGGCACCGTGCTGCACAGAAACCACTGTCACGAGCGCTTTAGGAGAACAGACATAGCACTGGCACCTCCCAGATCCATCCAGAGCCTGGTTCCATGGGTCTGTACTCCCCTTCATCCAGAAAGCTAATAACAGGTCCTGACAAAGGGGCTGAGGGGCTGACCAGGGCCCTACCTCTGGGCACAAACCCGAGGGACCCTCGCGCAGCCCTGGCAGGGGGGCCACTGCCTGCGGCCCCGCTCCAGCTGACAGCGTTTCTAGGCCTCATGAGATCAGAACGTGCAAGTTCCCACCAGCATTAAAAAATACACTAACTTAAACGAAAAAAAACATACAAGTCTAATTAAAAGCGTAAATGAGCCAGGAAGAATTAAAAAAACCCCAACACCCAGCCAGCCAAAAATCCCCCTAAAACTCAAACACCTTCTAAACAGGCAAAGATTTACAGCGCCATGAAGAATAACGTAAGTGCGTAGCATTTAATTAACTTGTGAAATCACTCTTGTTGTTTTGAGCACTTCCACACCCACCGCACGGGGCTGCGGCGGGGCCCAGCGGCGGGAGCCCCCCGGCTGCAGGCACAGGGGCCGCGGGCAGCCCCACAGCGAGGCCGCACGGCAGCACGGAGCCCCCGGGGCGCGCAGCCCCGCCGCGCCTCGCCCGGCCCAGCGGCGCCACAAGATGGCGGCTCCCCCGGCGCCGGGCAGCGCCCGGTCCCGCGCTCCGCCGCGGAGCAGCCAGGGCGCCTGCGCACCGCAGCGCGAGCGGCTGCGCGGAGGGCGCGGAGGCAGCGGGCGGGCGCATGGCGGACCTCAGCGGCGGGCGGGAGGTCCTGGCTGTGGCCGTGGCGCCGCCCGGGGAGGCCCCGCCGGCTTTTCAGGTAGGGGCGGGGGCCGGCCGGGGAGGGGGGGGAGGGGAGGAGGAGGAAGCGGCGGGTAGCGCGGCCCGGGCGCCTGAGGAAGCCGTTGCCCGGCGCGTCCCTCGGGGGCTCAGCAGGCGGCCAGCCCCGCCGCGCCGGGGTCCTGCCGTGCGCGCCCCTCGCTTCCCTCGCACACATACGGGCCGGTTTGCCCCCGTACGGCGCGTTTGGGGTATTTTAGCGGCGCGGCGCCGCCCCTGAGGAACAGCGCGGCCCCTGCGGGCCCGCCCGGACAGCTGTAACCGAGGGACACGGGGCGGCTGCAGGCGCTGCCCAGCGCCCGGCACGGCCCGGCTGCCGCCCGTGTGCCTCGGGCCGGTGTCACGGCCCGGCTGCCGCCCGTGTGCCTCGGGTCAGCGCCGGACGCCTCACGCCGAGGGGTGCGCTTGCCTTAGAGTCTTTGGAAAACAGCACGGAAACGCTTCCAGTAAGCCGGGGGTTTGGGGGGGGGGGAATGGGAATAAAAGATGCAATCCGAATAAACCCTCATCTTCCTAAACTGCATGGGGTGCTGCTGTCTTACAGAAATAGGAAAGCTTGTAGTCAGTGAGCGGGGAACAGATAAGGGGCTGTTGGGTTTGGGTAAAGCCAAGCAACTGCGGAAGGTGACATTCATGAGAACAGAAGCCGCTGAATGAACCAGTGTGTTTCACAGCACCCGAAGCTACCAGGCATAATCTACTGTAAAATGTAACGTTTACTAATACCGCACACTCCAGGCTTCTAAGTAAAGCTTTGCAAGCCGAATGCTGAGAAGGAAGTTGAAATATACAGGTAGCTGTCTTTATGTTTTGATTTTCAAACGTAGCAGTTTCTCTCCCCTTTTATTTTGGAGCAGTCCGTGGTTCTATAACCATTAACCTGCTGGGGGCATCGTTTCATTTTGAGAGCCTGATTGTCAGCTGGGGTTGCTTGAATTGCATCACATCTGTTCCCACCGACAGAATTTAGGGTGAAGCAAATACCAGCTCACGTTGTACCCCGGCAGCAGAACAGTTAGCTTTTGGTGAACGTGTAGAGATGTGCCAATGCATCGCCGTCATCACCTTCATCACCTTCTAACAGAATTGGCAGGAGCAAGTTTGAATGCAACATTTTGTTAAGATAAATTTCAAGTATCTTCCTTTTTAACAAAAGCAGGCATTTGAAAGTCTGTGACTTATAATAGCTAAGTAGCTTATTGAGGATTTTGAAGGGGGAGAGGGAATTAAAGATACAATTTTTATTTATAGAAATAGCATGGTATCTGGTAAACCAGATCAAATTAGCTGATGTGTTTTTCCTGCTAAGATTTTTTTTTTTTTCTGGCTGTTAGACTATTGTGAGAAATTCAGTCACTAACAGACTATTCTTTCTCAATCTATGTGGAATATCAAATTTGCATTCTTTAAAACATTTTAGAAAAGTTAGGCTTGTAGTTAGAAGTTTATAGGTAAATGAAGCGTTCATGGTTTCAGTTCAGTTCAGAGACCAGTCTTAGCCAAACACAAACTTCGTAAAAATGTGATAGCCTCTGGAAAGAAGCATCGAATGTGACAAGGATTTGACTCTTGTTCTCTTTGCAGTATAGCCCAGACAGCGTGGCTGGAGCAGATGGAGAGATTGACCCCACTGAAATCACCTTTCGAGGATGTGTCTGTCGTACCAGCTCCTGCGTGGTTCATGTGTGCTCGTGTCTTTCCCACGGTGAAAGTTACAACAGTTTGTGCCTCAGGCCTACAGACAAAGAGGAGTACACCAGGCCTGTTTTTGAGTGCAACACTATGTGCCAGTGCAGTGAATCCTGTCAGAACAGGGTTGTTCAGAGGGGTTTGCAATTCAGACTTGAGGTATTCAAGACTGAGAAGAAAGGGTGGGGTCTTCGCACTCTGGAATTCATAGCTAAAGGAAGATTTGTTTGTGAATATGCTGGTGAAGTTTTAGGCTTCAACGAGGCACGTAGAAGAATTCAGGCCCAGACATCAAAGGATTCAAACTATATTATAGTGGTGAGGGAGCACCTCCATAACGGTCAGATAATGGAGACATTTGTTGACCCTACGTACATTGGTAACGTAGGCAGATTCCTGAATCATTCTTGTGAACCAAATTTGTTCATGGTGCCAGTTCGAGTTGACTCAATGGTGCCTAAACTGGCACTTTTTGCAGCTACTGATATTTCTGCTGGACAGGAACTTTCATACGATTATTCTGGAAGATGCCATAATTTACCAATGACTAACAGAGAAGAGAAATCTTTACAGGAAGATAAGAGATTGAGAAAACC